>NW_027223754.1:207349780-208067280 GCF_028538775.1 Myotis yumanensis
GCAGAAGCCAGAAATGAGAGCCCCGGACAATTCTGAATCTTGGTTTCCTCATCTGTAAAAAGGGCCAGTGAAGGCGGGTGAGGCACAGATGGGGCCATTTAAGGGAATTCCTCCCTGAGACGGATCACAGCCCGGATGTCTTCCTGCCAGGGCTCTGCAGTCGGACAGACCTGGGCTCGAAGCCAGGCTCAGCCACTTGCCGCTTGCCTCACCCTGTGGGAACCCTGAGATAGTCTGGCACGAGGGTGGCGCTCCATCTGTGTTAGGTGGGGGCCCGCCCCGGCCTCCCCTCTCCTCCCCACTGCTCCGTGCAACCCCAACCCTCCCCAGGAGAGGATGCAGGCTTGGGCCCTTGAAGACTAAATCTTTCTTAAAGGCCCCCAACCTGAAGGGGTGAAGAGAAGACGGGTGACACAGAGCTTTCCTCACCCCCATCTTCTGCTCCAAAATCTCCTTATTGTCCACAGGAGCCCAACTTCTCCCAGCTTCCAGAGCCTTAGACCAGGATGCCCCTCCCTTCTTCTTCCCCTCCCCTCCCTTCCCCTCCCCTCCCCTTGCCTCCCCAGGCCAGTCTCCCAGAGCCTGCCAATCTGACCTGCCAATCCACAGGCCGTTCCCCTGCCTGCAGGGCCACTCCTGTCTCCTGATGGGAGGAAGGGTCCGGCTGTGGGAGGGCTCCCCGAGTGATGAGAAGGCAGCCCCTGCCCTGAGAGGCTGCCCTCCCCCAGATCCCACAGCTCCCCCTGAGTTTTTTCACCTGCTCCTCCGGAAATCCACTCAAATTTCTCCAAGGGCCCCGGAGCCTCTGGGCTTCACTGTTGATTTCTCACAGGTGATTATTGGTGGCAGAATTTGTCACCTGCACAATGAAAGGAAAATGAACCTTTCATCAGAGCCAGCCTTCAGGGGCTTCAAGAGCTGGAAGGGAGGGGGGGGAGGGGGGAGGGGAGGGGAGGGGAGGGGAGAGGAGGGGAGGTGGGAGGGGAGGGGAGGGGAGGGAGGGGAGGGGAGGGGAGGGGAGGGGAGGGGAGAGGAGGGGAGGGGAGGGGGAGGGGAGGGGAGGGAGGGGGAGGGGAGGGGAGGGGAGAGGAGGGGAGGGGGGGACCACATTCCTGTGGCTACGCTAGGCCAGGCCTGGGCAGACAGGTCCATTTCAAGCCCCTTTGGAGCAGAGAAACTGGGGCACAGGCTGCTTGAGAAAATTGCCCAAGGTCCCACAGCAGCCAAGGGGCAGTGCTGGGCAGGGAGCTCAGCTGTGCCCACTCAGCACCCGCTCCTGGCAAGGTGGGTCTCAGGGGTTCAAGTCACAAGAGCTGGGATCAATGTCGCAGATGGCCCTCCATCGCTCAGACAGAGACAGGAGGCCCGGAGGGGCCGTGACTCGCCAAGGACACGCAGCCAGGCCTCCCGGTGGAGACGGGACTGCGGGCCCCTTCCTCTGACCAGGAATGAAGACATGAGGCAGGTGGGACTCTCCGGACCAAGGTCTAGATGACATCCCTCTCCCCCAACCCTCCCCCTTTCTCCTCTCCTCCCTCAGAACCATGGGCATTGTAATGCCCGCTCTGACAACCCGCCCACCCTGGGCCTCAGTCTCCCCATTTCTAGGACTGCTGACCGGCCTAGAGGAGGTGCCTCCGGTGGGGGATTCTGTCTCAGCCCCCCTTGGCTCACTGTCTGCGTTTGCTGCCCCCTCCACCCCGACCTGGGCGGGCTTCCCGCTGCCACTCACCCCACCCCCACCCCCCCCAGGGCTCCCGCTGCTCAGTGCTAAGAAGATGATCAAAACCCCAGCTGCCAACCATGGAGGGAGGGGAGGCGACAGAGAGCAGCCTCGCTGACACTTCTCATCTTGGCTGCATGTCTCATGGCCCCCGGTCTTCCCAGCCTCCCCCACTGGCCTGCAGCCACCCACCCTCTCCCGCTCCATCCCCCAGCCTCCTCCAGGATCTCAACTCCTTCCTGTCCCCAGTCTCCAGCCAGAGCCCCTTTCACAGCCTCAGGCCCGGCTGGTTCCCGAGCCCCCGTCTAGTCCTCCATCCCCAGAGCCCTCCAGCCCTCGGCCCCTCCAGATCTCCCCAGCCTCCTCCCTAGCCACCCCAATCTCCTCCGGCCCTTTCCTGCCTCGTGTCTCTGGGTCCCTGAGGCTGGTCCAATAGGGGGTGGGGGCAGAGCAGGGAGGGGAAGGGTGGAGGTCTGGGCACTGTTCGCCCACCTGCTATCCGACAGGACCAGGGGCTCTGAGCCACACTGCAGTGGGCAGCCGTGGTGCCATCCCTCCCACTGTCCAGTCAAAAGGCCACCACCCTCTCCCCACCCTGAGGGACAGGCACTCTCCTGCACCGGGCTGGCTGCACCTTGTGGAGACCTATCATCACCATCACCACACACACACACACACACACACACACACACACACACAATCCCGTGGACACATCACACTCACACAAACCCAGCAGACAGCTCACACACACACACACACACACACACAATCCCGTGGACACATCACACTCACACAAACCCAGCAGACAACACACACACACACACACACACACACACAATCCCGTGGACACATCACACTCACACAAACCCAGCAGACAACACACACACACACACACACACACCCCGTGGACACATCACACACTCACACAAACCCAGCAGACAACACACACACACACACACACACACACACACAATCCCGTGGACACATCACACTCACACAAACCCAGCAGACAGCTCACACACACACACACACACACACAAATCCTTGCACACACGCTCCACTGAGCCAGGAGCTCTAAGCACACCATCAAAGCCCCTGCCACAGCTGGCTCTCAGGGGCCAGGTGGGCAGAGCGCTGGGAATAGACAGACAGGCCTGGTCTGGGGTGCCCCTTGTCAGCCCCTAGGAAATTCTGCCTCAGCGTCCTCGTCTGCTGCCTCCAACAGGCTGCCTTCCTCTCCTGGTTCTCATTCATCCTCCTGCCTCCGCCAGGAGCACCCTCTGCAATGCTCCTTCCCCATCATCAGAAGCCACCTCCTCCAGGAAGCCCTCCCCACATGTTCCGCAGGGCACGTACTCAGGGTGGCTTTGGACCCAGGATGATCTGGGTTCTCTCCCTGTTTGTGACCTCAGACAAGTTGCACCACTTCTCTGAACCTTGTGTGTTAGTTATGAGTAAAAATGGATTCTTAATGTCAAAGTCCCTGGCACACAGTAGGTGCTCAGCAAACCCTGAAGCACACACCTCTTCCCCATGAAGGGCCATCCATCCACTCTTTTCCCCTGGACATGGCTGTGACTCTCCAGTGGCACAGAGGACCACCTTGTGTGTCAGCCCCTCCTGACCCTCGGTGCACCTGCTAAGCATTCCAGTCTGTCCTCCCCCGGACCCTCTCCGTGGCTTCATCAAGAAGAAAACCCACTAACCTCTCTGGGCCAGGGTGTCTTTGTGGTTAAAAGGGGATGATAATGCTGACCCAGAATTGACAGGAAAATTAAATGAAAACTTGGAGGCCACCATTATTCCTGGGCGGATTGTTGAGACCCCTTAGGCCCCAAAGAGCTCGGCCTGTCCATCAGGTGGGCACTTCCGGGGTCTCCCACACCAAGTACCTGGGGAAGGGGCCTGAGAGCCCGAGTGGGGGTGAGGGTGACCTGAGGTTGGGGAGCAGCAAGCAGCCCAGCCAGGGCCCCGGTGCCCTCTGGCCCTGCGCCTCCTGCCCGCTCTTCACTCTGCTCCGCCCTCCTCACCTCCCTCCGCCCCTGGAGGCCTGGCAGCCGCTCTGTCCCCACCCCCCGCCCTCCCACCTTTCTGCTCTCATTTCTCTTTGGAATCACTTCTCCAAAAGTTCATTTCGAAAGAAATCGATTTTCGGGCTGCTTGAAGATGCAATTTGGTTTTTCATTTTGAAGAAATGATGGTTAAGGAAAAGTTTTGAGACTTAATCACTGTGGAAGGCCATGGAAATGAAGAATCCCTCTGCCCTTGGCCAGAGACCGTGGGGCCTGCGTGCATCTTCGTCTGTGACAGCAGAAAACAGGTGTGCACAGGAAGGCACAGGTACCCGACACACACACGCACACACACACACACACACACACGTGCACACGTGCACACACACATGTGCGTCACTGGGCCTCTAACCTACCATAGCAATCCATCCTTTTGCATCTGGAAGATTTCCAGATTTTTCTCTGAAGATGCAGATTCCTCTGGGAAGGCACAGTGTCTGAAACTCTAAGGCCGGAACCCCTAAATTCCTTGGATCTGGGGCCAGAAGGGACCCTGAATTCCATCTAGTCCAACCCCCTGCTATCCCAATGCCTTTTTCAAATCCATGCCTCCAGCCCCGGGGCCCGAGCCTGCACAGCCCAGGTGCAGAGGACAGGAGAGCCTCCTGCACTGTCCTACCGGTGCCGAGGCAGGAAGGCATGAAGGCTTCATGAGACAAGAGACGGGAGAAGGGAGGAGAGGACCTGGGTCTCTGGCTCCCTCACAGCCTGTAGAAGGCCACGGCCCAACCCAAGGAGACCTGGGTCCTGACCCTGTGCCACCACTGAGCTGCCCTGGGGTGGGAGATGGGTTTACAGCCCCTCCTCGGGCCTCAGCACCCTCACGATGGAGCTGGGGTCAGCAAAGGGCTGTGCACTGTGAGGGGCGGGGCCTGACCAGCGGGTGGACAGACAGCTCTGCCCTGGACTCCGCCAACAGAGACGGACAGCAGAGAGCCACCAGCCCACGAGGCACAGCTCTGGGGACCAGCCAGGCCCTCGGCCCAGATTCTCTGCACCTGCCCCAGTTTGGCGGACCGGCCTACTTCTGTTCAAGGATGCTTGGAGGTTCCTGAGAAGCCCCTAGGGGCCCTGCCCAACCCTCCTCCCCCAACCCCCCAGCCTCAACTCCATCCTAGACCCACACACTCAACTTCCAGCTTGGCACAAGGTGAGCCCTGGCAGGGAACCCCCTTCATGGACCTACCTCCTGGATGCATCAGACCCCTCAGCCCCTCCCCCACTTCTCACCTGAGACTCCTTGGGCATTTGGGGGGCACCAGTGCCTGTGGGACCCTGCAGGGCCCACGTGTCAGTCGCACTGTGTTTACACCCCACTCTCACCACAGCCAGCTTACTCTGCCGGCTTTCTCCTGCTCAGAACATTCCAGGCTCACCCCCTTCGGGGCGGGGCTGTGTCCACAGGAGTTAAGGCTCAGCTTTCAGTTCCTAAATACAAACCTAAAACCGGTATGTGAGCAGCACTGAGCGGAGGGACATTCTGGCCTGACCAGGGCACAGACTCGGAGAGGAAGGGCGGTGGAGAGTTCAGTGGCTCAGGCTCCTGCCCAGGAGAGCAGCCCTGTGGGTGCTGCCCAGGGGGACGGGGTGTGCAGCACCGGGCAGCCTCAGGTGTTCCCGGTGTGGGTGCTGCCCAGGGGGATGGGGTGTGCAGCACCGGGCAGCCTCAGGTGTTCCCGGTGTGGGTGCTGCCCAAGGGGGCGGGGTGTGCAGCACCGGGCAGCCTCAGGTGTTCCCGGTGTGGGTGCTGCCCAGGGGGACGGGGTGTGCAGCACCGGGCAGCCTCAGGTGTTCCCGGTGTGGGTGCTGCCCAGGGGGACGGGGTGTGCAGCACCGGGAAGCCTCAGGTGTTCCCGGTGTGGGTGCTGCCCAGGGGGACGGGGTGTGCAGAACCAGGCAGCCTCAGGTGTTCCCGGTGTGGGTGCTGCCCAGGGGGACGGGGTGTGCAGCACCGGGCAGCCTCAGGTGTTCCCAATGTGGGTGCTGCCCAGGGGGACGGGGTGTGCAGCACCGGGCAGCCTCAGGTGTTCCCGGTGTGGGTGCTGCCAGGCAGGGAGGGGAGTGGGCAAGGAGGGCTTCCTTGGGAAGGACACAGGGACAGGGAGGAGCAGCCAGCACTGACCGGTGACCCCTGACCCTGCTAGGGGACACTGTCTAGCTGATGTCCATGAGCCAGAGCCCACGGAGACAGACCCCAGGAGTGGGTCAAAGGAGAACCCGATGGTGCAGTGAAATCCCACATGGACCGAGTTCCTGGACCGAGTTCCTGGACCAAGCGCAGAACCGTGTCCAAACCAGAGTGAGGCGGGGCCCCGGGATTTGGTTCCTGTAAATGCCACCTGAGTTTGAGGCCTGAAGAAAGTCCCTCCTGCCGCCCAGTGTGCAGCCCCGTGAGCAGCAGGGGCTGGGCCGCTGCAGGGGACACGGCGGCCTCCCTGGGGGCGGAGGGGACGGTGGACACTCCAGGCCCCGAAGGCTGAGCAAGTGCCCACGCCTAACGCCGCCTTGCCGGGGAGCAGTGTGAGGCGGACCCGGGCCTCTCCCACCCTCCCGGGATTGCACCCCGTGGGGTCTGCCTGTGTGTGTGATAACAGAGCCCCCGGTCCTGCCATCAGCGCTAATTACTCCCATCAGCTCCGTGGGGGGTGGGGAGAAGGGGCGGCTCTGGCACCCACCTCACCAGTCACAGCGACAGAAGCACCAATTATCCTGCTGGCAGCTCTGCCACTCCAGGTGGAGCAGGCCCGCGGGAGGCGCAGGCAGACAGCATGCTCCCTCTCCGGCAGCACAGAGGGAGGCTGGGCCACCCTCCCCTCGCCCCAGAAGCCCCCTTCCCTCCCATCAGGACTCTTTCCCTCCAGAAGCCTGAGAGTCCGGAATTCAGAATTCGGGGCTCTGCCGCCCCTGAGCTGTGTGACTCCAGGTAAGTGCCTCTCTCTGGGCCCCCTCTTAAACCAGGGGGTGGCATTTCCCCCCTCCCTTCCAGCTGCACCTCCCCGCAAACCCTCCCCACACCCGCGTCAGAGTCCACCTGCGCCCTGGGGTTCAGGCTGCCCCCCCAACTCTCTCTCCTTCAAATCCCCCTCCCCTCTTCTCCATCCACCCTCGCCTCCTGCCTCCTCTCTCTCCCTCCCCCCTCCTTCTCTGTCCCTTTCCTCCCCCTTCCTTCTTCTACCCCTGCCCCCACCCCAGCCGCCTCCTCTCTCCCTGTCAATTAGATGCTCTGGAAGATGCTCAGAGAGCCTGTCAGGGCGCCCAGCTGGAAAATTGGGTGTCTGGAGCTGCCTGGAATCCTAATGCCCAGCCCTGCGCTCCCCCTCCCTCACTCCTCCCTCTGTTGGCAGCGCAGGGCAAAGGGCACTGGGGGTGACCCCAGTCCCCCTGCTGCTCTCCCTCCTCCCAGGCCTGTGGGCTCCTCTAACTGCCCTGAATGGAAGCAAGCCACCCGCCCCCCTCACCTCTCACTCCAACCCCTAGCTGCACCATCCCCTCCCTTGAGCTCTGGCTATGAGCAGAATTCAAAGTTGGGAAGATAGGGCACTGGGCTGTGTCCTGGCCAGTCCCCCTCTCTGTGCCTCAGTTTACCCATCTGTAAAATGAGACTCCACCTGTGTAGCCACCAGCTGAGGCTGTGCAGCCTCCAGATGTTTCAGTGTTTCATCCAGAGCTGCTATGGTTCAGTCCATACCTGGTCATGTTTCATTTTTTTACGACAAATGCCTTTGGGCCAGGCCCAGCGTGCCAGTTGCTGCAGACCCTCTCACCCATGCTGTGGCTGAGGCCGCCTCATTCGTCTCTGCTCCTGCCTGGCCCCTGATGAAGACAGCATCCCTGCCCCTCCAGCCCTGGGCTCTGTGACTCTGAGCTGGCAGCCAGCCAGGCCAGCGGGCGCTTAGGTAATGCAAGCCCCACCTCGGCCTCCTCCCAGGTTGCCCAAGGAGGGTGCCTCCAACTGGAACTGAAGGAGGCAGCCCCTGTCTTCCACCTGCTCCCACCTAAGCCCCCAGCCTCAGGGCCCAGCTCGGGCTCATGCCTCAGACCTGGTACACATCACAAGCTGGCAAGGCTCAATGACACTGTCGGTTCACCCAGCTCAATAGTCTTCTTCTGTAGTTACTACTTTTTGTAACTGTGTTTTCATTACCCAGGTAATAACCCCAACAAGCAGCCTCTTCGGGTCCCGCAGCTGGTGGAGCCGACACAGGACACAGAGGACCTTCTATCAGTCCAGACTCCAGCCATCTGGAGGGAAGACTCGTTATCAAGTACCTACTGTGTGCCAAGTGCATGCTGGGACTGGGGACACAGCAGGAAACCTGACAGACAAGGCCTCTTGTCCCAGTCTACAAGCAAGCAAATGGAAAAGTCGATCAGTTCAGAGTGGCCGGTTGGGAAGGGTATAAAACAGTGAGGGGATAATGACGGAGATCAGGGCCACATGCAAGGGCTCTGAGAAGACACCTTGAGGGAGGTGCCACGGAGATGAGGCCCGAATGAGAAGCAGCCAGTGTGAAAGGTTAGGGGCAAGTCGTTCTAGATGGAGGGAGGCAAGTGCAAAGGCCTTGGGGCTGGAACGAGTGGCCACGGCTGGAGCAGAGGGTGGTCGGGGATACCCTGCGAGCCAGATGTGGCTGGCCTAGTTACCCTGGAAGCTGTTGGTGATGCATTTAAGCACAGCCAACAGCCACTGGGGGATGAAGCGTGCGAGAAATGTGTTCTATTGTTCCTTTAAAGTGGTCTCCATACGCCTGGCTGGGTGGCGCAGTTGTTTGGAGCATTTTTCCATACACCACAAAGTTTGCGGGCTTTGATTCTTCATCAGGGCACATACCTAGGTTGCAGGTTGATCCCTAGTTGGGGCACGTACTGGAGGCAACCGATTGTTTTCTTTCTCATATTGATGTCTCTCTCTCTCTCTCCCTCTCGCTCTCTCCCTCTCTCTCAAATCAATAAGCATATCCTGGGGTGAGGATTTAAAAATAATAAAATGGTCTCGATACTCTGGCTGCAGGTGTGTTAAGGATGGGTGTATGGAGGATGGGTGTGTTGAGGATGGGTGTGTGGAGGATGGGTGTATGGAGGATGGGTGTGTTGAGGATGGGTGTATGGAGGATGGGTGTGTTGAGGATGGGTTGTTGAGGATGGATGTGTTGAGGATGGGTGAGTTGAGGATGGATGTGTTGAGGATGGGTTGTGGAGGATGGGTTGTTGAGGATGGGTGTGTGGAGGATGTGTGTGTGGAGGATGGGTGTGTGGAGGATGGGTTGTTGAGGATGGGTGTGTTGAGGATGGGTTGTGGAGGATGGGTTGTTGAGGATGGGTGTGTTGAGGATGGGTTGTGGAGGATGGGTTGTTGAGGATGGGTGTGTGGAGGATGGGTTGTTGAGGATGGGTGTGTTGAGCATGGGTGTGTGGAGGATGGGTTGTGGAGGATGGGTGTGTTGAGGATGGGTTGTGGAGGATGGGTTGTTGAGGATGGGTTGTTGAGGATGGGTGTGTTGAGGATGGGTTGTGGAGGATGGGTGTGTTGAGGATGGGTGAGTTGAGGATGTGTGTGTGGAGGATGGGTGTGTGGAGGATGGGTGTGTTGAGGATGGGTGAGTTGAGGATGGATGTGTTGAGGATGGGTTGTGGAGGATGGGTTGTTGAGGATGGGTGTGTTGAGGATGGGTTGTGGAGGATGGGTGTGTTGAGGATGGGTGAGTTGAGGATGGGTGTGTTGAGGATGGGCGTGTTGAGGATGGGTTGTTGAGGATGGGTGTGTGGAGGATGGGTGTGTGGAGGATGGGTGTGTGGAGGATGGGTGTGTTGAGGATGGGTGTGTTGAGGATGGGTGTGTTGAGGATGGGTTGTTGAGGATGGGTGTGTTGAGGATGGATTGTTGTTGAGAATGGGGTGGCAAAAATAGAAGCTGGAAGGCCATTGATACAGACAAGAAACACTGGTGGTCTAGGCACGGTGGCAGCAGGGAGAGAAGTGGTTCTGGGGACAGTGTGTCCCTGGGGTGAGGTCTGTTGAACCTGCCCACCCATGACAGCAGGACACACTCTCCTAGGACCCTCTGCCCCTGTACACTTCCTTTGCCCTCCACTCCAGCCTCGGTTCCTTTTCATTCTTTCTCTCCACCACAGGCCTGCTCCCCTTGCATCCATCCTTCTCACGGCAGTCCGTCCTTTGCAGCTTTATCCAGGCAGGGAAGCGGGCCTTGGGGCCTCGGGGAGGAGAGGAGCAGAGCCCTCCCGAGTCCAGCCCAACAGAGGCCCTTCTGAAAGATGGTGGACCTTCCCCACAGCAAAGATTAGCCCGGCTGCTCTCTGCCCTGCACCTTATTCTGCTAAGAGTGTCTGTTACCTTCACGTGACCAAAGTTCTCCCTTCTATGACGTGAGCCCAGGTGATGTCAGGGTCCAGAAAAGGATGCAGCACAGTCAGCGAAGGAAAAGGCAAGGCCCTTGTGCAGCGGGAAAGGATTTGCAAACAGGACTGAGTTACGAGCCAATGAGACAAAAAGAGACAGCCTACGAGAGAAACGGGCAAGCGCCGGAAACAGGCCTTTCACGGAACAGGATGTCCAAAGGGTCAGTGAAGATAGGAAACAGTGTTCAACTTCACTTGCAGAGACATGCACCGCAAATCCCAGGGATTTCCCCTTACACCGCCACCAGAGAGGGTAAAATGACATTGCCAGACCGTCAGGGGTTGGCGAGGAATTGGCACAACCAGCACTTTCACGCACAGAGGGCGGGGGCATGTGAATGGTGCGATCACTGGAAACTCTTTGATCGTATCTGGCAAAGCTGACCTGACACACACCCGGGGACTGAGCCGTTTGTTCCTATTACATCCGGACAGGAATGCGTCCGCACGCTCCCCAAGAGACACGGGAAAGAATGCTCACCCCGGCTCTACTCGTCAGTGTCAGATTAGGCGCCACCCAATGTCCATCAGCGGCTGAATGAATGAGTAAGTGGTGGCGTTTCAGAGCAATGAGGACTAACACTTAGCGCAGCGGTTCTCAACCTGTGGGTCGTGACCCCTTTGGAGGTCAAATGACCCTTTCACAGGGGTCGCCTAAGACCACTGGAAACCACATATATAATTACATATTGTTTTTTCTGATTAATCACTACGCTTTCATTATGTTCTATTTGTAACAATGAAATTGGGGGTCACCACAACATGAGGAACTGTATTAAAGGGTCGAGGCAGCCCTGACCGGTTTGGCTCAGTGGATAGAGCGTCAGCCTGCGGACTCAAGGGTCCCAGGTTCGATTCCAGTCAAGGGCATGTACTTTGGTTGCAGGCACATCCCCAGTAGGGGGTGTGCAGGAGGCAGCTGATCGATGTTCCTCTCTTATCGATGTTTCTAGCTCTCTATCCCTCTCCCTTCCTCTCTGTAAAAAATCAATAAAATATATTTTTTTAAAAAATAAAATAAAATGAAGGGTCGCGGCATTAGGAAGGTTGAGAACCACTGACTTAGCGTGAAAGACTCTCTCACACACGCTGCTGAGGGAAGGAAGCCAGACACAAATGAATACGTCCGGCAGGATCGCTCTGGCCACAGGAAGTCCGAAGCAGGGGCCACGTGGGAGAGCCGTCACCCGCTGGGCAGCCCTTGCTGAGAGCGGCCCGGGGCCTCGGGGGGCACTGGTCCTGCTCTGACTCTTCCTCCGGGCGGCGGCGTGGGTGCGTTCACTTTGTGGGAAATCCATCATTTTGATCTGCGTCCTTCCTCCGTGCCTGCACATTGTCATTGACTTCAAGTATATTAACATTAAACATATCGTCAAACACCACAGGCGTCTTTAGAGTAAGAAGTGTGTCTGCTCCCCACCCCGCACGACTGTGGAGTGAGAACTTCCGGATGCAACTGCAAAGCTAATTGGATTGTTGTTGTTTTTTCGTTTTGTTTCGTTTTTAACACAAATGGGTTTCTACCGCCTCTAATTGGGCTGTTGTCCTTCATCGAATACAGAGCGTGTCAACCATGGCACTGCCGGCATCTCAGGCCGGGTCGCTCTGTGCGGGGCTGTCCCCTGGCCTGCAGGGGCACCAGCGCACCCGGCCTCTGCCCACCAGTGTTTCCCCCGTGGTGACCACCAGGAAGGTCTTCAGATGTTGTCCCCTCCCTCGCCCTCCCCCGCCCCCCGGGGTAGGATTGCCAGATGAAAGACAGGACACCCAGTTAGTATGCATTCTCTGGGATATTTTTAATGTAAAAAAAAAAGTATCTGTTTGTTTATCAGAAATTCACATTTACCCAGGAGTCCTGCATTTTCACTGCAGTAACTGGCAACCGACCTGGGTGACAAAACCACCCCGAGTTGAGAGCCAACAGGGTCTCTTGCGGCCGGTTCCCTCTCGGGACATAAGGCCGCTCAGGGCAATGGCTCCGGAGCATTTCATAGCGCGGACGTGCCCCGACGTAAGCCTTCCCTCCCCCTTCCGAGGGCCACTCTGCTTGCTGTCCATCGGGAGGTTTTCTGCTGCGAGTGACCAGGACCCCTGCTCGGTCTGGCGTGGACCCCGGTCCTGTGCGGCAGGAAGCGTGGCGGGAGCTCTGAGTCCAGCCTCTTCCCTCGTTCTGCTCGCCCCCATTTCACTGGGGTCGCCTCCCAGCCAGCTGTGCCCAGGGACTCCCAGCAGAGCCGCCGACCCCTCCACTTTCCCTGATTTTTCATTGGCCAGCCCTGTCACATGCCCACTGCCCGCCTATCACTGGCAGGGGCATGGTCATCCGTAGACCAATCAGGAGCACCCACAGTGGTGGCCATTCTCACGCCCTGGAGCATCGGTTGTGTGCGGTGTGGACACTGTTCGGCAATGGGGGGTGAGGGACAAGCAGAGAGCTCTTCCCAATCAGATGGGGGCTCCCTCCACACCCCACCCCTGGAAGCTCATCAGCACCCCCCCTCCCCCCCCCCCCCCCCCCCCCCGCCTTTGCTCTTAAAACCCGGAAACTCACCCTGGGCCTGCTCCCATCCCGCTGCCAGCTCTCTGCCTCCCCAGTGGTTTCCTCCCTCCTCCTCAAACAGGTCAAACCCCACGCTGCCTCAGGGCCTTTGCACCTGCTGCTCCCCCGTGCCTAGATCAGCATCCTGGCCTGCTCATCAGCCAGGTCCCAGCTCAGACAGTGCCACCGCAGGTGGGCTTCCCCTGACCACCCCATAGAATCTAGTCTCGTCTCCCCACCCTGGGACCTCCTTCCCCACCTGGGACCTCCTTCCCCAGTGTTGGCAGAGATCAAATCACCTTATGTAGCTGTCCTTATCCACAGCCATGAAATCCAAATGCTTGGAAAACATCCCCCCCCCCTTTTTTTTTTACCCATTTGGCAGCAAACCTGACCCCAATTGAAGTGAGGCTATTTGGTCTGTTTACCTCACTACTGCGCATATGTATGGCGCTTACTGAAGAAATATTAATGTGTTTCATTAGGGCGTGGTCTTGGGCTGGGCTCCCCAAAAGCAGAGCCAGAGCGAGGGCTTGGGTGCAGGTGGTTTATTTGGTAGGTGATACCAGGAAGCAGGAGGGAGGACTGGCCAGAATGAGACAAATATAGGGACGAGCTGAAGTAGGCGTCATTTTCAAGATCACTGTAAAGGACAGTGGGCGATGAGGTGGGAGGCGGACTCCTCTGGGACCTGTGGGCGGCCAGGAATGCCCTCCTGGAGGACCAGGGACTGCGGAGCATCTACCCACCTGCCCCTGGGCCCTACCAGCGGAGGGTTGCCCCAAGCGAAAAGTCCCAGCTGCAGGTGAGGTGAGACACTGTCTGCCCGAGGCTGAAATCAGAGGCGGGCTGAAGGCCCTGAGGAGTCTGCATCCGGGCATCCCCAGACGCTGTGGGAGAAGCACACACATGGGGCATATGCACCACATTACCTTCCTAACATCCAGAACACATCTGTCCCCAGGGGCAGTTTCCTGGGCTAGAACGGCTGGGTGAGAGGAGACTCATTGGGAAATCTTGGAAAGGGCCCTCTGAAACGGCTGTCTGCATCTCCCACTCCCTCTGACCAAGTGTGAGCATGTCCCAGCTCCACCCGCACACCACCAGCCGATGCGGTGGCTGAGTGGTAAGAGGAATGGCAGGCACCATAGCACGTGCTCTGTACCCGGCACTGTTCTGAGAATTTCTCACAGCAGCGCTACAGACAAGTAACGTTTGTTTCCCAGGCATTTTGTCAGGTAAGGAAACGCCTGAGAAAGGCATGAGGCACACGGGTTACCTACTTCACCCAAGTTTCCAGGGCTGGTAAGCCCAGGCAGGGCCAACACACCTGGGACATGAACCACAGTGTCACACCGTCTTTAATGACATCATCGTCTGTTCACTCTCGCCAACCTCGCGAGGGAAAAGTGACTGCTCGCTGTCTGATTTTGTATTTCTCTGTTATCGTTTCATCCGTTAGGACGAGGCACGGGTACGCATAACGGAGACCGAAGCCAAAAATCTACTGCTCGAGTCAACGCTTGAGGTTCGTAGTCCAGAGCAGGCACAGCAACTCTACTCAAGGGCGTCAATCATCCGAGCGCCTTCTCTTGCTATTTTGCTACGTGCGATCTCTGCTCCTCAGATCTCTTCACTGTCCAATATGGCTGCTGGAGACCCAACAATCACGTCCGACCTTCAAACCACAGGAAGGAAGAAGAAACAAAAGTAAAGGACATAGAGCACTCCCACCAGCTGCCTTTTCATAAATCTGCTGCTTCCCATTGGCCAGAACTTGAGCACAGGGCCTTGATACCGTTGTCACTAGACGGTTATTCACCAATAGAAAAGGAGCAAAAAGGAGGTCAGACACTATCGGCCTGTCATTTGGGCAGCTTCACAGGAAGCTGCGATTTAACTCTCCTCAGGGAACCACCGGCCCATTCCCTGCAGATTAGGGGGGGGGGGGGACTGGACAGAGGGAAGGATGGACAAAGGGGAGAATGTGCAGTGAAGTTGGGGTGACTGGGAAAGGTGCCTGTCAGTCGCACCTGGGAAGAGAGGTCGCTGGCCAGGATGGGCGGGGCTACTGCAAGCCCGGAAGAATTTGGGAATGCACAATCCCCTCCACAGAGAAATTCTCTCCCTGGCTGCTCTTGGCTCTTGGCTTTCTTGGTTTCTTCGCATTTGCTTGTTCTTCCCCCGTCGCCACGTGGCCCTGCAGACCTCACGGGCAATGGACTGATGGACTGTGCGGGGAACACAAGCTAAACTGGCCTGATGCTGGGTTGGACGCTGCTCCAATACGGAAAGAAAACGCTGGACACGGACCCCGACTCTAGCCCCATGGAAGTCAAAAATCTACAGTTTTTCTATGGTTGGACTAAGGGAAACAGGACCTTGGACACTTAGACATTTAATTCCACGCAAATAAAAATAACCCCCCCCCCCCCCGGCCCCCGTGCGAGTCTCAGCAAGTTCTTTTTCTCTGGATGGCGCAAGAATTCCCCTCCCGCCAGCAGCAGGGGGGACGCAGGCCTCTCCCCAGGGGCAACGGCCTCACACAGGTGGGAGGCTGGGAATGTCTTTCTCCCGGGTGAGCAGGTATCCAGCCGAAAATCCAGGGTGCTGCTCTTAAGGAAGAAGGGGAGGAGGGTCCGGGAGACCCGGCTCCTTGTGATCCCGGCACACTGGAGGAGCATCTTCGCATGGTCTTTTTTGGCCATTCTTATGGCTTCACCTAAGAATTACCTTTCACGCTCTTTTTTTTTTAATTATTGTTATTGCATGGATTGTCCTTTTCTTCATTTCAGTGATGCTTCTGTGGGGAGCTCGCTACTTCCCAAAACGACCTGTAGTAACAGTGCTTGGCTGGAAGGATTTGTATCATAATCAAATGGGAGACACAGAGCTGGGTCCAGCTCAGCACCCGGCTCGTCTCAGGTGCCCACGCGTGTCGGCTTTCCCCCCTATGTCGGGGGTTGTCCAATGTAGGGGTGTCTCGGACCCCCCTGCAGTGCTAAGAACTCAGAGGCCCAGGCCCCTGGAAAGACAGGGTCTGGGCCTTTGTGGTTTAACCAAGGTGCCCGGGGGAGAATGATGCCCACGGACTGAGTTTAAAGGCTGCCCTACGCTCTGTTGTCACTCACTCCCTCTTTGCTGTCCGGAGCAGCCCCCACATGGCTGGTCTCTCCTCCATCCAGCAGCCCCACACACATCGGAAAGAGACTAATGAGACCTCCCCGAGTTTTCTCACCTATCCCTTACGTGACAGGCTTTCCAGACTCTTCCGCACGGTCTCGTTCTCAGAAAACGGTGAGTCAACCTCCCTCCGGGAATAGTCTCCCGGAATTGACCACAGGCTCTCGGGTCCGTCTGGGCCGCACAGAACAGCATGGAACCCTCCCCTCCCACAGCCTGGACCCTGTTCTCTGCTGATGTGGCCCGGGGCTGCCACCGGCCATGACGCAGCTCTGTCCCTCCGTGAGCTGACACTGAGCCAGAACCTACCACAGTATCCTGGAGTGGGAGTCACATTGACGGTGGAGATCTGCATGTGGCTGCAAGTAACACAAAACCCGCTCTGAGTTCAAGCAAAAGAGACCTCATCTCACAGGAGAAGGCGGAAGCAAGCAGGTCCCGGCTCAGTGCCATCCTCAGCTCCACCTTCCCACTAGGCCTTCCCAGTCTGTCAACTTTGCTCAGAGGGGCCCTGGTGGCCACAAGGCTGCAGTGGTCCGGGCACCTGTGTCCCAATTAGACATGACAGGGCACCCAGAGGAAGACTGCGTTCCCTGGAAGGGCACCCAGGTTCCCCTCCTCAGGTGAACCTGAACCAATCCCTGGCCAGGGGGCAGGAGGACCACCGGGATTGGCTCAGCCCAACCCAGACTTGCCCCAAAGGCTGGGGATGGAGCCCTCTCCTGAGCTATGTGTTGGTGGAGAGGGCCCTCTATCCTGAGCAAAAGGGGGGTTCTTTTAGGGAAGGTAAAGGGGGAAATGGAGGTTCAGCAGGAAACCAGCCCCAGCAGGGAGACCAGCAGGTGCCAAAGCCCAGGGACTGACTGGGAGAAGGGCCAGCTCAGCCTGGCTGAAGGAGGCAGAGAGATTGTTTAAACCGAGGAGGGCGCAGCCAGCTGCATGCCCACCAGGGTCCCTCTGCTGCA
Organism: Myotis yumanensis; assembly: GCF_028538775.1. Lineage (NCBI taxonomy): Eukaryota > Metazoa > Chordata > Mammalia > Chiroptera > Vespertilionidae > Myotis > Myotis yumanensis. The sequence goes on from NW_027223754.1 coordinate 207,366,679, forward strand.
AGGAGAGTGACAGGCTCATAACCGAGGCCGGGAAGCCACGGCTTAGACCCCAGGGGGAATGGCGTACATGGGGAGGACCAGTCAGATCCAAGCTGGGGTTCCAGGCGAAGTCGATAGGATAGACGTGTTGCAACCTCGGATTGAGGGGGGTAGCTCAGGAAAGACAACCTAAAGTGATGGCTGGAGCCCCGGCCAGTGTGGCTCAGTTGGTTGGGCGTCTTCCTTTGCACCGAGGGCCTGCAGGTCCATTCCCGGTGAGGGCACGTGCTTGGGCTGTGGACTCCATCCCCAGGTGGGGGGCCTGCAGGGGGCAGCAGATTGATGTCTTGCTCTCACATGGATGCTTCTCTCCCTTCCTCTCTCTCTCTCTAAAAATCTTTAAAAACTGAAATTGGAAAGGCTTAAAACAATAATAATAATAATAATAATAATAATGATAAAATAATACAGTATTGGCTTGAGCAGCTGAGCGGTACCACTCATAGAGGAAGCGGGAGGTTTGGGGGGCTGCTGGGGCTGCCTAGGCTGGTTATGTACCTGAGAGTCATCAACATATAAACGATATGTGAAGCCCTGGAACCTGGAAAGTGCCTCCCGTAGAGAATGAGTGAGTGTGTAGCCATGCCCCTCCCTTGTTCTGCAGGAACCCAAGAGAGACCAGGTAGATATTAAGGCCACACAGGAGGCGCCTGCCTTCAGAAGCATTGAAAATACAATCCTGGTTAGTCCCAACCTAACCAGGTGCAGCCGGGGAGGGAAGGAAGGTGTTGAGAGAACTCCTCTAAGTTTGGGCCTCGGAGAGGCTTGGGCGATGCAGGTTGGTGCTCTGCCCTGCCCGGCTCTGCCCTGCCCGGGCCAACAGCCGCCAGCTCCTACCCCCGCCCCCCACGTCCCCTGCACCCTCACCTTTCCTCTGGTCCCACCCCAAGTTTCTCTGCCTCCCCTCTTAGTTCATAGCTGCCCCAACACAGCCTCTCCGGGGTCTGTTTCTTTTGGACAAAGCAAATGCTTCCATCGCAGTGCCCACAGCTCTGTCACACCCTCCTTCATTCAGCTAACATTCTTGGGCAGCCTCCCTGGACCAGGCCCTGGTAGGAGTGCCTCTCAACCCTCAGATCTGCGATGCCCGCCTCCAGCTCGTTGCGGCGGTCCGTGTAGCGAGCTCCATTTTACAGAGGTGGAAACTGAGGCGCTGGAGTTCCGATGGCAGTTCCGAGGCTCAGCGCCTGACCACCATGCTGCTTCCCTTTGCAGGGGAATCCCCAGAGCCTGGCCTGGGACATTTCATCATCAGTTGGGGGTGCTGGAGGGCAGCCAGGGGCGAGAGCATGAGCTGTGGGAGTCTGGCCTTGCCTATGCTAAGCGACATGTGCGGAGCCGCAGTTCCCTGGGTCCGTGCTCTGGGGACAGAATAACTGCAATGATCTCACTTACCGATCGCCATACTGCAAAGGCCTAACTCATGGCGCTGTTGTGGGGTCTCAATGGCTGGCACTGTGTGCAGGCACAGGGCTGACACACAGTAGGTGATTTGTCCCTAAGTGAGGTCCTCCAGGGCAGGAGCCACAGTCCTCTCCCCTCCTCCCCTCATGCTGCAGAGCAGCCACAGCAGGCCTGGCACTGTGATACCTCAGGGATCGACTGTGGGAAGACAATTGCCAACTGTCACCTGTGGCGGGGGGGGGGGGGTGGGGGGGCATTGGTGGGGAGACTTCTATCCTCAGGTCCTAAAGCTGGGACAGCCCTTAGGCCAGAAGGGCCAGGGCAAGCAGGTGGGGGGGGGGGGGGTACCCCTGGACCAAAAAATAGGATCAGCACTGACAATATCACCATCAGAGAAGCGGAGGGATGAGACAAATAAACAGAAATAAAGAAAGGGCTTATGGGAAGGATCGCGGTGAATCCTACACGCGGTCTGGATGCTCCTTAAGAAAGCTAGTGGAGAGCGGCCACGCTCGCTCATCGCTTTCTGATGGTTGGACGAGGCTTTGGTATGGCACTCACTGCAGAGGCTGAGCACACGAGGCCCCACCGTGTGCCTGGTTACACTCCAGCACTTAATCCTCACCTGAGGAATGGGAAGGGAACTTCGTCAAAAGTTAGGGGGTGGCCACACCCGGCCCCCCCTCGCCAGTGTGCCGCGCCCAAGGCCCCTGTCCCGCCTCAGCATCTCTTAGCTCCCAAGGGACAGAGGCCGTGTCGCCTTTAGGCTTCTCCCCGGCAGATGCCAGGCAGGCCCGTGCTCCTGATGGCGCACCCAGAGTAAGATATTAAGAAAAGCATTCGGGCTGTGGGGTTCTGTGAATCAGCAAACGAGGGGAAAAAAAAAGTAGTAGGTCTGCCAGGTAGTGAAAAAGGCCTCAGAGGGAGGTCACACCCCAAACGCAAACTGACCTCTGACCGCCCTTACCCCGCCCCTCACCTTCCCTCAGAAGCCATTTCTTCTCCCCCTCTCGCCCCACGCACTCCCCCCAACTTGAGGGCCCAAGCTATGGTATCTGCTCTCAGCTCTGCCCCTCCTCTGTGCCCTGCTCAAGCACATGGAAGCAACACGTTTCCTCATCCGACACCATCTCTAGAGCCTTTTCTTCCTCCAGTGGGCCCCTCCCCCACCGCTCCCACCCCCCACCGGCTATACTCCACGGGGCTTCCTTCACCCTGAGCCCGTCCCACCCTCAAGCCCCCTCGGCCTGAGCGAGGACGCCCCGGGCAGCTCAGAGCCACAGGCTCAAAGAGTCAACAGTTATTAGTCAGGCTGACAAACCGTTAGAACAACCTCTTGCCTTGACAAAGGCACCTTCACAGTGACCTAGGACACATCAAGTTTCTCCTTCTTGGACTTTGGTGGGGTTGCTGCCTTTTTCTGCTTTCCCTTTTATTAGCATTTATTTTATGCTGTTTACTCCCGGGGCCATATGTTCTTGTTGCCCCCGTTTCTCCTGGGGTGTCCTTTCCTTCTGTGCAGCCTCCCCTCCTGGTGTAGGAACCAGCCGCTCCTTTTCAGTAGGATCCCCTCAATGTGGCAGGGAGAGCGAGCGTGGGTTAACCCACCCAATGAGCTCTGTACGTCCTGCGCTGCATCTTGGGAGCTTTGTTCACTGGGATGCGCTCAGTGGCCAGAGAACGTGCATCTAAACCTTTAAGGTCGGCATTGCTCTCTGCATTAAGCAAGGGCAGCAAAACATCAGCCCTCTGTGGGCCACCAGCCCTGCGTCCAGCCGCTGCTTGGCCTGCGCACACCTACCAACCACTCCGTCCCTGTAACCACAGAACGGCACGCATTGCTTCTGGAAAGGGACCTCCTTCAGATACCTGGTGGCTTTTTTGGATACACATGCCCTTGATGGCCTGGGCAGTTTCACGAGTGTTCTGAAAGTGAACACGAGGACTTGAACCTCTAGATTTGCATGATTTTGTGGGTTTTCTGGGCCAAGTGAACAGCAAACCATTTCCAGAGGTCATCACAGGCACTTACAGGAAGAGCTCAAATTCTTGGGCTTTTAAATGTGGTGGTCCCGTGAAAGCGAGCCCCATTCCCTAGCCCACAGCACCCCCTTCTCACCCTTAGCGCTACTGTATAACACAGCTTAAGGGGTCCCCTGTGCATGTATAGAGTCCCCCTACCCCCGTGTCTGAGCTCTGCCCACACACCTACCCCTTGGCCATCTCTCATGCTAGGGGTGCCCACACGGGTGGCAGAGTCTTCCCTTGGGAGGACAGACCCTGGAAGCAGGCCTCGAGCCAACTAGGCAGACAACCCCGGGGTCCCAGGTCTTTTGCGCAGGGTAGGGTCTAGAAGTGGGGAGGCACCAGGCATACACGTGGGGGCACCTCTAATTCATCCTTTTGTGGGAGGAGCTGGGAGCTAGAGGGGCCAACGCATGCCCTCCGATGTGCACAGTCTAGGGTAGGGCCCCTCCTGACCCTGGTCCCATCTGCCTTCTCCACTTCCTGTCTCTGGGGCCTAATGGAAATATTGCAAGACCTAGCCTCCATCTCGCCAGGTCCCTATGCTCCCTATGACCTGGGAAAGCTCTCAGGCATGATAGTAAAAAGCCAGGAAAGTTCCTTGGCAAGGGCAATAGGGAAACTGAGTCAGATAACGGATTCACCAGCACCCTGACTCACCAGCCTTCTCCTCCCTTGCAGGACCGCTCCCTTGAGCATTAAGCCCTCAGGAAAATGAGGTTCTGCTTAGCATCAAATAATCCTAGGAACACAGCCGTGGGTCTGTTGGACCGAAGACAGAGTTTTGGTCAAACTAGAGATAATATCTAGGCCTCATTTGTGTTTTAGCTTCAGGCCCAAAAAGGCAAAAAAAAAAAAATCAGACAAAACTGACGCCATGGCTGACATCAGATGCAATGGCCAATGAACTCCCTACCCTAGTGCTGACCAATCTGTAGAGACCACAGTTCTGACCCTATATGCTTATTTGATTAACCAGCATAATGAAGAGGACACACCTGGAAAGTTGACGAATATTCTACTGAGATCCTCCCCTTAGACCTCCCCTAAATATCTGCCTTTAGAAAACAGATAAAAACCCTTAAGGTATCTCTATAGAACATGCCCACCTTCCTTTTTCGGGCAAGTATCTTTGCTTTCTTTCTCCTAAGCTCTAAGGGTCCCCATGAGACTTGCAACCAGGGGAGCAGCAGGCAGCAGCAGCTCATCCTAGGCTACCCCTCGAACCTGTCTCTAAGGGCCCTTCTTTTGCCTCTGTCACTTGTTTCCTGAGTCCACACAGCCTAGCTGGCTCACTTCTTTTCTTCTGCCTCCATGATTTTCCCTCTAAAAGGCCAGGGCAACTCTCTGGGCAGCCTGCTCAAATATTTTTTTTTGAGTGGACTTTCGTGCATGCTAAATAAACTTCCTCTTGTGGTGGGGTTCTTGGGTCTGAATTCTTTCTTTGACGAACTCAAGAACTGAGAGTCGACATCATTGATAACACCTCTATTTTCTGGCCTTGATTCTCCTCATAGTTCAATGAAAGACCTGTAAGAGAGCTCAGAAGTGGCCAGGACTGTAACAGCAAGAATTAGAATTGGGAGTCAAATGGGGTGGGGTTCCATCCCCGCCTGCGCTTTGTTGATGAGCTGTGGGAGCTCACAGGGGATTCCTGTTTCTGATCCTGTTTGCCAAAATGTAAAATAGCTGAAGCACCTGCTTGACAAGGTTGCTATGGGAATTCAATGCAACCTGGTCTGAGTGATCGATGGGAGGGATTGGCTCGCCCTCGGGCAAGGCGCTTGCTGGCACTGTGGAGGCCAGAAAGCTATAAAGCCACCTGCCAAGACCGGGAGCTGAGGGTCAGAGGTGGTCTCAGTTCTGCAGATCACTCCTCGGAGAGGTATGGAAGGAGGCAGTGAGGCAGCAGGTTTGCCCTGGCGCAGGAAACCTCAGCCCATCACCAACGTCCACAGGCATCCATTCGGCTGCGGTGGTGCTGGCACCAGCAGCCTGAGGCCTCCTAATGAGCACGGGATAGCGGCCTCCTGGGTGGCCCAGGTCTGCACTGTTACTTTGAAGGTCAGTCTGGGAAGCACAAGTTTGAGTCTGGGTCTCCAGCCCTCCCAGCAATCCTGACACCTCGGGTTTCTTCTCCGGAATCCCTTCCCTGCGTGCATTATCTACAGAGCATTCTGTTCTGGGCCCAGGCCAAAGGTTGTAAACCCACCGCTATGGTGCCTAGCAAAGAGAAAGTGGGGACAGAAACATCGTTTGCAAATAGAGGGTGGGGACAGACGTATTGTTTGCAAAGGCAGAAAGAGAAAGGGGAATTTTCTCCCCTGGACCATTCCAGATTCTGGTAGCTGTCTAAACAACCCGTGGGGAGGTAGCTGAACAGTCCGTCAGGAAGAAGGCAGGCCGGAATATTAGGACAAGGACAGTGTCTCCGTCCCATGTGTCCGCCCCGTCACTGTGTACACTCCCTCACACACGATCTTGCCTTCGCTGGGCAGGAGCCGAGAGGACCGAAGACAACCTGGTGGAGAGGTGGGTGACGGCTACTTGCACCCAAGAAAGGAGATCTGAGCCAGGGCCTCAGGTAAGAGGGGACCTGGGCTGGATGGAAGTGGCAGCGTTGGCACTGAGGACAGAGAACATACACATAGCAGGCCGGGACCCCAGGCCAGAGAGGCAGCCCCAGACCACGCCTGGAGGTTGGGCCATGAAGATTAAATCATAAACCCTCGAGGCAGGATTGAAGAAAGAAGTTGCGAAGACCAGAGCAAATCGCAGCCAAGGGCTTGAGTGCCAGGGACCCTGCCGCCTGGGGCTCACACATAGGGACATCGTGGAACCCGACGGGCATGCAGGAGAGGGTGGCCAGAGAGCCAGGAACCTGGAGGAGGAGATGGCAGCTGAGTTCCCGGGTCGGCCAGGCTGGAGAGGGACCGGGACAGACACCCGGCGTGACCCACTGGAGGAGCAATGGGGACAGTGAATGCGGGAGCCCAGAACCTTCTCCTCCAGCTCACACCTGGCACCAGGTGTCCTCTCTTGCAGGTAGAGAGCCCTCGGAAGGGAGTTCGTGTGGGCTGGGCCCTGATCCACGTGGAAGTGGCTACAAATGAGGAGGCTACACAGGAAAAGCTGCTTTTGGTGACCTGCTATCCAGGGAAACAGGGTAAGTTGGGGCCAAGAGAAAGTCCAGACCCAGCGATGAGTTCTCCAGCCCCACCGTCTACACCTCGGCTACTGTGCATCACGTTAAGGACCCGGACAAGGAGCGGAATATGAGGGCTTTCCTAGAAGAAACAGCGAGGAGGCGTGCGTCCTCACAACCACGGGAGGGGAGGCTCGGGCAGGGCAAGGGGAAGGCAGCTGGGCAGGTGGCCCAGAGCCCAAGCCAGGCTGGGGGACCCAGGGGCAGCCCCAGCTCCAGGCCTGAAATGACAAGGCTTGTGAGATTCCAATACCTGCCCCTCTGCATGGGCCCTTCAGAAGCTTCCCCGCAGGCCACACAAACTCCCAGGGAGGGGAAAGGGGTCAGGAAAGCCCTATAGGCTGAAAGCCACAGGAAATAGGACTCTGACCCAGGGGCCAAGGTGCAAATGCCACGCGGGCACCTCACTCACAGGGGGGTGACCCGCTCAGTGCCAGGGGGGCCACTCCAGGTACCCTTCCCAGAGCCCCAAGCTGAAGGCAGGGGCTTCCCTGACCGGGGCCTTGTGGCTGCTGGAGTCAGGGGTCCAAGAAATGAATGGGGAGGGGCTCTGCCTATTGGGGAGGGGAGGAGGCTGGGCTTGGGGTGGGCTCTGGGCTGCACCTGAGCAAGGCCCGAGGTCACTGGATGAAGACCGGAGCCCCAAGTGGCATCGCTTGCCCCTGAGGAGGACCAGGTTGGGGCTTCATAGCTGTGGGTGCAGCCCAAGGAGACCAGCAAGGCCTGGCATGGGGTGCAGTTAAGGGCTGGGAGGCTGCCCCAGGCTTCCCGCAGCGTGAGGACCTTGCGGGCCCCAGGGCTGGAGAAACGCCTTGGAGGCCTGGGTTGGGGCCCAGGAGAAGCACAGAGCCAGGTCGGAATTGGCAGCACCAAGGTGTGGAGGAGCAGGAACCCGCAGGACCCTTCGAAGAGCCCTTTTCCTGAGGACCTCATTCCAGGTCCTGAAGAAGGACAGATCTGCAACTATGTCATACTAACCCTGCGGGGACCCACAGGCCGGCAGCGGGGACAGCAGCTGGTGGGGGGGCCTGAGCGGGGCTAAGGGGGGCGGGGGGAGCGGGGACAGCCCAGCAGCAGGCCTGGGATGACAGAGCGTGTGAGATTCCAGTACCTGCTCCTCTGTCCCCTCCCACAAACCTGGCCCTGCCCCCTCCTTCCCCCCTCCACACACCCCCATGGTGCCAGTTCATAGGAAGCAGGACATGAACACCTGCAAAAGGTCCAGGGAAAGAAGGGGGGCCCATGCTGCAGACCCCCTGGCTCAGCAGCACTGAGGGGCCTGAGGGCCGCATGGGAAGGGCCAGGAGGCCAGCTGGGCGCCAGCCCCCGGCCTTCCCAGAAGCTTCCCCGCAGGCCACACACACTTCATGCCTGACCAGAGAGACAAGTTGCATCATTTGATCCCTGAGAAGGAGCAAGCATAGGGTTCATAGCTGTGGAGAAAAGGGCAACAGACTGGGGGGCGGACACCCGGGGACGGGGCAGGCCAGCGGGCCCAGCTCAGGGGTCAGGCCTGGGCCTGACCAGGAGGAGGAAGGAGGCCCCTTGGTCCCACAGACACCCCCACGCCTGAGGCAGAGGCAGAAGGTGGCAGGCCTGGGGGAAGCGGGCCCGGCTCACAGACCGGGGCTGGGGTGCCCAGGACCACCCCTTCAGAGCTGGCCTCTGGGAACCAGCCATGTCCTCAGCCCCTTCCAGCAGCAGGGCTCATGATGAGGGCATCTCTGCAGGAAGAGGTTCTGCTGCTGCTCCGGCGAGGTGGGAGCCTGGGAGAGGGGGATTAAACTAGGCCCCACTTTAGACCAGCCGCCAGGAGGGGTCACTTGGAACTGAGAACAGCTTCGAACCAACCCTCCCACCACTCCCACATCCATCCCTCCCCCCCCCCACACACACATACACACAGGAGCCCAGATGGATGCACTGGGAGCGCCCAGCCTCAGTGAAGTGGGAGCTGCACCCCCCGCCCCCCACTGCTCCGTGGGAGGGGTGCTCACGAATCTGGAGAGGGAAGCAGGCAGGAGCCGGACAGGGTCAAGATCGGGAGGGAGGACATGGGTGGGCGGCAGACTTCCTGGAGACGACAGAGGAGCCAGGGCACTGACAGCTTGGCCCCCTGGCACCGGTTTGAGAGCGCGCCCCATTTAGTGTGTGCAACATAGACCGTGTGAGAGAGGGGTCTCCCCAGAACTGGGCTCCTGCCTATAGCACCCAAACCCCTGTCCCAGCCCAAACCCCAGTCTGTGGGAGCTACAGCCAGCAAAGCTTTACCCCACAACTGCCCCCGAGGCAGACCCATTGGGTGACGCTTGTTTCATCATCGACGAATACATCCTCCTCCCTAGACACTCGGGAGGGGGTGCAGGACACAGCTGTCCGGCTTGTGTCTGGGTATTTGTTGATGTTGGCTCTTTAAAGTGCCAGTGTCCTTGAAGTTCACATTGATTATCTGTAAACAAGGAATTAACTCAGAATTGTGATTTCCCTTGGGACACCACTCATGTGACAAGAAGACGGGGGCCTGACGAGCAGCCACAATCACCCAGAACTCCTAGCGTCCCCAGCACACACGGTTCCGTTTCTTCTTCAAATACTTGAAGCCTTTAAAAAGGAAATCAGATATACTGGATTTCTGGGCCAAGTTTGGGGGTACTTAAGAACATTGAATTAACGACATTTGTAAACAGGATCTAACTTATCGCAAAGTCTCCTTAGTGTGAATGTTAACATTCGCTAGTTTTATAGGTAGAGTGGTTCTGTGTTGGCAGGAAAAGGTATGGGTCTCTGAATTTGTAACTTGAGTGACTCAAGTTCATTGTGAAACCGGAGCACTAACAGAATGAGCCTCTCCATACACAACAGCAAAGCTGCCCTTGAGGACCCTTCCCAGTTCCTGGTCACTGCTGGGCACCCCCTAATCCCAGCGGTTGTGGTGGGGGTGGAGGCTGGGGGCAGCCTGTCGTGGAAGAACCGGGACCGGCCTGGACCCAGTAGGCTCATGGCCACCACTGGTCGAATCTTTGTTTCTTCAGAAAGAATGGGCCTCCCGCCCCGAGGAAAGGCCGTGCCGAGGACAAGGCACCCGGGCTGCCCTGAGCCCCAGACACGCTTGGGGGCCTGGGATGACAGAGCATGTGAGATGCCAGGACCTGCTCCTCCGTCCCCTCCCACAGACCTGGCCCTGTCACCCCCCCCCACCCCCCCGCCATGGTGCCAGTTCATAGGAACCTTCCCGCAGGAAACAGGGCATCAACAGCTGCAGAAGATCCAGGAAAAGGAGAGGAGACCAGGGCCCATGCTGCAAACCCCCTGGCTCAGCAGCACTGAGGGGCTTGAGGGCAGCGTGGAGGGGCCAGGAGGCCAGCTGGGCGCCAGCCCCAGGCCTTCCCAGAAGCTTCCCCACAGGCCACTCCCACTCCCAGGGAGGGGAAAGGGGTCAGGAAAGCCCTATGGGCTGAAAGCCACCAGGAAACAGGACTCTGACCCAGGGGCCAAGGTGCAAATGCCACGCGGGCACCTCACTCACAGGGGGGTGACCCGCTCAGTGCCAGGGGGGCCGCTCCACGTACCCTTCTCAGAGCCCCAAACAGAAGGCAGGGGCTTCCCTGACGGGGGCCTTGTGGCCGCTGGAGTCAGGGGTCCAAGAAATGGATGGGGAGGGGCTCTGCCTATCGGGAAAGCGAGGAGGCTGGGAAGGCGGAGGCTGGGCTTGGGGTGGGCTCTGGGCTGCACCTGAGCAAAGGCCCGAGGTCACGGGATGAAGACTGGAGCCCCAAGTGGCATCGCTTGCCCCTGCGGACCAGGTCGGGGCTTCATAGCTGTGGAGAACAGGGCAGCAGGCCCGGGAAGCCACCGTGGAAAGAGCGGGCGGCCTGGGAGTTGGCCTGGCAACGGCCAGAGAGAGACCCACCAGGTCCCACTTCACCCCACCCCTCCGGGGGCAGGGGCGTAATCCCCTGGGAATCGGCTGAGACAGTGGTGCCCAAATGCCCCTCCATCCCTAAGGTCTGATACAGTGACGACGAGGCCAGGGCACCAGGAAGGGGAGCGAGGGCAGCTGGCAGAGGGGCATCCAGGTTTCCAGGAGGAGCAGTCAGGCCCCAGCCTCTGCTTTCCCGGTAGCCGCCCCCCCTCTGTGGGGCAGATGAGCCTCTTTTCCCCTTGACCGTGGGTGGTGACCACGCACTCAATGCTCCTCTCGCCTTGCCCCTGCCTGGGAGGCTGTGGTGAGGAAGAGAAATGGGGCAGGAGGTACCAGAAACTGGAGGCATTGCAACTCCAACTTGGGGACCCGGGAGGGGCGGGAGGGGGGGCGGGCGGGAGTGACATTCAACACAGACCTTGGCCCCGTTGTTTTAAATAAGAAATTTATTGCAAATATAGAAATTGATTCTCTCCATACAGGAATCTTCGAGTTGAGGAAAACAATTTCGTGCCATTCAGTTTAAAACAGGGATTTGTGAAGAGGGAGAGGCAGATGTAGGGAAGAGAAAAATAAATGAACTTACCCCCCTAAAAGAAGAAAAGGAGAAGGTTCAGGCCCCCCCGGGGAGGAACGGTCCCACACAGCTAGGGTTCACAGGTTCTGGGCCCAGGCCCGGCCCAGCTCTGCAGGACCCAAATCAGGTGCTAAGCCCCAGGGCCAGGAGGCTGGGGCTCCTTGTGGGGGGGGAGGACGGAGGGTGGGAAAACGGACCCCTCGCCCCTGGCCATTCACTATGCTTGGTCGGCCAGGGGCAGGGGGAGGAAGGAGCCCAGAGCCTCCCCATCCACCCCCTTTTCCTCTCCCCACTGCTCAGCAGCCCTGAGGGACCTCTGACAGGGCACTGGGCCGGCTTGAGGGGCACGGAGTATGCGGAGTGTGCGTACTGGTTCTGTCTTAAAGGTGGGGCTCCAGGGCCGGATGAAGGGAAGCGCGGCAGCTTCTGGGGCTGAGCAGAAGTCTCAGCGGAGAGGACAGCACAGGAATCAGGGGAACCCCACACTCCAGCTATCAGACACCCCAGGGCTTCCCCAGGCCCTGCCCACCCATCCCTACCCCGGAAAGAGAGCCCCACTTTTCCAGGAATGGGGTGTGATGCTGCTGAGTGGCAGGTTCCCTCAGAGGGCAGGGGCAGAGTGTGGGGGTGACCTGGGGAGGCACTTCCGGACATCGGCCACTCCCAGCCCCTCCCCCCCGAGCCTCACTCTCACGCGGCCAGCGGGCGAGTCCTCTGGCTCAGGCCCTTCAGAGCTTGGCCCCTCCGTCCTTCCTCACCCTCATTTAATCCTCTGCACAGTGTGCACCACTGGGGAGCGTTTTGTGGCTGTCCCTTCACTGCAGGTAAACCCCGTCTAAGCTTGGGACCTGCCACTGCTGCCCCCCATCCCTGGCCCCCTTCCTGGCCTCAGTCTGTCCTTACAAGACCCTAGATGTCCTTCCTTCCTTCCCTTTCCTGTGCTTGTCTCTCCCTCTTAAATTTCCAGGAGGGGGGACAGGGAAGGACTTCCAGTTGAGAACATCAGAGAGACGCTCAGCCAGGCCTAGACTCCCCTCTGCCGCCCTGGGGCCCTTCAGCTCTCCTCTTCCTGCGTGGGTCTCTCCACCCCCGTCTACACAGAGCCCTCTCCCAGCCTGGACCCGGCAGCCTCATCGTCCTGCACTGTCCCCTAGGATGGAGCAGAGGCCGCAGAGAGGGGCTCACTTCTAGAAAGCCACTGGCTCCCATAGAGGGTTGGGGGGCCTGCTGTACCCTTCAGGGGAGAGTGGACCCATCGGTGCCACCTCCCAGGAACAGGCACCCAGACAAGACCCAAAGCAGGGAGGCCTCAGCCAGGAGGTCCGGGGTGCAGCACCCACATCTCCTCCAGCCAGCTGGTCCCCCAACTCCACCAGGGCCCCCTGCCCAGGCCAGGGCCCAGGTCCCCGTTCACCGTTACAGGCGGGGCCCTGGCCAGCCGGCCTCTGTGACAGACGCTCATCTGTCTTTCGTGACTATGTGCTCCCCACGGGAAGGAGTCACCCTGAGCGGGACACGGAGGCAGGAGCGCCTCCAGGGGGTGCTGCAGTGAGGGAGTGGTCCCTGCCCTCGAGCGAGGGCCTGGCCCAGCGGCTGAGGGATTGGGCTGGCAGGGAACTCCAGAGGCCCGCGTTTTAGAAACTATTCTGCCCCAAAGATCGGTGTGGCTTTGCAGTGAAGGTCGGTTCACCTCCTGGGGTGGCAAGACCCTCGCTGTTTAGAAACCTATCCTGACAGCTCCCTGAAGTTCCAGCCTGAGGTTTCCTATGTCATCTTAGACCAGGAATGACGGGCGTGGCAAAGAGAGGCCCCCTCCTGCTGCCACACCCTCCCGGGGGGCAGCTCTGTCTCCCCTGCGGCCAGGCCAACCTCTGGCCCCAGATCTCCGGTTCCTCCCAGGGGTTCTCCCTCAGGGCCCCAAACTTCCCCATAAAGCCGTCCACGAAGCCCCTCGCTCTTGGCCTCCTGCCCTCAGCGGTGCCACAGACCCTGCACCCCACCTGGCCCCTCCGTCTTTGGGGGTCCTGACTGCTCCATATGCAAAATGGGAGCAAGTGGGACAGGGGAGAGGTCTCCCCACGCTCCCTTTCCCGGGGCTGCCCCTCTCTGGCAGGGAGGACAGATGGGAAGGGACCCTGGACATCAGAGACGGACGGAGGGAGGAGGGGAGGTGGCACTTGTGAGCCCCAAGTTCGGAAAGACAGGATGTGGGCGTGGGCCAGGGCGGTGTTTGGGTGGCACCTGGTTTGGGTCTTTTGCAGAGCGGGTCCTCCCCGGGTGTCAAGAGCTGCTTGTCAGATCACAATAGAGGGGATGTGGGAAGAGGGGGGCGGCGGGGAGGGGGGCAGGGGAGTCTGGACAAACCGGCACATACACGACAGATGTTTGCTCAGAAAAATACAGGAAAATCATCATGCAAATATAACAGGGAATCTGCTTTCTCACACCGCTGGCTCCGCCGCCTGCTTGCTGTCCTCAGTTTTGCCAGTCGGTGTGAGGAGGGGTTGAGAGCGGGTGTGGGGAGGTGGGGGAGGTCTTCTCTGCATATTCATGCTGGCCCCTCCCGTCCACTCCCAGAACAGTCCTTTCTTTGTAACTGTCACCCCAACGTGAGCCCGGGCTTGGTCCGTCCCCCAAGTGGGTGTGAGAGAGGCCCTCGGTGGAGCCCCGATCCCCCCTGGCCCCCCACTGGCCCCCTGGCAATGAGGTCGCAGAGCCCCCACCCAGGGGGGCACTGGCTTTGCTGGTCAGAGCCCTCCACACAGTACAGGTCTCGGCCCACCCCAGCGCCCGCCCTCGCCCCAGTCACACTTCCCGAATATCAAGAAAGCCAACTGGGTGACAAGCCAGAGGCCGGGGTCTCTGGCAGGAGTGTGAGGAGGGCTGAGTGGGCTGCGCCCTGCCCTGAGGTGTGCGCAGAGCCGGGGGCACGATGGCAGGTGGGCCAAGCTGGACTTGTCCTCGCTCACCGACCAAAGGCCAAGGGACAGCTGGCTGACCCCTCAACGCCCAGACAGTGTCCGGGACCCCAGACCTGTCCCAGAGCTCACCCCAAGCAGCCCCTAGCTCATGAGCAAGGCAGCTGCCCTCTGGCCCTGCCCTGCCTCGCTGCCCTCACTTGGGAGAACCTCCAGGAGCCCACCCCCAGGAGCCCAACGGTCCCAACTGCCAGGCTCTGGGTTGCCACGGTGACAGAGGCAACCAGGGACAGGGAGGGGCCCCACAAACCCAGCCTGCTCCCCCCCAGCAAGGGGGGCGCTCACTGTTTGTGCTTTGTTCGATGTTGGGTGGGGGTCAGCTAAGGAGGAGGGGCCGTTTCCATATGTCGATGGAAATATGGGGGCCCCTCGGGGGAGGGGCAGCCGGGAGAGGCGGGGTGGGAAAGCCTCCTTCCTCCAGGCAGGCTGAGGTGCTGCCCCGAGATCCCACGATGGGGGTCAGACAGGTCGGAGGTCGGGATGGAGGGGCACCTGCCTCCCGGCGGCTCCCAGGCATCACAGTTCGCGGCTGCCCCCCTGGGATGAGCACGGGTCCTGGGGACCCAGGGAGCTGGGGGTCGGGAGTGAGGCCAGCATCTGCGAGGCGGTGGGAGCTGGCCCCCCACACAGCTCAGACCCCGGAGGGAGCTCCCAGGCTACTTGGAAGACACGTGAAGGGGCTGGTGGAACGTCCCCGTGCCTCTGCTCTTTTCCTGGGTGCTGACGGGGGCAACGAAGGGTCCCCCGCATGATGCATCCCAGCCACAGGCTCTGAGGGCATGGCCATGGGGCTTTCTACAAAGAAAAAGCACCCACTCATTCTCAAGTCCCCAGGAGACCACAGCTGGAAAGGGGTGGTGGGTGGATGGAGGATGGGAGCCCCAGGGGACCCACTGGAGGTCGGGGATAGCACTGGGCTTCCGACTCTGACTGACTCTAACCTGTCCCATGACCCTGGGGTCATCACCTCCTTTCCCTGGGCCTCGGCTTCCCCGTCCATAAAGGAAGGAGACACTGCCCAGTATCCACCTGGCGCTACATCTCCTGTCCCCCAACAGGGGACCTCCCCCTGCTGCAGGCTCCTTTGCCCCCAAACCTGTCCCTAGGCCCAGAGCCCCAGGCCCCACCCTCCTTGGGCCTCCTCGCCGGCCCTCCCGCCCACCCGCCCAGCCCCGCACACCCCAGCAGAGTCCCTGGGCAGCACAGTAAAGACGCCTGGTTTCGGGATCTGTGTAAACTTTAAGGAGAACGTGTCTTTGTTTTCCTGTCCCTTATTGTCGGGTGGTGGTTGTCACAGTCAGGTGGTGGTCAGGTGTGTGCGTGGGTGCGTGCATGTGGGTGTGCGTGTGCGTCCGTCCACTCCTCGGCCTCGGCCCCCGGCACGCCCCCGCCCGGCTGCCCGGGCCCTTCCCCGCGTGCCCCCGCCCTGCCCTCCGACCTCACCGGGGAGGAGAGGGTCACAGCTTCTGCTGGGCCGAGACCCCCTTCCAGTAGTCGAGGATGTCGTGCAGGTCCTCGTCCTTGGCGAACTGGACCTTCTTGCGCAGGGCGTGGCCCGCGGCCATGTACACCTCCTCCCGGGGGTGCTTCTTGTAGGGCCGGAAGCGCTCCCAGATCTTGTGCGTGCTCTCGGAGGAGTACTCGGGGCTGGACGAGTAGCCCGAGTAGTAGTGTCTGGGGGAGAGCTGCGCGTAGGCCGAGTCCCGCTTGGAGCGGGCCAGCGGCTTGAGGAAGGACACGCGCTGGCTCAGGCTGTCGGCGCCCTCCTCGTAGTACAGGGCCGGGAAGCTGTGCCGGTGCTCGCTGCAGTGGAAGGCGGGCTTCACCTCCAGGTGGTGCACGCTGCCCCCGCCGCCGCTCCCGCTGCCCCCCGCCGCCCCCGCCGCTGCCGCCGCTGCCGCTGCTGCCCGAGGGCACCAGCGGGAGCCGGTCCAGCGGGCTGTTGAGGGGGCTGCTCTTCTCGATGTACTTGGAGTCGCTCTTGGCCAGCCCCGCGGGGGAGGGGAGGTCCGGCACGTCCAGGCTGAAGACCTTGGCGCTCTTGACCGAGCCGCTGGAGGAGACGCTGCAGGTCTTCCGGGCCACGGCGGCGTCGGCGCTCAGCTGCCGCTGCAGCGGGTGGTGGGAGCCCTCCTGGAAAGAGGGCGGGAGGAAGCTGGGAAGCTCCAGGGCCCCCAGGCCCCCCAGGGCCCCCGGGGAGGCTGCCGCAGAGGCTGGCGTGGCCGCAGGAAGGGACTGGCACTCGAAGGCCAGCTCGGGGTCCCCGCCACTGCTGCCGCCCCCTATGAAGGAGGCCGCGTCCAGCTTGAGGGCATCAATGCAGTTATTGATGATCTGGTTGACCTTGTCCACCTCCTTGGCGATGGTGGAGATCTCAGTGGCCGAGCCCTGGCTGTTCCCCGCACCCGGGCGGTTACTCTCAGGCTGGGCTGGGCCATCCCCGCCGGTGCCGGTGCCGGGGCCGGGGCCAGTGCCGGGGCCAGAGCCGGTGCCGGTGCCGGTGCTAGTGCTGGTGCCGGTACGCACCTCCATGTAGTTGCCCTTGGTGGCCACCTTGGGCGTGTCCAGCCCGGCCTCCAGACCCTTGGCAGTGGGCAGCTTCTCCCCAATGATGGACGGGAGGGAGGACATGCGGGACACGGGCAGCACTGGGGGCTCGCCCAGCTTCTGGGCGGCGTGCACGATGGAGCCGGCCTCCATGTCGGCCCCGTAGCGCATCTCCAGGATGGTCTTCTTGACCTTGCCGCACTTCTGCTTCTCCTCCTGCATGCGCCGCTTGCGCAGACAGTAGTAGACCGCCCCCAGCACGATGACCATGCCGAAGAGGCAGCCCAGGATGGTCATGATGTAGTGGGTGGTGGTGGAGGTGCTGGGCGCCAGGTCCCCCGGGACCGGGTCCCGCGTGGTGAAGGCCAGGCAGGTGTGGTTGAAGCGGCGGCTGTTGCGCAGCGAGGTCACGCAGAAGGTGTACTCGGTGTGCGCCCGCAGCTTGTCGAGGGTGACGATCTCCTTCTTGTTCTTGAGCGTCATGACGTCGGAGATGTAGCTGTTGTTGTACTGGACCAGGACGTACATCTTGCTGTAGGGGTGCGGGATGATGACGACCAGGGTGGCCGAGGTGAAGGTGACGTGGTGCAGCTTGATGGCCGGCCCGGCGGACGCGTCCGTGGTGGACGAGGCCGGCGGCTCCACCGAGAGGATGTCGTCGGGGTTGAAGCCCGAGTTCTCATCCGGCTCCCGCTGGGCGTCGGTGGAGTAGGGCGTGGGGTGGCTGGCGGGCCGGGCGGGCAGCGAGCCGTTGCGGCACTTGGCCTGGAGCACGGTGATGGCGTTGAGGCTGTGGTAGGGCCGGGGCACCAGCAGCGGGTAGCCGGCGAACTCCCGCGGGGACTCGCACTGCAGGCGGTCGTAGTTCTTGGTGACGTTGTTGAAGACCACCAGCCAGGTGAGGAAGCCGTAGAGGTCACACTCGCAGTTGAAGGGGTTGCCGGCCAGTTCGCACACCATGAGGCTGGCCAGGCTGGCGAAGGTGGCGCCGTCCAGGCGGCTGAGGCGGTTGGAGGACAGGTCGATGCTGATGAGGCTGGGGCACTCGGAGAAGGCCGCGGGCGTCACCACCTCGATGAGGTTGTGCTGCACGAAGAGGAACTGCAGGCGGCCCATGCCGCGCAGCATGCCCTCGGTCAGGTTGCTGAGCTTGTTGTAGCCCAGCTGCAGCACCTGCAGGCTCGCCTGGCCCAGGAAGGCGCCGTCCTCGATGTAGGAGATCTCGTTCTTGGTGAGGTTGAGGTCGGTGAGGTTCCCGAAGCGGTTGAGCGAGGAGTAGAGCACGGCCTTGAGCTTGTTCTCGTTGAGCCTCAGGTCGTGCACCGTGCTGTTGATGTGCTGCGGGATGGTCTCGTAGGGAGGCTGGTTCTGGCTGCAGATGGCCAGCCACACGTACCCCTTGTCGCCCTCGATGAGCCAGCAGTCGGCGCGCACGGCCCCGGGCTGGCACACGCACAGCAGCGCAGCCGCGCACAGCCCCAGGCGCAGCATGGCGCCGGCCGGGCTCGGGGTGAGAGGCACGGGGAGCCTAGCGGCTGGAGGCTAGGGCTGGCAGCACAGTCCTCCCTGGGGCTGCCACCATCTTGGGGGCGACCCCCAGCACAGGGGCCCCAGGTGAGGGAGACTCTGCCGGAACCAACTGCTGGGGACCTTCTGGGGGGCTACCAGCAGGTGCTGGGCACCGCGGCCAGGCCGGGGCCAGGGGTGCTGCGGCCCCCACAGCCTGCTTCCCACGTGGCTCTTCTGCTGGGAACGTGCACGGCTCTCAGAGCTTGACTTCCTCTCCCGCCTCCTCCTCCTCCTCTCCTTTCTTCTCAGGCTCCCGGCTCAGACGATCCCCACGGAAGGCTGGAGAGTGGCGCTCTGAGGGGGGGCCAGCGAGACAGGGGCAGGGAGGAAGACACCCCTCTGCCACCTGGTTCCTGAAAGGCAGCACCGAGAGGGGGTGACAGATCAGTGTGAGGGCTCCGAGTGCAGGCCCCCAGTCCCTCTCCACCCCTCCCGGGGGCGGGGGGGCCTCTCTGCCAGCAGCACTCTGGGGCCCATTATATAAAAGGGGGAGTGTGGTGTGGTGGGCGGCAAGAGAGGGAAGCGGGAGCTGGGGGCCTGGAAGGAGGGCGGAGGGGCAGAGTCTGAGGACAGTGGGCACAGGAGGGAGTCTGGCAAGTTAACAGTTCAGGTGCACACACACTCACAGGCACTCACACACGCCCAGCACACCCATGTCCACGCTCGCCCACCTGCCCACACAAAGACCCACGTGCCCCCACGTGATCCAGACTCCACAGCATGCACACAGGCACACACACACACACACACACGCACACACACGCACACACACGCACACCTAGTCTTGTGCAGGACAAACGAGCCATATATACATGGCCACATACCCGGGCAGGCACCCTCCAATCCAGTTAAAGAATTAAGAAGTCCAGCAAAATGCCTTCTCTCCTCCATGCCCAGAGGTAAATAATGCATTTGTTGTGTAACTGCTCTTGTTCCAAAAATAATTCCCTTGTCTTGGCTTCCATGGGGGAGGGGAGCGGAGCAGCATGGCTGTGGGGTCCCCAAGCAGGGGAGCAGGGGCTGGGGTCTCCCACAAGGGAGGACACGGGACAAGCTCATCTTACCGACAGGAGCAGAGCTGAGGGAAAGAGAGGGCGAGAGAGTGAAGCCAGACACATGCCCGCCCCCAATCCCACCTCCTCGAAGAAAGGGGGAGGGCTGGCGGGGAGCCCCCGGGCAGGCAAAAAAGCCAAAGGCCTCCAGAATAACGCGATCAAAGCCCCGTCAGAGAGGGGCAGAGACTTGCCATGAGTCACACAGCACCACCTGGGCCAGGATCAAGGCTCCTGCGGCAGCGGAAATCAGGCCTGGAGCCCAGCCCTGAGCTCAAGCACTGCCTGAGCCCGTTCCCACGGCCACGGAGTGGGGACCAGGTCCCTGCTGGCTACCTGATGGGGGACGCATGGTGAGCCAGGCTGCCCGTGCCCAAGAGGCAGGGAGATGGCACAGGGCTCAGAGCCGACAGACCCTCCTCCTCCAGGTGGGGAAACCGAGCCCCAGACACGGCCCCTCAGCCAGGCGGGGGCTCCAGCCCCCACCCAGGGCTCTCTGGGCTGCGGGAAGAGCCCGGCCTCCCTCCCTGTGCCCTGGGCAGTGGCCAGGGGTGTGAAGATTAGGCAGAGGAATCCATGTTTGGATAAAGAAAGCCCGAGACTGTCCCCAGGAGCCACCTCTGCTTCCTGCTGCCGCTCCTGGGAAACTCCAGGAAGGAAAACGCTTTGAGAAAAAAAAAAAAGTTAAACCTTTGTCTTTAAAGCAAAACCAATTTGCAGTCCTGGCCCCAGAGGGCTGCTGGGACAGAGGGAAGGGTGGGGGGGGGGGGGGGGGGTGCCTGAGGAAGGCCAGGCAGGCAGTTTCTGTGGAGGTGGCAGGTGGCCAGGGCGTCCAGATGACCCCTCAGATTAAAGCCTGACTTGGAGTCAGAGGCTGGACGGTCAGGGCCTCCCGGAGGCGGCCTCACACCTCGTCCCCTGCAGGACAGCTTGGGCTGAGGGGCCAGAAGGGGTGGGGGTGGGGCCCCTGGAAGGAGGGGGTGCCCAGGCAGCAGAGAGCATTTCTGTCCCTGACTGTGCAACACAGTCTCAGGGGGGGCTGGAATCAGAGACCTGAGCTCCAGTCCAACGTGGCCTCTGACCCCAAGGGGACCCCCAGCCAGTCCCTCCCACCTCTCCTGGGGCCCCAGTCCGCCCCCTGGCCCGCCCCCCCCCCCCCCCCCACACACACACAGGCAGTGAGGCTGCACTGCTGGAGGCTGTGCCGCTGCACCTCCTGCCTCGAGCGCCTGGGGACCGCATTTGTATGCAGGTGCACGCGCAGGTGTGCGCTGCTCAGAGCGCCAGTGCAGGGTGTGCTGACACGTACAAGCAGACGGGTGCGCGGCAGGCGTGAGCACACACGTCTGCCTGTGTGCACAGGCTCTGTGGCCTCGTGGCCAGTTACAGAGGTGAACATGGGTGTGGGGGGCATCTCAGGGGAACACGGGCAAGCGCCTGCCTACATGATGACATGTTAAGCACATGTATGATGTGCATGTATGCGAGCACATGTGCAACTTCAGCCCCACAGAGACCCCCTACCCCCACCCCTATCCTCAGATCTGAATTGCTTACACCAGGACCCCCTCAGCCAGGCGCAGGGGCTGCCAGGCAGAGCTGAGCTGCTGGAGCCCTGGGACAACCTCAGGCCATGCTGGGGGGAGGGGGGGTATAAAAAGGCTGAGGGGGAGGGAGGAGAGGGAAGAGGAGAAGGGGCCCAGGCTTGGGTGGGAGCTGGTCCTATCCCATCTCTTCCCTTCCCAACCCCCACCCCAGCCACTCTGAACTCTGCCCACCTGAGCCCTCAAGGTGACCCTGTCCGTGGCCCTTTCTCCCACTCCTCCTGGCCTCCAGGGCGGCCTGGGCCAGGGTCCAGCTCCCCCCACCCTCCCTCTCCCCCGAGACCCAGACGGAGGGGGAAAAGTTTCCCCCTCCCCCTGTCCGGTGCGTCAGCTACCACGTCCCTGTCCTTGTCCCTGGGCTGCCTGCCCACCACCCGCGGAGGCCTGACGCAGCCGGGAGGGGACCGCAAGGCTCTGAAGCCGCTGACTGGCAGCACTTGGCCCCCCCGCCTGCTGCGCACCCCCTCAAAGTGAGGGAGGGGGTGCTGGCCGGAGGGGTTCCCTTGGGCCTGAGGCTAGGGCCTGGAGCATCACGCCCTCCCCCTGCCCGCTCGCTCGTGAGGGCGGCTCACACACACCTGGGGCAGGGAGAGAAGGAGGAGGTGAGGGAGCTGCAGACAGGAGGCAGGACGGGGAAGGACTGCAAAGCAAAACATGCCGACAGCCGAGCAGGAGAGACGGAGGAATAGCGGGTGCGTCTGAGACACAGGGACCAACGGTCTGCAGAGCAGCACAGCGAGGTGATCGATGGGAGGGGGTGAAGGCGAGGACAGAGCGCCCGCTGCCCACCCACCCACTCGCCTCAGGACCCAGAGACAGATGAGCACCGGGCCTGGCTGAGCCACTGACATACAGCCTGTGAGCAGCTGGGGGAGGGGAAGCAGCAGGAGGCAGCTGTTGGAAGAGGCCTTCCCTGCCCAGGGCCTGGATGGCGCTAAGCCTGGCAGGGCTGGCTGATGGCGCAGTCCGGCCAACACAGTGTCGGCGGAGTGCAGTGCTCCCGGCCAACCTGGCCTGCAGGGACCCCTCCATCCCCCTGTCCCCACTGTGCCCACCCCCCCTCCACACACACACACACACACACACACACATCTCCATCCCCCTGTCCCCACTGTGCCCGCCCCTCCTACACACACACACACACACACACACACACACACATCTCCATCCCCCTGTCCCCACTGTGCCCGCCCCTCCTACACACACACACACACACACACACACACACAGGTGTGGCGGCAGTGGGTGGCCTCTGGCCAGAGCAGGGCCAGGCCCCGAGTGCCCCCCGCACCCCTCTAAGGGTGCCTCTCCCCTTCCACCGCAGAGAAGGAACGTGGCAAAGTTGGGGGCCAGTGTGCCATCGGGGGATCTCGGGGCGGGCCCCAATCTAGCAGACCACACACCACCTGATGTCCCTTCTTATGGGGACACCCTTGGATGGAGAAGGAGAAGAGTCAGCCAGACCCAACGGATCTGGGGGGCAGAGCTGAGGCGGGGTCTCAGTGCAGAGAACACAGAATGTCTGAGTCACTCTGGGCCAACGGCTCCCCCTCTCCAGCCTCAGCAACACTCTCCCCCAGACTCAGTGGCCGATGTCTTTGCCCTTCTTCCCCGGGTGCCCTCTGCAGACTCAGAATCCTAGCACTTCGTTCGGAGCTGGAAGGAGGAGGAGCCCTTGCTCAGCCCACTCTCAGCCCCTCTCAGAGGGGAAACTGAGGCCAGGACTGGGAAAAGGGACATGTTCGCTGGTGGCAGGCCAGCTCAGGACCCAGGGTGGCAGTGACAGATCCTGATCTGCCAACCTCGAGTCCCCTCTGGGAGCAACTGCCCTGACACGCCCCCCTCCCCCCCCACCCGCCCCCCAGCTAACCCGGGACACAGGGCACAAGCCCGTCTTTATCGATAAAGTGGGATGAATACTTCCTAGTGCTCGAGGCTGCAATGGGCTGATGTGCATGCTCACCTCACAGGGCTGCTCCTCAGGGATCAGCGTCTTGGCCTCCCCCCCTCCCGGGGCCAGGTGAGAGGATGGGCAGCGTGAGGCCTGCCTGAGGGGGGTCCCTTAGCCAAGTGGGGGGGTGGAGGTAGGGAGAAGGGGTCAGCAAGGAAGACGCAGCTCAGAGACCTCGGACGAGTTGCAGGCCCTCTCCAAACCTCAGCTTCTCCCCCATCTCCCAGGGCTCCCGCAGAACCCAGGACATGTGGAGACAGGTATCCGCTTATGGTACCCAGCAAATGCTCCGCCTCAGGCTCCTGCTCACAGGGCCACACTCCCGCGGGGACATCGGAGGGTCCAGGGACCGAGTGGGGGAGGCAGTGTTCCAGCTCCCAGGAGCAGGACATGAGGCTCGACCAGGGAAATCTCATTGGCAGCCGCTGATAAGCCCTGGCACAGGCCGGCCTGGGACCGGCTGGCCAAGGCTCCCCGAGGTGCTGCCGTCACTGTCCGTGTCAATGCCATGCCGAGGATTAGGAGGAGACAGTACTCCCAGGGCTGGCGGCCACCTCACCTCTCTGCTGGGAGCACAGCACCAGGCCAGGGTCCCAGAGATATAACACTGCCCTCGGGACAAAGCCCGCCGCCCCCGGGGCTGGACACTGGGTCTTGTCTCTGCCTCCACCTCACGAGGGTTCCTCATCAGGCCTCGCGGGGCCCTGGGTCCTCGTCTCGAAAACAGGGTAACCATGCCTTCACCACGGAACTGTTTGGATCTCAGGTGGAATGAGCCCAGCTGCAGGGCAGAATGACAAACGCATGGATGCTGGAGGCAGAGGGTCCTCGGAATAAATGCTGAGCTGTGTGACATCGAGCACATGAATGCACCTCTCTGGGCTTCAGCCTCTACCCTTGTAAGACAGGCATGGCTATCCCTGACCCAACGGCTCGTTTGTGTCTGACACTTGTGTTCCTTAAATCTTCTAACGCCCTGCACGGCTGGCACTGTTAGGGAGCCTCATTTTACAGATGAGAAAACTGAGGCTCTCTCCTTGCCCAACTTCCTCTAAATAGCTGGTCCCCCGGCAGGGCCTGGACACGCATGGGTGTCTAGTGGATTTCCCTCCCCACCAGGAAGGCCTGCAGCATGGACTGTGCACAAGCGGAGACTCCAATTTCTCCATCAAGCAGAAGTCCTGATTCCAGGCCAGCTATGCTACTCAAACCCCCAGGCCCCTTCCACCTCAGGGCCTTTG
Source organism: Myotis yumanensis (assembly GCF_028538775.1). Taxonomy (NCBI): domain Eukaryota; kingdom Metazoa; phylum Chordata; class Mammalia; order Chiroptera; family Vespertilionidae; genus Myotis; species Myotis yumanensis. The sequence continues at coordinate 207,390,793 of NW_027223754.1, forward strand.
CACGTGCCATTTTCTCTGCTCCCCAGTATCTGAACAGCACATCACCTCATTCAGGTCTCTGCTCAACTGCTCCCCCAAACCCACCCTTCCCTGACACCAGTAGGTCATCTCAACCATGCCTTTGGTCCATGCAGAGCACTCAGCACTACCTAGCATCGTTTAGTTCTTTATTATCACACCCTCCCCGCCCCCCACCATGAAATCAAAGCAGGCCTCATCTTGTTCGCTGCTGTACCCTCCAAGCCTAGAACAGGGTCAGGCAGGTGGCACGCGCCCAGGACATGATGTGTAGAATGGAGAGCTCAGGGCTAGGGACAGGGTGTTAAACAACAAAGGGAGGGGCCCCACTTCTTATGGGGTGCTCACATTGTGCCAGAAATGTGCTGAGCCTTCCTTTTAGCCCCATGACACACCTCACCCCCTTATGTTTTCTATTTCACAGGTTGAGAAACCAGGCTCAGAGAGGTCCGGGGACCCACCCAAGACCACACAGCCAGGAACATGGAGCAGCCTGAGATCCTGTAACGGCCAGACTGTCCAGAATCCCTGCAGAGGTGATTTCCCCCCGACTCACATGCCTCCAGTGACAGGGAGCTCAGCCCCCGTCCGAGGCCACTTCCTTCCTTCCTGGAGGGCTCTGATTGTTAGAAAGGTCTTCTTCAATCACAAAGCCCAGTCTGGCTCTGCACCTCTGTTCACCGGGCCCAGTGTTGTCGGGAGCCACTGAGAACACGGCCAGTAGTTGCCCTCAAAGGCCCTTCTGCTGTTTGCTAACCTGTTCTCTCGCGCCCCTGCTTATCCAAGATGCACACCTCATGCCCTCCACTGCTCCTCCTACGCCGTAGTGTCAAGTCCCCCACCCTCGGGTCCAGCTGCCCAGGGTCACACTTGCTGTCAAGGTCCCTCCTGAAAATGTGTGGCCTGGAGCCAAGCCTCAGGGCCAATGTGCTCTGGGCAGTGGTGGGTACCAGGGGCCTCTTGCTTGTCAGAGCAGTGAGAGTATGCCAGCCTTGCGACCTCACCTTGCTGTCCTAGAAGCCAGCCAAACCCCCTTCACACACACCGCCAGGCAGCCCCGATGCCCTCACAACGTCCTCTGTTCGGGTTTCACCCGAGGTGCCGGGTGTCCGTCTACCCCCATTCAATCAGGTCTTATTAGTCTCACGCCTTTGTGCCAGCTGCTCCACATCTCAGGGGAGCTGGGCCCTGCCCCTCGATACCGGCACCTGCTCCCGGCTTTGTGCCATCCTGCGCGGGGCGAGCAGGCCACGGCTGCATCCGCGTCCGTGTCATGAGGAACTGGGAACCGGGCCTGCAGCTCATGCCTGGGGCAGGTGGGGGCACGCTGTCCAACTAGCTACACACTCACCCACGTTCCTTACACGTCCGCAAGTGTTTTCTGCACACCTACTATGTGCCCGGCCCTGCCCTGAGCTCCAACTTACCCAGAAGAGCTCCGTAAGAAAAACCCTGCCTCAGCAGCAGCAACAGCTGGGTGTGCAAGGCCTCGCTGTGCTGGGCACTCGTCTCTGAGCCCCGTCACCTTGGCCCAAGAAGAGGCCTGGGCTGGTTTGCAGAGTTACAGGCAGTTAGGACACATGGATGCTGGCTCACTGTGTGACCTCGGCTGGTCAGTTCCTTACCCCTCTGGGCCTCAGTTTCCTCATCTGTTCAGGGGAGAAGAGCTGTGCGCATGGGTCTCTGGTTTACTGGGCCCCAAGCCCTCTGGACACTGCGACTGGGTCACTCCCCATGCACTCACTGGTCCCTGGGCCTCCCCTGCTCCCAGGGCGTCACATCTGTCCTTAGCACCTGTGCTGTGTCTAGGCCTCGGTGGAAGCATGTGGGCAGGAGGATGGAGGGTCTTTACCAAAGGCCTGGCCTCGAGAAACCACCCGGAGCCTGGCAGGGGAGGCCCGACACTGGCTCTGTGGCCACTCTTCAGAGGCAGGTCACACGGCCACTCCCCGACACCCACTCCCCAGCCCCAAGCCGCCCAGCACCCACCCCACCCACCGCCAGGCACTTGGTAGAGCATGTGATCCTCCTGCCCATCTCCCACTCCCACCTCACGGGTCATATCTGGCTTTCCCAGAATCCTCTAGGTTATTCAGATGACTGCCTACCCACCTGACCCCTCCCCTCCCCAAGCTGACTCCTATCCCCCTACCTGACCCTGTCCCCCCACCTAGCCCCTGCCTTCCCCACCTGGTCCCTGCCTTCCCCACCTGGTCCCTGCTTCCCCCACCTGGTCCCTGCCTCCCCCACCTGGTCCCTGCCTCCCCCACCTGGTCCCTGCTTCCCCCATCTCTCCCCTGACCCCCCACCTAGCCCCTGCCTTCCCCACCTGGTCCCTGCCTCCCCCACCTGGTCCCTGCCTCCCCCACCTGGTCCCTTCTGGCCTCTTGGCTCCAGCAAACCCCAGGCCCCCACTCAGCTGCAGCCCCGGGCACTACTCACCAGTCTCCACTGGACCCGCTCTTTCACCAGTGCCTGCGCACGCGCGGCTGCCTCTGCCTGCATGGCCTCCATTCATTCATTCAATAAACATTTATGGAGCACCTACTATGTACTAGGCGCCAGCTAGGCCCGCCCTCCCGACTGCCTCTTCCACCTGCTCCTCCTCCAGGGCCTCAAGGGGTGAGCATTTCCCTGCCTTCCAACATCCTCAGGGCTGTCCCAAGGCAGAGTGGTGTATCAGGGCCCCCGTCCCCCCCCAGAAGTGGAGGCTCGGGTGGCAGGGAGTGTGGCCCACTCCGAGGCAGCCTGGCTGGAGAGGGATGCACACCTGGGGCAAGGTGGAAACGGAGTCCCAGGCTTACGGGGACTGGGCCTGAGCACATCTCGCACTGACTGGTTTAATCCTCAGCACAACCTTCTGACTGTTCCCACTTTACAGATGTGGAAACTGAGGTCTCACAGCTGCTACGCAGTGGCTTTGGCTCTCCATGACACCGGCTTTGGACCAAGAGGTGCCGTGGATTCCTTTCATCTGGGCGGTCGTTTTAGATTGATTTTTTAATTAGTTGCCAAAATTAAAAACTTGGGAGATTTTCTTTTTAAAGTTCCCATTTCTGGGGTCCACTGAAAACCCTGGGGGACGTGGCCACCCAGGGCCTGCATCCCATCAGCAGCAGAGCCAGTGTCACGGGCCTGGGGGCCCCTCCTCCCTGCCTCTCGGCTGAGGTTCCCGCTGACCCCGGGCACTGGAGTGTTCAAGGCCAGCAATAGAGGGAAGCCCAGAACCGACACAATTAGAATCCTGGCCTGTTTCGGGGATCCCATGAGCCTCCTGGTCTGGGACCCAAAGTACCACCATCCCTGCCTCCCTGGCTCTGCGTCTTTTGGGGGGACTCTCTGATTGTGCATCTGGGGCTCAAGAGTTCTATGTGTCTATGATTCCTTGGTCCTAAATGTCTTCTGAGTCCTGCCTCTGTGGTCACCAGTCCTACAGAACTTCAAGCTGCTCTGACCCGTTCACAACCCCCACCAGCTTGGCTCCAAGCAAGCCCACTGGGGTGGGAACCCCAAACCAGGGGAGCACCCAGATGGCCCCCCAAACCTGCCTGTCACTCTGTGGGGACCCTGGCTCCTCACAATGCTGCCTGGGTTGCTGGGTGGAGTTTGGGGCTCCTGGTGGGGTGAATGGCTTACTCACTCCCAAATACAATTCCCACCCCATCAGACACTGCCAGCTGGCCAGGGCTGAGGGTTCAGCCAAGGCTGGTGGACACCAGTGGGCCTAAGGCCTTGGCTGCTGAAGCCACGCCCTGCTGCACCCGGCTCTGGGGGTTCTGGGATGGCCCCTTGCTCCCATGGCTCTCCCACAGCCTTTGGGTTCTCCTCGCTCTGCTCCCCTGGGACTCCTGCCTGAGCTTCCCGCGGCTTCTCCAGGCCCCAGCACCCAGGGCCCGCAGACCACCAGAGCCTGGAGGAGAACCCCTCCTAGGGCCACAACCCCTCACAGCCCCAAACCAGGCTGTCACACGGGGTCGCTCTCCCTGCACTGAGACTACTTTCTCGCGAGCGGGTGGGGGGAGCCCGCAGAGGCCTGCAGCTGTGGCCTCGGAGAACAAGGAAGTTCTGTCCCTGCAGAGGAGCCCCAGAAATGCCCGGGGGAGGGCCACCCCATGACTGCTGGCCGCGCAGAAACCATTGCTGGGGACACACGGCCACCAAGCCAGTGTGGCCAATCCATGGAGGCCAGCCCTCCCTACGGTTCCCCTGGAAGGGCGGATGCATTCAGCTCCAATCCCAGCTCTGCCACTGAACCAACAGCGTGGCCCCAGCAAGCTACTTCTTTCCTCTGAGTCTCAGTCTCCTCTTCTGTAAAATGGGACTAGAGGGCACCACCTCGGGGGCGGGGGGGTGGGGGGGGTGGGGGGGGGAGTAGAGTGAGGAGCTACAAGCAGGGTCTGGCACATAGTAAGTGCTCAATAAAGTTCGCTGCTGCCGGTATGGTTATCATGGGTCCTCGTCACCCACTGATGCAACAGTGGCAGCAGAAAAGGGATGAGGCCTGGCCCCTGACAGTGTCTTCCTTTCATTCTTGTGCCTGCCCCCTCTCCTAGGTCCAGCCCCACTAAGACCTGCTCCCCACACCCCCTACAGCCTGGTCCCCAGCCTCTGTTTCTCGCCCCTTGCCAAAGCACAATGGCTGTTATAATTAACGGATTATCTCAGTGCGACAGCTGTGGTCCTTTGAAAATTGGGTTGAATAACAAGATCCTGGCGTATGGTAATTTCTTTTCATCTCCTGCTCCCTCTTTCTCTCTCCCTCACTCCAGCCTTGTTATGCATGCAAATGTTTTTTCCCCCTTTCCCTCCTTCTCCAACACCTTCCCCCTCCAGATGGCGAGGGGACAGACTGGGTTCTGCTTACCCTACCAGTCTGCTTTCCAGTGAAGAGGCAGGTGGGAACCAGCCCTCCTGGGCCCCTCCTGTGCACCTGGCACTGGGAGAGAGCCTGACACATGCGACTTCTGTCATTTCCCCTCCGACCTACGTGCTGACACCTTCCTCCTACCTCCCGGGCTGCCCCCTCCAGCTCCGCTGCCTGCCTTGAGGTCCTATCCCAGCCACCTGCCCTCCTCCCCCAACCCCCTCCCCATCTCATTCCCTCCCAAGGCTGCTTTTATCAACTTCCCAGTGCTGACCATGCCCAAACCGCTGGTCCCAGCTGCCTCCTTCCTGCCACCTGAAACTCCACTCATCCACGTCCTCTACTGGACTCACCTCCCGCACCTGCCCCCCGCCCGCCCCCGTTCCCTGACCACCGAGAAGCACCCACGGCTGCCCAGCTCCCTGTACCTGGACAGTCTATGTGCCTACCCACGACTCCTGCTCTGCCCCCAACTCCTTCCCTGCCCCACGTGGATTTCTCAGTTAGCATCCTCACTGGTCTCTGTCTTACCGCCCCTTCCGCCCATCCACCCAGCAGAGGATGAGCAAATTCTAAAGCATAAATCTGAGCGTGGCACTCTCCTGCTCCGAGGCCTTCGTTGGCTCCCTACTGCTCTGGGAAAACGGGGGTCCTGTGGAGCTGGCTCCTGCTCTTCTCTCGGGCCCTCCTGCCTCCCCCCACCAATTAAAATGGTCGGATTGGGGTCCTTCTGTGGGTTCCCACTGCCCCCTGGGCTTCCTCCATCATAACTGGAATCATAACTGCTACTTTTACACCTGGACTGAGTTCTGGATCAGAACCCAGCACCAGGCCCCAGGAGGTGCTCAATACAGATCTGTTAGTGACTGAAGGAAAGAGGCCTGTTCCCCCTTTATAGATAAGGACACCGAGGCTCAGAGCAATGACTTGCTCAAGATCACACCGTCTGTGCAAGACAAAAGCAGGATCTGAACCCAGGTCTGTGATTCCAATGTCGGTCTTTTCCATGCCCTGGAAGTGGGGGGTGGGGCAGTGCTGTGGGGTCAGCTTCTGCACAAATCTCCGGGGACTTGAGCAGAGATAAGGATTGATAAGGAGATGGGGCTCCCTACCCAGGATGCCCCTACCACGACCTTGAACTAGCCACATGACTCCCAGAGCCTCAGTCTGCTCATCTGTAAAGTGGGAAGGAGCCCCACCTCACTCCCCATCTCAGAGGGTCACTGTGGGGGCAGAAACTCAGGACTTGGAGAAAGCCCGTCCTGCTAACATCTGAGGGACCCCCCCTTCCCCTCCAAACCCAGCTGCGGTGCCCTTAGCAGACACTCCTCAGGGCTTGGGGACTTTCTAGGATGGGAGATGTCACATGAGACAGAGACACCCCCCTTAGTGAGCACTAGAGGGAGAAGCACGGGGCGGGGGGGGCGGGGGGGGGGGGGGGCGGGGCGGGTTGGAGAGTCAGATAAAGACCTTGGAGAAAAAGCTTCCCTCTCAGCCTGGGCAGCCTCACCTGTGACGTGGGCCCATCAATGCTCGTTGGTTAGGGTTGCAATGGGGACCACGTGTAAAGGGCCGAGCACCGTGCAGGCACGGCCACGGCCACACGCTCCTACGGGAATGTGACCCTGAAGGGTATCCCAGGGAGAGGGGAGGAGAAGGGCGCAGGACAAAGCAGGACCATCTGTTCTCCACGTCCGTCCTCAACAGCCCACAAAATGGAACTCTTGTCCCCCAGTATAGCCCTGGGGCCCCTCCCTCCCTCTCTAAGCTCAAACCCCATGACCTCTCACCACCTACCGAGTTGCAGGGCTGCCCATCTGAATGTCCTCTGGCCTCTGTCAAGCTGTTTCTGAGCCCGGGGTGCCATTCCCACACTTCGCCACCCTCTGCAGCCCGGAGAGACTGTCAGAGACTCCCTCTGCAGGGGGTGACGAGCCTCCCTGCTCTGCCCCATCCCCTGACTCCATCCCCACGGAATCCCGGGAGGACCCTAGAGACTGTCTCACCCCTCCCCTTCCCCCCATGTTACAGATGGGCAAACTGAGGCACCGACCAGGGACGAAGCTCTCCGGGGATGAACTGGAACCCAGGTCTCTCTGCTGCTTCCAGCCCTGCAGGCAGCTTCTCCCCCGGCTCCGAGCTGCTGGTCAGCCCTGGCCTGTCTTCTCCAAGCCCCCCAGCCCGGCGCTACCTGAGGACGGGGCCCCATCTTCCTCTCTGCTCCCCCACCCCGTGCCTAGCCTAAGGCCTGGCGCATAGTAGGCACTCAGTAAATGTCTGTTGAATTGAATTGCGCTCAGGGCGGCCAGTCGTCTCTGCTCTGTAAGAGAAGCATAGAGTTAGTGGAGCTGTTCCCATGGTGACAGGGGTAGGAACCACGCTGGTAGGTGAGGAGTCTGGCCTCCCAAGGACCATGAGGGCCCTGGGAAGGAGATGGGGTCCGGGAAGCTGGAACATTCGGACTTCGATGAGTCCGAGTTCTGTCCCAACGGGCAGCATGGCCCTGGCAAGTGATGGCGCCCCTGGGGCCTCGGCGGCCTCATCTCTGCAGTGGAGATGACACTCGAGTCCCCAGGGGCTCTGACACTGCTCGTGACGAGACCTAGGAGAGGCGTGAGGAGTGACTCCAGCTCCCGAGCATCGAGTGCTCAGAGGCTGGCCCACAACGTCGGGTGGGGATTAGGCCCAATTCCACAGAGAAGGAAACTGAGGCTCGGAGAGGGGCGGCTGCCCGAGGCCCCGCAGCCCATGCACCTGAAGCCATGCTGTGTACACGTCTCCCTGCAGAGCTAGAGGGAAGCGAGGCACGACAACAAACTGCAGACAGACGCCGAGCCCGCCAAAGAGCGGCCCGGCGCAGGCCCAGGCAGGGGACGTTCTCCAGGCAAAGGGCCCAGGATGCGCGCCAGGACTGTGAAGGGAAAAGTGAGCTCTGATTCCACAGCCCCCAGAGGGTTCAAAGCCATCCTGCGATCCACAGGCTGCGACGGCCTGGGCCGGCCGGTGTTAATATAGATCAGCAGAGACTATAAATACGCAGCCGGGCCAGCAGGCCAGGGCCACGCCCGAGGAGCAGCCCGCGGGTGCTATAACCCTAGCCCTGCCCCACAGCCCTTTCTCCTTGGGCCTCGGTTTCCTCCTCTGTCAACAGCAGGCCACACCATGACCATGATGGCTCAGGTTCCTCACCCAGCGACCTACAGCTCCCGGACCCAGCCAGGCCGACAGGAGAGAGGCCCTCGGGCCCCAGCCAGAGACCTGGGAGGAGAGGAGGAGGATGCAAGCCTGGCTCAGCCTGGGTCCTCTGGGACAGCCCGGGGAGGGGCTGGGCTCTGCCCCTGCTCACTGGCCTGGAGCTGGGAAGAGTCAGGGAAAGGGGCCTAGACCCCAGCCATTCACTCATTCGCTCCTTCATTCACTCCAACAACCGTCCTTTCAGCATCTCCTGCTGGGAGCTGAGGCCTCACAGCCAAAAGACACGGCCTAGGTGGGAGCGCTAGTGGGGGAGACAGCGAGGTACACCAGCAACTCTCCCAGACCCCTCTGACTCCATGGCCCACCCAGCTGGCATCAAGCGACCCTGGTTTCACACCTGCCTTCTGCCTGGACAGGGGCAGGGAGGGCGGCCTCACTCACCCCGTAAACCCAGGCCCAACACTGCACCCGGGAGGTGCTCCTTGAATGTTCATGGGCTGAAAGGACGAATAAAGCACCATGAAAACATAAAAAAGGGCGCCCGTGCACAGGCTGGGAGGTGTGCCCAGGGCGAGGGAGAGGTGGGGATCTCGTGTTCCACCCACTTGAAGGATGAAGAAGCTGAGGCTGAGAGAGACTAAGGGATGTGCCCAAGAACCCAAAGCTCCAGAGTGGCCCAGCACCACAGCTCCCCAGGAACGAGTCAGGGCTGGTGCACACACACCCTCCCCCCTGCCCCCCCCCCCCCCCCCCCCCCACTGCAGGTGCTCTAAGTATCACAGGGATGACATCTGCAGAGTCCGAGACTCCCGATGACCTGGCACAGGTGAGGGGTCAGTGTCCTATTTTCCTCATCAAAGTCTCAAAACAGGCAGGCAGACCCTCACTCGACAGGTAGAGAAACCGAGGCTCCCAGAGGTGATGCAGGACGAACCCCAGGCCCAACACACGCTGAAGGGCCTTTTCCGGTCAGTGCACGGAAGGTCCCTCCTGCTGGCTGCTGGTTCCACCTGCAGCCCCTCTGAGATTCACGGTGAGGGGTGTAGACGTGGGCCCAGGCCCACCCCTGCCCCTGCTGGCTTGGTGGCCTGGGCCAGCCCTCTCTGCGCGCCAGCTTCCCCAAGACCCATCTCCTCTGCCCCAGGACAAGCAACTGCTGTAAGGAACTAAGGGAGAGTTTAATGAGACAAACACACACCCCCACCCCTTACAAACTGCAAAGTGCTGTCCATATTTAAAGGAATTTGTTCCTGTTATACCCTTGGCCTTCCCCCAACCACTTCTCTGCCCTCCTTTCTAGAAAGGCTGTGACAGTTACCAGAGGCTAGGACTGCGCCTGCCCTGTGCTAAGGACGGTCACACATTTCATCCCCAAGATCCTTGGAACCAGGCACTATTTTTATGCCCACCCTGCAGATGAGGAAACGGAGGCTCCGAGAGATTGGGTGACGTGTACAAGATCACACAGCAAGCAATGAGACCCCTTAGCTAAGTGGCCCTGGGTGTGTATCTCCAGCCCTTGGTGGCCCTGGAGTCCTCTGGTTCGTGAATGCCCACCTGCTCCCCAGCTTATCCGACTTCCCAGACGTATGCAATATTCATATTTCCATCAGCAGCAGCTCACGCACTCCTTCCCAAGGCCTTCAGAAGCCCCATTAATCATTCAGACACACCTGCATATTCATTAACTTCCGAATTAATACAGAGTCCCTTATTACTTTGGGCCTGCTGCCTGCATTAAAGACATTCGACTTCATTCATTATTAAACTCCCCTGATAAATGATCGCATTCCTCCTTCACAGAGGGGGGCAGCGCCCAGGCCCCCAGGCCAGCAGGTCTGCTCCCAGCACAGGCTGCTGTGTGACCTTGAGCCAGGCCCGCACCCTCTCTGGGCCTCCTGTATGTTTTCCTGGTAAAATCAGGCAAAGGACAGTCTCTAAGCACAGCCCAGTCTCCTCAAAGTCACCCCCATCCCATCCTTCCTCAGACTCCTGTGTCCCTTCCCTGCACTGTCTTTCTTGGACTCACATAACCCTCCGTGGTCCACGAAACAGAAGCCCGTCTCTCTGTGGTTTTCCTGATCCTCCCCACCCGGGGCCTCCACTCACACCCGGGCCTGGGCTTTGCAGCCTGTGGGCCTCGGGCCTGGCACTGGCCCATCATTTCGAGGACATCGTCTGTCCCCGAGCTAAGCTGGCGTGGCAGACCATGACATGTCCCAAGTCAGAGAGGCCACTGACCCCACAGCCAACAAGGTCGGCTCCAGCTGCAATACAACAGCGACGACAGCAACAGCAATAATAGTAACACCCGCATTTCCTGAGCACGTACCATGCCCCCGGCCTGCGCCAAGACCCAACTTCCTCATCCTGCTGGAGCAGCCTCTACGTTACAGATGGGAAAGCCAAGGTCAGCGAGGTCCAGCATCTCCCCAGGAAGCTGCTGCCGGCTGTAAGCCGGGTCTCTCTCTCACAATCACACATGCCAGGTGCCGCCTCGCCCTGGCTCCATCCTGCCCTGATGGCTCCTCTATGTGCCAATCCCTGCTCAGTGGAGCGGTGGCCAAGACCGAATGGATCCCCCATTCCCTGGCAGACACCCTGATCAATCTCCATTATGCCTGGCGCTGAGCAGAGCCTGCGAATGAAGCATGAGATCGCCACGGCCAGCGTCGCCCTGCCGGCTCTGACCAGCATCTGCCTCCACGGCACGGAGCCCCTGTGCGGCCGCTCACCACCAACAGTGGCAGGCCACGCCACCGCCTCCTACGAATGCTGGGCCTGAGGCTTCGCCCCCAGAGCCGCTGGCTGTGTGACTGTGGGCTCTTGACCAAACCTCTCTGTGCCTGGGTCCCATCATCTGAGGCACACCTGACTCTGCCTTCTGCTTAACCCTCATCTCCCATCCATCCCAACACCTGTCCAGGCCACATACCTGTGTCCAAGCCACCGATGGCTCTTCTCTGGGTGGCAACCACCACCTCCCAGCATCTCCAGCACCTGGGTTCCTCCCTCAGCTGCCAGACAGCCTCTCAAAATGCCACCCATCACAGATCCACAGAAAGCCATTCCAGAAGCTTCTGTAGCTCCCAGGTTAAAAAACCAGAAGTCTTTCTTGAAGATCAAGGCCCCACATGACCTGACCCAGCCGCCCACTTCAAACCCTGCCTCCTGCTTTCTCCCCAGGCAGCTCCCCCTCCCCCACAGTGAGTCTCCCCTTTCTTGCTCAACTGCATGATGGACACCCCACCATCGGACCACCGGGCGAGCACAGGTGTCCCTGCTTAAGCTTCGGCCCGTAGCACAGTCGGCACAGTGAACGCCCGGGGCTGTGGTCAATGAAGACCTCCCCAAGCTTCACTGCGTGCAGACACAGCCCCCCACGTAACAGGACAGCAGGTCATCGGACCCATTTCTCAAATGAGAAAACCAAGGCTCAGAAAGACAAAGTGGCCTCCAGTCACCCTAGTCAGGGCTGAGGCTGGGACGTGAGCCCTCCTATCTGCGCCTGCGCACGGAGCAGTCATTAATTCCTTCATTCATCCCGCTGCACGGCCTGCGAGGTGGGCACTATTATTATACCCATTTGAGAGATGAGGAAACTGAGGCCAGAGAGGGGAAGCCACTTGTCCAAGGGTACACAGCTAGAAGGGGGAAGAGCCTGAGACACACCCAATGTAGCCATGGAGCTGTTCGCCCCTCCACGGCATACAAAGCTCCTTCCCAGGCCCTCCACTGCCACGATGCTCAAGGTGAGAGGTGTCACCTACGCTGGTCCCTCATCTTCCAGCTCTGTGGCAGCAAGGACTTGAGTCAGGCCCTTCCCATTCAGGGCTCTGGCTTCCTCTGTAAGGGGATGGGTGGGACACCCTGGGGGTCCCTTCAGCGATGGCCCATTATCCACATACCTGTGGGCCTACTACGCACCAGGTCCTGGGCTGGCAAACTGGTCTCTGGCCTGCAGGGGACCAGCAGGGGGTGGGAAACCCAGGGTGGGAAGGGGCAGGGAGCACATCCGGGATTCGGGTACAAGCCCTGCCTGGTGTCACCAAGAGCAGCACCACGAAGCCCATAAAAGCCCAGAAGAGAGGCCAGGGGTGCTGCTACTCCCCAGAGGGGTCGCCAGCCAGACATTCCGCATCTAGCAAGCACCTGCTGCGTGCCCGGCTCAGGACGCCTAGCAACACATGGAACAAAGATGAGCAAGGAACTCACGGGCCAGGAGGGGACTCGGGGAAATGGAAACCTGGTGCACACCCCCTGGAGATTTCTGCTATTTAAGGAAACCCTCCTGCAAATTATTGTGTAAAATAAATAACCAGTCTCTACCATCTCTTATAAAATACCTAAAGAATCGCAGAGTGGGGTTGCTTAAAGTCAGGTCCACTCCTGGCCTTCTGGGTGCTGTGTCATCACACGCCCACACCGGGGGTGGGGACCATGGCCAAGTCGCCCTCTGTCCCTGCTCCACACGTTGGGGACCGGCACGCAGCAGGTGCTCAGTAAATTCTGGCCAAGCAAACTCCATGAGCTCACTCATTTCCGTGCCCCCGTATCAAAGCTACCGTATGTGGGACCCCCTGGCTACCCCAGGGCACCTCGCTCTGCGCCCTGCAGACCCTCTGGGTACCTTAGGGAAGGTCAGAGCTGGCAGCCCCCTTAGCACATCCAGGCCGCTGTCACGTAACAGGTGAGGAAACTGAGACCCAAGAGGGCAAGAGCCTTGCCAAGGCCTCGCGGACACCCCACCTGATTCCGGGGCGCCCCTTCCTGCCCTAGCCCCCTAAACCAGTGGCTCTCAACCTTCTGGCCCTTTAAATACAGTTCCTCATGTTGTGACCCAACCATAAAATTATTTTCGTTGCTACTTCATAACTGTCATGGTGCTACTGTTATGAATCGTCATGTAAATATCTAATATGCAGGATGGTCTTAGGCAACCCCTGTGAAAGGGTCGTTCGCCCGCCAAAGGGGTCGCCACCCAAAGGTTGAGAACCGCTGTCCTAAACACTGCTGCTCCTACCTCCATGTGGGTGGCCTCATGCCCCTGGTCACCCAGAGCCCGGCCTTTGCCTGCTGGACACCCCCACAGGTGCCCTCAGATGCCCAGGCTCAGCCAGTCCAGGTCCTTATCTCGCCCAAGCCCACTCCAGTTCACACTCTCCCCTTGGTCAAGGTCACCACCACCCCACCTGCTTGCTCAGGCCACAGATCCCGGCTTCATCCTCAGCTCCTCCCCTTCTCACCAGAGATCATTAGACCAGGCACCGAGTCTGCCACTTCTGTCCTCAGCATGTCTCCCATGTTTGTCCTCTGCTCCCCACCTCACCAGGACGGGCCACCATTGTCACTCACCCAGCTGCTACTGTGGTCTCCTTCTCCTTCAGCCCCTGATACTGGGGACAGAAGGAATGTTCTAGAGGGCAGCTCTGATGCTGCTTCTGCTCGAGATCTTTCCAGGGCTCCCCGCATCCCAGGGACAGAGGCCAAGATCCTTACTGGCATTTGAAACGTCCGTGAGGTGGGCCTACACCTTCCCAGCTCCCGCCCTGGCACACGGCTCTCCTCACATTCCCTGCCCACCCTGCACTGACACACACCCTTCCCTCTCCCTGCCACTAGCCACCAACCCTGTCAACCCTACCAGCTTCAGCTCAGGCATCACCTCCCCCAGGAAGCCCGCCCTGAACCCTAGGCCTGGCTTCAGGGCTCCACAGCACCTTCACCTTCACCAGCAAAAAAGCATCCCCCCAACCCGGACAGCCGCCATTTCCCTTCCTGAGGGCGAAGAAGGCACATGTGCCCTCTGTGCCCAGTGCCAGCAGTAGACCTGGAGCGTGGGAAATGGAGAAAGCCCCCAGGCATGCAATTCCCAGAGGGCCTCTGTCCCCACCCGCCCAGCCCCTATGCACTGAGTGGGCTCCTTATTAATACTGGTGACAGCAGGGCTCCCAGCTCCTTGGTGTTACCATCATCACCATCAGAGCAGGGATCAGGGCGGGGGCTCCTGCGCCCGCGTGGCCTTGGTGGCTCGGGGCAGTGTGGTCAGGCAGGGGCAGGGAAGGCGAGCCAATGTGAACGGAACCCCTACCAGGAGCCTGGCCTGGGCCAGCGGCCCTGAACTCAGCACATGGCCCCCCTTACAGCTGGGACAGGCCCCAAGGGCAAGCCGCTGAGCTGGGGTCCCACGGCCGGTGGGGGCTGAGCTAGGGGTCAGAACTGGACTCCTGCCCACTCTCAGGGCACGTAGGCGAGCAGGCCCTGAGGAGGGAGCACCCCGTCTGGGGGCCCAAACAACTTGGATGTAGACCCTTGCTCGGTACCCCTCCCAGCTGTGTGGCCTCAGGCAGGCAGAACAGCTGCTCCGAGCAGGTTTCTCATCTGTCCCTGGGGCCCGCCGTGACTGCCAGGACCACACACAGCCAGTAACGACAAAGCATCTCCCAGGCCAGGCTGCGGGTGGATTATCTCATCTACCCCTCACAACAACCCCGCCACAGGCCGGTTCTAAAAGTAGCCCCATTTTACAGACAACAAAGTGAGGGCACAGGGTCAGAGGCCCTACCCAAAGCCATGCCGCTGTCGGCGTGGGGCTGGGTGCACAGGGCTGGGTAGAGAATGCAGAGCCGCTGGGTCCTCACTAATGATATTCCTTCCTGGCTCAGACTTTCCCTTTAATCCTTCAAAGGCACCCTGAATAGGCTGCCCTCCCCCACTGCCTCCCAGCCACCTGCTGTGTCCTCCCACCACAGAGCCACCTCTGCTGCCCTGATCAAACACTACCTCTTCCACGCCTTCCCTGTGCTCGACGCCCTTCCTCCTCTCCGTGGCGTTGCCCCCCCTCATGAGTGCTCCCCACAGGTGCAGCAGTCCCCTAAAGGGGACCGGAGAACCCCCCACCGCCCAGCCTGCGCCCTTCCTCCACACAGTGGCCAGAGGGAACGTCCCACAGCACAAGTGGGTCACCGTCCTGCTCAGCAGCTCCCAGTGCCTCCCTGTCCTTATCCCAACAGGCAAGACCCTCATGCTCGGGCTCGGCCCTGCCTCTGCAAATCTGCCCTCCAACACCCTCCCGTAAGGAGGGCACTAAACATACACACACACATACACAAACCATGCATGCACACGCATGCACACACATGACCCCCACCCATCCGGCCCTGGGGCCTCCTGCTTCCTCCCATACTTGGGCCCCTCCCTTGACCCCGTCTCTACCACCACCAGCCTCCCACCCTTCCAGCCTCACCTAAGAACAGCAGCTCCGAGAACTCCCTCCCCAGTTCCTGGGCTCTTCTCACTCTGTGGCTGTCTGAAACACGCCATCCACGCCCGGTTCTGAATACCCAGCGTGGCCCCTACTGCTGGGAGCCCAACAGTCCAGATCCCTCTCCTGGCCTGGAGGGCTCCCTCCTCCCCAGCATCCCAGGTCCTCCTTCCTGTGGGAATCCCAGGTCCTAGCACTGTGACCTTCTCACCCTTCTCTGAACTCACACCTCCTGACCTTTACCCTCGAAATGCCCAGGACTGGCATGCCCTCCCACCCCATCTCCACCTTGTGAATGCCACTCCTTAAGCAGGACTCCAAGCTGCCTCCTACAGGAAGCCCTCTTGCCCAACCAGGCATCTACCCTCCCCCTTGGCTGTGGGATCCCCGACAGCAGGACTGTTCTCACTCACCCTGGGCCCGCGTCTTGCACAATGCTTGGCCCGCACCAGATGCTGTGGAACAATCTGCTGAATAAACGCACTTCTTTCCTCCTGGAGGCAGAGGGAACAAGTGCCTGAGCCAACAGCCGGCATGAATCCGGCCCTCCACCCCTCCTCCACAGCCTCCCGCCGCTCACCTGACCCACTACCATCCCTTCACCTTCCTCCCTGCCTCTGCCCTCGCCTGTCTGACTCCCATGGGGTCGGGATGAAATCCTCAGTCTTTCCTGACTTCATTTCTTCACCCCGCAGCTTCCGGCCCTCGCTGCACCTGCTTATTGAATGCAGCCTGGAGGGCAGGACGCCCTTCTCACTCCTCCCCAGATCCCCGCCACCTACCACAGAGCAGGAGCCCGAAAGTCTCCTGGAACACACAAAAGAGTGAGTGAGCGCTGGGTTCAAACCCCACGCTTCTGCCTGGGTCTCTGTTTCCCCATCTGCACCCCACTGTCCTGGCCTTGCCTCCTCTGCAGGGGGAGCTGAGGCAGAAACCAACCACAGATGGCATCGGCCTGGAAGTGCTCTCAGCACCATGAGTCACTCCACACCTGGAAGGGACTTTCAATTCCAAAGGATGGAAGACGGAGGCTGAGGCTCTTTCACACACATTCATTTAATACCATTTCTCAAGCCCTGGGGCAGGTGCAGGCATCCCGGTGATCAGGACAGATGTGTCTGAGGAAGCTCACAGCAACAGGGATCGTGCAGGAGGCCCCAGAGACCAGCCATTGCAGGAGGAGCACGGGGAGCTGCAGGGCTGCAGGACAAGGCGGCCCAGGCCGGGGAGGGTGTCCAGTCAGACCTCCTAGAGCAGGGGTTCTCAGCCTTGGCTGCACATGAGAATCACCTGGGAATCTTTTTAAAATCCTGATTTCTGGGCCTCATCCTCCGGAAATTCTGTTTCTTTGTTATGGGGCAGCAGCAGGCAAGCAAGCTACCAAGGACAGGGGTGTACGAGTGAGCACCTCCTGCCAACCCAGAACCTCTTGGGTGGGGCCACAACATTAGTAACAACGAAACAGAATTTCCAGAGGATGAGGCCCAGAAATCAAGATTTTAAAGAGATTCCCAGGTGATTCTCATGTGCAGCCAAGGCTGAGAACCACTGTCCTCGAGGAAGAGCATCCCTCTCACTGGCCCATGGGAAACAGTGAGTCCCCAAAGAGCCAGGTCAACTAGCAAAGGGAGCACCCCCCCCCCCCCAAGCTAATGTCATCTTAGATAAGTGGCATCATGGGGAGGATACAACCTATGAGGTTTTGTCCCCATTTTACAGATGAGTAAATTGAGGCCCAGAGAGCTAAAGCAACTTGCCCACAGCTCTTGGGCAGCAAAGATGGTGGGCCTCCTGCTCCTTCTGAGGCCCCTGGAGAGGCTGGGAAGAGTTTCTGGAACATTTGGCCTCTGAACTAAGGACCCAGCTGCTCCCAGAGACGGTAAGGAAAGCCACAGCCACAGGAAACAGGGGCCGCAGCTGGATCTGAAAATCGCCAAACACAGCCCAAGCAAACCCTCCAGAGTGGGAGTTGCCTAATGTGAGCCAGGGGGGGGGCGGCTGCCCTGGGAGGCGCTGAGATTTCCTGTAACCACACTGGGCCCAGGCAGCCTTCCCTTTAATGAATGCAAATGAAGGGCATAAATTTCTGCTTACTTAACTTCACAAATGTTAACAAGCTCATAAAAAATAAGTTATTCTTCCTGAGCTCACAGCACCCTTCGTTTGTTTAATTTTGTTTCTCCTCCCTCCCAGCCTCCTCTGCGAGAGAAAGGAAAAGCCGCAGCTTTTGGTGTTTCCTGGCCAAGTGGGTCTGCCTGCCTTCCCTCGCTCCACCAACGAGCCAGAGGGAAAACCCCAGGTGAGGAACCAGGAGGCCTGCTCCCTCTGCTCCCTCCCCCCTGGCTGTGTGACCTTGGGCTCTGACATAACCTCTCTGGTTTAATTGCCTCATCTACAGAAAAGGAATTGCACTTGCATGCTGCCTGCCTCAGGGTTAGTGTGAGGATCAAACAAGATAATCCCAGTAAAGTGCTTAGCTCCTTCCCGGCACAGTTCAAGCCCTCAATAAACATTAGCCCTTGTTATTATGTAAAGGAGAGTTAAATACCCCCCACCCTCAATTAATCCATTTGTAGAGTTTTCCTCTGGGGCAGCTGACAGCTCCAAATACAGCCTGGGGATCAGTTCTGTTGGCCAGCTCAGTGTTGGATACAAACCCCAGTGCGATGCTGTTGGACAGACCCTGAGCCTGGCTTTTACCACAGGCCCCACCACACCCTATTGCCTTACTGGGACCAGATGCACACCTTCAAGTGACCTGGCCTCTGTGGGGATGTGAGTCTGCCAGCCCTAGTTTAATCCCTCAAAGTTGGTCTGATACATCATTAGGCCCAGCTGACAGATAAGGAAACTGAGCCTCACAGAAGGGCAGCCCACAGTAAGAGTCCAGTCACCAGTCCTCGCCCATCTTCTCTCCTGAGCCTCTGCCCCACCATGCCAGCTAGAGAGATGCCTCCTTGGCACATGAAAAAGCAAATGGCCCGTTAACCATCAGCCAAGTAGTTGGAGAGACAGCGCTTGGCCTCCAGGGGCTCAGCGTGTTCTGGGACCAGGTGGGGGAGCTGAGCAAGAGCCAGAACCTGTCCTGGGCCTCGTCCCAGCCCAGTGACGGACATGCCAAGCCAAGGTGGCACTCCTGTGTGCCAAGCCCAGCAGAGCCCAGTGCAGGGGACTCCAAAAGATGGGAGACAGGGGTTAGAGCTGGCACGTTCCCCTCAGGTCCCCTCTATATCCTCCACCTTGCGGGCACCTCCAGGAATGGCCCTGGCCAGAAGCCGTACCTCGTTTGCAGTGGCACAAGGAGCCACGAGTGGTTACCACAGACTAGGGCTTGCCATGGCTCACCGGGTGGGCGTGGTTGCGCCCATTTTCAGACAAGGAATTGGAAATACAGAGAAGCTAAGCAATTGGCCCAGGACCACACAGGAAGAAACAGAGCAAGTGGGGAGACCAAGGGGCGAGGAGGGAGGACACACTCCTGCTTACTGGTGTCCAGGGGAGACCTCGGAGGGACGCGGGCTCAGAGGATAAGAGGAACAAGACCGGGATGGAGGAGAAGGACCGGACCGAGGCAGCCCCATGATTGCTGTCCACTGTAGAGGCCGGTCCCGCTAAAGCTCCCATCACTGCACGCCTGCCTCTGCACGCCCCTCGCCAGTCTCCTGCTTTCTCAGGCTCAGGCCACTCCATTCTTCCTCTCGCCAGTCTCAAATCGCCCCTCCGTACCTCTCCCCAGGCAGGTGCTGAACAAAGTGTGGCTCCCAGCGGTTCAGGGCCTTGCCCACGGGGCCGGGTTGGGGACTCGAACCTAGCTCCCGGACATTCTCATCCTCTCCTTCCAGAAACCACCAGCTGCAGCAGAGGGAAGGGGAGGGGCCAGAGCCTTGATGGGCGGGGCCATGAGAGGCAGGGGTGGGGCCTGGTTGGTGGGGGCGGGCTGAGAGAGAAGGCTAGATCTCGGTCCGGTCCCGGTTGCCCTGGCAACAGGACTAATTAATTCCAACTCGGGCTCCATCTGCGCCTCGGCTGGATGGGCGGTTTGGGCTCGCGGGTGTTTGTTTTGAAGGAAGGGGAAGAAGGGGGAGGAGCTGGGAGAATGTGGGGGTGGGGGGGTGCTGGCGAGGGGCTGACGCCACAGCATCCTCACCCCCAACAGGAAGAGGCGGGCTGGGCCTCCAGAGACCATCACGGACCTCCTCGCCGGCGGAGGCGGCTCATCGAAGCCCCAACTGCGCCTGGCACAGTCAGCGGGCAGCAGTGCCCGTGGTGTGTACACACGTGCGCACACATATGCACGCACCGAGGAGAACACGGGCTCCACAGGGAGAGAGACTTGGGTCCAGATGCCAGCTCAGCTTTCTGAGTCTCAGCTTCCCCATCTGCAAAACGGGCAGCACCACTGGCCTCAGTATTCTTGGGAATATTAGAGGGAGGTCCCCAGTGCAGGGGCACCTGAGGGGAGTCTCCTCTGTCCTCTATTTGCTGAGGGTGATCTTGGTCAAGGAACCGCCTACACAGAACCAGAGGGTGACACTTTTGAGGAGCTGATGGTGGTGTGGGAGAGGGAGATGGAGACCCAGGCTCCGCCAAATCCCAGTGGGTCTCAGAAGCCAGTGTAAGGATTCCGGATCTCAGCCCAAGGACGGTGGGGAGCCAGTGACATGCTGGGGAGTTCATGCCAATGACAGCAGGGTACAGAATACACTGGAGGGGCCAGGGCGATGGCCCAGGCCCGTGGTAGTGGTTGGATGAGGCAGACAGGCAATGGAGGATTTGCGAGCAGGGCTCAGTGATCTACCAGGATGAGGACAGGAGACCCAGGGTGGAGTTCAGAAATGACTCCGGGGTCCAGGTGGGTGTCAGTGATGGTAGTGCCCACCCTGGGACAGGAGCCTCAGAGGAGGAGCAGAAGGGCCCCGGGGGAGGGGGAGAGAGGAAGAGTCAGCATGGGACACCCAAAGGTTTTGTTTAGTGAGCAGGTGGCCAGAGCAGATGCCCAACAGCCAGAGGCAGGGCACGGCGGAGGCGGAGCCTGGGCAGCCCATGCACACGGCTGCTAAGAGGAGGCATGGGAGTGGAAGCATCGCCCCAGAGCAGGCCGGGAGGGAGGATCACCCCTCAGACGGGTGTGGCTGGGAGTGGATGCCCCACATGGCAGCACTTGGAACCAGACCACCTGAGCTCAAATCCCAGCTACCCCAACTGTGACGTCCTGAACAAGTAACTTCCTCTCTGAACCTCAACTTCCCATCTGTAAAATGGAAGCAAAAGCAATACCTACCGCAGAGGTTTTTATGAGGAGGGCTGTGCCCCTGGAACCTCCAGGGTGAGCCCTGGAGATGCAGGATCTCCAGGGACCTGTTCTTTCAGGGTTGAGGGGCAGGCCACTAGCTTTTGTTGAGCACCTACTATGCACCAGGTATCTCACCTGTGTTATAGACCATACAGAGTGGTAATCAAGGAGGAAGGGCCTGGAGTCAGATGGCCTCAGGCTGAATCCTGGGTCCCCTACTTATTACCTGGGATGCGGAGGGCCCTCGCCTCCCTCAACCTTAGCTTCTGCGCATGTGAAATGGGGATAATGAGGGCACCCACCCATGGCTCTCAGGATTGCTGTGGGCATGAAATATGAAAACATGTGAAGCATTTGAAACCTACCTAGCACACAGCAAGCACTAAATAAATCATCATGTCACTACCACAGCTGTCGTCACGGCTCCTCCAATAACCCAAGCAGGTAGAGGTAGCCATTGCCCTGTGACCAATGAAAAGGACAAAGGCCCCCTCCAGCCCTCGCATCCAGGGCCTGGATTGGCTACCATCACAGGCTTTCCCCCTCCCTCCAGGACAGGGTCTGGGTCTGAGCCCTGCCCTGGCCACTCCAAGCTGTGTGACCTTGGACAGGTCACCTCAGCTCTCTCCTGAGCCTTAGGTTCTTCCCCTAAAAAAACAAGGAGTCCCCTCCCTTCACCATTGTCTGAGGACAGAACAGGGCAATACACAAAAGGTATCCGGCCTAGGGGCTGCCCATAGTAGGTGCTCATAATAGTTATCAGGATCAGTGATTGGATGTAAAGACCTGGAGGGACAAATGAATGCAGATAAGCTCTCACAGTGGGGTCTTGGGTGAGATGCCCTCCCTGAGCCACACAAGCACACCCCAGAGGGCTGCAGCCTGGGGTCCCTGTCCCCCTACTCACTCCCCCACATTCCTCCACCAGGGCCCCAGACTGTGCCACATCTATGCTCACCTCCCACCCGGCCAGCTCCTGCAGCAAACACACAGCCACGTGTGCCCCCTCCCAACCCTGTGACCAACTGGGCAGCCCCTCCCCTTCCCCCTGCTCTGCATCTGCTCAATTAGGGAAACTAGGGAGCCAGGGAAACAAAGACTTAATTTCTGAGCTAATCAGCCTGCCTCATGCTAATTACCATCCTCCCAGGCAGTATGGCAGACTTCCTGGGGGAGGCAGAGGGGGAGGCCGGTCCCTGGGAATGATACCCCTTCCCCCAAAGCCTGAGCCATTTGCCAACAATGGAAAAGCAGGATGAGACGGTGAGGGGACCAGGAGGCTTGGGCAGGTAGGATTTCTGGGTGGGACTGGGTACACGTGGCCAGAAGCAGGGGACACGGCAGGAAATGTGCCTGAGGGGGTGTCCCCTGCACTAGCCCCACCCTCCCAGGGTTCCCTTCCAAGGCTCCTGCCCTATTACGGGCCAGACTCAGGCTGAGGGGAGGCCCCAGAACAGGTGCCCAGTAGGTGTCCAGCCTACGGCTTTGGCAGACAGAGGGACAGATGGACATTTTTAGGCTAGAAAGTTGAGCAATGATCAGAGCTAAGCTTTTGGATCACGGCATAGCGCGCGCGCATGTGTGTGTGTGTGTGTGTGTGTGTGTGTGTGTGTGTGTGTTATGAGTGCACAAACAAGAGGGCTCAGGACTGGGAGTCAGGAGGCCTGGGTTCAATTCCCTGCTCAGACCTGGGCAAGTCCCTGCCCCCCTGAAATTCAGACTGACCTCACCATGAGAGAGTTGGAGGGGATGGTGTCTAAGGTCACCTCTCCTTCAGCAAATGCTTGCTGAGCACCTACTATGCACAGACCAGGCTCTGTGCTCACAGGCTCAGCTGTAGACAGACAGGCAAGGTCCCTGTCCTGATGGCTTCCTGGTGGTGGACGAGCCAGGGAGTCAACCCATAATCCAGGCGGCGGAGCGTGGGATGGAGAAAGGCCGCGCAGAGCATCGGCCCTGCAGGGTGTGGGCCCATGTGGCTGGGACGAAGCTACTGTAGGCAGGGCTTGTCACTGCATGTTCTAGAAAAGGTCCCGCCCAGCAATGAAACTTCAGATCATCAGAATTCACTATGGGCCCCAGTGCAAATCTCTTCCCCTCTCTGGGCCTCAATTTCCCCATTTGCAACCATGAAAAAGCAGGATGAGATGGTCTCCCAGGTTCATCTCAGCCCCACAAGCAAGGATTCTCAGTTGTTTCTCCATCGTGGGGGCATGTGACACCAGGATGGTGAGGTACAAGAAAGCATGCGTGTACACACACATACACACACACACAGCTGATCATGTCCCAATCCTGGGCCCCGCTGCACAACAGACACACCAGATGGACAGGTGTGCACAGTGAGGGGCTGGCAGCCCAGCCCTTCAGCCTGTCCGCTCCTGATCCCAGGTTCCCAGGGTGCATGCTCACCTCCACCGGCAGAGGGCACGCCCCCTTAAACTGCCTCCCTCTCACCCTGTCATGGAATCATCACAGCTACCCCCCACCTGGAGTGCCTACTGTGTGCTCAGTGCCCCCTGCCTCATTGCACCAAATTCTCACAACAGCTCTGACAGGTGAGTGCTGTTGCCCTGTTGTACATATGGGGAAACTGAGGCTCAGATAGGTCAGGTGTCTTTCTCAGTCGATGATAAGCTGGGAATTCAATCCAACCTGATCCCAAGCTGCCACACCTACCATGTACCAGGACCACCTTCCTGGACCAGGGGACTGGCCGGCCCAGGCCCTGCCCACGCCGCTCTCCATGGATTACCAAGGGCACTCAACACAGCAAGGTGGTTAGGAAGGTGCCTGTGAACCAATGACCCAGGTTCAAATCCTGGTCTCACCACTGACTCGCTGTGTGACCAAGGGCAGGATCCTTAGCCTCTCTTTGCCTCAGTTTCCCCATCTGTAAAATGGAGATAATGCTATTTTGTTGGGTTGTCGTGAGGATTTAATTTCTGTAAAGTTCTTAGAATAGTGTCAAGCCCAGGGTGAGTGTTACTTAGGTGTCGTTAAATAAAAGGAATAAATGATTCCCTTTGATTATATAGGCAGTCTGAGAATTGGGGCCCATAGAGGGTAAGGGGCAAGGATGAATTCAAACCCTGGACCCAGGACACAACAGGGAACATGCCAAGGAGGCGACCCCTCCCCAAGGTGGATCGGGACAGCCCCCCTGTACCCGAGGGGACACGTTTGGGTTGTGGAGTCAGGGGCGCCCCGCAAAGGGCCGAGGTGAATCCCACTGGGTAAACACAGGTGGCGTACGCATGCTTCCAGGGCCCCGCCTGTGACGGGAGGGGCAGCAGCTCAGCCCTCTCTACTTTATATACAGAGAGCACGTGTCAGGCCTCAGTCAGAAGAGAGGTGTATACATTCCTCACATGTACCCTCTCCAACACACAGCAAACGCACATGAGTCACCCAGGACACACACACACACACACACACACACACACACACACACACACAGCTTTTGTCCATCCACCTCCTCATGGGGCCGAGGAAGGGGCACCCAGGCTGCTGGGAACAGACGGGGCAGGCCAGAGAGATGGAGGGAGATGGAGACAGAGAGGGAGCCACGGACAGGGTGAGAGACACCCGCAAGGTGAAAAAGCTGCCTCAGGCCCAGGGGGGCCCCTGCTCAGAAACAGCCGCTTCATGGCCCAGGCAACGTGGAAAGTGAAAGTGCCGCAGCCAACAGCGGCTGGACCCGGGTTCTACCCTCAGCCTGGCCACTCTCTGCTGTGTGACCCTGGGTCAGCGCCTCTCTGGGCATCGCCTGCCAGTGAATGGAGACCCTACAGCTCTGGCCCTTCAGCTCGAGGTCCTGGCTCCCCAGAGAGGCCTGACTCCCACCTCTCCCCACATCCCTCAGTGTCTACAGACCCAGATGGTCCCTAAGGACAGTCCCCTGACCCGGCACCCTGAGCTTCCCCTGAAGCCAGGACAGAATGTCCGGGTCAGCCGCCATCTCAACCAGGCCAGCCACCCGGTCCCCGAAGCCCCTCCCCTGCCATCAACCCCAGCACTGAGGCAGACAGGGGAGAGCAGGGCAGGGACAGGAGTCAGCAGGCACCCAGCGCGTGCCTGTGCAGAAGAGGATGGATGCTGCCTCCTGCATTGTCTCACTGCATCCTCATAACGGCCCTGGATCCCATTGCACAGATGAAGACACTGAGGTTCACACAGTGATCTGCTCAGAGCCACGCAGCCTTCGAGGGGATGAATGAGCTGGGATGTAACCCACGCTGCCTACTCCAAAACTTATCAGCTCATTGCAAATCTTGTTCAGCAGGCACTGGGGAGAGTGGGAGGAAATAGAGAGGCAGACAAACCCACATTTTCTGGGCCAGTATCCCAGGCCTCGGGACTCCATAGGCCACAGCCTGTCCCCAGCAGCCTGAGAAGTGGTGGCTGGGAGGGCCGTTAAAGCCCTGCCTACCTGCTCCCACCACAGCAAACCCAACAAATAGTTAGCATTTATTGGGCACTCACTGTATGTCAGGCACAGCGCTAAGCACTTTCTAGTGTCAGCCTTAGGAGGTAGCTACTATTGTTATTCCCATTTTACAGATGAGGATACTGAGGCACACAGTGTCTGTTATGGGTAGAATCAGGAGTTAAACCCAGGCCTGGGCCCAAGTGCTTGACTACTGCGTCATCCACTCGCAGCCCAGGAGTCTCTCCACTCTGACTCACCGTCCCAAGCCAGCACCTCAGTGTCTGGCACACGCAGGAAAGACCTCACTCCTTAAGCTTCTGTTTAGCTCCTGAGCCACCGTCACTGGGGCGCCCACTCTCCTCTGCCAACCCCTCTGTGTGGCCCATCTCCTCCCAGGATGCTTGCAGGCCTTGGTGAACCCCCACATCTGTCCTTGAGGCCCAGCCCTGGGTGCCAGGGGTAAGCTCTGACTTCCCATAGACCTCAGACTGTGTCCTCAAGGTCAGAGTCTGGGTCTCAGCCTGAGGCCCAGAGACGGCTGGAACTAGCCAGGGTCACGGCAAGTTGGAGGAAGGCAGGAGCCTATGGCCCTTGTTTCCACCTCACAGCTCCCTCACAGCCCCCTCCTGCACCTGGAAAGATTGCAGCTGGGTTGGAGCTGTGGCCCAGGATGGAGGAGGGGCAGGGGAATGGTTTGGGGCAGCTTCTAGAACTCCTGCATGGTTGATCTTACAAACCCTGCAGCTCCTGGCAGCCCTGTGGGCCTACTGTGTATAGGTACCTCTCTCTCCAACCCTCCCTCCAGGAGCCGGGCAGTGCCCAGGCACTGTCCCCATTTCACAGATGAGCAAATTGAGGTTCAGGTGCATGTAACTACTGAGCATTGGGATCTAACCCACCATGCCTTACTTCCAACCACAGAACAGTCCCTCCTGTGGTCCCTGCCCTGAATCCAACCCCTTCCCAGGCTTCAGGGACTGCCTCTTCCAGGAAGTCTTCCCAGAACTCAGGGAGCCTCCACTCAGTGGGACTCTCCTCTCCTACATTCAGAGGGCAGATTGAGCCCCCAAAACCCACAGTGCCTCCACCCTCAGACTCGGGCTCCTGGGAGTGGAGGCTCTATCCCCCCTCAGATGGGGACTCCCTGAAGTCAGGGCTGTGTCCCCCTCAGACAAGCATCCTGATGGCATGGTTAGGCCCCCCACTTCCCTAAGACTAGGGCTCCCTGAGGACAGGGTCATCATGCTCTCCTTCCTTCAGACTAGGAAGTCATGAGGGCAAGACGCTTACCCCCTCCTCCTGCCCCTCCACCCACACAGCCCCCCAACCTGGGGTACAAGACTCTGCCCCCAGACCACAAAAACAGGACCCCAGACCGTGCCCCAGCCCCCTCCTCTCCTCCTGGAGTTCCTCCAGGCCTAGTCCGTACCAGGCAGCCTACCCTGCCCCCCAGGCCTGGCCATGAATCCCACCTCTGTTGGGCACCACAGACCCCCCTTTCTCCTCCCCAAACAAATGGGGTCTTGAGCGAGACACTGGAACAACCACGCACAACGCCAGATCTATTCCCTGGCCTCTCGTGGCTGCCAGCAGTGGGGGGGCAGGGGGGTGGGGAGGCATCCAGGCTGGGGAAAGCAATCTATTCATCCCACAGCCCCTCGAGGTCCAGCCTCTAAAATTGGGGCCACTCTGAACTCCATCCTGGGACCCACAGCCAGCTCGCTGGGTAACCCCAGAGCACACCCATCCCAGGAGCCTCACTGTTCCCTCCTCTCTCCGGTCACACCCAGGCAGAGCCTCTGAGCCTAGGTCCAATCCCTGCTCTGTTCTCTTCACAGGATTTCCCCAAACCTGAGTATGGCATTTGTCAAATGGCTTTAATAACCACTCCTCTGCAGGGGCCGCTGTGACTGTGAAGGGGTTAAGGACGGGAATGTCCCTAGCACGGAGTCAGTTACAATCAGTTTCCTTCTCTCTCCTCTTTGATCTCTCTTTCTCTCTTGGGGGGGGGGGGGGGGGGGGGGCGGGGGGCTAGCAGGGCAGAAAATGGCTTGTCCCAAGCACTTAAAATGTCCCCTATTCAGAAGTCAAAATCTCAGATCCCTCAGGCGTGGGCAGTGGGGCCTTCCAGGACTGGGGTGATTCAGCAAAGGCTGTTTTTCCACCTTGGGGAGGCGGGGGAGAGTGGGGAGGGACTTGGAGCCAAGTCTGCAAATCAAAGCTCAAAGTCCACTGCCTCCCAGAAGCCCGCCAAGATTATTAAGCCAGCCAAGACATTACCCCCACTTTGCAGACAAGTACACTGAGACACAGAGTGGTTAAGTAATTTACCTAAGGTCACACAGCTAGTGAACTGATTTGACAGTTCATGCTGCTACCAGAAGCTCTTCCTTATGGCAGGAACCTTTCCTACTTAAGAGGTGTTTTGTGGTTTTGTCTGTGTTCAAAAGATAGTCCAAACTCCAGCCTGAAAGGCCAGGCTTCCAGCTGGGTGGTGTCGTGCAGCAGAAAAAAACGGTTGACCTGGAGCCAGGCCAACCTGGGATCAAATGCTAGCCCTGCCACCTACTTCCAGCTGTGTGCCCGCAGGCAATTTACAAGCCTCCCGTGCCCCGAATTCCTCATGTATAGAATGGGATGCATTTGCTAAATACATATTTATTGAACATCTACTATGTGCCGGGCCCCTTTCAAGGCACTTGGGATAGAGTAGGGAACAAGACAGAAAAAACTCCTTCCCTCGTGGAGCTGAAAACCTACCATGGTAGGTGGGTGCGTAACAAGCAAATAAACAAAATAGCATCTGGTTGTGTCAAGGACTAAAAGAAAACAGAAGAAGGCCCAGATCAAGCAGAGTGGTCAGGGAGGACCTCCCGGAGGAGGCGATAATGCACCGAAACAGGAGACAGCCAGGCAACGGCGCCCAGGAAGCAGCAATGAGCAAAGAAGGAACAGCAACTCCTGCAAAAGGAACTGCAAGTGTAAAGGCTGGAAAATTAGAGGAGACCCAGAGCACGTGGGAAAACGCCTGGCACACAGCAGATGCCCCATAAAGAGCAGCTACTGGTATGATTGCTCTAAGACCTCAAGCTCCTTGCGCCTTGCTTTCTTCTTCTGGAAAATTGGATACTGTGCAGGTTCAAGGGACGCCTGGGCCCCTTCCGCAAATATGAATGCATTTAAAGTCACACTCGCTCCATTGCTATTCCTCCCATTTTGCAGGTGGGGAAACTGATCCTCCCAAGACCCCACAGACCATAAATGGCAACATCAGGATGTGAACCTGAGTCTTACAATCCCAAACCCTATGCCCCTGCCAGCCTTCTGTGGTCTCACGGTACACAGAGCACTCACTCCGTCTCCCCATCCCACCCCAAGACAGCACTCACTGCTAAACACCTCTTCTTGGGATGAACTGAGGTCTGTGCCTGGTTGGTCCACCTCTGCCCTTTGGGGCCGCTCAGGATAGCCCTCTCCCCTCTTCGCTAGCTCAGCCTGAAATGTGAAGAAGTCTGGTGGGTTAGAAAGAACAGCCATGGCCCGGGAAGCACCTCCCAGGCACCAGGCCCTGCGCACTAACTTTATTCCCTGCCTGAGGTGAAGTAGGCATTCTTATCATCCCCATTGTACAGATGAAGAAACTGAGGCCTAGAATGGCAAAGAAATGTGCCCATGGCTACCCACCTAGAAAGTAGCAGAGTCAGGATCTGAACCAGATCTTTGTCACTCAAAAGACAGCCATCCATCACTCCCCAAGGCCCTCAAATGCCCCTCTTTGGGCATCCTTTCAGTCCCGTGCCTGGCCTGGCCCCTGGTGGTGTCAAGGAGGTTGAAGGGACTGACTTTCCCTGAATCTGTTACTCCCAAGGCACCACCACGCTGTGTGCTGTGAAGAAAGCCAGAAGGCAGGGGGCTCAGGCATGAGCGAGGGGACAAGGCCCACTGGGTTAAAGTGCCCACACAGGGCCCCGGAGCAAGCAAGGGGGAACATGGGACAGGATCCAGTCACACCTGGGCCCATCCTGGCTCCGCCACCAAGGTGCTGCGTGACCATCAGGAGGCCCCCCTCTCCTGCCCCGCTTCCTGCTACCACGAGGTCAGCTCAACACCTCACTGCTCGAGAGTCACGGGGGAAAGGACACACACACATGAAGGCAGGTCTCTGATGAGAAGGCACTGCTATTCCCCCCACACACACAGGGCATGTCAGAAAATCATTTCAAATTCATTTTCAAAAGGAATGTTGATGGTGGCGATCAGTTACTGAGAGTCTGTTAAGTGCAAGGAACCACACCAGGGGCATCACATACTTTATCCCAAGTGACAGTAACCTCGAGAGGCATGTACATCTCCATTTCACATATGGGGAAACTGAGGCACGGGGTTGTACAGCTGTAAGTGCTAGAGCCAGATGGCTCTGAATGGGAGGGTAGCGGAGGCCCCCGGGGGGAGATGAGGCCTGGTGAGCTGGACATTTGGGGAGGCAGGTGCCCCAGGGTCAAATCCCAGCCCCAGCATGTGCCCACTGCGTGACCTCGGGCGATTCGCCTGCCCTATCTGATACCTCAAAGGCAGGCACCAATGCCAGGCTCCCCAGAGCACAACAAGTGTGAAGGATGGGAAGGCAGTCCTCTGGGGGCAGGACGGAGGATGCATCCAGATGGGGACTTGTACATTCAAAGGCCCGGAGGAGGGAGGGCTCCAGCAGGCAGAGGGAGGAGAAGTTGGCCACAGAAGTGAGAGGAAAGGACAGACAGAGGGGACCTTGGGAGGAGGGACACTGACGGTGCAACAGGGTCCAGTCTGGCCACAGGACAGGCAGGATGAGCACTGGATGTGGGGATACAACTCAGACCACCCACTGTGCCCCGCTTCAGCCCACGTCAGCCTGTGTCCACCACACCAAGGCACAGCAGCAGCCCCTCCCCTGTCACACCCCACTGTCCTCCTGGAGCCCCCATCACCCCTCCCGTCCCTGCACAAGCCCCTCCAGAGCCCCAGCCCCAGCCCTTCCCTGAGGACCTCAACACCTCAGCAGCCACAGCCCCCCACGTGGGGACCATCACAGCTTAGAGACGCATCTCCTTCTCCTTAGCAACCACCAACACCCAGGCCACACTGCAAGCCTCCTCCCCTGTCTCCTCCTCTCTCCATGGAGACCACAATGCCACAGAGGCGGGTCCCTCTCCACGTCACTCAGCAACCGACAGGACAACAGCTCCCTCCACGTGGCCACCACCAACACAGCCTCAGTGACAGCGACAGCCTCAGCCTCTCCTCTCGGGGGCAGCCACCAGCCCCAGCCAGGACAGAAGGGCTCCTGCAGGCCTGCCCGCCGGCCCTGGCCCATTAGTGGAAGCCTGCTCTCCCTGCCGCCTCAACACACAAGCCACTGGATCAGGCCAGGTACTGATTCCGCCCAGCGTTTCCCCTGCTCCCAACTCACTCCCAGCCCCTCAGGCTGCCCTTCTCTATAACAGAAAGGCCCCACCTGAGGGAGAAGAGGCCATGTTCTCCCAGGCCGGCCCAGGAAGCCAGTCCCTCACCCCCACCAGGTGCACAGATGCCCCAGCCGGCTGGGCTGCAGGCAGGCCTGCTCAGCGTCTCAGCTGGGAGAAGAGGCAGGAGTGGGGTGTCTGAGCCAGCAGCCAGCAGCGGCTTCCTCCCCAGCCTCCCAGTGGACCAGTCCCAGCCCCCAGAAGGCCTGCCACTCTACCAGCTGCCTCATGGGCCCTGTGGAAGGGAAGCTGAGGAGGGGTGGGTTGGGGTGCCCGCAGCTGGGGGCAGGGCTGGGCAAGGCAGGAAGGGACAAACAGTGGGCAGAGCCTGGCCCACATCACGGGTTGGCAAGGCCAGGTCATGTGAGCCGGGCTCACCTCCATCCACACTCACACGCTCGGGAAGGACCTTGTCCTTACCAGCCGTCTGCGGGCAGAGGGGGCCCCTGCGGCCAGCAAGGCTCTGTTCCTGGCCTGGTCTCAGGGCGGTCCCCACAGCAGCAGTGGTGGCAGCAGCAGTGGCAGTGGGTCTCAGGTCCTGGCCCAGCTCAGGCAGCAGCAGCTCCTCACCCAAGTCCTCTCCTGTGGAGGCGAAGGGAGAGGGAGGAGGGAGGAGAGGAGAGGCGGAGAGAAGGAGAGGGAGGGGACAGCAGGAGGGAGGGAGGGAGGAGGGAAAAATGCTGAAGTCTTGAAGGGTACACTCACTTCTTTCTTAGGTTTCCCATGGCAACCGAATATACCACAAATGAATATCAGTGTGAGAGAGAGGGAGGAGAAAGAGGGAGGGGATGGAGGGAGATGGAGGCAGAGATGGAGAGAGATAGAGGCAGGAGATGAGGAGATGGGGGCAGGGAGATGGAGAAAAATGATGGGGCAAGAGAGATGGAGGGGAAGGGTCTCCAGGCCCAGATGGAGAGCTGGGGGCTCCCCACCAACCCCATTGGATTCAGAGGGAGGGGAGGGGCCAGAGGCCACAGGACTTCTTTCAATCCCTCCATGGCCTCTTGGGCAGGAGGAGCAAGCAACAGATGGATAGATGTTCTGACAGCCTCAGGGCCCACACCCCCCCATCCTCTCCACCCCATGTCCTTCACTGCCTGCTGGGCCCCAAGTCACAGTCCCAGCCCCAACCTCACTCAGTCATGGACACACACCCAGGTGGGAATGGCCACCCACACCCTCACACTGCCCTGACGCCCAGTCCCACACACATAGCCTTCCCCTTCTCGTGCCCAACCACGCCACCCTTCTGCTGGTCACCCCAACAGCAA
Source organism: Myotis yumanensis (assembly GCF_028538775.1). NCBI lineage: Eukaryota > Metazoa > Chordata > Mammalia > Chiroptera > Vespertilionidae > Myotis > Myotis yumanensis. Next base: position 207,422,628 of record NW_027223754.1, read on the forward strand.
CACGGCCCACTCCCCTCTGCTACAGGGAACAGGCACCCTCTCCCAGCGCACATCTCTGATTCAGAACTCTGCAAGGCCCTGCACCCCCTCCCCGCGTGCCCACAGCCTGTGCCCCACTTCCCACCATATGTGCTCACACACCCTAAGAGCAATGTACCTGCTCGACCTCCACCTGCACAGGCTCACTCCCAGACCTTCCCTCCATCTGTGCACACACGTGCACACCACGCGCTCACCCCCTTCCCTTGGAGGCCCTCCCTCGGTCTGGCCCTGCACCCCCCCCTCCCCCCACCAGCCCAGATGGTCCTCCTGGTCCTCCCCATCAGGCAGACGCTCACACCTGGGCCCCTTGACATAGCCATTCCCAAACAAATGGAGACCCACCGGAGCTGGCAGCCAGCAGCAACAGCACAGAAACACAGGCCCCCTGCGCCGTCTCAACTCTGTTACCCCTACCCAGAGGCGGAAGAAAAGGAAAAAAGCAGCAGGCTTGCTCCGGGAAAGGGCTCCCAGGCCCAGGAGGGTCACTGCTCCCCCTCCCGCCCCAGCTGCAAGGCTCACACTTGACCCCGAGCCCAGGGGCCAGCAGGGACAGGACAGCACCCCAAGTCGCACACATACCCTCACACACAACCTGCACCCACAGGACACCAGACTTTCACACTCCCTCAGACACACGTGGGCACACAGCCCCCAATTCACTGTACACAGCTGCCCACCCAGGGGCCCACCTCAACACACAGGCCCACACAGGTGCCCCTACATGCCTGGAACATGCACAGACACACGGTAACACACGCACGGAAACACAGTGGACCACCCCCCACACACAGCTTTCACCACAGACACCCACACAAACCTGCCCGTGGGCACAGGGGTCCCCTACACAGCTCATGGGTCAACACATCCAGGCCCCAAACATGCCCCCTCACATGGTGACCTACTCCCCGCCCTCCAGCACGCACGTGGCCACACCTGCACACCCGCACAGTCCTCCCCGGTCAGTTCCCAGCGGCGTCCCCCCGCACCCCCATCCCGTCCACACCCACCTGACACACACATCCTCGCCAGCAGCTCCGCGGGCCCTCGCCGCGATCGCCCCCTGTCCGCGGGCGGGCCAGGACCCGCCAGTCCCCAGCCCCGCACCCGCGGGTTTATGATCCCGCGCACCGCGCCGAGCCCAGAGGCCGTGAAATTGGCTGCGAGCGTCAGGGGATGCGGCTGCAAATTCTAAGCACAGGGAAGCAAGGCGGAAACCCGCCGGCTGGCCGCGCGCGGGCGGGGGCACCGCAGAGCCGCGGGCAGCTGGGACTGTGCGCCCGCGCGGGCGGGGGGCGGGGTGCGGGCGCCCCCGGAAGGGGCTCTGTGCGCGCTCCCGCTCCCGCTCCCCCCGCGCCCCTGCCCGCCCCCGCAGCTCCCGCCCAGCCGGCCGGGCCCTCCCCCGGCCCAGCCGCCGTGCCCAAGCCCGGCCCCGGACTGCGCCTAGGTGCCCCGCTGGCCCAGCCCGGGACGCCTGCCGGGGACGAGCACACCCTGCTGCCCTCCAGACCCGGACAGGCCTCCGCCAGAGCTAGGCGACTCTGCGTCGCCTCCTCCGGGACGCCTTCCCGGCTTTCCGGCCGCCTGCCGGATTCTTTGCTCCCCACCACTTCCCTCCTCTGGCCTCTGCTCACACGCACAGCCGCAGGCTCAGCTCCACCCGCGGCCTCGCACCAAAGAAAGGGAGCGGGAGGGCATCGCTCTGTCCAAAGATGCAAGACGCTGGGTTCCCTCATCCCCACCGCACCTCATGCCTTTACCGGCTGCGCGGCCTTGAACCCGTGACCACAGACTCTGCCTCGGTTTCTGATCGATGCAACAGGAATGATGTAGAGGATCGTTCTGAGAATTGAATGAGGGGCTCTTTGAACAGGCTTGGACCAGCAGCCAGTGAACCGGGAAGATTATTAGTCAGTATTCGTCAGTATCAGCCTCCGTCTTGCTGCTGTGTCACCCCAGGCAAGGCGCCTCACTTCTCTGAGCGCAGGCTCCTCTGGAAAATGAGGAGGTGTGTGGGAGGAGTCCAGGAGATGGCTGGGAATACATAGCAACCTCTTCAGCTGCCAACATGGGTGCATTAATCTGGAAATGCATTTAAAATGCAGGTTCCCGGGCCCTGCATCGACCCTACTGAACCAAAGTCTCAGCAGGCAGGGCCCAAGAACCTGCATTTAACAAACACCCAGAGACTCGGTGCTCCCTGACGAAAAGGATAGTGCTTCATTTCTTAGTTCCGAGTGTATGGTCTTCTATGGTTGATCCCCAAACTACATTCCCGTCTCGTCCTCCCAAAATCCACGTCAGGCTTTCAGACCTCCAGACCTCAGCTCCTGTGTTCTCTGCCCCTGGCCTGCCCCCGCCCACTGGCCCCTGGATCTCTTTCACAGCCCGCCAGCCAAAATTAAACCAGATATTAGAGTGTTTCGCTTTGTGCCTGGCAAATAGCAGGTGTGCGATCACGGGAGACCTGCAAAGCCCTGAGCAGAAGTGGTTCCAACCTCTTCGCCCCGCTTACAAACAAGGCTGGCTCAGCACGCGGCCTCAGCCTGCAGCACCAGCCCCACCTCAGTGGGGTCACAGACAACAGAGAACCTCCGTCAAGCGAGCCTCACTGTGTACAGGCCCCACGCTGGGCACGTGGCAAGAGTCCCACATGTCTCATCTCTCCTCCAGGACAGGCGCTCATCCCTGCAAGTCCTGCCTGAGCTACCCCTGGGGGAGACGTGCTCCTAAGGGTGTGAACGTCAGCCTGTAGGTAAAAGGAAGTTGTTCAACAAATGCTGTTTGAGTCTCTACCTGTATGGAGCCGAGAGAGACAGGCAGGAAATGGCTCAACAAGCAGAGCCAGCCCCTACCGCCCCCCTTGCCATGAGAAGGTCAAGGAAAGGAGGGAGGAGGGCATGCCAACCCCACAGCCTCTATAGCCCCAAGATCCAGGGAGAATTGTGGGAGGAGAGAGATGATAGAGATAAGCCAGAGAGGGAAACTGAGTCAGGCCTGAGTCTTGGGGTTGGGCCCAGAGCAGAATGGGTCAGAGAGCCCTTGGAAATTGCTCCTCACTCCCCCACTGAGAGAAGTGACACACATGACGACGTACTCTGCCTCCCCCTCCAACCCCTTCTGCACACTTCAGCTGGGGGGTAGGTGGTTCCCAGGCCCTCCCTCCTCAAGCCTCCTCAGGCCCCCAGCCCTGCTCCAGGAAACAGGTTCTATGCATTTCGGGGGGTTGGGGGGGAGTGAAGGCTGAAAATATGGGAAAGAAACATCGCACATGCACGCGCGCGCGCGCACACACACACACACACACACAGCCCAAGACCCACTCCAAGGAACCAGGAATGAATCTAGGAGACAGATGGGAAGGGGGCGGGAACTCATCTAATTGACACCTACTATGTGCCAGACACAATGCTACACACTTGGTATTCTCTTACATAAGCGACATACAGGAGTTAGGAATTCGGTACTGTGATCCCCACTTTATGTTGAGGAAGCAGGCCCTGTGGAAGTGGAAGTGAACTGACTTGCCCAGGACATACCTCCAGGAGGAAATAAGGCAGAACTTGGACCCTGAGCCCCTGCCCTTTCCCGGAGGGAGACAGGGAGAGTGTGGCAGAGTGGTCCCACAGCCACTGCTGAGACCGCAAGAGACTCAGGGCCTGGAGAAGCTGGTGATCCTGAAGCAGCGCCCCCGCCATCCCCTAGGGGAGCCCCACAGAGAGCCCACTGTGTGCCCCAGCTGTGCAGGTGCTGTGGGACAAGGGAGCAGGTTGCCGGACTGTCACAGGTCACTGTGGCGGGAGGGATGAGGAAGGAACAGGGAGAGGGCCGAGACCCTAGACGCACGCATGCCTCGTCCGGAACCCCTCTGTTTCTGGTCTGCGCAATGGGGACTAAGATGAGCCGCTCAGAAAGCTTGGGGGATTCCCTGCCACTTACAAAGGGCTTCACACCGGGCCTGGCTCGCAGACTCAATGAATATTAGCTAATATCTTCATTGTTATCATCACTCTAATTATTGCCATCAGCAGCATCGAGCAGCCAGCCTGCTGCCTCTGCACCCCAGGTGTCAGCTTGCCCAGGTGGCTCTCCGGAGCCTCCCTGGGGACGGTCTGCAGAGCTGAGGGGGGAGGGGCGGAGGAGGAAGATCTATTATTCCAACCCCCCAAAGACACATCCCCAGTAATAGTGGCGGTGCCTCCGCCCCAGGTGCTAATTGAGCAGGAAGAAGGTTAATTTAATAGGGGATGGGCTGGGGCAGCAGGAGGCAGAGGATTGGGTTCACCTTCTGGACTATTAAGGCTGCCCCTCGCTAAGGAGGCTGGGCTTCGAGGCAATCCTGTTCCTGGCTGCCTGCTCTGCACAGCACTCCATCGCAGCACATTGGGGAGGGGGGGAGGGGGCGGAGGGAGGGCCTGGGCCCAGGGCCACTGTAGCTGCAGTGGGTGAGGGTAACCACGAAGGGTGTCATCCTGGCCCTGCACGTGGTGCCACGTTCTCACACTCACTCATCCAACCTGCAAGGCAAGCAGCGTGGCCCTGCACAGTCAGGAGAGGTGGCCCCCTCGTCGCACACGGGACAAAGCAGAGGTGTCACTGGAACCAGTTCTGCAGACCTCGGAACTGGTAGTCCCTCACACTGCTGTCCAGGGGCCCCCAATGACCACCTCGGGCCGACTCCACTACAGAAGGCTGGGGAGGAGGGTGCACCCACTTCTGTCGCCCTGACTCTCTCTGAGTCCTGTGACGTGGGAGAACAAGCAAGCACTGCACTGGGAGTGAAGGGCAGCCTCTCCCCTGGGCCCCTCACCCGGGGAAACTCCCGCCCCCACCCCCACTTCACATAGTTCCCTGTCCCTCCAGAAAGTGAGAGTGCCCTGCTGGGAATGACCTGCCAATCAAATGGGTCTCCCTGCACCCACACAGTGAAGCAGGGGTGGGGGGATCTCCCTAAGGAATGAATCAGCAACAGCTTACTTTAACCTCCAGAACTCAGTTTGCTCATCTGTCAAATGTCCGCATCATAGCAGCCAGCCCGCCAGCCTCACTACTGTGAGGAGCCAGGAGAGAAAAGAAAGCTCTTTACAAAGTTGGACTCAAAACTGGGGAGTGGGGGGCGAGAGGGGAGGGCAGCTGCTCTGGACTAGGGGATGGGAAGCAGGGATGAAGCTCACACAGACAGAACCCCATACATGCCAGGTGCCCGGCCCAGAGGCCCACTGCCTCCTGGAGTCCCCCCAGGTAACAGGGGAGGAGCTGAGGCTCAGAGAGCGGGCAGGAATGCCTAAAGCACAGAACACAGAGTGAAGACATGGGATCAGAACCAAAAGTCTCTGCTGTGGCCACTTTCTGCTGTCACATGCGCTTACACACACACACACACACACTCACACACACACACACACAAAGACTCACTCGTACATATGCACCCAAGGGCCTGTGCAACCTGGCTGACGAGAACAGGCCCTGGTGGGGGCGCAGACATGGGAACGGAAGAGGAGACACCCTATAAGGGCAGAGGCGATGCACGATTAGGGGACAGGAAAGGAAAGGGGTCCCACACGCACTCAGGAAATGAGGCCTCTTGGGAGGGACCACTCACTCTAAAGCTCCCCTCCACCCCCTCACAACACAGGGGACAGGCCCACACTCAGCCACTCACACAGTGACGCCTCCCACTGACATCACATACTCCGGCTGGTAGGGGTGACCCCTCACACTGCTGTCCCAGTGACGTCACTGGCAACCTGGAGCTGATGTCGCAACCAGAGGTTCTCACTGACGTCACACACATGCTTCTCCCTGGTGCCCCCCTTCGATTCCTCCTCTTTCTTCCTGCCCAGGTCCAATGCCCCGAGGTCCCCACCCACATACACAGCTCCAGGGCACACAGCTCACTCAGCACACAGGACACATGTGTGTGCGTGTGCTTGTGTGTGCGTTCCTCTCACAGGACACACATGCACACACATATGCAGGCCCTCCTGCCCTGCTGATGGCCGGGACACATGTCCCACAGGTGCCCACAGGCACAGGCCACGGGAACAGGTGTGGGAGCCGGGCACACACACACTTATACATGATTCAGCTCCCAGATGCAAACGTTCCCCGGTCACTAAGGCAGGCGGCCTGGGGCCTGCGGCCTCCATGACATTCCTCCAGGTGCTGCCAGCACCCTCTCCTCCCCCTGCTTTGCTCCCACAGCCTGGCCTGCTGACAGCAGGCGACAGCAACAGCCCAGACACACACACACACTCCAGCCCAACACCTGTGTCTCTAGGCAAGGGGACTCAGGCAGTGCCCTCCAGAAGCAGCCCCGGGGCAGGGTGGGAGGAGGCTAGGGGGAGGGGACAGAGCAGGGAGCCCAGAGCTGCAGAAAGTGCCCTCAAGTACCATGTCCCCATCCTCCCCAGCTGAGAAGGAGCAGGGACACCACCCTCTTCTCCTCTCCTTGGGCCCGATGCAGGCTGGCCTGGCTGCCTCCATCCCAGACACAAACTCCCTGAGTACCCCCCACGCACACACCAGCGCTCTTCCCTCCCCACATTCCAAGGAAACCCTGCTGGGCCACGGACTGTGTGCGTGCGTGTGCCCGTGTGTGTGTGTGTGTGTGTGTGTGTGTGTCCGCGCAGAGAGCGGGGTCCACCCTGCACACACATCCCTCCCCACGTGCACACAGCGCCCCACCAGCCAACACGCCCACCCCCTGCCCCCTCCTCTGCCAGCTGCTGGAGTCCACACTGCACACACACACACACACACACACAGCCTGGCGGTGGCCTTGGCCTTGGCCCTGGCCCTGCCAGAGCTGCAGCCTCTGCTGATTGCTGCCTCCCCAGGGGCGGCCTGCCCGCTGGCCCCACACGGAGAAAGGATGAAGCCTTCACAAGGGTCCCCACCCCCTGGTCGCCCCCACTCCCCAACTCCAGTCCTTTTCCAAACCCATCGCCCTCCTGGGGGGGGGGGGGGTAAGTCCCACCCCTCCCACTGGAGCTGTCACCCAGAACGCATCAAAGCCCCCTTACCAGCGAGGAAGACGAATTCCTTGACCCTAGCAGCACTCCGTGAAAGAGGGGGGCGAGGCCCCCGATTCGAAAAGATGGGGGCAGAGGAGTGCGGTGTGGTGCGGGCTGGCACCGCCGTCCCCCATCCAGCCTCTGCACCACCCGCAAAAACCCTCGCCTCGCCTCCCGTCCGCCTCGTCCTCCCGCCTCCACCCACCGCCCCCTCCACTCCACGCCCCGCGCAGGGTGGTCCCCGGGGTTGCACGGGATCCCCAGACCCAGGCGGCCGTGGGGGCGGCTTCCCCGTCTCGCCCCCCCCCCGCCCCGCGCGTCCCCTCCAAGCCTCACCCCCACTGGCGGAGGGGGTGCCCTTCAGTGCCAGCCCCACTCCGCTGTCTCCCCGGCCCCGGCCGCGGGCGCGGGGATCCGGAGGAATTCACTCACCTCCAGCCCCGCCGGGTCCCAGCCGAGCGCCGCCTCGGGCAGCGGCTGCGGGGCCTGCGCCTGAGTGTGAGTGCGCGCGGGTGCGGGTGTGCGCGGCGCCCGGCGGGCTCGGCGCGTGGCGTGTGTCTGTGGCGTGGCCCGTGTGTGCGTGTGTGTGTGTGTGTGTGTCTGAGCGAGCGTGTGCGCGCAGACACCGCCGCCCCCGCCGCCTCCACCGCCCACCACCGCGCCTCTGCTCCGCGGAGCCGCCGCCTGGAGGGGCCGAGTGCTGGGCGTCAGGGCCCAGGCCGCCGTCTGTCTGTCTGTCCGTCCGCCCACGCCGCCCGGCGCCCGTTCCCTTCGCAGGCCTTTCCGCAGCCAGACCCCCGCCCCCTCTCCCGACTGGATCCTTCCACGGACACGCACACTCGCAGACACACACCCGCCGCCGGGGCCGCGCCTGGCTCCGCGCTGCAGCTGCAGGGCCCGGAGAGGCGGCGGGGGCCCCGCGGACCGCAGAGCCCGGGGCGCTGGCCGGGCGTCCCCCCCCGCCCCTCCCCCCGCGCCCCTCCCTGGTCCCCGGCCCGCTCACCCTGCCGGCCGGTCGCCGGATCGGGTCCAGCCGCCGCTGTCGTGTGCGCATTCAACAGCTGGAGGCAAACTTACTGCGGGGCGGGCCGCCCGAGGTGCACAGCGCCCCCCAGCGCCCTCCCGGGAACGCCCGCACCCCCTGGCTCCGTCTCCCCGGGTGGACCCGCGCACACACCTGCTGACCCCGGCCCCAGCCGCCTGCGTCCTGCGCTCAACCTCGGGCAAGCCAAGAGGAGTGGCTGCTGCGCTCCCATTTTTAGAGGCGAGACAACTGAGGCTCCGCGAGAGGGGTGACACCTCCAAGGTCACACGGGGAGCCTGATAGCAGAGACCGCACTGGACTCCAGATCTCTCTCCCCTGAGCCAGGGCTCTGGCTGCTGCTCACTACCTTTCCCTGCGTATCGGGGGAGTAGCCCAGGGGCCTGCTGGGCTCAGTGGCAGCCCAGGATGGTTCCTCCGGCCCTCGCCCCTTAGCGCCTCCCTGGCCAACGCACCCGCGCGCATGCACCCCCTTCAAAGGGGTAAGCGAGCGGCAAGAGGTAGGAGATGCAGAAAGAAGTTCTGGCACCTGGAGCCCGTACCCCTGCACTTGGGCACTCGGAGGGCACACCGCACCTCCTCCCTCCTGCCCGGGAGAGGGGGCCTGTATCGCAGGTGCAGGAGGAAACAGACCCGCCTTCTCTGCATTCCCGGGACCAGTAACCAACACGCTGAAGCCCGGCCTAGAGCAGGCCCTGTGCGTCTGTCACGTTGATGGGGCCCCTGCACCGGCGCCTGTCAGGTGGTTAAGCCAGGGCTGCAGGCACTCCCCCGGGAGCATCCCACCCAGGCCAGGGACGGAGGAGAGTCCCTGGAAGGAGCCACTGCCTGAGCTGAGTCTTGACTGGTGAGCAGGAGCTGGTCAGATGAAGAAGGGTGTCCCAGGCTGCGGACACAGCGTCTGCAAAGGCACGGAGGCGTGAGACAGCGTGGTGTGTGTGTGCACAGGGGACTCCATGAAGGTGGTATTATTAGAGCAGAAAGAACATCTGTTCAGAAAGTCCTCCCTCCTGTCGTCTGAAAACAGGTGAGCGAGTCTAGGGTGGGGTTAGGAGGTCAGACAGTCCCCGGGACCCAGGAGTAGGAGACAGACTGAGACGCTGCAGCTCAGCCCTCCACAGTTGCACTCCAGGCTGCTTGCACACTCCTACCCACCCTTCAAGGCCCCTCGCTGCAGACCCAGACAAGTCAGTATGCTGTCTCTTCCCTCTACACTGAGCCCTCCTAGAGGCGAAGGTCCTTATGGAACATAGTGGATGTCCCCTTCGCAGGACTGGGCGTGAAGCCGGGTCTCAGCCCAAAGTCCTGGCTGGAAGAACCGTCCCCCCACCGCCCCGCCCACCTCAGGCACTGACACAACGGCCCCTGCGCCCCCTGGCGGATCCAGCGCAACTGCAGCGAGCTCCCCAGTTCACCCCGTGCCTGCGGCTCTCCCCTGTGCCAACCCTCCAGAGGTGGGCACTGGCGGAGGCCCTGGCTTCCGCCCAAGAAACTGAGCCACGTTCCCAAGAAATGCCAGGCAGCAGGCGGCAAAACGTTCTCTTCTGGTTCGGTTTGCATGACTTTCCCAGTCAGCTGCCAAAGGGCAAGTCACGCCCCTCCCTGAGCCTCTGTGCTCTCTTTTGTGAAAAGCAGCCCTGTTGCCAGCACAGTGCTGGGCTCACCGCATGGGCCTGCTTCCCCTGGGGCCCTCCAGGTCTAGCTGAATTAGCTCTGAGCTGCTTCTGAGCTCTAAAACTTTCTAAGATTCTCCCTTCGGAGACTTTTTCCTCACCAGGCAGACAAACTGGCGACACTTCTGAACTCTTAACTTAGTCAGCGCCACCAGATAGAAGATGGGGTTGGCCTGGCTCACCGAGGGTCATGGTGGACCACACTATCCGGACACCCAACTGGGCTTTCTCTAGACCCATGGTCAGCAAACTGCGGCTCGCGAGCCACATGCTGCTCTTTGGCCCCTTGAGTGTGGCTCTACCATGTGTGGGCGCGCACGTACAGTGCGATTGAAACTTCGTGGCCCATGCGCAGAAGTCGGTATTTTGTGGAAGAGCCGGTATTTTGTGGAAGAGCCACACTCAAGGGGCCAAAGAGCCACGTGTGGCTCGCGAGCCGCAGTTTGCCGACTGCTGCTCTAGACCAGCGCTGTCCAGCAGAACTTCTTGCGATGGTGGAAATCTTACCTATCCGCCCGGTCCAATACAAGAGGCGATAACCATATGTGGCAATGGAGCGCTTGAAATTGTGACTCTTGGGATTGAGGAACTAATTTTTTTTACTAATTTTGATTTAAATAGCCATATGTGACTGGTTGCAGCCATGTTGTATAGTGCAGGCCCAGAAAGACAGCAGCCTCCTCAAAATAAAACCCAGAACACACACACACACACACACACACACACTCACACCAGGAGACCCTGAGCACCCTGACAGGCCTGGGGTGGGGGCGTGAGGAGGCTGCTCAGAATCTCTAGGAGGACAGGCAAGTTGAGACAAACGTGGGCAGCAACGTGTCCATCCCCCCAGTCACCGTCCGAGGTTAGGCCTTGCCATCTTTCACCTGGACACCTGCAAAACCCCCTTAATCACCCACCTATTAAAAGCCTCCATTAACCCTGACCGATGTGACTCAGTTGGTTGGAGCATTGTCCTGTGCACTGACGGGGCCCAGGTTCGATTCCCGGTCGGGGCACATACCCAGGTTGCGCATTCAATGCCCCATCAGGTTCAACCCCTGATCAACGTGAGTACCAGGAGCAACCGGTCAATGTTTCGCTCTCTAAAATCAATGTTTTTAAAGCCTCCATTAGCTCCCAGGGCCCAGAGCCATGTCAGAGCCCAGGGATGTGGCATGTTTCATGACGTCAGATGTTGCACGGCAGCTGCCTAGCTGCTCCCTCTGCAGACAGTCGTGATCCGTTAGTGATGCCTGCCTAGGGTGCAGGCAGAGGGATGGTGCACCCTCTCTGCTGGGACTGAAACCCAAAGTCCTTCACTTGCCCAGACAAGGCCCTTTACAGCCAAGCCCTTGCTTACCTCTCCTGCCCTTTCCAGAACATGCCATGAGTCTCTCATCCCATCATCTCAACACCTGTGTGTGCCCTCAGCCTGGAAGCCTTTCCTCCTTCCCCAACTATCTACTTCCAGTCCATTATCAGGTACTGCTCAAAGGCCGCCTCCTCCGTGAAGCCTCCGCTGACCACCCCTAAGCTAAGCTGGCCCAGTTGCTTCATCCACTGGCTCCCAGGCCATCTGTGCAGGCCTTCATGACAGCATGCATCACATCGTATTATTATTCATGAATCACATCATATTATTATTCATTCTCACTCTCCACCCCTCCCTCATTCCTCACTCTATCACTGCCATGACAGTAGCCACCGTGACTCAGGGGTACACAGGGCCAGGCACTGTGCAGGGCCCTTTCATACGTTATTCTCATTAATATGTCACCAAAGTGGACCTCAGGGACAGGGGGTTGTTCTGGACACCCAGCATCTTCCCCCTTTCCACCAACACCCCAATTTCCTCCCTCCCCCCCCTGCCATGGACAGCCTTGGGGAATGGGAACCCCCTCCCTGCCTCCCCTTGCCTCCAGCTGGGCTAGTTGAGTCACAGGGGAGGGTTGATGCATGGACAGGAAAAACAGCTGAAGCAGAACCATCCCAGAAGCCTCAGTGCCAGACAGGCCAGTGTTTCCAGCTGCCTGCACCCCTGTCCTGAACCCCAGGCCCCCACGTGTGCTGGGATCTCCCCGCTCGGGACCTGCCTCTAATACCCCTCCCATAAGTGACCTTTTAACCCGAGGTGATCAGACGGGGCCACGTCCAGATGACCCCACTGCCCCGGCCGCATCGCCACGAGAACTTTTTCCAGATCTTCCTTTCGGCAGAGCGTAGAGAACAGAGCGGCCACAGTGAGAAAAACACGTAAACGCGTCATGCTTCATGCACTGTTTAAAGTGAATAACGAGATCTACCCTTTGTACTTGGGTGAATTATTTTCCACTGGGTCTACATGGCACTTGGCATTGATGCTAAAAAAAATTAGGTTAAGCGACACACACAGGAGCGGGCATGGGTGTCACATTCCTGTTTTGGATCCAGACCAAAAAGGAGGTTTTGTGCTGCGTCCAAAGCTGGGGCTGGCGCCCAGACCACTCTGCGTAGGCCTTAATGACAGCATGCATCACATCGAGGACTACAATCACTGGGGACAGGAACCAGTGGGGAGACACAGAACCCAGACAAGGGGAAAAAAAGCAGACTCCCCCCTAACTCCTCTGCCTCTTGCCTGCCATATACCAGCGGTCACCAACCGGTGGTCCGAGGACCCCTGGCGGTCCGTGAAGTCCAAAAGGTTGGCGACCGCTGCCATATACCATCCCGAATGGAATATGAAGACCCGGAGACGGAGCTGCCTTCTCAGGCAGGTGGTCCTTTATCCAGGGGAGTTTTGTCTTGCTGGGCACTGGGGCAGGTCAGGGATGCAAGGTCAAAGGTATAACTAACTCCCAGGCCTCGTAAGGATGAGAGGATTTGGAGCTGGGGGTTGAGAATGAGAGGCAGGAAAGGAGGCCACAGGCCAGGAGGAAGGGGAGAGGGAGGGAAGCCCCCGGAGGAGGCCTGGTTGTACAGAGGTTTCTAAGTTGTTTTTCTGTGGAGTGTGCACTATAAGTCTCTCCCCTACAGCTCCCTCCCATCTCCCTTCAGAAAAGTCGACATGTTTATCTTATTGGTCATCTGTTGCAGAACAACAAATTACCTCAAAACTCAGTGGCTTACATTTCAGGGATATAATGAACAACATAAACTGATGAATGAAAATAGATCCAGAGACATAGAAGCATCGAACAGACGGTCCAACCTCAGAGGGAAGGCAGGGGAAGGTGGGAGGCAGGGGTGGGGGTAAGAGAGCAACCAAAGGGCTTGTATGTATGCATATAAGCACAACCAATGGACACAGACAGTAGGGGGGTGAGGGCCTGTGTTGGGGGGCAGGAAGGAGTGGGGAGAGGTCAATGAGGGGAAAAGGAGACATATGTAATACTTTCAACAATAAAGAATTTAAAAAAGAAAGAAAGAAAGAAACATTAATTTAAAAAATTCAGTGGCTTAGCCCTGGTGCTCGGTGGTTAGAGCGTCTGCCTGAGACCCAAAGGGTCTCAGGTTCTGTTCCCGGTAAGGACACATACCTGGGCTGCAGGTTTGATCCCTGGCTCCTGTCATGGCATGTGTAAGAGGCAACCAATCGATGTGTCTCTCTCATATTGATCTCCCTCTCTCTCTCTTTCTCTCTCTCTCTCTCTCTCTCTCTTCCCTTCCCCCTCCCTCCTTCCCTTAAACTCTCTCTAAAAATCAATGGAAAAAATATCCTCAGGTGAGGATTAACAACAACAAAACCTCAGTGGTTTATATCAGCAAAAGGTATCATTCTTTCACAGTTCCTGTTGTCAGGAATTTAGCAGTGGGCAATTCTGGCTCAAAATCTCCCATAAGACTGAGTCAAGGTGTTTGGCTGAGGCTCCACTCATCTGAAGGCTCGACTGGGGCTGGAGGATCTGCTTCCACGATGGTTCATGCATGTGGCTGGCAAGGTGGTGCTGGCTGTTGGCAGGAGGCCTCAGTTCCCTGTCCATGGACCTCTCAACACGAGTGTCCTCACAGCGTGACAGCTACTGGCCCCAAAGCGGGAACAAGGAGGAAGCCACAATGGTGGTTGCTTGTTTAACCTTCACCCGAGGATGTGTTTTTATTGATTTCAGAGAGAGAGGAAGGGAAAGAGAGAGAGAGAAACATTAATGGGAGAGAGAAGCATCGATTGTTGAGAGGTGAGGTTGGCCAGCCCATCTCCCCACCAGGCCCAGCAGAGCAGGCCTGAGAATTCCCTGTGCAGGGAAGGAATGGGAGTCCCCGTGGATACTCCTGTGCCTCCACTAGAATATGAGCAATTCTCACGTCTGACCCAGTCTGTGCCTAGGTGTCCAGCCCCTCGCTAGTCTCTGGGGGAAGCAGGGTGGTACTTGGAGAGGGCACTCATGAGCTGCCTCACCCAGGGGTGCAAGGGTCTGATTGAGACCCTGAGAGGCCTGCCCACACGGTGGGGTCTGCAGGCGTGGGCAGCTCTGTGACAGACCACCTTCCCCAGCCTTCCCAGCCAGGAGTCTCCAGGATGAGCTGGAGGGGGTGGCGGGAGTGAGACTCTCTGTATCTGCCTGACGTATGCTGCCCACTAGCCAGAGCCCACTGAGCCCTGAGCCCTGCCCTTGGCGGGGGGGGGGGGGGGGGGGGGGGTGCCATTTGGGTCTAAGCACCCTAATGTGGGCCAGTCCAGGGATCCTGCTGGAGCCTCAGGCATGAGCCCTGCGCCACAGCAGGGGGTGGTGAGAGTCTCAGCTGGCTCAGCGGCCACGAGGTCAACCAGCAGCCCGTGTTATTAAACCATCTATCTGGCTCTGGCCGAGGGAAGCTGGGGGCGGGGGCAGGCTCACTCCACTGCCTGGGTCCGGAACTGGGGCAGCTGGAGGCCCGGGGGAGCGGGAGGTCGCTGGCCTGGTGGCCGAGCTTGTCACCGCTGACCTGCTGCTGGCTCCACGGGTCCGGATGCTGCGGGGACTGAGAGGCGCCGGCTGGCCCCTGCCTTGTGCGCTTTCTCTGCGCAGGGCTCCCCGGCTCCGACTCCAGGGGTTCCGCCGCCAGCTCGTACAGCGACATCTGGAGTTCGCAACCCGGCCTCGGTCCACCCAGGTCATAACAATAGCTCGAAATGGGGGCGCTGACTCCCTCAGCTCAATGCAGGTGTTCCCTTGAGTTAAATCCTCAGTGAACAGTGACAATCTTACAAGGGACTTCGTGGTATGATTCCCATTTTACTGATGAGGCTCAGAGATGCTAAGCAATTCAACCAAGAGGAAGAGGCGAGGCCACAATTCACCAGGTTTTCCCGCAGACAGAGATGCTGTGGCTGCAAGATTCCTGGGGATTTTAGGTTGGCCATCCCAGGCTCAGCCCTCAAATAGCTTGTCATTCCAGAACCTTCCCTTTATACCTCGTGTTCTCTCAGTCTAAAAACCGAGTGTCCGAAGGTCCCCAGGGGCGGGTGAGTAGCGGTGTGTTCCCAAGGCTCCGTGGGGAATGACAGGCGTGTGGCTGCTCCAAAGTTACTTGGGCCCAAAACCCAGGTGTCACCTTGATGCCACCCGGGCTCCCTGCGAAGATGATCCATCAACTCCTATCAGCTCTGGTCCAAAGTGTACCCTAGCCCAGCCCCCTGCCCTCGCCATCACTGCCACCGCGAGGGCAGGGTCTGTCCTGTCTCTGCTCAGAAACTGGCATGTGGTGGGCACTCCAAACATATTTGTGGAATAAAATGATCATTCGTGCCTGAGTAAAGGGAGGGGCGGGGGGGAGAAGGAGAAAGGAGGAAGGGTTACCAGGTGAGGAAAGAGAATGTATGGGAGAACAGAAAGGCAAATTCTGCCCTGAGGGCCAGGCCGCTGGGCAAAAGGAACCTCACACAGAAGGGATGTTCTAGCCACCTGCCAGGCTGACAGGTAGGGAGGGGCAGGCAGGCAGGGCGCCTGGGAGGGACAGGCACAAAAGGGCCAGGACAGCAGGGGCAACTGAGACCCAGGAAGGCAGCCTGGCCCTTGCCCCGGCCCTCCTCCGGCTCAGCAAGGCCCCTCCCTGCTGGGCTCAGGTGCCCCTTCACACGCTCGGGCAGGGTGGCTGCACGCCCGCAGCCCAGGCCCCGTACCCCCTCCCCGCTGGCGGTGCCTCTCTCTTCCTGGCCCACAGCCCAGACCTGAGATAAAAGAGCAACTTCTGCCCTTTCCCACTCAAATCCTTCTGATCTGCCTGTGGTTTCTCTGAACCGCCCCTTACATCTCCTGCTCCCCCAACCCCCTCATGCCTGGAGCCCTCCCGTCTCACAGCCCCATCATTTCATTCCCCAGTCAGGCACTAGCAAACCTGGGCATCCCAGACACCCAGCTACACCTTGATTTCGCTGGTTCTGGCCAGGTCAGTGTTGGGGTCCCCCCACACACACACACACACACACTTCTGAGAAGGGAATTTTCTGCCAGAGGCCAAGTTCCACAAGTTCCATTTCTTCCTCCCTGATGCCTTCCCCAGAGCAGAGCAGAGCTGAGCCACAGCTGCAAACTCAGCTCCCAGCACCAAGAGGAGGAGCAAGAACATGGTGGGCGGGGGGGGGGGGCGGGGGACAAGGCAGGCCCCACAGCCCTGAAGGCTGGAGTTCAGGCAGGGCCCACACTCCCTGGAGAACACAGCAGTATCCCTCACCATTCACAGGTGACTGCCCTGGGCCAGGTTACACTATACAAACGCCAGGGAATCCTCACAACAACTTGAGAAGAAGTTACCAGTCAGCACTTGTGGTTGCAAGTGACAGATACCCAACTGGAGCCCAGTGTGAACTGGCTCAAACTCAAAAGAGGATATATTGGCTCCCATGCCGGGCAGGAGGGGGAGGGCCTGCCTGAGGAAGATGGGAGGGAGGGGGAGGCCGTCCTCCAGCATTATCTACCCCCCCCCCAACTCTCTCTCTCTCTCTCTCTCTTTATCTCTTTCTCTCTCTCTCTCCAGGGGCACCCACAGACCCAGGCCTACAGCCTTGCAGATTCATGCCTGGGAAGAGCTCAGGGCAGGTGAATGCCCAGCAGGGTCACGTACCCCACCTTGTTGCTGGAAGACAGCCTGGGAGCTGTGGATGGGGCCACCCTGGCAGACAAAAGCAATGGCAGAAGTACAGGTTGTGTTCTTTTGGTTCCTTTGTTTTGTTAATAAACATCTTCCTTTGGAATAATTTTAGATTTATTTTTAAAAATGCAAAGCTAGCACAGAGAGTTGCTGTATACCCTGTACCCAGCTTCCCCTGACATTAACATCTTATGTAATCATGGAACTTCCATCAGAACCAAGAAATTAGATCTGGTCCGTTCCCATTAACAACGCCGGACGCTATCCGCATCCACCTGTGTTTCCACTGATGCCCATGTTCGGTACCCGGATCCCACCGAGGACGCCACCTCGCATTTAGGCATCGTGTCTCCTCATCTCCTCTGGTCTATAACAGCTTCTCATTCTTGCTTTGCTTTTCGTGACCTTAACAGTTTTGACGGCCAATGATCAGGTATTTGCAACATGTCCCTCGTTTGGGCTTTATCTGATGTTTTCCCAGGATTGGTCTGGGTCACGGGGAGGGAGAAGAGCTCGGAGGTGCAGTGCCCTTGTCATTGCTGCAGATCAGGGGGTACAGGACATCCACGTGACCCGTGATGTTAATCTTCATCACTTGCTTAAGATAGGGTCTTTCCCCACTTAACAGATTAGGAAACTGAGGCTTGGTGAGGCTACGCTGCTGTGGTAGAGTGATTTGTGGCACAGAATATGAACCAGGCCTTTCTGACTCCCCATTACCCCACAGTTCTTTGGAGTTTTAGGCAGGGAAACTGAGGCAGGAGCCCACTCTAGGAATAGAAAAGTGAGAAAGACTGCACCATGGAACCTGCATGAGGTTTCCAACAAGAGGACTGAGCCCAAGACTTCTACTGGGGAGGGGGGCAAGGCCCTGTCAGGATTGGCCTGGGGTCTTGGAAGCCACCGTAGACTAACCAGGAGGGAGAGGGAAAGAAGACAGCCTGGCACAAGGAATCGGCGGGGTAGGAAGGATGAAGGAAGGAGGGAATGACAAGCATGAGTGGGCCGGAACGATCCAGGAAGGCTCCCTGGAAGAGAAGGCTACCATTGTAGGAACAGTCAGGAGGGCAGGGCAGGGGTAAGGTCCATCCAGGAGACAGGAGAGCAAAGTGTTTAAGACCATGAGCCTTGGATCTGGACAAGACTGGGTTCAGTTCCTGACGATGGGGTCTTCAGCAAGTGTCTGCTTCCCAAGCTAATTTGGGGCTCCCTGGCCCCCAGGCTCTGCCTGCCCTGCTTGCCTGCCTGGTATCCTCATTCCTGCGCCATCTCTCAAACCTCCCCAGCCTGGCCCAGCTCCAGACTTGGTAGGAACCAGAGCAAGCTGATCATGTGAAACCCTCTTGCTCAAAAATTATTAACAATTTCAAGACAGCAATGCAGAGCATTAAACCCAGTGCGGGGTTTTCAGGGCGGGGCCCTGAGTGACGGCACAGGCCCGGCGCCCATGAAGCCGACCCAGTCCCCAGCCCTCGGCGACCACCCTCGCCCTGCGCTCCGACTGCCACGTCTCCTTGACAATTCCCCGGCCATTAATCACGGCCGCCTGCTGCCGCTGCTCGGGGCGCTGTATCAAGCGACTGCTTGCTCTCACGTGGCTTTTCCTCGTCTCGCCCTGGGTGAAAGGGTGGATGAGATGAACTCCAAGGCGCTTCCACTGATGTCCTGTAATTTTGTGACTCTCATATTTTTTTGGCCTGGAAGCTGCTGGGGTCCCCCCTCCCCTTCCCCTCCCCGCCCACACACCCCCACCCCCCCGACACACATACACGCACACTGTGCCTCAGATGCTGAGCCAGGGCCAGGGCTTTCCTCGTGTGGGCTCAAACCCTGCCCTCCCTGGCGGTCCGGAGGTTTTACATGAAATGAGAAGGATGGGGAGGACTTCACGCACTGACGATCTGCCAGTCTGAAGTGTGAAATTAATTGTGATTCTTGCAGTAATTGCTCCATCCTTAAGGTGCTGTGAGCGCCAGAGGCCATCGATCCAGCCAGGCGGCACCTCCCCATCCTGTGCTCTACTGCCTGTTCGTTCGTTAACTTTGCTTTCCCCCGTTTATTGTCCAGAGGCAGAATATTAGAATCCGCCCGCCTGCGCGCGCCTCTTATCGCTGCCGTGAGGGCGTGTGTGAGTTGCTCATCTCTCTGGGGCTCAATTTCTTCCCCTGAAAACCCGAGACTGAACGAGTTCTATGTCTTCTGATTGCTGCTGCTGCTGCTTGAAAATGCGAGGGGTGCGGAAAACAAAAGCAAGCACACGTCACCGCTTTATGCTGCGCACAGCTCCGGGGCCGGGAGTTCTGGCAGCGCTCGGTGGGCAGTTCTCGCTGGGGGCTCTCGTGCAGGTGGGGCCTGGTGCCAACGGGGGCTGCCATCCTCTGAGCACTTGGCTGGGCTGCGCTGGACATCAAGACGGCTCGTGCCCACGGCGGGCACCGGGTGCCCACTGGAGGTTGGCGGCTCTGTGGCAGGCAAGCCCCCTCCTGCAGGGCAGAAGCTGGGAGTTGGGCCATTTACATGGTGGCTGGCTTCCCCCAGAATGTGTGTCTCAGGAGAAACGGGCAGAAATGACCCGGCCTTGCTACACCCGGCCCGGAAATCCCACAACATCACTCTGCCCCTTCTCTCGGTGACCTGTGAGCCACTGATCCAGCCCAGATTAAAGGTGAAGGGATATAGATGCCGCCTCTTAACAGGAGCTGGAAACATTGGGAGCCTGTTTTTCTGCTACCACAACACAGAGCAAGCACTTAGAATAGCATCTGGCCCAGCATAAGCCCTCAAACGTGTTTGCTGTTGTGTGATGGCCCCCGACAAAAGAAATAGCTCGACAACGCAAAGTGATTTGTGGAAACGTTAAAAGCAGTGGTTCTCAACCTTCCTAATGCCGAGACCCTTTCATACAGTTCCTCGTGTTGTGGTGACCCCCAACCATAAAATTATTTTCGTTGCTACTTCATAACTAATTTTGCTACTGTTATGAAGCGTCATGTAAATATCTGATACGCAGGATGTATTTTCATTGTTACAAATTGAACATAATTAAAGCATAGTGATGAATCACAAAAACAATATGTAATTATGTATCTGTTTTCCGATGGTCTTAGGCGACCCCTGTGAAAGGGTCGTTCGACCCCCAAATGGGTCGCGACCCACAGGTTGAGAACCGCTGTGTTAAAGTAAGGATGACAATGTGAACAAAAATTCTATAATTCAGAATAAGGCACGACCATAAATAGTGCCCAGGGCCAGAGTTGCCTGTGGAAGGGGCTGGTTTGGACAGGTAGGGTTTTGCAGAAGCAAAGAAGAAAAGCAAAAATAGACGGTCCCACCCTAAATGCCGAGAGCGGAGTGGCGTCACCGCTGCGGCCAGCGTGGGGTCTCTCATGTCAGGTCACCCGGGGCTGGCGGGGAGCCTTTGAAGCCTCCACTTCTTTTCCCCCACGAAACAATCAAGGCGTCGCTCTGGGGAACCAATGGGGTGTTTCTAGAACAAGCACAGAATGAAGCTTTCCAACACAAAATTGATGACTTCCATCACCAAGCGCAGAGAAGAGACCAAAACCACAGCGGTGTTGCTCCAGGTGGCTGGCCTCATAGAAGAACCAGGCGCAGACCACTCTACGGCCCGGACACGTAGGAAGCCAGCCACAGAGGGAGTGAGAGTCAGAGAAAAAGAAACCGGTTAAGCTCTTGGCAAAATTACTTTTCATCCAGTAACAGCACTGGGGGAGGGGGGGCCTGTGAAGTCAACGGCCAATGATGCAGAAGATCAGTCATGACCCTACGTGCACGCTGGCTGCTATAACCCTCCACAGATGCACAAAACTGCTGGTGGGGAGGGCATCTCAGCCGCGGGCACGTGAACGAGAGGGTGTGGCAGGCAAGCCCCCTTCCTTCTCTCAGCTGAGCCCTGGCTGCACTCAATGAGGCCATGTGTCCTGCTCTCAGCCAATCTTGAGAAACCTGTTCCTGATTTCCCAGCCTCCCTTGCAGCTGGGGGTAGCCATGTAGCCCAATTCTGACCAATGGGATCCAAGCAGAGAGCGGCTGGTGGGTTTCTAAGAAAGCTTTTGTTTTGTCTCTTCTTTTAAACGTCAGACATGACTGGTGGGGCCTCACCTTCCCCCTCCTCCCCCACCCCCAGGAATGCTGGTGCCAGTGGTGGCCGTCCTCTTGTCCCCCCTCAAGGCTTCATGGCACCCCCCTGGTGGCAGGCACATACCTGCTCCTCTGCTCCCAAACCGCCAGGCTCTCTCTCCTCCCCATGTTCACGCCAGCCATCGACGACCTTGCTTCCCGAGTCGCTGAGGAAACAGAAGTAACGAGAAAAGGTTCCACCGATGCCCATGTTCCTCTAAGGCCAGACTCCAGGTGCCCTAGACTCCGCCCCCTCTCCTCCTCCAGCTGCTCCTCCGGCATCTCCCCTCTTTCTCCTGCATCCTCGTTTTCATCTTTCGCTCTCCAGGATTGCTCACAGCACCACACCCATACTGCTCTCTCCCCCTCTTTAAAATCTATGCACTTCACAGCCCCTTTCTCTCCTTTCCTTCCTAGAAAGAAAAATACCCAAAGACCCAGCTCTATTTGCTCACCCCACTTCCTCCCCAGCGGGTCCCTCTAGGCCAGTGGTTCTCAACCTTGGCTGCACATTAGAATCACCTGGGAATCTTTTTAAAATCCTGATTTCTGGGCCTCATCCTCCGGAAATGCTGTTTCTTTGTTACTAATGTTGTGGCCCCACCCCATCACAAAGAAACAGAATTTCCGGAGGATAAGGCCCAGAAATCAGGATTTTAAAAAGATTCCCAGGTGATTCTAATGTGCAGCCAAGGTTGAGAACCACTGCTCTAGGCGGTCTTTGTTCGTCCCCCGCTCCCACTCCTGCCAAGGTCACCAGGCTCTCGCCTCACCTGGGACTTGTCCCCCCAGCCACATTAGACACAGCGGGCCACTCGCTTCTCCCAAAGCCCTCGCCTCCCACCTTATTGTAAGCTCTGCAAGGAACCGGGTGTTTGTTTTCTTATTCACTGTTGGGGGGTGGGGGGGAGGGTCAACACTATTCACTGAATTCATGAAGAAGACCACTAGTTGTCCCCCAATAGCCACTCTCCCCTCTACAGGTACAGAAGTTTTACTTAATACGTACATAGATGCCCAAATAAAGACTACATTTCCCAACTTACCATGCAGATAGTGTGGTCATGTGACTGGGCTCTGGCCAATGAAATGAGAGCAGAGACAAGTCCTGCAATTTCCTATTCCTGCCCTCAAAAGGAAGAGTGCGTACCTCTCCTTTGTTTTTCCTCCCATTCCACAGGCCTGAATGGAAATGCAATGGCAGGAGCTGGAGCAGCCATCTTAGCCCAGACGGTAGAGCCACCTGTGGGTTAAGGTAATAAAATAAAAAGCTGTAACCGATCAGCCCTGATCACATTATACTCAGGAGAACAAGAGCCCACGTGAGAGGAGTAAACTTCTATCTTATATATGGCAAATTACTGTTATTTTGGCCCGGCCGGCGTGGCTCAGTGGTTAGGCATCGAACCAGGAGGTCATGGTTCGATTCCCGGTCAGGGCTGAGTTGTGGGCTCGATCCCCAGTGTGGGGCGTGCAGGAGGGAGCTGATCGATGATTCTCTCTCATCATTGATGTTTCTCTCTCTCTCTCTCCCTCTCCCTTCCTCTCTGATAGCAATAAAAATATTTTTTTAAAAATCAATCACTGTCATTTTGTCTTGTAGCAGACAGACCTAGACACGCAGAGACACACCTTTGTTAAAGCATTTGTAGCTGGATTTTTTTACTTTTTTCTGTCACTACAATGTATTGGGGTCCCGTTCCTCCCACAGCGTGGCTGCTGCAGGGAGGACACTTGTGTTAAGTTGATGACGACTTGGTGAGCCAGGAGGTAGACAGGAAAGGGACACTGAGGTCAGGCCTGACTCTCAGGCACCATGTGGACGCGAGGCAGGGGGCCGCTCCTGCTATGAGGACGAAGCCACTTACTCGGAATGCCAGCACTCAGCGCTATTCACAGAGAGCAGCTGGTGGGCAACAATGTGCCTCCCCATCTTCATTCAGTACCGAGAGAAATTGAGAAAATTAGTGCAATCAAACCAAGGCCACTGAGTGGGCATCTTTGGAGCCAGCTGTCAGGAGAGATGGGCCGAACAAATACTAGTATCTGCTTTTCCAACCTGAGCAACCCTCGCTATCGGATGAAGGTGCACATCCAATTGTTTTAAATAAGGGACAAGATTAAAAGTCCCCCTCAGCCGGCGTGGCTCGGTGGTTGAGCATCGACCTATGAGCCAAGAGGTCACAGTTCGATTCCTGTTCAGGGCACATGCTGGGGTTGCAGGCTCAGTCCCCCAGTTGGGGGACATTCAGGAGGCAGCCAATCAATGATTCTCTCTCATCATTGATGTTTCTACCTCTCTCTCCCTCTCCCTTCCTCTCTGAAGTCAATAAACATATATATTTTTTAACAGTCTCTATAACACAAGAACACCAGCGAAAGCCATTTCTTTGGTTTTAGGAAACATGACTCGGCTATGCGGGCAGCACCTGGCACGATCTGATTCTGTCGCCTTGGAGTTAAATTACAATTTTCACAGCTGATGAAAAAATACCGGGGTTTCCTGGGACCAAACTGTGGGCCACATTTCTTGATCCCCAAGAGCCTGACTCTGCCCCAGCCCTTGATGATTTTCTCCACCGCTCAGGGCGGGAAATCGATGACACAGCAACGAGCATATTAAAGCCACAGCCACCAGCCGCGGCCGCCAAGAAGGAACCCTAATCCTCTCCACTGTGAAATGCGACCACATGAATGAATTTCAGGCTGCACGTGGGCTGTGTGTCCCGGTGACTCCGGCCGGCTCCCCAGCGCACTGCGCATGGCGCCCTCTCTTCTGATGGGCGCTAGAAAGAGGCTTCCGGAAGAAATCACTTCCCTGTCACCTCGGACCATGTCCAATCCTCACAGCCCAGAACCAGGCACTTGTCCCCGTCTCCGACAACCTGTGGCTGAGTGATGGGTCGTCTGGTTTGGTGAAATCACCAGTAAAAGAAAAGCAGCTGCTACCTGGGAACCGTGAGCGCTGGTCAAGCTGGCTTGTCACCCGGCCAGATGGGGGGCCCTGCCCATTCATCCACTGGGACAGCAGTGGTTACAGGCCTGCTGTGGCCAGGAACACAGAGGCCTGGGGATCGATGCCGAACATTAGAAAATGAAAACAAGCCCTAGCCGGTGTGGCTCAGTGGATAGAGCATCAGCCTGCGGACTGAAGGGTCCCCGGTTTGATTCCGGTCAACGGCACATGCCCTGGTTTCGGGCTCAGTCCCCAGTAGGGGGCGTGCAGGAGGCAGCCAATCAATGATTCTCTCTCATCATTGATGTTTCTATCTCTCTCTCCCTCTCCCTTCCTCTCTGAAATCAATACTAATAATTTTTTAAAAAGAAAATGAAAGGGGGAGGATTACAAAAAAAATAACAATCTCCCATTCCAATGAAGCCTTTTTATTGATGTAAAATACACATACCAAAATTTACCATTTTTAAGTGTACAGCTCAGTGGCTTAGGCACATTCACACTGTTGTGTAGCCATCACCACCATCCACCTCCAGAACTTTTCCATCTTCCTAAACTGAAACTCTGTCCCCATTAACCACTAACTCCCCATCCCCCCTCTCCCAACCCCTGGGAGCCTCTAATCTACTTTCCTGTCTCTATAAATCTGACTGTTCCAGGCACCTCAGGTAAGTGGGATCATACGGGATTTGTCATTTTGTGTCTGGTTTCTTTCACTTAGCATGATGTCTTCAAGATTCATCCATGTGGTAACGTGTGTCAGAATGCGTTCCTTTTCGAAGGCTGTTTAATGATCCCTTGTTTGCGTCTGTTCTGTGTGTTTCGTATTTTGTTGGTCCAGTCACCTGTTGATGGACACTTGTGTTGTTGCCCCCTGTTGGCTATTGTGAGTAATGCTGCTTCCCGGGTACAGGTGCTTGAATCGCCGCTTTCAGGGTACTTTGCAACTCCTTCCTTCGGGCCTATGCCTGCGAGTGGAATTGCTGGATCATATGGAAACTCTACATCTAACCTTCTGAGGGACTGCCATACTGTTTTCCACAGCGGCTGCACCATCTTACATGCTATCATTAATTTTAAACGTATTTTATTTAGATGTTTTAAATCATGACAAATCTTTTCTTAATTTACCTAAGATTAGTGGTTCGCCTGGGTACCTTGTGCCATTACATAATCCAAGAGGTCACAGGTCGGGGCGAGGTTGCTCTGGGGGTTTCCGTTCCGAGGTTCTTGGATCAGAGGACTGAGGTACTAGGCTAGGGCACGTGGCACCATGGGACAGGGCCTGTGAGTGCACTTCCGGCCACGGTGGTGGCTCGGGCTCAGGCAGCTCCGGCTTCCCCAGGCTGCAGGGAAGGCCACTGGGAGGGGCCGGGACTCCTGCTGAGCACAGGAATCAGGCTGTGGGAATGGAGAGGAAGAGGCAGAGATGGGACAGGAGAAGAGAGCAAGGCCCGGGGACCCGGGTGTCCCAGGCACCCTCCCTAAACTGACTGCAGGCCGCTCCGTGTTTTAGAAAGGCTGAGAAAAGATAAACACATTCCTTCATTCATTCAACAAACATCCCCTGAGCACCGAGCCGCTGGGAACTGCTCTACCGTGGAGATACGCAGGCCCAGCCCTCCTGTGTGCCGCTGTTCTCCGCGACTCTAACCAGCCTGCTGAAGGTCTCCCCCAAAAGCCCACTCCCACACAATAATAGCCACCGTTCACTCGGGCTCCAGTGGGGGCTGCCTGCATTCTAAGGACTATGCTGATGAACATTTAATCCTCACAACCACCCCCATTTTAGGAGGGAAGGTAACTATAGCTCAGAGAGGCTGAGCAGGCTCCCCAGGACCACACAGCTGGCAAGTGGAGAAGCACACGCACGGCCCCCAAACCGCCTCTCTGCGTGCCGGAGCCTCTTCTGAAGACACTGCAGGTGACACAGGCAAGGGGTTAACACTGCACACCCACAGGATCCCCTGTTTTCCGCAGTCCCTCTTGGTGGCTAGGATGCCATCACGGATTTCTCCTTCCCCTGCTGTCCCTGGGTGCTCCTTCCTTCCGCCCAGATCCCTGCAGTGCCCACCCCGGCCTCAGCCCTCTGCAGTGACAAATTCTTCCTCCCCCCTCCCCCTCCATAAAGCAGGGGCTGACACGCCCACCCCGCCATGGCCGCCTCCGCAGCAAGCCTGGCCCTCCAATGCGGGCCCCCCTCCCAGAGAGCAGGCAGGACTGCTGAGAGCAAACATTTCTCCCCTTTGTCACATGGAGTAATAGACTGTTGAAAAATCACACACTCAGAGGATCACAGCTGAATCTTATAATCTGAGACTCTCCATCAAAGAACCTTCGAGCCATCGACTAATAGAATTCGGAGTCAGTGACTCGAGAATCCCAGAACGGCTCCAAGCTCTCCATCAGCGGCCCAGGTGGGTGGGCCCACACAGGGCAGGCGGAGGGGATGAGGGGTCGGGGGTGGGGGGGGTGCGGATGGGGGATGAGGGGTCGTCGGG
Source organism: Myotis yumanensis (assembly GCF_028538775.1). Classification (NCBI taxonomy): domain Eukaryota; kingdom Metazoa; phylum Chordata; class Mammalia; order Chiroptera; family Vespertilionidae; genus Myotis; species Myotis yumanensis. Next base: position 207,449,042 of record NW_027223754.1, read on the forward strand.
GAAGCCAGAGGACGGGGTGGGGTGGAGGAGGGAGGCTCAGCCTGTTGTCACGCTGGAGGAAGCAGTTGGCGGGCGAAGCCAGGCTCTATTACTGATGGTTTTTAATTATGTAAATCAGCCCAGGGCCTGCGCCTGGCACAGGCTTGGCATTCATCAGCTGGCAGCAGTATTAATCAATAAATAACCAGCTGGATGGGGCCTGGGCATGAGCACTCAGCCACCCCCAACCCCCACCCCACCCCAGAAGAGGGTCCTCCCAAGCAGGCGGCGGGGGAAGGATTACAGGAGAGTTACAGCTCACAACTGGTGCACTTGCACACCCGTGCCCACACATGCACACGCATGCACATGCATGCACACACATGCACGTGCACACATGCATATATGCACATGCATGCAGCTGCGGCTTTGGACTCGCTGTGCACATGCACAGGTGAGCGCACCTGTACATACAGACACTCCACCGCAGCAGCCGGTGCCCAGCACACGTCTCCCCAGCAAGAGACCAGCTCGTGCCCAGAAGCACAGCAGGAGGCAAGTCCCTCATTCCAGCCTCACGCTTGACACCTCCCAGGTGGCACAGAGCTTTGCAGCTCATCACTCGCTTCACCTCCACAACCGCCCTTAGGGCTGGAGCCCTCATTTCACAGATGAGGAAACTGAGGCTCCGGGAAGGGACTTGCCCCGGGTTGCACCCCACCTGCTCAGTGGTTCAAAGAGGCTGCAGGCCCAAGAGAAGTGAGGAAGAGAAGTGGGGGTGGGGGACCGGGGGAGTGCCGGGCCCTGAAGCTACCGGCATGCCCCCTGACCCTGACCCTGACCGCAGGGTCCTTGCTGACCTGGCAGAGAGCAGGGCAGGCTGGGCGGCCCACGGGTAGTCAGGCCTCCGGCCCAGGCTGTGAGCTGGGAGCTGGGCCTCTCGGCCCTCCCAGGAGCTGTGATGAATTGCTCTCTCCCACCGCCAGCGCACACACTCCCGCTCCCCAGCACTCCCCCCATAAATCAGCCGCCTCCTCTCAGCCCCGGCTCTTCCTTGATCGCTTTCCAGCTCTGGGGTTGGGGTTTCTCACCACCCCTGGTGCCAGGAGGGGGCTGGCAGGGAGATTTGTAAAGTTAACGGGCAGGCTTCCCTGTCCCCTCTCTTCCTCCTCTCTGGCTCCAGCCCTTTGCCTGCCTCTCCTTCTCTCTGGTGGGATCACTACATTCTGATGAGGAATGAACGGAGCCATGAACGGATTCCCGAGACAGGGAGCGCGCGGTCTCTGTCTCAGGGTCTGGCTGACGTGCAGCTGGGGTCAGCACTCAACATCCTTCCCTCAGCCTCAGCCCTGTCCCCCGAAGGCAGGAAGAGGCGTTTGTAAGGTGCCCCCGTGGTCAGAGCTGACTCAGTGGGCCCTGGCGGAGGCCAGGAAAGGACCTTGAGAGTCAGGGGCCCCCCAGGCTGTCAGCCTTTTAGGGCCACTGCCCCTTGGAGCAGCTGCTGAAAACTGTGGGCTTCTGCCAAGGTCAGGGGCACCCGGTGCTGGGATTCTGAAACAGTAGGAGCAGTGGTCAGTGCCTCGGCCTCCGGAGCCAGCCTCCCCACGTCCCAATCCAGGCTCAGCCCCTTCGCAGCTGTGTGGCCCTCAGCACGCCGCTTCACCTCTCTGAGCCTGTTTCCTCCTGCGCTGAGTGGAGTGAGTGATCGTCCCTGCAGCCTGAGTGAATGGGTACATACTCCTGAGAAGTCACTGGTGAGCATAGTTAAGTGCCCTAAAAATTAGCAATTGTTGCCGTCATTAAAGGCGCTGGTGTGCGAACCACACTGTGCATCAAATCCCCTGCAGGGCTTTAAAACCCAGACGGCTGCCCACCCCGCCACCCCACCCCCTCCAGTTCTCCTGCCTCAATAGGTCCGGGGAGGAGCCTAAAGTTTGCGTTTCTAACCCAGTGACCTGCTGACACTGGGACTGCTTTTCTGGGGGCCACACTGTAAGACCCCAGGGAAGCCCAGGTCGGCGCTCTCGCTCCAGCTCAGCTCCCCCGCCCACTCAATAGCTTGGGAACTGAGGCCCAGAGAGATGAGCATGTGCCCAAGGCCACCCACAAGGAGGGTGACCCAGGCCTGGGCAGGAAGGAGAGGGCACCCTCGCCACCACTACCCTCCCCACCCCAGGAGCAGAGAGGAGCAGAGGCGGAATTTGCCTTCCCAGCTGAAGGTAATCTTTTAATCTCTTTGGCTTTAATCTTGCAGCCCAGCATAAACCCAAATCCACACGGGAGGCGAGGGGGTGAGAGACACAGATCTGGTGTCCTGGGAGGCCAGTAATCTAGGCTTTAACCCTGCACTTCACCGCGGATCTCCCATTTCATCTCTGCCTGCCTCACCCCTGTCCTGGGTGGCACTTCTAATAGGAGATGAGGAGGCAGAGAGCAGCCAGGTGGGGCGAGGTCCGGTGTATTAAAAAGGCTGCTTTTTGCCCTGGTCTGTGTGGCACAGTGTTAGAGCATCAGCCCACGCACTGAGGGGTTTGGGGTTTGATTCCCGGTCAAGGACATATATCTGGATTATAAGCCCAATGCCCACTCCCTGCCCCAGTTGGTGTGTCTCTTATCTCTCTCTCTCTCTCTCTCTCTCTCTGTCTCTCTTCTCTCTCTCTCTCTCTGTCTCTCTCCTCTCTCTCTCTCTCTCTCTCTCTCTCTCTCTCTCCGCCCCTCACTCTCTCTGTCCCTTCCCCTCTTCCACTCTCTCTAAAAATCAATGAAAAATATATCCTCTTTTGAGGACAAACAAACAAACAAAAGACTCTGCTTTGGGAGGCTAAGCTTTCTTAAACAAGACACAACAAAACAGTAACCACAGAAGGGGAACATGATAAATTGGGTTTCATTAAAATTAATAACTTACATTCAACAAACAAAAGACACCATGAAGAGAAAGAAACGCCAATCCACAGATGCAGAAAAGGTATTCCAGTGAACATATCTGACAAGGACTAGTATCCTAACATATATAAAGAACACCTAGGAATCAATAAGAAAATACAAACAGCACATTCTTAAATAGGCAAAAGACATGAGCTCGCACTGTACGAAAGAGCGAGTCCCCATGGCCTTGTCACACGAAAAGACAGTCAGATTTAGCAGCTGTCGGAGCCGTGCAGACTGAAACCCCCGAAAGCACCATCCACCCCCACAGCATCGAACGTTAAGCCACTGATAATATCCAGTGACGGCAAGAGGAGGGTCCACTGTCCACAGCTAGTGTCGGTGGTTCAAGCTGTTTGAAGAACAGTTTTCGGTTTCTCAGTTACACACACGCACCTTTCCCGTGACCCGGCCATTCCACGCCTCGGCTCTGCCCTCGAGAAGCGAAAGCATCTGTCTCCACGGAGACTGGCTGCGAGTGCTCACTGCAGCACCACTCGTGACAGCTCTGGCCCGGAGACAACCCGAATGTCATCCACAGGCGAATGAGCAAACAATGGTGGCCTCTCCCCACGACGGGATTTCAAAAGAACCAACTGCTGAGACACGGGCCACAACCTGGGTGCCTCTCGCAGGCATTAGGCGAAGCCCACGGAGCCAACAGCGAGAGGCCGCGCTGTGACTGTTACGTGGAGTTCAGGGACAGGCAAAGCCAGGCCCAGTGACGAGGTCAGGAGAGTGGCTGCCTTTGTGGGGGAGAGTCAGTGGCTGGGAAGGGGTGTGGGCGAGCCCTCTCAGGGCCCCACAGATGTGGAGGGGGGCGGGCGTGGACTAGGTCCCTAGGCCTGGGTCACCTGGGGCTGGGCTTCCAGAAGAATCAGGAGGTTTTCCCAGACGGGCCACCATCTGCTGGTCACCCACATTCTCAAGACCCCAGCCCCCCCATCCTGCCCCCCAGGTGGTCCACTCAGACCTCCCAATTCAGTGCCAACTGCACATCACTGATGTCACCACGGTTCCGCCGGGAGCACACCTGCAGGCACAGGGCCCGTCCTCTCTCCCCCTGCCCCACGGCTGGAACTGCTACAGGACAGACACTAAGGGGAAATAAACCCCAAATAGCAAGGCCCTGAGGCCTGAGCCTGGTGCTCACTGCTGGGCTCCATCCCCTCACCCACGCACCAAAAGGTCACCAAGCTGATTCCTGGCCAATTAGTCTCCACCCCCCCCCCCCCCCCCCCGCCTTCCTCTCTCTCTAAAAAAAAAAGCCCAATAAAAGCATACTTTTTAAAAATATATCCCGTCTCCCGTTTACCTTAGTAACGAACACTTGTGTGACCATGTGTCTGGCCAAAAGGTTTTATTTCCCAGCGTCCCTTGCAGCTAGGAGAGGCCAACAAGGGGCGAGCATTGAGTTGTTAGGCGGGACAGAGGGGAACCTTCAGCTGGTCTGTCTCACACCCTCCCAGGAAAACAGACGTGAGGATGGAGACCCAGCAGCCCTCTTGGCGCATGAGGTGACCTTGAGGATGGAAGGCCATGTGCTCTCACAGAGAGAAGGAGCCTGGGTCCCTGATGACACCGCTGAGCCCCCTACCAGTCCTGGATGCCTACGTCCTGACATCGTGTGTGTGTGTGTGTGTGTGTGTGTGTGTGAGAGAGAGAGAGAGAGAGAGAGAGAGAGAGAGAGAGCTCAGTCTGTTTAATTCGCTGTTATCTCCAGCCTCTCATTAGCGATGGAAACACGCCCTAAGTGATACACAAAAGCCTTGAGAGATGGTATTACTGTGCAACCCCCACCTTTGCATCCCCATTTTACAGATGCAGTCGCAGCCTCCCTGCCTCCCTGCCTTCCTCTCAGGTACCCAGATGCCCACAGGCCAGCATTCAGGCCCCAGCTCCCAGCCCCTGTGAGTCAGCCCAATGTCAATGGCTCTCCACGCGGATCTGCCAATTTGGGCTGGAGCTGCTGACACGGTGCTGTTGAGCCAGCAAAACGCAGTCCTGGAGAGCACGCCTGTTAGAGAGATAAAGGGGGAGCCGGATAATAGCTACAAAGAGCAAACAAGCAAACAAAACACGTACTAGCCAGGTAGCAGAAAAGTTTCCTTTAAACTTCTCCTCGTCTGCCTTTGCCACACGAAACGGAGTCGCTGGTAAGAAGCTCCCGGTGGAACTAAGGTCTGTGGTTCCCCTGAAAGAGGGGACCCATTAAACCCACACCATGGCCACCTACCTGGCTGTCCTACAACGCATGGCACCGTGGCTGGAGCTCAACAAAGGCACCAGACAGCCTGCGTTCAGGCTGCTGCTCCATGAGCTGTGTCACCTCAGGGCAAGCGCCTTACCCTTTTTGCACCTTAGTTTCTCCATCTGTAAAATGGGCACCCAGGGTGGCCATGAGGAGCTGCCCTGGGCAGAGCTGGGAGCCGTGCCAGCCACCCAGGACGGGTGATGAGGATCAGGGGCCGCTATGTTCTCGGCGTGAATGTCATTTCTTTACGGTGTGTTTGTGAGAGGAAACTGAGTTCACTCACCAGTTTCAGCACGTTTCCTTCGCTGACTTCACACTCACTGCCCTTATTATCATTAACCCCACGTAGAGTCTCCTGGCGCCGGAAGGAGCCAGCCAGAGCCCTTCCTCTCACTTAGGTTGATGCGAGTCAAAATAAGTGGTGATTATAAGCGATTCATTTGTCAAGCACAAGGTCAAGAATCTCAATTCGTCCTTGTCATAAGCGGTGCCGGGAAGCGCCCTGCATCCCAAACTCTCTCCTCTCTGACACCTGCTGAGATTCCGCCCTGAGAGCCCGAGAACCCCCAGGAAAAGATGCAATTCAGACGCACAGCGCCTTGAAGTAAACGCAGGCATCCAGGTCAGCGGGGGGAGTGAGTCATGGCAAGGACGAGGAGGGCGGCCTCACAGGCAAATAAGTGCTGGACCTTCTCGAGTGGTTGAGGAGCCTGCAGCTACTGAAGGCTGTGAATTCAGTCTCATCCACCCACACATGCACACACTCACACACACTCACACACTCACACACACTCACACACACTCACTCACACTCACACACACTCACACACACTCACACACACTCACACACACTCACACACTCACACACACTCACTCACACTCACACACACTCACACACACTCACACACACACACCCTAATCGCTTTATCCCAGCCGTGGGGGCCTTAAGCTGCTATCTAGGCTAGCCCCACCCCTCCCCCAGCGGCACCAGCCACCTCGGTCCCGGGGGGGGGGGGGGGGGGGGGGGGGTTCCCAGAGGCTCTGAAAGGAAACCTGCAGAGCTGGGAGCTGCATGCAACAGAGCTAGCAGCTACCCCGGCTCACACGCTCGTGCACAGTGGGAGGCAACACACTAGACACGGACACACGCTGAGCTGTCCTCCCAAAGGCGTGACTAATCCAGAGAGGCCACACCGAACCGTCCCGCCCAGGACAAGGCCAAGGCTGTGCACTCCCAGAAACAAGGGAGGCACGCAGGCCAGTCTCCCTGGAGTGCTGTCTGCCCCTGCACCCCATTCCTGCCCCCCCCCATTCCTGCCTGAGCTAGCGAGGCATCCCTCCCCACAGGCTCTCAGCTCCTCTCCTCCCTGGGAGCCCCAGGTCTTCTCTCCGGGAACCAAGCCCACCAGGGTTCCCTTTCATCCTTCACCCCCTTCCCCGTCCTCAGCCCTCCCCACCCTCCCCCCAGGAATCTTTTCACTCCCCCGTGCTTCCTCCATGACCACCCTCCTAGCCCTGGGAACTGTGAGGACCCGGGAACAAGGACCTCATGCCATTTTTCCGTGGTCTCCCCAGCCCCCATCCCAGGGGCTGCAGACAGTGGGTGCTGGGCCCCCAACCTCCACCCCTTGCCTGGGGCTCACTCCTCTGAAGCTGTCTCTGCTCTCATTTGCAGCAAGGGCCTGAACGCACAGATTAGAGCAATTAGAGAAGAGGCATTGGAGGGCAAGGCAGGAGCCACCACGGCACCTCATTACCAGCCGAGAGCCACTCTCGCAGATCACAGACCCGCACAGACTCGCAAGCAGGAAGGGGTGGGAGAAGGGTAGCCAGCTTCCATTTCAGATTCTCTTTTTTTTGTCTAAACCTGCTCTCTGCTGTTTGCAGTGGCTTTCACAGCCACACTCTCAAGAGAGACGGGCAGGGCAGAAATGCTTTCAGCCCCATTTTAGAGAAGGGGAAACTGAGGCCCAGGGCACTGGAGGAGGACAGTTGCAGAAGGCCCAGTCCACCTGTCCTGGCCTTCCTGGCTGAAGAGCAGCCCCAGTCTCCAGGGGAGGCCGCCACTGACTTTTGAACCTGATCTCTGCCCCTCTCCTCTCCCTGGAAAGAATCAGCAAAGGGCTGAGGCACGGGGCAGGTCCGGGATCAGGCCACAGGCATGCTGTCTGGGGCTCCTGGTGGGCTCAGCATCTGCAAGTGGGCCACCTCGCCCTTCACCAAATCTCAGGATTGATTGATGGCTGCTGTCCCCAACTGGTCCTGTTTTGTTAAACCTGGTAAAGAGATGTCCTGTGTGCTTTTGTTCCCCTGGCATCGAGGAGGGGGGTTTTGCTTAGAATCTGAATTCAGAGGGTTCATTTTCATGCCCCCTTCTCCCATACGGCCTTTCCCAGCCTCTTCTGGTCCCCCCAGCAGCACACTAACCTTCCAGCCAGACCCACCTGGCCCTGGCCCTGGCCTGAGCGAGAAGCCAGCGGTGAAGCCAGAGTGCCCCCTAGTGGTGATGGCCTGCACTGCCCACTGCGACTCCAACCTGGAGTCTAGGGAGCCACACCTAGAAGTGCCTGGGGCGGCAAGGGAACCTGAAGCCCTGAGGAGTTCATGGGCCCTGGAGAAGCTAGGGATGGCTCCGTTCCTGTCCCAGCAGCAGGAGCAGAGGAGGCCACTGGTGGCAGGTGGACACCCAGCACAGCCTCACAAGTGGGCAGCAGAGGATGCCCAGCATCTAGCATGGCCCGTCCCAGGAGCTCAGGAATTGTGCGATGAATGAAGGAATGAGTTAATGTATGAAGAAGTGAATTCCGTTTCCTAAATGGTAATATGAGTACCACTAGTAATATACAAGGAAGTATTTTTTATATATATTTTTATTGATTTCAGAGAGGAAAGGAGATGGAGAGAGAGAGAGATAGAAACATCAATGATGAGAGAATCATCGATCGGCTGCCTCCTGCCCACCGCCCACCGGGGTCAAGCCCACACACTGGGCATGTGCCCTTGACTGGAATCGAACCCGGGACCCTTCAGTCCGAAGGCCAACACTCTATCCACTGAGCCAAACCAGCTAGGCTACAAGGAAGTATTTAGATAATAATGATGGACTTATTTATTTTAAAAATTATACACTTATTTTTGATGTGTGTATGATATAATATATCTGGCCCATCAAATCCATGATTTTAAAACAATGTCTGTAGGGCCGTAACTGGTTTGGCTCAGTGGATAGAGCGTCAGCCTGCGGACTGAAAGGTCCCAGGTTCGATTCCGATCAAGGGCATGTACCTTGGTTGCGAGCACATCCCCAGTAGGAGGTGTGCAGGAGGCAGCTGATCGATGTTTCTAACTCTCTATCTCTCTCCCTTCCTCTCTGTAAAAAATCAATAAAATATTTTTTTTAAAAAAAAACATTGTCTGTAGGTTAAAAGGGTCAATGTAAAGAAAAACAGTAGGTAAATAACCCGGTATCTCGGGACCTGGCATGGAGGTGTCCCACAGATGCTAGCGAATGAGGGGGTGAAGAGATGGCCAGGCCGATGATGGGTGATCTTTCCGGAGCAGTAGGCTCCAGACGTGGCTGCACATTGGAATCAGCTGGAGAGGCTTCGAAAGGATCTCCGGGCAGGCATGCCTCTCGGAATCTGGGCGGCTGAGGGACGCTGCTGTGTGCACAGCTCCGGAGGGGAAGCCACGCACCCCGCTGGGTTCCTTGCAAGGAGCCGCCTGGCTTCGCTGCCATTTGAGACGGTGAAACTGTCGTCACTGGAGGAAGCGAGCATTCTTGGGCGGCCTGGGCTCCCTGTGCTGCGGGAGAGGTTGGACTAGGCGCGCTCGGAGGTACCCTGCAAGGAAGGGGGGTGAGCTGGCATTTATGTAAACCAGCTTCTGAAACGACACTTCGTGTAAAGTTGATGTGTGTTTACTCCGGTTCTCCCATTTCTTCACCCTGCACATCACACTTCACTTGGCATATGTCTTTAGTGTCACTTACTATAAACATGACATTCCTTTCTGTGCAGGACACATAGCATTTGCTGTCTTGAGTTTATTTCCAAGTTAGTTCTTCATTTTTTAAAAAAAAAAATTACTATTGATTTCAGAGAGGAAGGGAGAGGGAAAGAGAGATAGAAACATCATGATGAGAGAGAATCATTGATCGGCTGCCTCCTGCACTCCCCCTACTGGGAACCGAGCCCGCAACCCAGGCATGTGCCCTTGACCGGAATCAAACCTGGGACCCTTCAGTCCACAGGCCAACACTCTATCCACTGAGCCAATCCAGCTAGGGCAGTTCTTCATTTATGGGAATTTTTTTCTCCCCTACCAAAATTCCCCTACTTAAAAACTGTGACCAGTTCATTAAGAACATATATTAGCCCTGGCCGGGTGCTCAGTGGTTAGAGCATTGGCTCTAACCGAAGGGTCACGGGTTTGCTTCCCGGTCAAGAGCACATACCTTGGTTGCAGGGTTGCTTCCCAGTCCCATTCGGGAGGCAACTAGTTGATGTGTCTCTCCCACATCAACGTTTCTCTCTCTCTCCCCCTCCTCCCTCCCTTCCACTCTCTCTCTAAAGATCAATTGAAAAAATATACTCGGGTGAGGATTAAAAAAAAAGAACATCTATTAATATGACATTGGTAATGTGGCTAAAATCTATTCATCTGTTTTCATTGGACTCTAATTCACTCAACAATTTCCAGTTACTTTTTTTTACTAGAAGTTGAAGGAGCAAATGTTTGGTGCGGGCCTTGTAAAGGGTGCTGTCTGTGTCTGCATCACATCGCCGTGAACATGCAGGGTGAGTTAATATTTGACGTGTGAGTTGTTCCATTATCTTGTTAGATCCACTGATAAGAGAAAGGAATTTTCAGTCATGAATTTTCATGGCTGTACCTCTGGGCAAGCATTGATAAAAAAATAAAGTTTGTACTATTTGGAAGAAGGATTAACATACAAATCGAGATTGAGCCTGATTTTTAATATCAGTTTAATGGTATTCAAGTAGCAATTCTTTTAACATGTTTTTAAAACATAAAACGTGAATGGACTTTTCATAGCACAGGGTCAAAATTAGTTCTGTTGATGGCAAGTTGTTCGGTATTAATTCCGTCTTATGAACAAATGCAATTAAATTGCAAATCCCTTAACAGAACACAGTGTTAGGCCGATGTCTTAATCCGTGTTGGGAAATGTCAGAAATCTCTGGCGCGATGCTGGAGACACACGTGTTAGTTTTAAAGCTGTGCCTGGCTCTCTTGCGTGGCTACAGGGAATATAAATCGGTCCATCCTCTCTCAAGGGCATTGGAGTATCTGCCTAAATGATAAATACACCGTCTCTTTCACCCACCAATCCTATGGCTTCAAGTGAGCCCTGCAATATGCTCACAGTGCACGGAATAACCTGTACGAGAAAACTTGTTGTGGGATTATTTGAACAGCACATGTTTGAAAACAACCTTCATTTCCAGCCATAGGAGACTGGTGAATAAATACCCGTATAACTGCTCTTTGAAACACTACACGGCTGTGCTAAAGAATGACGACTCATCAACAACAACCAAAAACAACCCACAGCAAAGGACTGGAACAGACATTTCTCCAGAGATTTTCAAACGCCAATAAACGCTAGGAAATATGCTCAAAATCACTAATCATTAGGGAAATGCAAATCAAAACCACAATGAGCTACCGCCTCACACCGAGTTAGGTGACTATTATTTAAACAAACAAACAAACAGAAAACAACAAGTGTTGGCGAGGATGTGGAGAAATTGGGATTCTTGTGTGTGGCTGGTGTGGGTGTAAACTGGTGCAGCTGCTGTGGAAAACCGTCTGCCAGTTCCTCAAAAAAAACACACACACACATTTAAACGAAATTACCATATGATCCAGCAATTCTACTCCTGGGTACATTCGCAACAGAATTGAAAGCAGGGATGCGGACAGATATTTGTGCACCTGAGTTCATAGCAAGAGCCAAAAGACAGAAGCGGCCCAAGCGTTCGTGGGCGGATAAAGGCAAATCAAAATGTGACGTACACCTGCCACGGACCAGCATGCAGCCGTAGGAGGAGTGGAGTTCAGACGCCTGGTAAAACATGGATGGGCCTCGAAAACATCATGAAATGCTTAAACATCATGAAAAAGTGTTGGTGGTGTTTGCACATCATGAAGATAATTAATGCCACTGAATGATACACTTAAAAAATGGCTAAAATGGGAATTTTATATAATATATTTTAAACACAGTTTTTTAAATTTGTCATGTAATGTTTATGGGGGTTGCAGGGAGCCCAAATCCCCCTGTGTGCATATAGGCAGGCGTTGGTGATTGGTTTCCAATGACGTGACGCGGCCTGACTCCTAGGCCGGGTCCTGAGAGGCCAGCCAGCGACTACCGAGCTCTGAAGTCCAGCTACCCCGCAACCTCGCAGAGAGAGGGGACGAGGCCAACAGGACGTCAGACAGACGAGAGAGCCTGCGCATGCTCCCGGCCCCATCACGGCCGCCCCACCTGCCTGGGGAGCCCTGTCCGAATCACACATTTGTGAGCAAAATGAGTGGTGCTGCTGCTTTGAGCCACCAAGTCTATGAGGATCGTTTGTTATGCAACAACGGCTAAATGGAACAGTAAGCACATTACTTACGTATTCGAATTTATTTCAATTTAATTTGAAAATAATCAGATACAAATAAAACCACTTTGGACCTCATAAATGCCTCTTGCCAACCAACTGGTAAATTGGGTGATTTCACTCTCGTGGTTGTGTCCTGCCTCTATGAAGCCGGGGAAGGCGCAAAGATGCTTTCACCGAATACTGAGTGAACTCGGGGGGAGGAGGGTGGCCCGGGAGGGGGAGAGCCGGGAACGTAGGTCTGTCTGGAGGGCTGTTTCACCCAGAAGGGAAGGACATGGGTTGGGGGGAAAAAGGGCGCTGGAGCTACACAGCATGGTTTCCAACCCAGCGGGGCCAGATGAGAGGCAAACCTGGTAGGCAGGTCCTTGGAATAAAATCTAGACGGTGGGGAGTCGTGTGGGGGTTGTATGGCACGCGAGAGGGGGTTTCAGGAGGCTTGAGAGGAAGCTACATGGTCAAAGCCAGAGGCTTTCGGAGCAGGACCGCTAGGGGCTGACGGGTTACGAGTTAAGCTCAGGGCAATTTACAAACAAACCCACCATGTGTCCTCCGCCCAAGATCTCCACAGTCGCCTTCCCGTGTATGTTCCCCGTCACTTGGTCACTCACTGCAGCTCCTGCTTGTCTGTCTCCTCAGGGGCTGTGTCTCCCTGTATGAGTCAGGGTAGGCTCAGCCCTGTAACAAACATCCCCGAACGCATGGGCTCAACTCAACACCAGTTTGGTTCTGGGTCTTCTTTTTTTTTTTTTTTAATATTTTATTGATTTTTCACGGAGAGAAAGGGAGAGAGATAGAGAGCTAGAAACATCGATGAGAGAGAAACATTGATCAGCTGCCTCCTGCACACCTCCCACTGGAGATGTGCCCCTGACCGGAATCGAACCTGGGACCCTTCAGTCCGCAGGCCAACGCTCTATCCACTGAGCCAAACTGGTTACGGCAAGGTTCTGGGTCTTCTAACAGTTCGTTGCAGCTGTTTGGTGCACAGACGGCCACCAAGAGAAAAGATTGGAGGAGATTCTGGATCCTGGGCTCCTCCCATCTCCAGGCTCCACCCACCTCTAGCCTCGGTCTCCTCCATCCAACCAACGATAAGGACAGAGAGAGGTCATGTCGAGTGGGAGGGTTTTAAGAGCCAGGTCTGCACGTAGGGCGCATCCAGCAGCCAGAGCTTCGTCCATGACCGTCCTTACTTCAAGGGAGGCTGGACATCTAGTCTGGCTGGGGGCCCGCAGGGAGAGGAGGAGCCACCGCTGCCCTCCTCCCCAGTGCAAGATGCCTGGCACCGTGCCTGGCACAGGTGTGGAGTCCATGAGTGAATGAATGGTGCTCGGGCTGGGTCCTGGGCACTGGGCTGAGTGGGCCCTTTTCGTACAAATGCCCAGGAGGGGGGCTCGGATAGATGTCATCACCCCCATTTGTTAGATTAGGAAACGGAGGCTCTGAGAGCCAAGGCCATGTAGCTAGTCAGGGCCCGGTCTCAAACCCTGAAGCTTCCGCCGCCAAATGTCTGTTCTCTCCACGCCCCTGGTTGCCTCTCACTCGCTAGCTCGAGTCTCATTATCATGAAGGCAGCTCTCCCTTCTAACCATCGACGAACCGTGTTTGACAAGCTGTGGGTTCCTTAGGCTGGCGGCTGTATCTCGCTCATCCCTGCGTGCGCCTTGGCCACCAGCACAGCCCTTGGACACAGTAGGTGCTCAAACCATATTTGGGGGATTAATTTGTTCACACAGGCTCAGGCTTCATACTTTGCTGCTTTCCCAGTGTGGGGTTGCTTACAACCAATAAAAGAAATGGAGGGGATATTTATGAGATGTCCCCTCCTGGGCAGTTAGGGTTGTCTCCCACAGCTGGACCAGCGCCCGCCCTGAGACTCACCCCTGAAGCTCAGACGAGGGCTGTGGCACCTGGGGGCCAAGGCCACAGGTGTGCACCTAGCCCCCGCCACATACACACGTAGCATGCCTTGCCCCAGCTAGTCCCAGGAAGAAGAGTAGACAGAGGCCGCTGTGGAGGTTCTGTCCGTGGTGCTGAATTCCCTTTAACCCCATCTTTCTCCAACCTAGCAACTAGAGCCCCTTGGGGAGCCAGGTAAAAATACAGCGTCCCTGGCCCCTCCTTTGGAGATTTGGGTTCTGAAGGTCTAGAGCTCAGGGGCCCTGGAATCTGTTTTTATCGAGCACCTGTGAGTCTTCGTTCTGGCCCGAGGCTGACTCTCTCACCTACGTAGTCGTTGTGAAGTGCCTGCTATGTGCCCAGCACCGTGCCAGACCCTATGAGGCACAGAGATGCATCAGACATGGTCTCTACTCCATGGGGAATTTACAAAATCATTTGGGACATGTAGGGAGGGGAGGAGGGCGAGTACTCCGTGTCTTATGTGGACACTGGACCAGGTACACCCTTCAACTTAGCCTGCAAGGTAAGTAGGCACATGAAAACAGTCATATTCCTAACCATACCATTTGCACCTTTCCCTAGGGCAGGGGTGGGCAACCTTTTTGTGAGTGCGTGCCAAAACCAGCAAAATCTCTGACTCAAAATTCTTCTGCGTGCCAACCCTAATTTTTTGAGAACATGTTACGCCTACTTGATATCTCTTAAGGTGTACGTATGTGAAGAACCTTGAAGAAATAATAAAATTCATTCGAGCGACAAAAACACAGTATATGATGATGAAAAATACATTTATTTTTTAATGTATACATGTACACTGATAGTCCGACAGAAAACTTTATGACTCCGCTTGATATTATCAGTGGGACTTTTGCTGCTGCATCACTGATGACAGAGATTTTACATCAGGTTTATATTTCGTGACCTTCAGAGATATGCACGAGCTACTACTTTCATCCGTCAGGCTACTCCTATTACGAGACTTAACAAAATTCATCACTGAGAACAAAGATTCACAAACGTATGTGGATGAAACCAAAACACTGGTCGGATCTAGGAAGGCAGGGAGAGTTAAGGCAGAGGCATAGAAATTGCTCTTCCCCTCTCTCGTCAATCCATGTCTATGGTCTTTAAGATAACTTGTTATGTGAAATTATTTATTTATCTAAGATGCACCTACACTGAATTTATCTGAAAAATAAAAAAGTTGATATTAGGAAAAAAATTGTAAATGGAAGATTATAAGAAAGGGTTTCACGTGCCAGCAAAAGTTACTGGCATGCCATGTTTGGCACGCGTGCCAGGGGTTGCCCACCCCTGCCCTAGGGTCTCCACAGCTCTCTCTGCAAGGCAGCATGGGATGCATTCTGCTCCTTCTCACCTCCTCATGGATCAAGCCCCAGATCCAACATCACTTCCCACATCAAGGCTTCTTGGCCGCTGCTGCCCCGCAGACCCCCAGATTTTAGTCCTCCCTCCTCGTGCCGCGTGGTTGCATGTTACCAAGGACATGCGATGCTGTCCCAACGGGGATTTGAGCTCCCTGTTGAGGGTAGAGCTTGCACCTGAGTCCCCTGTGTCGCCTCTGACCAGGGACATCCCGCCACCCCACCCCAAGGTGAGCAGTGGATTCTTACTGGCTGGCTGGCTGTGGGAAGTGGGAAGTGGCTGGAGGAATGTGTCCAATGACTGTGCCCAGGAAAGTGCTGTGGGTTACAAAGCAGCTGGGACCAGTGCTCAGAACCAACAGAAATCAGGGTGCCCTGCGGGGGGCGGCGGGGACCAGGCCACCAGCCAAATGCAAATCAGCAGGGGTCAGGGGCAGCCTCTCCTTTCTCTGGCGTTTGGGGAGAACAGGAAGTGGAGTCCGGGCAGCTGTTTCTGATGAAAATAAATGTTCTCCGGGCTTGAATGTGGGGCATGGAGGAGGGGGCAGGGGAAAGAGAACGGGAAGGGGGAGAGCCTCCCAGAGAAATGGAACACGCACAGGCCCTCTCTGCCTCAGTCTGCTTTCTATTACGGCAGTTTCCAAGCACCCACCAAAGTAAAAATAATAACATAATGAACCCCATGTGCCCATCACCAGCTCCAACAACCATCCCTCTGTTGCCATTCTCATTTCATTCTCCCCCCGGGCACCTTGTTAAAAAAAGATTCCAGATGTTTTATCATTTTACTTATAAACATGCCCAAAGGTGTCTCTCATATGTTACAACGTCAAGGAAAACCTCCATATTGTTATCACACCTGATAAAACTAACTATTTCTGAATCTCAATCGAATAAAGTCCATGTTCAAATAGTCTCATTTTCCTCAAAAAATGTCTTTTCAGGATCCATTTATTTAACCAGGACCTCAACAAGGTCCATATATTGTATTTTGTTGTCATGACTCTCGATCTCTTTCCATCTCTCAGCTCTCTCAGTCCCTCTCCTCCTTTTTTATGCCCTTTTACGTGTTGAAGAAACGAGGTGCTTTGCCCTCGTTGTTGGCTGGGTGGGTTGAACCCTCGTGGTGTCACTTAGCATGTGCCGCTGCTCCCCCTGTTCCAGGAAATGGGCATTTCGATCAGAGAGCGGCTCTGTGAAGAGTCGATTACTTCGATAAGCAGACCTCCTGGGCGGAGCTGTGCCCCTCCTACTGCATCTACCAGGAGCACTGAGTCAGGTGTTCCTTTGGGGGTTGTACTAAGGGTGACCGGTGTCACCCGCCTGATCTCCCCATTAGGAAGCTCCCTGCCGCCTTCCCCCAGTGGTTCTAGCACCTTCCACAGAATCTGAAAGCACTCGCAGACCGGGGAGAGGTCTGAGGAACCCACTCGCTCGCTTTCCTACTCATCCCACAGGATTTGTTGAGCATCTACCGTATGCCGGGCAGTGACCTGCAGGGACCAGAACCAACACGCTCCCTGGGATCGTGGAGCCATCGGTCGGATGGGAGCAGACAACCAATACGTGAGCGAGCGACGCACCAGGAGACATGTCTGCGAGGGTTAGAGCTCTGCAGAGCGCCACCGTGGAGTGAGGTGGCCACCGTGGCATGGCAGCCAGGGAGAGCCTCCCTAGGAGAGGACACTGGAGCCCGATCCAGCCATGCAGAGATGGGGGTGCACTCCAGGGAGAGGGCCTGGGCACCCACCAGGAGAAATGGGGGGGCAGTGTGCCAGGGCCTGTGCAGTGGGGAGACCAGCAAGGAGGCTTCTGTGCAGGTGGGACTGACAAGGGCTGGGACCTGGGTGGCGGAGTGGAGAGGGAGGCCAGCCCAGCACCCCTTTCACCCCCTTTTACAGCCGAGAGCGCTGAGTTCAGAGAGGGCAGGGAGGTGGTGCTTCTTAAGACGCTACCCGCGCCAGGAGCTTCCTGTGCAGCCTCCAGAGACCACACAGCACGCTGTGTCGGAGTCATGGCGCCTGTGTCACAGGGGAGACCAGCGGAGGTGGAGCCGGGCCTGGAGAGGCTCCTGACCTCCAGAGCCGGCCCACGCTGAGGTGACCTCGGCAGGGCCAGGTGCCTCACGTCAGCTCTGGCACCCATAGCCCTGTGACCTGGACCAAGGGCTTCTCCCTCTCTGTGCCTCAGTTTCCTAACCTGCAAATGGGAGTGACATGTGCCCCAGGGGCACAGCAAGGCCAAGATGGGGTAGTTCAACCTGCCCCTGCTCCCAGCGCCTGCCCACGGGCCCACGAGGGTCACCTCAGCACAGAGACAGGCGGCTGCACGCTCTCCCATCCAGACACACACAGGGTTAAACCCAGCCTCCCTCCTCCATCCCAATTCTGATCCTTGCTGACTCTGCCCCCCTCCTCACAGCTATTTTGGGACAATGGAGGCAGCAGATGGCCTGTACCCTCCACTCTACCCTCAGAATTTGGGAACAGCCCGCGAGTCTGATGCTGCTTCCCTCAGCAGGGCGGCAGGCCGCCTTCCACGTGCAGCGCAGAGAGGACCGGACCGGACCCGACCGGACCATGGCTCTGGAGCACACACCACCCCCACCCCCACCCCCACCCTCCCCCCACCGGGCTGCGGGGCCGGGCCACTCCTCCTGGCTCACACCCCACAGACGCAGCCCAGGGAGACAGAAGGCTTGGAAGAGCCCAGCCCTCTGGCCCAGCACCTGACCTGCGTGTGACCCTGAGCACACAGTGGCCCCTCGCTGGGGCTCAGGCTGCCCCCCGGAAAACAGGGCTGAGGCTCTGGGGCTCAGGGGTCCCAGACAGGGGAGCAGCAGGGACCAGTCCTTCCAGGGCTGGATGGTGTGTCCACAGGAGCCCCCACCCCTTAGGCCCTCTCCTCCCCCTTCCCTCCTCCCCCAGCCCAGAGCCCCACGGTGACCCTGACTCCCCGCATCACTGGGCGTGGTGCGGGTGGGGAGAGAGACTTCCCATCCCTAACCCGCCCCAGCTGAGCACCACCGGCCAACATTTCCCACAGTCACTTCATTCATTCATCCAACCGCTCTGGGACCGACATTCTCAGGGCACTTGCATTTATTCAGCTCCCACCTTGGCTGTCACGCCCCCGCCCCCCCTCCCCGCTTATCCGACACCAGAGTCTGAATCCTTCAGCTCTGAGTCGCCACTCTGCCTTCTGATTCCCTGATTCCCTGGCCTCCCACAACCCAGGCCTGAGGGCAGAGGGAAGGAGGAGGAGCTCCCGCATACCAGCACCTCCTGGCACACACATATTCACACACGTGTACATGTACACACGTGTGACGGGGGCACAAACACATACGTACACCACACACAAGCCTTAGCACGGACACGTGTAGAAGAAAGAGCACATGCCACACACACACCTGTCACACCATGACGCACACACGCTAACAGCAGTCGCCGTTCTCTGTGCCGGGCGCTGGGCCGGGCCCGACACCGCATCGTTCCATCCAGACACCAACCCAGGAGGAAGGTATTCCCTTTCTCATCTACCAGAACAGGAGCATCTGGGCAAACAGGCCAGAGAGACCTAGTGGATTCCCCAAGGCTGCACAGCGAGGGCAGAGCAGGGATGGATGGCTCGGGACCCAAATCAACGCCACTGTGACAGGCAGACCAAAAACCCCGCCCCATCGGGGACATGTCAGCCGCGTGTAACAAAAACCTGGGCCAAGAGAGACGTGAACAAACAGGGGTTTACTTTTCTCACAGAACCAGATGCCAGACAAGACAGGTGCGGAGGGTTGTCCTGGCCTCTGCTTCATGGCCGCCAAGTGGCTGCCCAGATCCAGACATCGCACCCACAGCCACAGCGGGAAGAGGGAGGGCGGGGCGGCAACACTTTCCCGGACTCCTCCCGCTTGGCTTTGCCCAGTTCACAGGAAGGGACAGGGCTCTGACTGCAGCAGAGCTGGGCACGTGGAAGCGCCTAACCGCACGGGGAGCTGAGAGCGAGCAGAAGGCTCGTCAGGCTTGGCTGGGACCCATGATGATCCACCGTCGGCTCCGGGCAGGCTGACCCTCCAAACAAAACCGGGGGGCGGGGGGGGGGAGCTGGAGACGGCCAGCAACCACAGCACCTGCCACAGACCCTGCCCTCGGCCGCCTTTCCCCCTGGTGCCCCGCGGTTGCGGACCAGGCCCAGGGACCCCGGAGTGAGTGGCGGGCCCAGTGCTTGGCCCAGGGAGTGACAGAGACCAGAGCTGGGCTGGGGCCACCCCCCACCCAGAAGCCCCTGTAATGTTGCTGAGGTTTCAGACTCCTGAGCCCCCGGCCAGCTCAATGGCCCCCACCCTGTTCAATTCAGCCACCCAGGGCCCGTGGGAGCCCAGCCCCTGGGGCCTCTCTGACTCCACCGGGTTCCTGGGCCATCCGACCCTCGTCTCCGGAGCCTGGGATGCCTTCACCACCAGCCACCATCCGATCCTGGGCTTGCCCACCACTCGGCAGCCCTGCCGGGGACTGCCCACCCAGGCACTGCCGCAGGCCCTCGGGCTGCCTTGGGAGGCGAGGGACCACCAGAGGCCTCAGCTCCACAGTCGCCCGGCAGTTCCGGGCTCATCGGGCCACCAGCTGTGGGCACCAGGGAGTGTCGGGGTAGAGGAGACAATGCAGAGAGCGGAACCTAAGGAGAGACCAGAAACGGACCAGGCGTCACCCCACTCCTACCCTTACCCCACGGGCTCCTGGGGGTCAGGGGGCGCACGTCACAAGGACGGATTGGAGCCTCAGCACTATTCACATTTGGGACTGCGAGCTCTTCGTTGTGGGGCTGTCCTGTCCGTTGCGGGATGTTTAGCCGCGCCCCCTGGACTCTGCCCACTACATGTCGTTAGCATCTCTCTATGTCGTGACATTCAAGCATGTCTCCAGGCATGGCCAGGTGTCCTCAGGGGCCCTGGCTGAGAACCGCTGCCTCAGGGACGCCTCCAAGGCCAGCGGAGCCAGAGGAGGCCCAGCTGAGCCGGGGCCTTCCAACCCTGCATAGCCTAGCCCAGTCAGCTCCAGCCCCTCAAGCAGAAACCCATGGACCCTAGAATCTTCGGGCTTAGAGAACGTAACAGCAATTATTAAACCTCCTGGCAGCACAGCCACAGTTTGCACACCTCCACTGATGGGGAGCTCACCCCATTAGAAGGAACCCGCTGGCCCCCAGTCCTTGGAATAGTTATGTCTTCTGCTCCACCCCCACCCCACCCCCCGAAACAGACAGCTATATAGAACTTCAGAGCCAGGAGGCCTGGTCCCCCATGGGTTTCTTAATTCAGATAAATCCAAAGTCCAGACCCAAGACCTTGTGGGGAGAATTGGCACCACCCTCCTCTCTTGTCCCACATTCCAGTCCCACTGCCTTCCTCTACCTCCTGGAGCAGGCCTTGTCCCTCCTGCCACCGTGGGTCACAGGCTGTGCTCTGAGCTGCTCCACGGCAGCCAGGGCTGAGCTGAGCAGCCCCAATCAACCTGGGGCCAGTTTAGGGCAGAACCAGAAGGTGCCCAGGTGACATCTCAGCCCCCGTTCCAATCTTCTACCCACAGAAAAGAGCCACTGAAGGGAATCAAGGAAACAAAGATCAAATAACACTTCCCCAGCGGGGCCTGCGGGGCCTTCATGGGAGCAGGTCCTTGCTCAGCAAAGACATTCCCATATTCCAGAGGACCGGGGCTGTGAGGGCCTCCAGATGCACAGCACCCAGCCTCCTGGGGTTACAAAATGGGGAGATTATGGCCCAGAGAGGGCAAGGCACTTGCCCAAGATCACACAGCAAGCCAGCGGCGGAGCAGGGACTAACATCATGCCCTTCACTCCCAGCTCTGTGCTGTCAGCCCAAGGGCCTCTCTCACACCCCTCCCTCCTGGCTCGCCCACCTTTGGGTGCCTGGGCTCAGCCCCCACTCCTCCCGTTCGACAGTTTCAGCCCCAGACCCACCTGGAGGGGTCCTCCTCGGGGGAGAACGGGCCCTGCAGCTTAATGACGTTGAGCTTCCCCTCAAAGACGCCGTAGCTGAGGGTGACCTGGGCAGGGAGAGACAGAGAAGAGGGGGGAGGGTTGAGGGGTGTTCCATGGGGACGCCACAAGGGGGCAGAATTGGGGGGAAGCAGGAAGGCACACAAGGCATTTTGAGGGCTCAGAGAGCCTGCCTCTGCGCCTGAAACCCCATTAGCGGAGGGTGCGTCACTGAGGACCCCCCATCCCCACCCCCACCCCCCCCAGCACTCTAAGTGTGAAGCGCACCTTCAGGCCCAAATCCCATTGCAGCCCCAACAGTCCAGCTCACTAGGAGGCTGCAATGATTCCCTCATCCACAGGTTGGGAAACAGGCCCGAGAGGGAAGGCATCTTTCCAGTACGCTGTGTGCCTGGTGGAGGTTTCCCGAGGCTCACTGTGGGCCCTCTCAGATCCCCCTCCACACCCCAGAGCCTCCAGTTCTCCGCAAGCAGCAGGGACTCGGGATCACGACCCCAGTCCAAGGCTGTCAAGGGCAGTGGCTATTGACTGTCAGCTTAGGGGCCACCCCACCAGGGCTCAAATCCCCCTCTGCCGTGTACTAATGTGGCCATGGCTAGTTCCGCTCTCTGGGCCTCAGTTTCTCCATCTGTGGAATGGAAATGTTAGCACCAACCTCCTGTGCGTGTTGTGAGAAACCAGGGAGTTAAAGAAGATAAGGCCCCAGTGTGGTGCCCGGTATAGTGAGTGCTCTGGAAAGCCCATAGGGTGCCCTGGTTACCCCATTTGGGTGCCCTGGTTACCCCATTTGGGTGCCCCGGTTTGGTTGCCTCAAATCTGCCCCCCTTTCCTGGCTTCAGGCCCTGAGGTGCTAATGGGACCAACCCCACAGCCAGCTCCAGGCCTAGTGACCTACACTAACCCTGGGCGCTGACAGGAGACCCGTCACATGACCCAAGCGGCCGCCTGACCAGTGAGCGCAGCCTTGGGATCTGCGGAAGGAGGCACCCTCCTCCTCCAGGTGAGAGAAACCTGGGCTGCCGGCGTGCCAGCAAGCGGGCGAGCTGCCTGAGAACCGGGCCAGCGTGGGGGAAGGCAGGTGAACGAGGGGACAGACCCCTAGAGCCAGGCCCAGCCAGGCCCCGTGAGTCCAGCCAAGCCCTCAGCTTCGCAGGCGCGCGGGCCCATAACCGTCCTGTCGTTTGTCCAGTCCCTGCTGCTTTGCTATCACCGGCTGCCGAAAGGGCTCTGACTCGTACTGTTGGATGGAAGATGTCAGGGGCCCCCCAGCCAGGACCCCCTACAGGGCTGGACCCTATGAGCTGGAGAAGAGCATCTGCAAGGCCGAGCCAGTGGGACCGCAGTAGCCATCACCCCTCCCCGAGCCTGACTTCATGCTTCAGTGTCCTCACCGAAGACCCGTCCTTCCCAGTAACGTCTGGGTTAGAAGGAAAAGCAGCGAGCAGTGGGCAGGGAAGCTCTGAGGAAGGGAGGGAGGTACCGCTGACAAAGGGCAAAGCTGCCAGGGCAGGGCTGGTCCCTTCAGAGGGATGTGGGGAGGACGGCAGGTTGAAGAAAGGAGAGAGGGACAGGAGGCAGCGGGTTGGGAGCAAGGTTATCTGAACCTGAAGACAAGCTTCGTCCCATCTGGGCAGGTCCTTCCAGCTGGCACTTGGGGACCAGTTCAAAGAATTTTAGCATCACAACCCTGGAGGTCTGAAGGTGGAGAGTCACTGTATGCCCTTAAGGCAGCGGTTCTCAACCTTCCTAAGGCCGCGACCCTTTAATACAGTTCCTCATGTTGTCGTGACCCCCAACCATAAAATTGTTTTCGTTGCTACTTCATCGCTGTAATTTTGCTACTGTTATGAATCGTAATGGAAATATCTGATAGGCAGGATGTATTTTCATTGTTTCAAACTGAACATAAAGCATAGTGATGAATTACAAAAACAATATGTAATTATATATGTGTTTTCCGATGGTCTTAGGCGACCCCTGTGAAAGGGTCGTTCGACCGCCAAAGGGGTCGAGACCCACAGGTTGAGAACCGATGCCTTAAAGGGTCCTCTGACACCCTGGGCCTCAGTTTCCCTGTCAATAGGGGGACAGCCCAAAACATGAGCACCTCCCCACTGCCACGTGCCCTGGGGCCGCTCACCTGCTCCGGGAGCTGGGCAGCCCCCAGCAGCTGCAGGGTCTCCAGGTGGGAGTGGAAGAGGGGGCTGGGCTGCAGGCGGCCGCCCAGCTTGCACTCAATTATGTAGCCCACCGTGCAGTCGTCAGGGAGCCGGATGAGCGCAGATGTGTCCACGAAGCGGGGGCCGCTGAGGGGTAGAGCCGTGTTATGGCCACTGGCCTGGACCTTCGACACCTAGAGCCCCCCTGCCTCCCAGAAGGCTCTCCTGGGACCAGCTGGCAGAGCAGAGCCTCCTGCATACGGTGTGACCTGGGCTGTTGCTTAAGACCCTCCTACTGCAAAGCCCCCATGCATACACCAAGCGCCACCTGCTCTCAGCAACCCCCACCCTCCCCCACCCACCGGGGGGTCTCTGCTTACCTGGCCCATGGGGCCATCTTCAAAGCCAGTTTCCGGCTGATGCAGAAGCCAGCACCCCCAGTGGCAAACCAGAACTGGACCAGCCTCTAGGGGGAGAGGAGGGGGGCGAGCCTGGGGTGAGGGGGGATGGGGGTGGGGGCAACAGCCAGGCCACCCCTCGCCACCATCTAGCATGGCGCCAAAGCTTTTTAACTCACGCTTCCCTCGAGGCTTGCTACAGCCTACCATTATTATGCCCTTTTTATAGATAAGAAAACTGAGGCCCAAGTCACATTGCTAATCAAGGGTCTAACCAATTCGACCAGTTAATTGGTTGGATCCAGTTTAAAAGGGCAGGTGCGCTCTCTGTGTGCCCTGCACACCTTCCCCGCCCTCCCCAGAGAAATGTCTTCGCCTTCCCCCATGTGGTTTGAGAGGGGCTACCAAGCACAGCACCTGCTCCCCCAGGCCACAGAGGTGGGCGGGAATGATCACAGGGCCACACCTCTTGACCAGGTGATTGGCTCAGCAACAGGCACATCACTGAAGCCAGCCAATCAGAACCCTTTCCTGAGCTTTCTATGCAACTGTGAGGAAGAGATGTTTTCTTCGCCAGGCTCGCAAGCTGTAACCCTGATGCCACCTACTTGGGGACACATACACCTACTGCTCCTGCCACTCCGACCCCCTGGGACCAAGAGCGCTTTTCCACAAAAGAGAGAATGAGACTCACTGGGTAAAGAGAACAGGCAGGCCTGTGAGCCCCTGAGGCCAGAAACCCCTAGACATCTCAACCTCAGGAACCAATCACATCCCTTTGGGACTTGAAACCCTTCCCGCCCCTGCCCAGCATCACCAAGCTCCTCCAGCTCCTCTGCGAGGCCCCGTGAGTTCACCCTGGAACTTCTCTAAGGCTTTTGAGAAACACTGGACCCTTTGAGCTGTACCATCCCTTGGTCAAGCCAATTCCCTACGGTTACCTTCTCCCACGTACACAGTTGTTGCTTCGTTGAGGCATGTGGCATGGGGTTGCATCTCCCATGATGCAGCAGTGAGAAGAAGCCTCAGCAGGGAGTTGGGAAGCCTGGGGTCCCTGCTTCCCCCACTTTAAGAAAGTCACTGCCCCTCCCTGGGCCTGATTTGTCACCTGTGAGCGCGACACTGGCTCTAAGTTCTGAATCGGACGGTTCCCCTGGCCCGGAGCATCCCCCTAAAACCTCTGTGAGCCGACCTCGGGGAACACTGCCCTCCTACAGGGAGGTCAGGGCTCAACAAGGCGGAATGAATGGCTTCTTAAGGACCTAATACACAGGAGGTGCCTAACAGATGCTTGTTTAATGAATTGATGATAATTATAGTCACACCAGCAGTAACACTGTAACCTCGGACCCTGAGCACTGGCTGTGCCGAGGGCTATGCCGTGGATGAGGTGCCCAAGATGCACAGAAGTGAAGTCACTTGCCTGAGGTCCCAGCGCTGGGACTAACCCCAAGCCAGCAATCTTGTCCTTTTTTCTGTCCCATGCTGGCTGGTCCCAGGCTCTGAACAGGCTGGGAAACTTGGGGGGTGGAGTCCTGGCATCCCACGGGTGGGGTGTGTGCCAAGGAGGGCATTCGTGTGCGTTGTTGGGGATTGGGGGTGTGCCCCGCAGGGGGCTGAACCCGCTCAGAGATGAAGGCTGCGTTGGGTGCCGACTGCTAACACTTACTAGTGTCTATTACATACCAGGTCCCATTCCAAGCACTTGGATAGATGCCACTTGATTCTCTCTCTTTTTTTGCTCTCAGCCACCCTATGAGGAAGAGACTATTCCCACCCGTTTCACAGATGAGAAAACTGAGGCACGGAGAGGTAAGGAGACTTCCATCAAGGTCATGAAGCCAAGAGGTGGCAGGGCTGGTGGGTGAACCCAGGTTGTCCAGCTCCAGAGCAAAGCTCTCCACCTCTGAGGTCAGGGGTGAGGTGGTGTGGGAGCCTGGGGGACCCCTCAGCTCACCTGAAATCGACTCACATACACACACCCTGGGGCCCCGGAGGATTTAATTAGGACTCGGAGGCTGATTAGCTGCTGATAATTAAGGTTTTGTGTTGCTCGCTCTCTTGGTTTCCCTAATGAAGCAGATGGTGACCGAGGGAGGAGACAGCCCCATGCGGGCCCAGCGCCTGCTGCAGACGCTGTCTCCAGAGAAGCACAACTTGCCTTTTCCTGGGGCCCAGGGAGCCCTGGGGGCCCGGGCCCCCCACACGGAACCCCCAGTGGCGTCCTGGGGCAGGTGGGCACACAGGCAACATACCTGGACTCAAAAATTCTCTGCTCATCTGAAAGTCAAATTTAACAGGTATCTGGTTTTGTTTATTTGTTTTCTCAACCTGGCAACCCTAATCAGTGTCCACCCAGGCCAGAGCGGAAGCTGGCGCTGGGGGCCCTGTTATGTCAGGGGTCAACTCTCCAGTCGCAGGTTAGTGAAGTCTGAAGGGAGGGGGTCCCCTAGGGGAGGGGAGCGTTCAGGGGCCGAGGCCTGGCGGTTAGCCTGCCGACCCGGCAGTATTCGCATTTGAACAACCTGCACAACCACACGACGCACCAGGTGGCTAGGAGCCCAGCTCACCCCCACGCTCGCGGCGTGACCAGGACCAGCCACTGCTCCCCCGTGACCAAGGCCCGACCTTGCCTCTCTGCCTTCCTGGCATGATCTCAGTCTCCCCATTCCACAGAGGGTCCGAGGTAAAGCCACCAGCCTGACACACAGCGAGACCCAGAAAGCCCACCGCCTCGTCCACAGCCCTGCCCCCAGCCTGGCCCCACCCCAAACCCCACAGTCCAGGCTGGCCCCTGGCTGGTGGACAGGGCCCGAAGATGCCAGGGAGGGACCGACCGACCGTGCGATTGTGGGGCTGCGGCTCCGCAGCGTGGATGGGCCGGTTCAGGCTGGGCCGGCCGACATACACATCCAGCGTCTGCGGAAAGGCCTTTAGCAGCTTCAGCAGCGCCCTTGCGTTGACATAGTTGTCATCATCCACGTGGCAGAACCACCTGTGGGGATGGGAGGGGGACAACGAGCTTGGAGGGGGCTTCCCAAGGGCTGCCAGCTGCTGTGCCCCCATAATCTATAATAATCTAAATAATAAAAGCATAATATGCAAATCAACGGAACAGCCAAACAGCAGACAACCATCCGGACGGACGACCACGCTGACACCCACCGCCGCCAGGCCAGCCAAGGCAGGTGCGATGCGACTGGTTGGGGGCCCGGCCATTGCCCCATGATCGCCCCAAAGAGGGAGGCCCAGGCCACGGACCAGCGGGCTGCAGCAGATGGGCGGGGCCTCCCTCTGTGGGGGCGGGAGGTAGGAGGGGGCAATCCATCCCGGAGCCCCGGCCAGGTGGGCAGGGCCTATCTCTTTGGGGCAATGGATCGCAGAACCCTGTGATCAATTGCCCCAAAGAGGGAGGCCCTGGCTACCCTGCAGCGGTGCTGTGGTGGGTGGGCGGGGACTCCCTCTGTGGGGCAGTGGATGAGGGAGCGGGCTCCCAGACTGTGAGAGGGTGCAAGCCAGGCTGAGGGACACACCGCGCCCCCCACCCGCCCGCACGAATTTCATGCACCAGGCCTCTAGTCAATCAATGAACAGTTACCGGGTGGGGTGGCTCTGTGCCAGGCAGCATCTGTGTAAGCTCCTGAAGAAGATCTGCCCATTTAACCAGTGGGGACTAAGACTCAGAAAGGTTAAGACACTTGCCCCAGGTCACACAGCCAGTGAATGGCAGGATTTGAACCTGGACCGTCTGCCCAAAGACAGACCACAGGAGGCCTTACACGACGAAATTCACAGGACCCAGGCGACGTCACTGTTTTGGCACAACACCCCGTTCAGGAAGGGGCCTGAGGCGAAGGTTACACCTGCCCTCAGAGACGCAGACGCACTCACCGCAGTCCACTGGCCAAGAAGGCATCCAGCTCAGCAGCCATCTTGCAGGACAGGGCTGGGTGGCTGTGCTCCGCAGAGCAGTTGGTGACCACTAGGTGGGGCCCTGGAGAAGGGAGGACAAGTGTGAGGCCCCTGCCCGCCTCCCCCCCACAGCTCTGCACACAGGCCCCGAGACAGGGCGGAGCAAGGCCAGTCCACCACTCCCATTTCACACACGGGGAAACTGAGGCCAGGGAGGGCTGACCTGCCCAAGACCCCATAGCTGATGGACTTGTCCAGCACAGCCCCTCCCCACACCCACACCCATTTCCGGGGAAGAAGCTTGCTCTGCTCTGGGGCCAAGGGGAATCCCCACAGGCCAAGAGCAGGCAGCCCTGTTTTCCGGGGACTCCCAGGCCAGGGGCAGCCACCCCCCAGCCCAGGCGGTTACCCAGTCTCTCCTGGAGGCCTTCATCCCGGCTGTCAGTGAAGACAAAGGTCTGGGAAGAAGAAGGAAGAGTCAGGATGGGGCTCCGCCAAGGGGAGTGGGAGGCGGGGAGGGGTGCCTGCAGCCCGAGGGTCCACCCGGCCAGGTAGATACGCACAGCAGACCCCGCTGCTCCTTCAGGGAGGGGCACACACCCTCGCCCGGTCACGCTCTCCCTTAGGACAACCTGACTCTCAGCGACACCCCCATGCTACATACACACACACACACACAAATGTGGGGGCTAAAGAAATAGTAATACTTTCCCTCCCACCTTCTACCTTCTTCTAGCTGGCTAGTAATCAAATTAACAGAGAGAGAATCATAGGAGAAAGTCATAGTTTTAATACATGTGCATGGGGAATCCACGGAAGCATGAGAGTTCCAAACACAGTGGGGCAGCATTGGGAAGATAAGACATTTTGGAGAAAGGAGAAAGGGGGGAGGCATTAGATTTCAGGAGTGAGGAAGGGCCATTTGCAGGTAGTTAGGGAAGAGCAGAGCACACCCGGCAGGAAAACCCTGCAGCTCAACAGCAGCGAGAGACGCAGGAGGTGTCTGGGGAACTGTGAAGGTGAAGATTCTTAAGGTGATTGAGCCAAGGCCCCCACTGAAGGCAGGCAGGAAAGGGGGAGGGGCAGCGGCCCTCGGGGTCTGCTTCTTCATCAACAGCTTCAAGTCACAGGGTGGCAACACCTTTGTTCCCTCCACAAGCCACCTTCTGCGGACACACAACTTCGCTGTGTGCACCCACCCATCCCTCTCACTCACGCGGCCCTTCACAGACCAGCACCCAGAGGGACCCTGTCAGTCACACGCCCCTGGCAGAATCACACACACACACACACACAACACACAGAGTCCCACCTGGCTCCTTCTCAGTCACATATACACAACCCTAAACAGCATCAGGAGACAGACTGCGTGAAATGACCCCCAAGCCGGGCTACTGCATCACTTAGGGAGCAGCCACAGCTTCACAGCCACGCAAAACCCCTGTGCGAGTGCGGGGGCGCCACGCATCTCAGAAATCCTGCATCCTGTCCCCATGCAGCCCTCCCGGGTGGACAGGCCCCCCACCAGGGCCTTTCACACTCCTGGTCCCGACTAAACACGGAGACGGGTATACCGTCTGTCCCCCTCACAGATGGCAAAACTGAGGCGACACGAGGGACCAAGGCGTGTGGCAGTTGGCAAGTGGAGCCGGGATTCGAACCCACAGGCCTGGGGCCACTCCCTACTCCCAAATCCCGGCTACCCCGGGGGAGGCGCCTCAGGCCCAGAGCCTCAAGCCCGAGCTCCGAGCTCCCCGGATCTGTACTTTCTCCTGGTCTCCCCATCATTCTGAGATCAACTCCTTGGGGTCACTGTGCCTCCTCTCTTTATCTCACACCCTCCCCCCAGTCCAGTCTGTCAGCTGACCTTTCACCTTTAAATGACCCAAGATGCAACTTCTCCCCACCAGCCTCACAGCCCAGGCCTCACTGCGGTCCGGTCCGGCCCACCCTCCCCGTCACCTCCTGCCTGCTTTCACGTCACCTTTCGCCCGGGCTCCCTGCTCCTCCTGCCCCGGACCCCATGTCTGTTTTCAACACAACCCCCGAGGGAGCCAGTAAATCAGCCAGGCCTTTCCCCGCTGCTCCCTGGCAAACTTTTGCCACCAGATAGTGGAACTCTTCTAGAGTGTGCAGCCTGAGCCAAATGGGCCAGGGAATGTTTGCGGAGGGCGAGGAAGCGGGAATGAAAGGAGGGGTCCCACCGCAGGGCCTGGGGGCTGGGCAGGCGCATGGGAATCCTGAGGTTGGCACAGGGCAGCGGGCAGTGTCCTCTGAGCAAGGGTTGCATTTGATTTGTTTAAAGAGAGGACCCTGACAGTGGCTAAAATCTTGCAGGAAAACAAAGGGACAGGCAGCCTGTTAGGGGGAGGGGAGGGGTGGCTGGAGGGCCATCTGCTCCAGTGGAGGGAAGTGAGGGACCCGCGCTGCTACCCACCCCTCCCCCCCAGCCCTGGAGGGGACTGTGGGGAAGAGAAAGGCTCCTCTTGGGTCACAAAACACGCCTCCCCCAGCCCACCCCTTCTGCCTGGGACAAAGGCCTCGCACGAGCCCCAGCCGCTGCCACAAAGGCCCACCTGCCGCCCGGCCGCCCTTAACCAGCTGGGGTGGGCGCCCAGCCCTGGAGTTAACCAGCTTGCGCCAGCTCCCGATGGCAGAGCTGCGTGCGAGAGGTGCCAAGACCTTCCCGTCCTGTGCAGATGGGGAAACCGAGGGCTGGAAGCGGGAGGGCTTTGCCAAGGTCACAGAGAGAGAGGAGCCAAAGGCTGGAGAGGCAGCGAAAGTGGGTCTCCCTGCCCCCCTCTCCCCCCTTCCTCCGTTTGAGCCTCCTTCCTTTTTTCACCTCTGCCCTGAAAGACAAGATTCGGGACTCCGCCCCCTGCACTGGGGGGCGAGGGCGGGAGTTCCGCTGAGTGAGTCCATCTCCCACCCCTGTGAACTGGGCTCCTTTTCCTGGCCTGTGCAATGGGAATATCCAGAGTGTCGGCCAGGGACACTCTCCTCTTACCCCGTTAGTTCTTCTGGCCGGTCCGATCGTTCAAACAGCACATTAACAGGAGAAAATCACATGTTAATACCTGCACACCGGGAATGCACAGAGGCATGAAAATTCCCAAAATAGGGAGACTTCTGGACTGAGAGGGGGAGGCAGGCAGTTCAGTTAGATGAGAGGGAGCAAACATTTGCTAAACAGATTCCTGCAGGGCCGCCAGCAATAATGGACTCGAAGGGGGATCTAGGGAAGAGCTCCTCACGCGCCGAGGTGGCTGTGCTAAGGCTCCTGCCCCGGGCCAGCTTCTTCTCTCCCCGTCTCTTTAGGCACGAAAGGCAGGGGTCTGAGCCTCTTCCTGAGTACGTTTCAGCTCGAAACCCTCTACATGCCAGGGTGGCACCTTGTGGGGACCCCATGATGGCTACCACGTGGGGTCCTTGGGAGGGTTAGATTGAGTGATGGCTCTGACTCGCGGCCCCTTAGATGCTGAGCGGGTTCTCGCCCTGGCTCCCGGGGTGGCATCTGGGATTGAACTGGGGACACACAGGGGTTGGCTGCTTGCCTCTCCTCTCCCGGCCCGGTCCTGCCAGGCCCAGCCTCCCGGGCTGGAGGCCCAGGACCCTTTCCTACAGCCCAGTGACCAGGCAGCTGGATCCCGGGTCTCGGCAGAGAAGACAGGGCCCTGGCCAAGAGGTGGGGGCTGGTCCCACTGGGCTCTGTCCCCTCAGGCCTTCAGGGTGACACACAGGCAAGTACTTCCTCCCCTTGGGCCTCAGTTTCCTCATCCGGGGCAAGGACACCCCCATGGTGATCCAGACAAGACAGGAAGGGGCCTCAGACCACGTGAGGCCACACTCCCGGGCACACACAGACACAGCGCCATAAACAGGAAGGTCTGCGGGGAGGCCAGGCTCAGCGACTTCCGCCAGTAGAACCAGAACCTCCCCCAGACGAGAAGCTATGTGGGGGGGGGGGGGAGGGGGAGAGCAGGGAAGAGCCTGGGGTGCTGGGGCCCCGTGGGGAAGTGTCAATCCAAGGATCTAGGACATCAGGGCCAGGAACTTGGGATGGGGGGATCCTCTCCCCAGGGGCCCCTGGCCTCTTCCAGGCATCACCTGCCCCCATTCTCGGTCCCCAGGAGTCCCCACACCCCTCTGAAGGCTCAGTCACTTCCTTCCCTGAGCCACCGCCAAAGTGGAGACAGCACATGCGTGTGTGTGTGTGCATGTGTGTGTGCGTGTGTGTGTGCATGTGTGTGTAAATCTGCCACCCCCCCCCCCACCTTCCCCAGAGATGGTTCCCAACACCCAAACCACTGACTTTGCTTGAGGAGGGCGATGGTTGAGGGAAAGGGAAGAACCAGGAGGGACTCAGCTTGTAGAGCCGCCTCTGGGGGAAACAGAAGTCACCCACATGCGTCTTGTCAGCATGTCTACTAACACTGACACTGGCTCCACACGTGTCAGTGCACACACATGCGCATGCACACACACACACACACACACACAATCCCACATGCTGGGCCGGCCCTACCCCGACCCCTGCCTCAGCCTCCACAGTCACAGCACGTCCCCCTCCTCCCTCCCTCGGAAACTGCCCCACAGGAAATGAGCCAGGGGGTCAGGGTGCTCCCCTGGCACACCCTGGGCGCCAGAGTCGTGGGTGCAGGGGCTGCTGGGAATTTTGAGAGGATGCCTCCCATTCCGCCCTCTCCCAACAGGGCCCACCTAGATGGTCCCCTCCTCAGGGGCTCCCCCCTGTTCTCACAGCACCAGGGCCTGCCCTGGGGCAGCCTGGCCAGGCTCATGTCAGCCAGGACCCCTTCGAGGCCTCTGCCCCCGCTGCTCAACACCCACCCCTGCCCCCAGTGCCAGGCTGGGCCAGGCTGGGCAGGAGTGAAGCCGGCACCGGCACAGCCAGGGAATAGAGGGTCCCAGGGGGGACCCAGAAGCCGGGGGCATGAGCCCAGCCTGGCCCCTAAAAGAGACGGAGCAGTGGGCCTGAGGGGTAGCATGCCCCAGGGCCAGGGAGGGCACAGCCAGGACCGCAGGAGCCCCCAATCCTGGGAAGAAGGGGGAGTGGGCAGGTGGGGGAGCCGCTCCTCCCCAAGGCTGCCAGGGACCCCAACCCATAGAAAAGCCTTAGAGTCCCGCAGGCCAGGGGCCACTCCTGGGGCCTACGGTCACCAGCGTGTCACCTGTTCCCTGGTCCTGGAGACCCACGTGTCCAGCAGCAGGTCCAGGCGAGAGCGGTGGAAGGCGCGGGTTGTCTTGACGGCGATGTAGACGTCCTGCAGCTGCAGCTCCGGGGGCGGCGGGCTCGGTGGGCTCAGCCGGGGGGTCTCCTGCACGCTCTTCGGGGACCGGCTCACGTGGTAGCGAAGGGAGAGGAGCCCCAAGCACAGGAGGGTGAGGAGGGCTCCTGCCAGGCCCCGGAGGAGCCGGCACTGCATTGGCCCTGGGACCCCAGACAGCTCGGCCCCCAAATCCCAACTGGACGGGGAGGGGCTCCGGCAAAGACAAAAGTCTGGCAGGCATCGGGGGCCAGCAAGGAGGGGAGAGCTGGGCGCTGGAGCTCGGGCCCCAGAGGCCAAGCCACGGCAGCCCCTCTGCCTCTGCTCCGCCAGCCCTCCACCTGCTCTGGCCACCCTCCCCACCGCAGCCCGCCCCGCTCTGGGGCTTCTGGCCCCGCCCCTCCCTCCAGCGCAGCCCAAGGGGCGGGGCCGGCCCATGGGAGCCCCAGAGGTGGCAGCTAAAGAGGCAGCTGAAGGGACAGCCCCATTCCCGCCAGCTGCTGCAATGGGGGTGGGGGCAACAACAAATCCTCCGTGCCAGGGTGGAAGGGAGGGCCCTCCGGCCTGCCCACTCCCCAGAGACCGCCCGCTGAGCTCATTCAACACCCATTGTGTTGTGGTGCCCTGCTCTCTCACCTCCCGGCTTTTGCTCGAGGTTCCCCCTCCTGGACGCTCTCCCCCCATCCCCGGCATCCTCACCCATGTTCCCTCCACCAGGCTGAATTCTGTTTCGATTTTTAAGGCTCAGCTCAAGGGCTCCCTCCTCCAGGAAGCCTTCTCTGATGCCCTCACAACTTCCGAGGCCCCCACAGTGGTTGGCTCAGTCCCTTTGGTCTTCACAACAGCACTAGGATGGCTACTCCCAGTTTAGAGCTGAACACATAAGGCACAGAAGGATCTAAAATGGCCCGGGCGGTGTGGCTCGGTGGATGAGCATCGACCTATGGACCAGGAGGTCATGGTTTGATTCTTGGTCAGGCCATATGCCCAGGTTGCAGGCTCGACCCCCCAGTAGGGGGCGTGCAGGAGGCAGCCAATCAATGATTCTCTCTTACCATTGCTGTTTCTCTCTCTCCCTCTCCCTTCATCTCTGAAATTAATAAAAATAGTAAAAAAAAAAAAAAAAAAAAAAGATTGCTTTTCCTTTATACTCTCTCCAGTCCTAATGTAGGGCTGGGCCATAGCAGGCCCAGCTCAGCCAGCTCAGTTCACACCCACGTGGTACTTCCTTACATTTAATTAATAAATACTTATTGAGCTGCTATGTGCCAGGCACTGTCCTAGACACTGTAGGTTCGGCGAATAAAAAAGAAGAAATCTCTGCCCTGATGGTCGCAGGAGGAAGACGGGCAATAGGTAAGTAAAATGTAAAGGCACGGGGAGGTGAACGTGCTGTGGAGAGAACATAGTAGAAAGGGGGCCTGGAAGCAGCTGGAGAGAAGGGACTGGGATTTACTTATTATTTATTTTTTTAGTATGTTTTCATTGAATTTTAGAAAGGAAGGGAGAGGGAGAGAGAGGAACATTGATGTGAGAAACATTGACTGGCTGCCTCCTGCACGCACCCCGACTGGGCACTGAACCCACAACCTGGGCATGTGCCCTGTCTGGAAATTGAACAGCAACCTGACCTCCCGGTGCACAGGGAGGACACTCAACCAACGGAGCCACATCGGCCCTGGCAGGCTCGCAACTTAAATAAAGTGGTCTCGGAAGGCCTCGGGGCGAAGGCGACATTTACCATTTAAGTAAAGACCTGAAGGAAGGAAGGGAGTGAGGCAGGGACCCAGCCCACAAAAGGAGAAGTCTGGCAGGCATCAGGGACCAACCAGGAGGGGAGAGCGAGCTGGGACCAGGAATTGAACCGTGACCTCCTGGTTCACAGGTTGACACTCAACCACTGAGCCACGCCAGCAGGGCTGGAACCAACCCCTTTGAATCCCCCTGCTAAGGGCTAGCCCCATGCCAGGCCCCTTCACAGCTCATCTTCCCAGAACAGTATCACCAGGCTTCCTGCCACACAGACCAGGGCTCAAATCCTGACTCCGGCCAGGTGACTTCACCTCTCTGAACTTCACTTTCATCATTTATAAAACGAGGACAACGTAAGACTTGGTAAAAATTAAAGGATTCGTGGACTCCTTCACCCCATGGGAAGGTCCCCTAACATGGGACCAGGCAAAGGTAGCTGAGCTCCCAGGTTCCCACCTCTTCACCCAGACTGCTGGGTCCTTAGACCATGGACGAGGCACACAGCAAGGGGAGAGGTTCATTTACCCAAATGAGAACGACCCAGTTTCCTCCCCCAAGGAGCCCACAGCCACCCACAGAGGCCCGCCTTCCTGCCACAAGACAGGGCAGGGCATGGCCAAGGAGAAGCCCCAAGGCTGAGAGAATCAAGCAGGCTTCATGGAGACGGTGTCTGAGCCAGACCTCAAAGGACACTAAGAGTTAGGCAGCCCCCGCCCCTGAACATCCCAGCCTCATTTCCTACCACTTCCCAGTGGCCAAACTCAACCCATTTCCTGCCTCTGAGCCTTTGTTCTTGAGGTTTTCTCCACCTAGTAACCCACGCCCCCAAAATCTCCCAGGGGCCAGCCCAAGTTCATTACCGTTACCGAGAACACAGTCATAGGAGGACCTAGGACAGCACATAGGCATACAAGTCCAGTAAATGCTTCTTGAAGAAAGGAGTCACCTCAAACTCAAGTGGCACCTCCTCCAGCAGGCCTGCCGGGGTTTCTCCCAGCGGAGGTGACTGACTGCTCCCTGGAGGAGGTCTCAGGGACCCGACTGCACACTGAAGGCTTGCTCTTGGTCCCCTGGACTCCGCAGCCAGGCCCTTAAACCCAAGACCACGCTCCGCTGGCTTCCGTGTCCCCACCCGAGGGGACACTCCTTTGATGATCAGACACAAGCAGGGCTCACGGTGGGGGTGGCCCATCTGTGGGGCGCTTCTCCGGTCATCCGGGGGCAGGTAAGGTGATGCCAGCACAGATGGCGGGCGGCTCTGGGGATGAGTCAGGAGTGAAATCTGACCCTCCCCAAGGGCAAGAGGGAACCTGAAAGGTGGTATCAAGCTGAGCTGCAGGTGGGGACAAGTGTGCCCCCCACCCCCACCCCCACTAGGGATGCAAACAAGCAAAAGGCCACCAACTTCTATGACAAACTGTTTAATGTTCCATAACGTGCAGCTTCTGAGTGAAAAGGGCCCGTTCAAACGAGCCGTACATTCTGGTGCCGGAGCAGCCGGGCCCCTCCCCACCTGTCCCTCTGGGAGGCGGCAGGGCAGGGAGGAGGTGCTGTGAGAACATGGTCCTGGGTGTGCTCACCGGGAACACACGCGTGTTAAGTGCCCGAGTGTCACGGGGGTGGGGGACATGACATTTACACAGGAGAGAGAACCACGGACACGTGTGTGACCTGAAGACACGAGACGCAGGCACGGGTGACAGTGGACCGGGGCAGCTACAATGCCCACGTGTGGAGCTATACACAGAAATGTGACTGACGGGGGGTAGTCCCAAAGGTCGGGCTCGGGGCTCCTGTGAGCAGAACAGGCTGAGAGCCTGGGAGACCTCGAGTGCCCGGGGGCAGGCGGACAGGAGCCTGCCCGTGAGAACTTGGGTGTACACAACAGTACACAGTAGAGAGAACCCAGACGCTCGGGTGGGCAGTGACGGAGGGACACAGACCCACGAGTGGGGATGCGGAGACCGGAGGGCTCACAGGAAGGCCCCGAGCGGCAGGTACGGGCCGGAGGGTGGAAGCTGTCGGAGGGCTCCGGCTCCGGCTCCGGCAGGATCCCTCGGTGACAGCCCGGAGTGGAGCCCCAGGGCCTGGGAAGGCTCAGGACACAGAGGATGTCGCAGGCTCAGCTCCGCCACAGACAGCAGGGTCTCCTGGGGGCGTCTGAGTGCTCGAGGAAGTCCCCGGCCCCCAGAGGGGCCCTCAGGCCTCGCTGCTGCTGCTGCTGCAGACCCTGCTGCTGGCTCGCTCCACCCACACGAGGCGGGCCTGCTCCTGCAGGATGCGGCCACGAACGACCTTGGCCAGCTCCTCCGAGTGGGCCCACGCGTGGGCAGGCACCTTCACCCAGGAGCAGGGCAGCGCCCAGAGCACCTGCTCCGAGCTGCGGCACTGCCGAAGCAGCTCCGAGTCCCGCCAGCCCGGCCGGCCCAGCAGACCCCTGCGAGAGAAGAGAGTGGGCAGTGGGCAGAGAGGGGCACAGAGAGAGACAAAGACACGGAGAGTTAGAGAGAAAGGACAAACAGATGAAGGCAAAAAGACAGATGGCAAAGAAGGAGGGAGAGAGAGCCAGACAGAGACAGACACCCCCAGAAAGGAGGTTCGGGTCCGGCCTCACCTGACTTCCCGGACATTCTTCTCGGTCACCTCCACGTGGATGACGATGGGGTAGATCTCATTCTGGACCAGCTCCCGCACGCCCCGCGTGCCCAGCTCCAACAGGCAGTGCTTCTTCTCGGGGGTCAAGGTTACATTTTACTCCGGCCCAGAGACACTAACGTCCCTCCCCCACACACACCCCAGCACTGGGCTCCACAGCGCCGCCCCTACAGGGTCCTGCTTCCCCATCCAGAGGGACCTTGGCAGTGAGGGAACAACGAGGAGGGCAGGCAGGAGACCTGGGGAAATAAGTCACTTCGCCTCTCTGGACCTCAGCCTGCACATCTATAGGATCAAGCTAATTCCTCCATCCCTCCCCCCGCCCCAGTGTCCCAGCCCGCTCCCAGGGCAGTGGAGAGTTTGCGGACACGGAGACAGATAGGTGAGATGTACCAGCCATTCATAGGTGAGGAAAGGCCCACAGAATGGAAGGGACTTCCCAGAGCAGCCCCCACCCCAGCACCTACCTTCCCAACAGACTCCTGGATGGCACGAATCCTGCTGCCCAGCCCAGGGGTGGCAGGCCGGGCCTTGGGGGCTCCAGGAGCTGAGGGTGCGCACTGCTCCTCCCCGGACAGGCTTTCTGGAGAGCAGAAAGAAGCCAGAACCAACGGCCAGTGGGCCTGGCTGCCCCAGAGTGCCACCCTGCCCTCCCCTCTCCGGGCACAAAGGCTCACCCGCTGGGCACACTTGGAAGTCCAGCCGGGAGTTGGGCAGGTCTAGCAGGTTGCGGATGAGCCGAGGCGCCAGGCACTCGGGCAAGAGCACCACGGGCCGCAGGGAGGGCACCAGCAGCGGCCGCACCAGGCTGTAGGGTTTGAGGCTCCACTCCGGATCTGTGGCAGGGGCGGGTGCAGAAGAGATGAGGGTGCAGGCAGGGCCCCAGCTCCTCTTTTCCCCTCAACATTCAAAACCCCATCACTTCCTCTCATGCCCCCCATCTTTTTTCCCCTTCTTAAGTCCTGCGGCTACCCCCCACCTTCTGCCCTCTCCCCGCTCCCTCCTCCCTACACACACACACACACACACACACACACACACACACACACACACACACACGCTGCCCAGTCCTCCCTGGGACTTCTGCAGTAGACTCCTCCCTAATCTCTGCCTCCCTCTCGCCCCCTAGAGGCCACTGTCCTCTCAGCAGCCAGAGAGAGGTTTTATTTTTTTTAATATATTTTTATTAATTTCAAAAGAGGAAGAGAGGAGAGAGAGAGAAACATCAATGATGAAAGAGAATCACGGATCGGCTGCATACCCACTACTGAGGATCTAGCCCACAACCCTGACTGGGAATCAAACTATGATCTCCTGGTTCAAAGGTCGATGCTCAATCACTGTTGCTCAAACACTGGCCAGGCCAGAGAGAAGTTTTAAAACTAAAGTCAGATCTTATAACTCTCATTTTTTCAATGTGTCAACGTCCCATGACTCTTAGGAAAAAGACCACATCCTCCTTGTGGGTGACCCAGCCCCGCCAGAGCCTGGGAGCAGCAAGCCTTGCACCTCATCACAGACTCCCCTCCTACTACACACACCCAGACCGCCCTTCAGCTGCCTCCTATCACAGGGCCTGCCCGTGCCCTGCGGAGGCCGAAGCCCCACCCGGGCATCCAGTTCTCCTCCATTACAACTGTCACACTTTGTAATCATGTCCATGAATGAGATGATGTGGCCGGCAGGTAACTGCCTCTCCCCATCCCCAACAGGCAGTAAGCTTCAAAGGGGTGGGGGTCCACTGTGTCCTGTGGACCAAGAATGACAGTTCTGACACTTGATACCAATGTCCTCCAAACACACCATGCACAGCCATGCCACCGGGCCTTTGCACAAGCTGTGCCTTCTTTTTTTTTTTAATATATTTCTTTATTGATTCTAGAGAGGAAGGGAGAAGGAAAGAGAGATAGAAACATCAATGATGAGAGAGAATCATTGATCGGCTGCCTCCTGCACACCCCTCACTGGGGATCGAGCCCACAACCCAGGCATGTGCCCTCGGTGGAATCGAACCTGGGACCCTTCAGTCTACAGGCTGACACTCTATCCACTGAGCTAAGCCAGCCAGGGCATCTTTTTCTTAAATGTTTTTTGTTGGTTTCTTAGAGAAAGGGGGAAAGAGAGCAACACCGGTCAACTGCTCCCATACACACCCCAACTAGGACCAAACCCGAAACCTGGGCATGTGCCCTGACCAGGAATCAAACCGATGACCCTTTGGTGCACGGGATGACGCTCAACCAACTGAGCCACACGGGCCAGGACAAGCTGTGCCTTCTGCCTGGAACAAACTCCTCTTCTTCCTTGAAAAACTGAGTTTAAACAATCTCCCTTCCTGCACGTGTTCCCTCACCATCCTCGTCTCCTTACCCCTCAGAATTGCTATTCTCTCATGTGGGCTCTCCCAGCCCCTTCCCCCTGATCTGGCCCAAAGCCTCACCCTATTGCTCCAGGAACCTATTCTGGGGTCCTCATGGCACAGCTACACCTGCTCTGCCAGACGAGAACAGGCCCGAGCTCATGCGTGCTCCACACTCATACAGACCACGAACACACTAGGACACATGCGCCTCCTGCACCAACCGGCTCTCTCAACCCTGGAGGCCCATCTCCCACCAAGGGAGCCTTGTCTCTCAGGCCCCGCCCCACTGGCACCCTCACAACAGGCCCTTCCAGGCCAAAGGACACCCAGAGGCAGCCCAGGCTGCGCCTTCACACCTGTGCACTCACCTGAGCAGGGCTCCAGCAGCAGCTGCTCCGGGGAGTCCCCTGCAGGACTCCCGGCATGCTTGGGCTTCACCAGCCGCAGCTGGTCCAGAGCTCGCTTCTTCAGCTGGGGAGGGCAGAGGGAAAGAGGGGCCCCTGTGAACTCTGCCTTATTCCACCCTTGGGGAGAGGGGAGAGTACATGAAACCCCAGGCAGAGGGGGGCCCATGCCACCAGGTCTCCTGTCCCTGCCCAGGCAAGGACCCAAGAAGTGAGGTGTACCCACCCCCATTTTACAGATGGACAAACTGAGGCCCAGAGACCAGCGGAACCTAATGTCACAAGAGAGAAACTTTGGGGTCTCTCACAATGAACTAGCAATATGGCCTTGGGGAGGACGATTAATGAAACCAACAACAACAGCATTTATCATACCAACAGCTGACAGGTATCAAAAGCCTACAATGTGACAAATACTAACTAGGCCACGGATGTGCATGAACCACTAAAGCCTTCTATGCCAAGGGGCCAAGCAGGCAGTGTAACCCCTCATTTTACAGCTGAGGACACAGCCTCCAGGGCGGGTCAGGTGACTGTCCAAGGTTGCATGGCTGATTAAGTGGCAGAGCTGGGATTCAAATCCAGCCAGTCTGGCTCCAGAGCTGCGCTCTCCACCCCCTCTCTAGTGCCATAGCCTCTCGAGTTACTATGGCAACTCATTCTGCCCAGGTGTACAGGGGAGGATCACACGGCCCAGACCTTTTATCCAGGGGCTGGAACAGGGGATATGACTGTTGTTTTGTCAAAAGCTTACCGTGTGCGCACGAGGCACACGCTATCTCATTTAATCTCTCAACTACCCTGGCGTGAGTCCTGCTGTTCCACTTGCTGGCACACAGACGTCAACCAAGTACAGATGAGGGAACAAGGTGGGAGCCTCCCTCCTCTCCTCCCCCAGGGCTGCCGGAGAATGAAGCCCGGCCTCTCCCTTTTGGACCCGCCCTTCAAAACCCCTCCCCCCAGCCCCTCACCCAGTTGGTGCAGCCCTGCTTACATTACTGCGGGGCCCTCGAGGCCGACTGGAGGGCAGGCATTTCTCCTGAACTTCCAGGAGCTGCTGGGCTCTGGGGGGACAGGGGGGAGTCTTGTCATATGTTAGTATGGCGACAGGGAACCCCTCCCAGCCTCTCCTCTAGCCCCCCGTCCTGTTCCAGAGGATAGTGAGGGGCTGCAAAGGGAGAAAGAGGCCCCCGCCCCGGTCCCAGCTCCCAATGGGACCTCGTCCCCAGGCTCCTGGCTCTGGGTCACCTCTGATAATTGGGCACTGTGCCCCGGTCCAGGTCCCGCAGCGTGAGGGGGTCGACCCGTGCACAGAACCACTCCTGCCGCCGCTTGTACACCGGGTCCACCAGCCGCAGGATCTCCTGGGCTTTCACACACAGGGCGTGGGGGTCCGCCCGCTCGGGCAGAGTGAGGTTGGCTCGGATGTAGAAGGGCTCGGCGCCCAGCCCCTTCACCCAGGCTTCTAGGGCTTCCTGGAAGGACTGGCAAGCTGGGCACGGACAGGGCAGGGGGCAGCAGGGAGGACAAGAGGAGGATGAAGTCAGGCATCGGATGTGACCCTCTCAAAGCCCACGCTACCAGGACCCCTTTCCTCCTCCTAAAGTGAGAGTCCGAGGCCCAGAGAGAGCAGGACTTGCCCAAGGCCACCACGCCCGCT
Source organism: Myotis yumanensis (assembly GCF_028538775.1). Classification (NCBI taxonomy): domain Eukaryota; kingdom Metazoa; phylum Chordata; class Mammalia; order Chiroptera; family Vespertilionidae; genus Myotis; species Myotis yumanensis. The sequence goes on from NW_027223754.1 coordinate 207,490,733, forward strand.
CGGGATAGAACTAGGACTCGAACCCAGGTGTCTGGGCTCCTGTCCAGTGCTCCTTTCACCTCTGCTTGCTGAGGACAGAGGAAGGGCACAAGGACAGACAGCCAGCACGAGGCAGCGACAGGGGAAGGCAGGGCTCCTCCAAGAGTCAGGAGGTGGACGATCTCCCGCTCGGGCCTCAGTTGCGCCATCCCCAGGGGCTGGATGAGCCCTCTCTTGGGTCCTTAGCTCCAACCCTGTAGGCCTGGTGAGTTCCCAGCCACCACTCCCCCTGCCCCCGGGCCAGACTCACCCTTAGAATCCATCAGGAAGGGGAGTGTGGACACCTGGTTCCAGGTCAAGGTCCTCCGCTGGGCCTCGCCTTCCAGGCCTGCCCCCTCCAGGCTAGCAGCCTCTGCCCTTGGCTGGGAGAAAACGCAGCCAGGGAGAGAGAAAAGTCAGCTTCCAAAGGCAGGACAGCCCTGGCTCTGGAGGAAGACTGAGTGTGGGACCAGCCATGTTCCACAATGCAGACGCCTCCACCTCGGAGGGCAGCCGGGCTCTGCTACCTTCCAGAGGTCTCTCCACCCAGCAGGTTGAGCCAGGTCCTTCCCACCTTTAAAAGCAGGTGGGCTGTCATTCTGCCCCACCTCCCAGTCCCTGCCCAATCAGATTTCACTTAATGCTGGGTGAGACGGGGCAACCAGCCGCTAACCAGTGAGCCTGCCTCCTCTGTAGCCAATCCCTAGAAACTCCGCCCAGTGACCTAGATCCACCAATCAGAAGGCATCCAGCCCTGGCGAAAGCACTAACTCCTCCCCCAGCCCACAGGTGGGTGGGGGGCTCACCTCTCTTGGTTCCACCCTGGCAGACGCAGACCCAGGCCCAGAGAGCACCCTCCGCACCACCGTCCCGGACCAGCTGTCCCCAAGGAAAGGCAGGCCATCTGGACCTCTGTCCTGGGGTTCGGGTCCCCCCGGGGGGCTCCGGCCAGACACTTGTATGGCCAGAGACCTGAGAAGAGAGAAGGGGATGGGAATTAGAGTTCAGTCAACATTTTGCTTTAGTTCAACATCCTTGGAAAACCACAGCAATTCTCCAAGTATGCCATGACGCCCACACCCCACCCGCCCCCACCCCCACCCCCATCCCCACCCCCGGTCCACTGCACCTGCTGTGCTAATGCCTTGAATGCCCTTCCCCCTCTTCTCTGCCTGGCAAATCCTGCTCATCCTTCAGAGCTCAGGTCGAAAGCGAACTCTCCCTCCCAGACCCCAGCAAACGGTGAGGTGCAGAAGCACAACCGTCTGCACCTTGCACGTGGCCTGCTGTTTCCTCCAACAGAAAAAACACCCTCAGCTCTGGGTGCCAGCACCAAACCCAGTGCCTGGCACCGAGGAGATGACGAATAAAAGCTTGTGATGCTCACAGTCTAGGAAGAAAGGTCACCATCGGAACACAACGCAGATCAGAGATGGTCCCAGGGCAGTGGGAGCACAAGGGAGTGGCTTCCCAGAGGAAGCAGCCGCCGGGCGACCCCATGGTCAAGAATAGAAGCAACAGGCAGAGGTGGTGTTCCCGGCTGGAGGGCGGCCATGAGCGAAGGTGTGGGGGCAGGACGTAGGATTGTGGAAGAATTTAGTAACAGCAGCCGATACGCACTGGGTACGTCCCATGTGCCAGACACCATGCGAAGCTCCTAACTAACTTAACATCATGGGAAACAGCTCCCAAGAAAGGCACGCTGCGGCCAGCCTTTAGAGAGCAAGCCTCTGTCCTTCCTCTCATGGCAGCGGGAGCCACGGATGGTTAAGACAAAGAGTCACTAAGACCTCCATCACGGCAGGGCTCTCTGCCTGTCCCCGGATGAGAACGGATGAGGCCTCCTGGCCAGGCTCAGAGACCACTGACTCGAAGTCTCCTCCATGACCCCCTGGCCCTGGTACTGGGGAGGGGAGAGGCCAAGGTCATTGGGCGTGCCCCAGCTGAAGAGGTGGCTCAGTTAGAGCCCAGGCGTCCACCCGCCCACCCTCCAGCTGCAGCCCACAGTCTCACTGCCCCCTGCTGCCAGCCTGGGTGAGCAAGGCTACAAGGACCTCAACCCAATCAGCACCCAAGCAGAGGGGGGAACTCTGGCCCTCAGAGCCCATCGCAGCTCCTGTCCTCTCAGTCAAAACAGAGAACCAGGCCTGGGGGGCTGGGACTGTCCTGGCTGCGTCGAGGTGGCGTGGAGAGGCCTGGGCAGACCTGGCAGGCCGGACGCTGGGCCCGGCTATGCTGCCCAATAGCCTTCTGGCTGGAGCAACACAGTCCAGTTCCAAACCCCAGCATGAACTGCGCCCTAGACCGGGCCGAGCGAGCCGGCTGCCTGATTCTCAGTCCCCGCACCCACAGACCAAGGACGGTGGCGGCACCTGTCTCCCACTTTGCCCACGAGGGTCAGACGAATGTAAAGACGGTGCAGGTAGGGGAACCAGAGGGCTCCGGGGGCCTCCCACCTGCAGGCCTGTCCCAGGGGAAGAAGAATTCTGTTTCTTAATGGAACGGACGAGCACAGAGAAGCCTGTCTCCCTTCAAGTGAATCCAACTACGGTGACCCCGTGTTTCAGGCACGTGCACACGGGTTCTCTCGCTGGGGTACGGACAGAAGAGTTTTAGAGATGTGGCCTGGTGGGCGCCAACAGGACTCTGGGGCCAGAAGGCCTGGCTACTCCACTTCCGGTCCTCAGCAGCCCCCTCTGCGTCTACCTGTTTCATTGTACAATTCAGCCAGTTAAAACATGGCGCTCTTATGCCCTAGCCAGTTTGGCTCAGTGGATAGAGCGTCGGCCTGCAAACAAGGGCCCCAGGTTCGATTCCGGTCAAGGGCACAGGCCCGGGTTGTGGGCTCGATCCCCAGTGGGGGACTTGCAGGAGGCAGCCGATCCATGATTCTCTCTCATCATGGATGTTTCTATCTCTCTCTCCCTCTTCCTTCTTCTCTGAAATCAATAAAAATATTAAAAAAAAAAAAAAAAAAAAACATGGCGCTCTTAGAACAGTGCCTGGTAAGAATTAAGTGCCGGTGAACATTAGACAGTCACTGTTATCAGGTGTGACTCAGGACAAGCCACCCCTCTGTGCGCCAGGCTTCTCCGCCTGCTTCACACCCACAGTCCATTCACCACCACGGCTTCCCCAAGGACCCAGTGAGCAGCCTGCACAGGCCTCCATCCTGCCTCAGCACGCCCCTCCCTTCCCTGCAATCCCAGCGTGGGGGCCACTCCACCCTCCAACCGGGTTTCAGGCTTTTTTTTTTTTTTTAATAACATTTTATTACTTTTCCATTAGAGTTGAGGTTTACAGATGTCCTTTTTTCCCCCCACTAACCCCTTCCACCTCCCCTCCCTCCCCAGGCCTTCCCAGCACTATTGTCTGTCCGTGAGCTATGCACATAGGCACATAAGTTCATTGGTTAATGTCTTCCCGCTCCCCCTTCCCTCTGAAACACATCAGTCTGCTGCCTGCTTCGGTGCCTTATTGCCAAGTCCTGCGCTTCCTGAAGACACGCATCAGGCAGCCCCTCCTTCAGGACCTCCCTGCCCACCTCCCTGAGGGACCAAGTAACTTCTCTGAGCCCCCACAGCCCCGGGCTACCAGCGCTTGGCACCTGGGCTCGCTGAGGGCAGGGTCCAGACCAGGTCCCTCTCAGTCCCGGGCCTCAGCACCCAAGCGAGCAGCAGGGGACAGAGGAACATGGTACGAGCAGGGCTGCCTGCTCCAACCTCCTGGGACTCCTGGGTCTCCAGCAACGCAATCCGACTGCCCCCCAACCCTGCCTGTGGGCAGTGAGAAGATGGGGTAACCTGTCCCCCAGGTGAGGGCTCCCACTCCCTCCCCCAGGATCAGGTCAGGAGGTCAGGTCACGGGAAGGCAGGCGGGGGCGGGCAGTCCTTCACTCTGCCAGCTCGGGCTGTGGTGGCCCAGTGGCCTGGATGAGTGCCCCCAGCCCCAACCCAGGGCACTGTGGGAAGATCTCTAGGCAGCGTACATGGCGGCTTTGTTCAGGTCAGGGACCCATGAAGCAGAGACCTGAGCAAGCCACACAGATGACCTCACTTAACCCTGCCAGCAACCCTACGGAGACATCTGTTACTCCCCCCCATGTTGAGAAGGGGAAACTGAGGCATGGGGAAGTTATAACTAGACAAGGGTTGCACAGTGGGTGGGTGGTACAATCGGGCAATGACCTATTCAAGCCCCTGGGCAAACCGAAGGGGCCTGGATCCTGAGTCTATGTGAACAAGTGCAGGCAGGGGTGGGTCCTGGCCAGGGCCACAGCACCTGGTCCTCTCCCCACACGCCCCTCCATACTCCGCGCCTCACTGTCTCCCAGCCTGTCCACTATCCATCTATCCGTCAGCCTGCCCCAGCACCCGCATTGCCCCCCTCCTCTGCCCTGCCCCAAGGCCCCAGGAGCCAGCAGGGCAGGGGAGACAGGGCTGAGAATACCCAGCATGGAGTAAGCACGGAACACAAGCGGGAGATTCAAGTGACTCAGACCAGCGTCACCAACCGGTGGTCCGAGGACCCCTGGTGGTCTGTGAGGTCCAAAAGGTTGGCGACCACTGATTTAGATGGCCCTGGCCAGTGTGTTCAGTGGTTAGAGCATCAGCCTGGCACCGAAGGATGGAGATTTGATTCCCAGTCAAGAGCATGTACCTTGGTTGCAGGTTCAATCCCCAGCCCTGGTCAGGGCCCGTGCAGGAGGCCTCCGAGTCTCTCTAGCTTTTCTCCCTCCCTCTCTCCCTCCCTTCTATTCTCTCTAAAAATCAATGAAAAAAATACTCTCAGGTGAGGATTAACCCAAAAAATGTGACTTAGACAGAAGGAAGGCACCCAGGAACCCCCATTCCATCACTCAGAGGCCTTGGGACAAATTCCTGACTCCGAGCCTCGTGTTCCTTATCTGAATAAGGGGGCTAGAAATGCCAGCCTGCAGGCCACTCTGGGAATTAAGCAACAAGAGCAACAATAACATTAGCTCAGAGCTGGCACTACCACTCACTCTGAGCCACTCTAATAGGAATACAGGAACCCCCCTAACACCCTAAGGGGATAGGCACAATTGTGACCCCATTTTACAGAGCAGGAAACTGAGGCACTGGGAAACTAAGTCACATGCCCAAGATTCCACAGTGGAGTAAGATTTCAGCTGACTGACAATGGGTCTCCCGCACTGTACTGTCACACGGCCCCAGGACACATGCCCTGCACCTCACCTTCCTCTCTGCCTGTCCCTCAACCTCTTTCTCTCTCCGTCCCCCACCTCTGCCTCCATCCTGACCTGTGTTCTCCCCCCTCTCCCTCCTCCTCGGGAACAGCACGGGCATCAGAGGCGGCCCCCTGATCACACGGCTCCTGCTCCCTCTGCCACATCCCGGCGCCCCCCTGGACGAGAGCCAAGACCCCTTTGCAGGCCTGAGCTGGAGGGAGGAAGGGCCAAGTCAGGCAGGAAGGGAGGTGCCTCCACCCCTTCCCTCAGAAGCACGTCCTGCACAGGGAGAAACAATGTCACGCTGGGCCCACTGCCGGGGCGGAGGGTGGGGGCAGGGCTCTGGACTCGGGCCTGGCCAAGCTGCGTCCAGGGGGCGGGCGGCCCCTGGTCCTGCTCTGCCCTGGCTTCCTGGTGACCTGTGCTCTGTATCCAGCACCCCCACTTTCCAGCTCTGACCTCAGTGCTTCCTATGCCCTTTCCAAAACCCACGTCTGATCAGGTCACCGTGGACTTGGGCCAGGGCACTTCCCAGCTGTGTCACCCTGGGCAAGGCGCTTAACCTCTCTGAGCCCCAGTTTCTTCCCGAGGAAACCGGGATAATCATAATAGCGCCTGCCTCCAGAGACAGAGAGAATGCCCGGAGGCAGCCAGCAGCGGGCCTGCCGTTAGGAATAGCTAATCCCTCGCAGGTTTCCCAGAGCGCACCAGCCAAAGTCCACACTTTTCCAGCCTGACTCAGAGCCTGCTGTGGCTTCCTCCTCCCCCACCCCCACCCCCATGTGCACCAGTCAAGCCAAACTCCAAGCCCATCCCAAACAGCCTCTGTTCTCTGCCTCTTCCAGTCATCCAGCTGCCCTCCCTACCTGCCCTCTCTCCGTGGCTGAGTTCAAAGGCCACATTGTCAGCCCGGCCTCCCTCTCTCCCCTCCTGAGGTCCGCTCCAAAGCCTGGCCGGGAAGGCCCTTCGCGACCAACACACAGAGCTCACTGCCTCCAGCAGGCCCTGAGCCGATGTGCTTCTTGGCTCCTGAGGGGCCCCACCCCACCCACAGCTCGAAGCTTTGTTGGGCGGGAGCTCAGAGCTGGAGGACAGGCAGAGGGTCGGTGTCCGTACAAGTACAACTACCATTAACTCAGCATCTACTACGTGCCTGGCAAAGCTAGGTGCTTGGCTGACATGAGTCCTACGCCTCACACCACCCACAGGCAGAAGAGAGAGCTCACTGTTCCCGTTGAGGAAACTGAGAAAGGTCACACAGATGATAAACGGTGGCGACGGGGTTGGAACCCAACTGACAGTTGCATAAAGTAAAGGCTTAGCTCTGCTCCCTCCCACCTCGCCCTGCTCGCCCTGCTCCAGGCCCTGAGACGCAGGCCCCCTCCTCCCCCCCACCCAGACGGCGTCCGTACCTGCCGAGGAGATCCAGGCCGCAGCCTCTGGCCAGGAGACCATCCGGCTTTCCCAGCGGCCACACGCTGTCGGAGGATGAGGATGAGGAGAGGCCGGGGGACCAGGGTTTAAGCGTTACACTCCCTGGGGAGAAGGAGTGAGGTTCAAGGGCGCTGGACTGAAACACGGGGGAGGGCCCGAGACCACCCACGGCCCAGAGGCCTGGGGCCCAGGCAGGTTGGAGGCCCCAAGAACACACGGGACCCACTGGGCTCAGGGCTGGGCCGGCGCCTGCCAGGACGGCCCTGCAGTTTCCTAGAAGAGGGTGAAGGGTGGACCAGAACTGAGGGGGGCCCCGCACAGCACAGCCAGGACCAGGGCTGAGCTCAGGGTAAACCCACTCCCCCAGACACCTCCTAAGCAGAGCCTTCCTGCCTGTCTAGGGCACAGCTGGGCCTGGGGGAGGGAGTCACAGGCCAAGGGCAGAGCAGGCAGCACAGGCCTCAGGCAAACTGAAAAGTTCTCCTTCCCCCCACCCCCTAACCCCCCACCCCCTAACCCCCCACCCCGTGAGCCCTCCCCATGGAGTGTCCGAGGGCCCTTACCTGTGATGTCGGACATGCTGCTGAAGGACCTGGGCGGAGAGAGGACGGGCGGGAGGGGCAGGAGCTGAGAGTCCGTGGGCATCTGCCCCACTCCCTCCTCCTGCCCCTATGCCACCAACGGTCCTGCAGCCCCCAAGCACAGGCAGGCTAGAGCAGGTGGGAGTCCCAGGCACAGGGCACGCATGCCACCCAGCTCCCCTCAACTCACAGGGCAAGAAGGTAACACCCTGGCCGCAGCCCCATGGCCTTCCACCTAGAATGCCCCGGCCTGTTCTTTAATGCCACCCCCTCCAGGAAGCCTCCCCTGACCTCTCAGCCCCATCTCATCCGCACTTTCTACATTGTCGTTGGTGGCTCCTGGGCTGCCTCTCACACTAGATCAAGCAAGTCAAACTCGCGGCCATGACATGCTCGCACTAGACCAGTGGTTCTCAACCTTCTGGCCCTTTAAATACAGTTCCTCAGGCTGTGACCCAACCATAAAATTATTTTCGTTGCTACTTCATAACTGTAATGTTGCTACTGTTATGAATCGTCATGTAAATATCTGATATGCAGGATGGTCTTAGGCGACCCCTGTGAAAGGGTTGTTCGACCGCCAAAGGGGTCGCGACCCTCAGGCTGAGAACCGCTACACTAGATCATGACCACCTCGTCACACACCCACTCCTGGCAGATTCACCCATCGGGGATCAAGCCCGTGACTGGGACCTACGCCAGGAAGGGCAGGTCGTCCCCACCCCCGGTCCTGCCACCAGTGGACATGGCTGCCTTTTCTGGCCCCATTGGCTGCTGATGCCCACACCTGAGGCCAGCTTTCTTGCCTGAGGCCCCAACACCTGGAAATATTCTCTGCATGCCCGCGTCCTAGACCAGGGGTGGGGAACCTTTTCTCTGCCGAGGGCCATGTGGATATTTATAACATCATTCAAGGGCCATACAACATTATCCACTTAAAAGTTAGCTGCTCTATTTGGTCAGACATTTAATTAACTCACCGCTCATGGCTTGGCGGGGCCAGACCAGATGGCTTCCCCGGCCTGATACAGCCCATGGGCCAGGCGTTCCCCCGTCCTGGCCTAAATCATCAGGCCTCCCCTAGGTTGAGCAATTTTGCGGTTCAGTTTCTAGTGACTCAGCTGCCAGAGTGTTGGGTTGGGGCTGAGCCCATCCTGCCCTTTGGCCTTGTCTTAACCTCTGACCTCAGTCACGCCTATGCTCTCGGGGCCTGGGTTCCTAGCGCTCTAGCTATTTAAAGGCAGTTAGGGGGGTGACCACCTAGTGTTGACTCTGGCATGAGGGATTCTGGGAGGTGGCTGGGCCTCCGCCGCTCTCTTTCCAGCCTGTTTACCTTTTGGGGTGTTTTTTTTTTTTCACATCGATTGGTTGCCTCCCAGGCCGGGGATCCAGCCAGCAACCGAGGTACGTGCCCTCGACTGGAACCGAACCCAGGACCCTTCAGTCTGCAGGCCAACTCTCTATCCACCGAGCCAAACTGGCTAGGGCCTGTTTACCTCTTAGCAGGTGCAGGGTCCTCCTCGCGCTGCCGGCGGAGGATGGAGCCTGCGCTGGGAGGGAAGGGCAGGATGGACAGCCGGTTGATCTCTTTCTCATTGTCTGTAGCCTCCTCCTGCAACGTCACGACAGGGCCTGGGTCACCCCCACTGCACCTCCCCCCAACTCAATGCACCTAGGTCTGTGCCCATTCCATAGATGAGAACTGGGGCCCAGAGCGGAGGAGTGAGCTCCACAAGATTACAGTGTGAGTGGTCCCCAGGTCTCCTGGTACCAGGCCCAGCTGGCTCTGGATAAGCTTAATAAGATGCTTACCTTTATGGGTCTCAATTTCCTCCTATGTGAAATACATTCCACAGTATGTGCAAAGGCCCTGAGACAGGGCTCTGACACCTTCCAGGAATTCAAAGGCTGAGACCCAGGGAACCAGGCTAAAGGGAGGGAGGGGCCCACCCTAAGGGCCTCTGGGGCCTAGTACGGGCTTTGTCAGCAAACTGGAGGGCACTCCCCATGTCAGTAATTACGTGAACACTATCAGTGTCCCCCCATACTCAGGTGGGCAGGTGTCTTACCGAGATGTGGGGCTCGGATCCCCCCAGGACAGTGGCCTCCCCGGCCGCATCTGGGCCTCCAAGCGGGGAGGGGAACTCGCTCAGGCTCCAGGTACTGCTGAGGTTGGAGCACAGGGAATGGGAGGAGGTGCAGGCCTGGGAGAGGAAGGGGGAGGGATGAGGTCAGCAGTGCTGGGCCAGGGCCAGCCCCAGTCACATAGTGAACAACTGCCCTCACGAGCGGAGCGCTCAGCCCAGAGGACACAAGCTGTAAACAAGCAGACAGATGAAGGAAATAGCCCTACACTGCCCGGAGCAGAGCGCAGGGAAGGCACTCAGAGGCCCACCCAGCCTGGCAGCATCAGCGTGCTTTCCAGAGCAAGTGTGCTTCAAACGGAGAACTCAAGGATAAACAGGCGCTAAATAGAAAAAGTTGGGGAGGATGGCCCAGCGGTTCTCAACCTATGGGTCGAGACCCGTGAAAATACATCCTGCATATCAGATATTCACATTACGATTCATAACAGTCGCAAAATTACAGTTATGAAGTAGCAACGAAAATAATTTTATGGTTGGGGGTCACCACAACATGAGGAACTGTATTAAAGGGTCGCGGCATTAGGAAGGTTGAGAACCACTGCTCTAGGCAGACAGAACAGTACTATGTGCAAAGGCCCTGAGTCAGGACTGTGACACCTTCCAGGAGCCCAGAGGACCAGGCTAGAGGGAGGGCAGGGCCCCCCTGAAGGGCCTCTAGGGCATAGGAAGGGCTTTGTCTTTACCTAAGAGCAAAACACCCCTGAGGGTTTTAAAAAGTGAGAGGTCACAGACTCACACTTCCTTTGTTCTGTTCCTCCGGGTATTAAACACTTGGCCTGTTGATTATCTCCAAGGAAAATCAAGATAAGAAAAGGCAGAGTTCCTGACAGACGTCCAAGAACTAGTATCTAGTTCTCAAGGGGTCTGCAGGCACAGCTCCAGCACTTGTGGGCTGTGTGACCTTGGGCAAGCCCCTGCCCCTCTCTGGGCCATGTGCAATGAGGGCACCGGACTAGCTGGTCTCTGAGGGGCTTTTAGGGCCCATGTTTTGCATTCCAAGATGCTCACAGGCCCTCAGGCCGCTGGGCTTCTCCAAGTGTTTGCAAAGACAGGCTTCAAACTAGTCTTGGTGCCCCAGGAGCAAGCCCAGGAGCTCAGAGACCCACATGCCTCATGCCTCTGTCCCGTTCCCTATCTACCAACCCACACCCACCCTAGCTGGGGCCCCCCACCAGACCGGCATATCCTCCCTCCTGGCCAAGAGCTCCCTCCAAGCCAGCATGTTCTTGACCCACGTGAGGGCTCCAGCCAGGACCCACACATTCCCTCCCAAAACCTGCATCTTCTCAGGCCCAGCTGAGCGTTCCCAGTGGGTCCCATGTCATCCCACCACCGCTGAAGGCTCCCATCCGTTCTGCAAGTCCCACTCCCAGCTGAGGGCTCCTGCCAGTTCCCCCATGTTCCCACCCTCAACTGAGGTCTCCCACCAGGTCCCACGAGTTCCCACCCCTGGCCAAAAGCTCCTGTCAGGGCCCCAGCATGCCAACCAGGACCCTGTACTCCCCCTGCCCATCACCTTGAGGCAGGGCCCACCCTGGGCCCGCTGCAGCTGCGCCTCCAGCAGAGCCTTGGTGCCCTCCAGGCTGGTGAGCGTGGTCAGCAGCTCGTCCCGCTCGGCCTCCAGGCTCCGCACCTGCTTGCGGTACTGGTCCTTCTCGATGAGGCTCTGCGAGTACTGCAGCTGGATGTGGTCGCGGCTCTGGATGGCCTGGGAGGGCGAAGGCGCCACACTGACTCGGCTGGCTTGGCCTCCGACCACACAGATGGGGGTGGCAGCAGGAACAGCACTTCCTGTGCCTGACCCTGGGCTTAATATCAGCTCATTTAATCAGCACACTCACCCTCCAAGTGAGGCAGTCTCATTATTCTCATCTTGTAAATAAGGAAACCAAGGCAGCAGGGGCAGGGCTGGGATTCAAACCCAGGCAGAGTCCAGGCTCTGACCATTTCCCAAGAACAACTTAAAACTGTGAGACCTACTGTGTGTGGCCAGCTTAACTCACAGCACCCCCGCCTAGTGGAGGAGCCTGGACTCAAACCCATCCCATTGCATCCAAAGCACTTTTCCCCACGATGAAGCCCAGGGTCCCTGAGAGCTGGGCCCGTGCCTGGACCTGCCACCAACCCACTGCCCCAGAGGGAACTGGAGACAGGCCCAGCGGCCAGGAGCAACGGGGCGAAGGGCAGATCCCTGAGCCCACCCAAACCACAGCACCAGAGTGTCCGGGACGAAGCCTGAACCCGCCTCTTCACCGAGCCCGCCAGGGGATTCTGAGCCCCATTCTAATGTGCTGACTTCAGCTCCTCTAGTGGGATTCAAACTTGGTCCGAGGACAGGACCTCCTGCCCTCCCCAGAGCGTGGGAGCCTCGCACAGGAGGCCTGGGGGCCAGAGGAGCTGCCCACCCTGTGGCCTCAGACGGAGAGGGCCGTGGTGCCCAGGGCTTGGGAGCCAGAACTTGAGAGAATTTCTTCATCAGCAAATATCTGCAAGCACCTCCCCTGCGTAGGTCTTGTTTTTGACTCGGAGAGAATAGAAATTCAGAAGTAAAGAGCGCCAGGACCAACTCCCTAACTGTCCCAGGAGCTCAGGTGAGCCGGTGTGCTCAGGGGCAAGGCTGGCACACCTGGAGTGCTCAAGGCCCCCCGTCTGTGTCCCCCTGGCCTACACGCCCCTCCTAACCAGTCAGTGCCCCGTGGAAGTCTCTCTTCCACAATTCTAGTCCCGTCTGCTCCTCCTCGTCTGCCCATCCGCCGGGCCAGGACCTCGGGCACAGCAGGCGGGGCTCACCTGGTCCCGCTCCTTCTCAATCTCCTCCAGCTGGGCCAGGACGGTGGCCATGCGGTGCTTGTACAGGTCACAGTCCTTCTGCAGTGTGCGGTGCTTCAGCCGCAGGTCCTCCATCTCCTGCAGGTACTGCGGGCGGCGGGCGGGGCGGCACAGGGTGGAACATGCCAGGGTCAGACCACAAGGTTGGTGACCCAGGAAAGCCAACCAGCACAGGTGCCCAACAGGTCCAGAGAGAGAGGCCTGAGCCCCCAAATCAGGCGCCCATCCAGTCTCCCCAGCTGGGCCTGACTTCACCTCCCTGGGCCTCGGCTGCCTCATCTGTAAAATGGGACACCCAATAACGATGACTCCCTCCCAACCAACCTGGGCCTCCCATCTGAACTGCAACCTGCTCCCTGGCCCTGCTCTGCTTCTCCACATCCCTCATGACCCTCTCCTACGGGAAGTGGTTGACTCAGGTTGCGTGTATGGCAGACGGTGTGTCTCCCCTGCTAGAATTTACCCTCCACGGGGACAGAGGCATTAGTTTTGTTCCCTGATGTATCGCAATAAATACTTGAGAATGAACGAATGAATGCACAGTTCCCAGCACAGTGCCTGGCACACCTGCAGGGAAGGTCGGCGCAAGTGAACTGGTGGTGCCCACCGCCCTCTCCTCCCTGGAGCCTCCCCAGCTGTGTAAGAAAGAAGGTAGGGGCAGGGCAGGGTGGGGATGGTACATGGGGGACCGTACCTTGTCCCGGAGCTCCTCGGCCCACTGCAGCTCCCCCTGCACAGTGTGCAGCTTCTGGCACAGCTCCTGTCTGCTGTCCTGCGCCTCCCGCCAGTCATGCTCCAGGATGTCCAAGAGGATGCGCTCTGAGCCTGGGGCCCCCGGCCGGCTTGTCTCCTGGGGGTCAGAGTTCAGGGCTGCCTCAGCCTCTGGCCCAGGGCCCACCTTGAGTGTCAGGGGAAGGGGGACCCGCGGCCCTCAGCCCTCAGCCCCACCCCACTAGCTCTGCCACCCGGGCCCAGGGCCTTGACCTCTCTGGACCCCGGTTTCCCAAATGTAGAGTGGGCGTGGCCCGCCAGCCCTGCCCACCCTCCAGGGAACATCTGGGGTGCAGATGAGCTAAGGGTGTGAGGCATGCTTGAACGAGTTCAGCCAGGATCATGTTCCGAAACAAAAACTAGGCACGCTCTCTCCTGCTCCGGCCCCCATCAGCCTCCCAGGGCAGCAGATAGGTGGCCATTTCTAAGACCTATTCCTGCCCCTCTCACAAGGGGTCTTCGTAGGGGCTGAGCAGGTAGACCATGGCCCCAAGATCCACCCCCAAACCCACACCCCAGCCAGGCACCCCCAACCCTAGGAAGTACACCAGAACCCTGGCTCCCACCCCCCACTTCCTGTGTGGAGCAATGGCCGGGTGGCCAGCCCACACTGCCACTGACCTGCCCCAGAACCCCCAGCAAGCCCTAGGCCACCCAGACCCCAGGGGTCTCAACTTTCCAGACTCTTCTACAAACAATAAAAGCTGAGGCCCTTTCCCCCTAAAAATGCTCACACACAAAATCAGGTGCACAGTGGCAAAGCATCCAGAGACCTACCTCACGGGGCCACCCACAGACCACAGACTAAAGGCCAGAGAGAGCAGAACGCTCAGCCAAGACAAGAGGCCAGCCAGGGTCCATCTGATCTCACCCCAGGTGTAGGCTCCTCATTCTCTGACCCCCTCCTCCCACCAGTGGCCACCTCCGAACCTGCTGCCGCCCCTCCTGCAGCTCCTGCAGGGACGCTGTCAGCCGCTGATTCTCTGCACGCAGCTCAGAGACCAGGTCCACGCTGTCCGGCTCCTTTTCCTTCTCCTTCTCCTTCTCCTTCTCCTTCTCCTTCTCCTTCTCCTTCTCCTCTGCCCCGGGGGGTGGCCCCCTGGTCCTGCGGAGCAGCGCACACTCTTCCTCCAGCTGGCTCACCTTCAGCTTCAGCTGATCCACCTGGGTAGCAACACATGGGTCAGCCCAGGGAGGGATGCAGCCCAGGGAAGGACCCCGGGAGGCCCATGGGGAGAAGGCCTGCTCCTCATCCCTGGGTGCCTCCCAGATCCCCAGAGGGGCCTGAGCCGGAGTCCTCCTGGACTTGTCTATGAAGGAAGTACCGACTGGGCAAACACGATGAGGAAGGGAGTGGGCGGCAGGGCCAAGCCGCCCTCCCAGGGGCCTCTGCTTCAAGGACTTTTTGCCGCAGTGCTTCATCAGTCCACGGTTCCGACGTGGAGAACAGGCCAGAGAGCCCAGTACCAGCTGACGGAGGAGGAGGAGGGCTACACCGAGAACAGGGGGACCAGGGTCTGGGCCCAGCTCCGCCTCGAACTCAGTGTGGCCTTTGGCAAGTCATGGGCTCTCTTTGTGCTTCAGTTTCCTCATCTCCCAGAGAAAAGGGGGAAGAGGAGGAAGAGGATGGTTTTGAGGGTTCCCAGGCCCCCCTCTAGAAGATTGTGCTGTTCATCCTCAACAGGAACTCCAAGCCTGGGGTCCAGGTTTCAGTTGTACCACTTTTGCCCTCTTGTCATCCTGAGCAAGTCACTGACCTCCTCTGGGCCTCAGTTTCTTCATAGGTAAAATGGGCCCGTTCATTGCCCCTGCTCCGTGCATGCGCTGCCTCCCAAAGTCATTGCAAGAAGCAAACAAGACAGACGGTGGGCAGAGACCTTTAGACGGTCAGAGGCTGGCTACAGAGCTGCCAGGGGTGTGACAGTGGCTGTCTTCACAGCTTTAAAAAAAATCCCAACCTGCCACCACACGGTGGGTGCAGCCGGAGCTGGCCGGGGTGGTGGCTGGGCGGCTGTGAGGTGGCCGGCTGGCTGAGAGCAGATATGCACGATCGGTTTGCTGGATTATAACCGCACTCAGCCAGAGGTATTTTCCAAATTCATGTGGGGTCCGAGGTTGCTGAATAGTGACAAGAGGAGCAGCAGGTGGCAGGCCACAAAACGAAGTCATTGTCGAAAGAACGCACAATGACCTCTGGTGCTACTCTCTGGCGTGCCAATGTCTGGTGCCCTCGGAATGCCCTGGCCTGTCTCGGAAAATGAATGGCAGCCCCACACTTCCCAGAGCCGAGCATGGCCACACACACACCAACACACACACACACACACACACGGGTCTGAGGCTGGGTCAGGAGTTTCTCCTCCTCCGCAAAAGGCTCAGGAAGAAATTCATGATTCTCACATTCCTTTCCCTCACAAAACACGCTTTGTAAACCGTCGGAGAGAGACAGCTGGTTACAAGGGCAAGCGTGGTCACACCCTCTCCAGCAAACCGCAGCCACACACCACGGCCTCCCGCCTGACCCTTGGCCAGCACACTCCCGCGATGAGCTCAGGGGGCAGAGCACCTGGGAGTCTCTGCTGAATGCCAGGAAATGCGGATGCATTTAATCCTGGGGTACAAACTCACTTAGCACAAAATTACAGTGTTGGTTTCTTAAGTTTATGTTGCTTGGAAATCGCCGCTCATTAAATTTGCACCTTACAAAGCACAGTATTAAGTCACAGCCAACACACACCTGTCCGTGGGGAAAGGAGGCCCAGGCTGCCAAGACAGGAACCATCAGCTGTTCTACTCATTTCCATCTGCAACGCCTTTGCTCATTTTTGCGGCCGAAAAAAGCCCCCAAAATTTAGGCAAATTTACAGTAGCTACATTTAAAGAGAAACTTATCCATTAGTTGAATTTCACCCCTTTCCCTCTACCCCCTAAACTGGGAAAAAGCAGCCATTCTCCGCCTAATGTCAGATTCTCTTACCCCTAGGTGGTCACACTATGCGAACCTATAGCTAATCTGCAGATATGCCTCTTCTTTTTTTTTTTTAATCCTCACCTGATTTTGAGAGAGAGAGAGAGAGAAACATCAATGTGAGAGAAAAACATCAAACTCTCAACCTAGGTATGTGACCTGTCCGAGAATCAAACCAGCAACCTTTTGGTGCACGAATGATGCTCCAGGCCATTCCAGCCACAGCCACTCCCAACTCCCTGGGCCGGTGGCCCTCACACTGTCCTCTCTGAGCAGCAGAACCCTTCTCAAGAACACTCATAGCAGGTCTCATGCCCGTTTCAGAAAAGCAGGCACGGATGAAGATGGGGAACCCAGCTCTCCCCACCTGCCTCCCGCCCCTCCCCACCCTAGCAGTGCCAAGAGCAAGCTCAGAAATTCTCAATCATGGGACCCTGGAAAAGTGCTCTGACCAATCTTGCTGTGTCTCAGTGTCCCCATCCATAAATGGGGACAGTAACAGTGCCGCCGCCCTTGTCCCAATAGAGTTGTTGGAAAATTCAAGGGGTCGGTGCATGGCAAGCAGTGAGCACCGTGCCTGGGCATAGGAGGTGCTGTTTCACTACATCGTCCTTCTCTGTGACCTCCCGCCTCCAGCATGGTGAGGAAACTGAGGCACAGAGAGGAAAGCCTTGCCCAGGCCACCCTTCGCTCAATCTGCAGCCAGTCTTTGGGCCTCAGACAGCCCTACCTCATGCCAAACACCAAGCAGGCAGAGAACAGCCTCCTGGTCACCCCACTCCAAGCATCTGCCTCCCACGCCCCCCATTGGGCCTGGCAGTCTAGGCCCTTCAACCTGTGGCCTCAACACCCCCAATCAGGACTCGTTTCCCCAAACCCCAACATGCTGGTGTGCACAGCCACAGGCTCCCGCACTCCAGTGCACCCACACGACAGCCTCCAACAGGCACCTGTCACACCTGCAATGCCGCAGCCTCCGCTGAAGCTCATGGGTCTTCCAACCCCACAATCAGAATCCCCCCAGGCAGCCATGCACAGTATTGCTGGAGAGAGCCTACTGTGTGCCGCTGGCACGGTTACTTCCTTTAAACAGCCCTGGCCCATGTTTCTCAATGGTTAGAGCATCCGCTCACACACTGAAGGGTCTCAGGTTAGATTCCCAGTCAGGGGCACAGGCCTGGGTTGCAGGTTGGATCCCCAGCCCCGGTGGGGGAGCATGTGAGAGGCAACCAATCGATGTGTCTCTCTCACATGGATGTTTCTGTTTTTCTCTCTCTCTTTCCTTCCCTCTCTCCCCTCCCTCCCTTCCACTCTCTCTGGGAAAAGAAAAAAATCAATGGAAAAAATACCCTCAGGTGAGGATTAAAAATAAAGTCCTTGAAACAGTCCCCTGGGCAGTAACATTCCAGTTTCATCCCCATGCTGAGTGCCCGCAGGAAACCAAGAAGTGAGGCTCCGTTTCTCCACCTGTAAGAGGCGGGGCCTCGTTCGTTGCTAGAGAGGGCCAGGTGAGACTTCACCGGAACAAGATCAGGCAGAACAGCACCGGGGGAAGGCCAGCCCTGGTGCCAGGCAGACCTGGTTCAAATCCAGGTGCCATTCCCAGCTTTGTGATGAGCAAGTCCCTTTACAATCTAAGCCCAGCATCTGGGTTTCAAAATGAGAGAACCTAGTGCATGGTACCTCCACGGGAACGTGTGATGTGATGCATGTAACCGGCATGGCACACAGAAGCACTTAATAATAATAATAATAGAAACAACAATGGCTAATGACAACACAGGGTTTGAGCACTAACTCTGTGCAGGCACTGTACATATCTTAAACTGATGCACCCTTGTAACCAAGTTTTCTCCACCTCGGCACTTGCTAACATTTTGGGTTAAATAATTCTTGGTTTGGGGGCTGGCCTGTGCTCCGTAGGATGTTTATCAGCAACACTGGCCTCTACCCACTAGAGGCCAATAGAACACACCTCGCTGTAACGACCAAAAATGTTTCCTGACAGGGCCATTGTTTCTGGGGGGCAAAATTGTCCCCAGTTGAGAACCACAGCCATAACTCAATGAAATAAGTGCCATCAACACCCCCATATTACAGATGAGAAAACTGAGGCACAGGGTAGTGAAAGGACCTGCCCACAGTCCAAGAGCTGGCAGATGGTGGCTCTGGGACACGAGCTGGCTACCACATTACCATCCTTTTTTTATAAAGGTCGCCCCTGCCCCACGGTGCCCTGTCCATCTCCCAGGGCCTACCGCCAGCTGCAAGTCCCGGCTGCGCAGGACGGCAGAGTTCTTCTCCTCGCTGAGCTGTGCCAGACGCATGGCGATCATGTAGTTTTCATCCTTGAGCCGCAGCAGCTCCAGGCTGCCCACCTCCCAGTCCTCCCGCAGCCGCTGGCAGCGCTCCTGAGCCTGCTGCTGCTCCCGCAGCCGCTGCTCCAGTCCCGCCCGCTCCTCCTCCAGCAGCCGGCCTCGAGCCTGCAGCTGCTGCTCCCGCTGCAGCTGGCTCTTTCGAGCCTCGCGCAGCCGCCGCACCTCGGTCATCAGGAACTGGGTCAGGCCCTCAGGGCCCTCCTCATCTGCGAGACACAGTGGGGAGAAAAGCCAAGTCAGGCAAATAAAACCCACAGGGATAGCAAACTGCCCAGAAACACCCAAACCACAAAAACACTAGAAGAAAACTCTGGAATATGCAGGGTGTCTCAAAAAATGTATAAACACTTTAATAGCTGATAGCTCAATTTTGAAAATGAAATTATTTTAATAAACACTGCCTTGCCGAACCGGTTTGGCTCAGTGGATAGAGCGTCGGCCTTCGGACTCAAGGGTCCCGGGTTCGATTCCGGTCCGGGGCATGTACCTGGGTTGCGGGCACATCCCTACTGGGAGCTGTGCAGGAGGCAGCTGATCGATCTCTCTCATCAATGTTTCTAGCTCTCTATCCCTCTCCCTTCTTCTCTGTAAAAATTCAATAAAATATATAAAAAGAATAAAAATAAAAAAAATAAACACTGCCTTTATAATTACTCAAAGTGTGTATATATATTTTTGGGGAACACCCTATGTTTTTATAATTTAGGGGTAAGGAAGGCCTTCCTAAATAAGGCACAAAATCAGAAGCTATAAAAGAAAAGATAGATAAATCCATATACAAATATTAACCTTTCAGAATGATGAAAGATGTAACAAACAAAGTTAAAAAAAAAAACAAGCAACAGAGCAAAAGAAAAATACAAGAATTCAGAGCCACAATATATAAAGAGCTTTTACATGTCAATAAAAAAAAGGCAAACAAACAAATAAAAATAAGGGTAAAAACTATCAGTAGGTAAGTCCCAAAACAAAAGTGGTTAATAAATAGGCCCTACTTCACCATTATAATAAAAATAATTATAGCCACTAATATTTAACTTTATTCTTTGGGCTAGATACATATGTTAATTTATTTAATCTTCATGACAACACTTAATATAGGTACTATTATTATATCTACCCTAAAGACAGAGAAACTGAGGCACAGAAAGGTCATGTCATTTGCCCAAGGTTTACTAATTTGTAAGCTATGAATTATATCTCTCAATGAAGTACACACTTAAAAACATTATTTTTGACATATCAAACTGGCAAAAATGTTTTTACATCCCCAGGATGCCTGAGGGTACAGCAAAATGGACACCCATACACCGCTGGTGAGATGTATGTTGACTTCACATTTAAAATACACATACTCATTGAGAAACTTTACTCCTCAGAACCTCTCCTCCTGAGATATATACATTTGCCCAAAGATGCACACAGAAGGATGTTCCCAGCATCGTTTGTAATATTGCGAAACTGGAAACAACCTAGGTGTCCATCAACGGGACCAGTTAAGTGACTTGTGGCAAGCATCACTAATGAACACCATGCCGTCATTTAAAACTAGGGTAACAGATGTGGGAAAAATCACGAAAATCAGTTGTTCTGAGAAACAGCGAAATACAGAGCAGCACATGTAGGATGATCCCGTGTGTGTGTGTACGTGGCACATGTATAAATGCAAAGAAAAGGGAGACTCGACGAAGGGTTACCAGCACAGCAGAGCTGAAGGAAGAAGTAAAGGTCTTTCCTTTTTATTCTAAAGTCACCTGGACTGTTTGAGCTTTTTGCATAAGAAACTGTACACCCATGTATGTCTGACACATACAAGCCTGCAATCAATTTTAGGGGCCTTGTTCTGAACACTGACTGACTGGATTAGAATCCCAGCCCACACTCGGCCTGCTCCGGGGCCTTGGGCAAACCTCTCCGGGTCTCTCTGTGCCTCAGTCTCCCTATCTGGTCAACAGGGATCATGGTTGTGCCTCCCTGACAGGGACAGGGCAAGCAACCTCTGCCAGGGGGTGGGAGCTGCGGCACCCACTGCGGACCCACTCACCCAGGATCATGGAGCAGCGCTGGGCGGGCTCCTGGCCGGTGAGCAGCGTGAAGTGCTCGGGGTAGTAGAACTCCAGGGCTTCCAGGAAGGCCTCGTAGCCCCTCTTGCCACGGCAGCGCAAGATGTCCATGAGGCGCCCTGGGGAGTGGCAGGAGGGTGCCCAGGGTTCAAGGGGAGGGCTTCCCCCAGTGCCTAGCCAGTCCCCCCCACAGTGTTCCAGGGCCCACATTCCCCACATTTTTTAGACACTGATACACACAGGGGCCTGTCTCAACTCATCATGGGGAGAGCCAGGAGCTCCCCCTCCATAGCACCTGAGCTTCAACAAGGTGCACACACACACACACACACACACACTCACACACTCAGGCCCAGCAAATGCTGCCTGCCTTTTCAATAGCACACCCACCGAAGCCCCCTCTATCGCCAAAAGCGAAGTAAAACAGCTCTCCCATGGGCCAATTCCTGCAAGTCCATTAGACCCTCAACCCTCTGCCAGCCCTGGTTCCAAGACCCGCGCTGTGGGAGGGCACCCTCGCTCAGCGGAGATGGGTCCTGAGCACCTGGAGGAAAGTGAGTCTCCCAGAGCGTGTGGCTCGCAGAGGGGGGCACAGAGAACTGAGGAAGCCAGGGCGCAGGAAGATGCCAAGGGCACCGGCTGTGACCCGGAGGTGCCTGGCCGCCCTGCGACCACATCCAGCCCCCCACCACCACCACCACCACCACCGCCACCGCCCCTCTAATGTGGCCCGGGACGTGGGCGGAAACCCCAAGGCAGACAAAACCCAGACGCCGCTGTGGGCGCCGCGGACCGCTTGGTCCTGCCAGCGGTCGGGGAGGTGGCGGGATGGTGGGCACACCGGCCATCCCCCCTGCGGCCCAAGGGCCAGAGCTGTCAGCCTCTGGCTCCGGGCTCCGCGCGCCGCGCTCGGGGCCCGACCCCTACCCCGACCCCGACCCCGACCCCGACCCCGGCTCACCCGTGCGGTTGACGCGGCACGGGAAGCGGTAGGTGCTCAGCACCTCCTCCTCGTCCTGCTCGTCGATGACCCGGCACTGGCGCAGGTACGGCGTGAGCTTGGCCGGGTTGAGGGCGCGCGTCAGCCGGTGCCGGACGCCCTCGATCCGTTCCCACAGGGCGTCCTCCTCCGCCTCGGACCCCGAACCGGCCCCAGCCTCCTCCTCCGCCTCCCCCGCCTCGGCGCCGCCCGGCATGGTCGCGTCGTCGGGGTCTGCGGGCCAGAGGAGCCGGAGATCAGCGGGGCGCCCCGGGCTGGGGGGGGGGGAGGCGGGAGCGCGCCGGCGATCCCATCTCAGGGCGTCGCCCCACGTCCCCGGAGCCCCCGGTCCCCGGAGCCCCCGGTCCCCGGAGCCCCCGGTCCCCGCAGCCCCCGGTCCCCGGCGCCCCGTCCGCCCCGCTGTGCGCGGCCCCCGCGGCCCGACTCACCCCGCACCCCGCAGCCGCCTCGGGCGCCGGGTTCTGCGCTCGGGCGGCGGCTCCGCCGGCGCAAAGGCGCGGTGTCCCGGGCGCCCCCGGCGCTCCCGGCTCCGTCCCCGTCCACGCCGCCGCCAGGGCTGCCCGGGCCTCCCCTCATCGCCGCCCGGGCGGCCGCGAGTCCGGCTGGCCCCCCGCACGCCCTGCCTCCCCGCCGTCCGGCCGCGCCTCCCCCAGCTTCCTGTTTCCCCAGGATCCCGGCCGGCGGCTCCGCGGGGTCCGCGCGGCCCGCCCACACCTGCCCGGCCTCCCGGGGCGGGGCTGGACACGCAGGTCACACCCTCCCGCACGCCACGCCGCACACACCTTCCCGGCACAGCACGGGCGCGGGCCCCCCACGCCCACAGCCGCCACCCCACTACACACACACACACTCACACACAGACATACACACACTCACACTCACACACACACACTCACACACATTCACACACTCACACACACTCACACACACTCACACACAGACATACACACACTCACACTAACACACACACATTCACACACTCACACACACACACACTCACACACACACACACTCACACACAGACATACACACACTCACACTAACACACACACTCACACACACACATTCACACACACACACTCACTCACACACACTCACACACTCACACACACACACATTCACACATTCACACACATTCACACATTCACACACACACACTCACACACTCACACACACTCACACTCACACACACTCACACACATTCACACACATTCACACATTCACACACACTCACACACACACTCACACACTCACACTCACACACACACTCACACAAACTCACACACTCACACACACACACACTCACACACTCACACACTCACTCACACACACTCACACACACACGACCCCCCCTCCGCACCCCCGCGAGAGGCTCCTGCTGGCACCTGGCAGGGACCTCACATGAGGCGCACAAGTCACTCTGGCACAGCCCCAGGGGCACACGGTGACACACCCAGAGCTCCACAGCACAGTAGTCCTACACAATCTGCACATCACCCACTGTGTGCATTTGCCACACGCCGGTCACAATCCCATGTGCTTCTTCCTTTCCCAGGAAATGACCTGAAGTGTGCACCAGGGGTCTCTCCCCCAGGGCACCTCTAGGGCCCTGCTCAGCTGTGGGCCCGGCTCAGGTGTGGGGCCCTGCATGTGGGAGCACTGCCCGGGAGCATTGGGTCCTGGTTCTGGCTGGCCCTCTGACCTGCTTCTGACCTGAAAAGTGCTTGCCCTCTTGGGGCTCAGTGTCCCCAAATGGGCTGCCAGCTCTGGTACCTTCCCTCAAGCTTCAGGGCAGCCCCTTGGTGCGCAGCTAAGGACAAGGGTCATTGCCACCTTCTCAGGGAAGGGAGTCTGAACTCTCAGAACTCTGCTAACTCCCCAACTACACAAAATCTCATTAGAGCCCTCGCTGGTTTGGCTCAATGGATAGAGTATCAGCCTGTGGACTGAAGGGTCACAGGTTCAATTCTGGTCAAAGGCACCTACCTCGGTCGCCCTGGTTAGGTGCGTGCAGGAGGCAACCAATTGATGTGTCTCTCTCATTTCGATGTTTCTCTCCGTGTCTCTCGCCCTCCTTTCCACTCTCTCCAAAAAAATCAATGGAAAAATATCCCCAGGTGAGGGTTTTTTAAAATCTCATTAGGACCAGGGACCCCACATTTCCCAAAGAATGTTCCTCCAGATGCTGGACCCAGAAATGCTTGGGAGTGGGGTGGTGTCAAAGTTAAGTTGTTGTGTTTTGTTTTGTTTTGTTTTGTTAATATATTTTATTGACTTCAGAGAGGAAGGGAGAGGGAGAGAGAGAGAAACATCCATGATGAGAGAGAATCATGGGTCGGCTGCCTCCTGCACGCCCCCCACTGGGGATCGAGCTCGCAACTCGGGCCTGTGCCCTTGACCAGAATTGAACCCGGGACCCTTCAGTCCGCAGGCCAACGCTCTATCCACGGAGCCAAACCGGATAGGGCTCAAGTAAGTTTTTATTTTTATTTTTTTTTAATATATTTTATTGATTTTTTACAGAGAGGAAGGGAGAGAGATAGAGAGTCAGAAACATCGATGAGAGAGAAACATCGATCAGCCATCTCCTGCACACCTCCTACTGGGGATGTGCCCGCAACCCAGGTACATGCCCTTGACTGGAATCGAACCTGGGACCTTTCAGTCCGCAGGCCGACGCTCTATCCACTGAGCCAAACCAGTTTCGGCAATCGAGTAAGTTTTTAAAATGTTGCATCCACCCTAGCTGGTTGGGCTGGATGGATATAGAGTGTCGGCCTGTGGACTGAAGGGTCCTGGGTTTGATTCTGGTCAAGGACACATGCCTGGGTTTCGGGCTCAATCCCCAGTGGGGGGCATGCAGGAGGCAGCCATCCATGATTCTCTCTCATCACTGATATTTCTACCTCTCTTTCCCTCTCCCTTCCTCTCTGAAATCAATTTTAAAAAATATGTTTTGTTAAATGCTGCATTGAGACGCCTCCCTCCTTCTTGGGAAACTCGTGGTCACTTCATGAGAAAGTCTATACCCATATCGGCTGGTACCGCAGATACCATCTCTCTCAGCACTGGAAACTGCCATGGTGCCTGCTGACAGCAAGTCAGAGGGGGCAGAGCTGGTACGGGAAAGCGCTGTGAGCTCCCCAAACTCCTTCCACACCATCAGAATTAAATGACATGTGCAAGCGTATTAATTATTCATAAAAATAAAGTTTTCAACCAATAAAGGTTCTGAAAAGCTCTGCAGTAAAGATTGTGGTTTGACTTTATATATCCTGGTGTGGGCTCCCAAATTTAATTGCCCACAGCAGTTTGTGGGTATGTTTTGTTTGTTTTTGTTTGGGGGAATCACCTGTTTACAACCAGGGGAAATGCTTTGCAAGTACTTAAGTCTAATGCAAATTCCTCAGCTCCCAGAGGAGGAAGCTGAGGCCCAACAAGGCAAGGAAACTGCCCAGATCACACAGTGAGGCCGCAGTGGGAGGCGGCCAGAGCCTAGCCCCAGCCCCGCTTTCTCCTCTCCCAAGCTCTGCGCTCAGACACACACCAGGCCTCCCTCCCAACACACCCCTTCCTCCCTGTGGCCCCGTGGCCTCAGCCTCTTGTACTCCTCCCACCCCAGCCCTACTCATTGTGAATATTTTTAACTTGGCCAGGGGAACCGGGTGGAAGCCTTGGAGAATGAGACTGTGATTAATTATTTTCTCATCAAGAAGCCTAAGCAGGGCCCAGAGAGAAGGCACAGAAACCAAGGGGCCTGAGGATAAGTGGCCGGAGCAGTGAGGGGACTTGGAGGCCTAGCAGGGGGTGGCTAGGTGCCCCTGGGTGCCCAACACTACTGAGGAAGCTGCAGCTCCTGCAGGCACCACACTGACATGTTCACATGCACAGTTACACACACACACACACACACACACACACTCCCCCACAGTGGGCATCGAGCCACGCGGGAGGCAGCTGGGGATGTACCCGCTTCCCCACAAAGCAGAGCCTCCTCATCTGCATCCGGTCCCTGGGCATCCCCAGCACCGAGGGTGGAAGTGCGCAATTAAGCATCACCTCCATAATTGTCCTCTTGTGGATTCTGCTCCAGCCACACCAGGAAGCAGGGACTGTGGCAGTGAGACAAGGGGTCTAGACCTCCTACCAGAGGCCCTGGGTCCTATCCCAGACTCACTACCGGGAGTGCTGTTCTTGGGAGCCTCGATTTCCTTCTGCAACGTCAAGCGCTGACTAATCCCAGCCACACCTGGAGAGAGAAATGGTCAGCGGTTCTCAACCTGTGGGTCGCAACCCCTTTGGCGGTCCAACGACCCTTTCACAGGGGTCGCCTAAGACCATCCTGCGTATCAGATACTTGCATTACGATTCATAACAGTGGCAACATTACAGTTATGAAGTAGCAACGAAAATAATTTTATGGTTGGGTCACAACATGAGGAACTATATTTAAAGGGCCAGAAGGTTGAGAACCACTGGCTGGAAGCAGAGAAAGTGCCCTAGGGACGTACATCAACGAAAATAATTTTATGGTTGGGTCACAACATGAGGAACTATATTTAAAGGGCCAGAAGGTTGAGAACCACTGGCTGGAAGCAGAGAAAGTGCCCTAGGGACGTACATTTGACCTTCGTTATATCACTTTGGACAAATGCCTTCCCCTCAATTTCTACATCTGTAAAATGGGCATAATAGTCCCCGTGTGCAGGGACTGCCTCTGAGCTGCAGCTCCTTCATCTGTGAAATGGGTACAGGGACATCAGTCTTCTTCCTACTTCATAGCAAAGCATGCCCCCAGGTCTCAAGCCAGTCCACGTCCCACCACCTCTCACCCAACTGGTTCAAGCCACTGACCACCCACCCACCCACGGGGCTCTGGTTTCAGTCCACTCTGCAGCCAGAGGGATCCCTTTAAAAACAGAACAGTTCTTTTTTGTTGTTGTTTTTTTAAATATATTTTATTGATTTTTACAGAGAGAAAGGGAGAGGGATAGAAAGTTAGAAACATCGATGAGAGAGAAACATCGACCAGCCGCCTCCTGCACACCTCCTACTGGGGATGTGGCCGCAACCAAGGTACATGCCCTTGACCAGAATCGAACCTGGGACCTTTCAGTCCACAGGCCGACGCTCTATTCACTGAGCCAAACCGGTTTGGCTAAAAACAGAACAGTTTTGCCCGGCTGGTGTAGCTCAGGGGTTGAGCGTTGAGCTATGAACCAGGAGGTCATGGTTCCATTCCAGTTCAGGGCACATGCCCAGGTTGCTGGCTCCGTCCCCAGTGTGGGGTGTTCAGGAGGCAGCCAATTGGTGAATCTCTCATCATTGAGGTTTCTATCTCTCTCCCTCTCCCTTCCTCTCTGAAATCAATAACAATATATTTAAAATCAAAAAAGAACAGTTTTCTCTCCTGCTTAAAACCCTCCAAAAGCTCCCCACCAAATTGGAACAAAACGCAAATGCCAGCTGTCCCGGACCTCTCCTCCTACTGCCCCCCTCACTCACCAGCCTCGTTCTGATCCTGGAACTGATGAGCTTTTCCCCCTCAGGGCCTTTGTCCCTCAGTTCCTGGCAGGCAGGGCTCCTTCTAGCTCTTCAGGTCTCAGGTGAAATGTCACCTCCCTTGGTCAGGAGCACCCACACAGGCAGAGCACCCCTGCACGCTCCCAACCCCTCGGTGCTATTTCCTCCGCAGAGCTTGTCGCCAGCAGACACCTCACTTTCTTTACCTCCCCCTCGCTGCTTCTACTCCAAGAACAGAAACGTCCTTGGTCCGCAGGGGTGGGCGGGAATGTTCCAAGAAGAGTGAGGATGAGAAATGGAGGAGGACAAAAGAGGAAGTCAGAGAAGGGAGAGAGCAGAAGGCCATGCAGGTCACTGTCAAGGCTCTGGTTTCCCTTTGATCAGTCATGATCCTGTGTTATCACTGTCTCCCCCACACCAGCCACACGGCCCACAGAGGCGGGAGCTGCTTCTCACTCACTCCTTCAAGGATGCCCCTTCTCGTTTCCTCCTCGGCAGCCTCTTATCACATTCCAGGAACTGGACCCTTGATTTTTCTCTCCTGCTGGACTGTAAATGTGGGTGTGCGTGGTAAACCTGGGCTCCCCAACCCAGCCCGCAGACTGATAACACCTCATCTGGCCATCTCTTCCCCAAGAGCAGGGCCTGGGTCCCACCAATCGAGACGTGGCAGGGCCAGCACAGGAGCTGGCACATAGTAGGTGTTCAACAGAAGACTGGTGAATAGACCCAGAACTGGGGAGAATTCCTTTTCCGGACCGCCCAGGGTTCAAAGCCCAGGACAACGCGTGTTTTGTGATCCTGGGCAAATGCCTAAACTTTCCTCACACAGCCTGAGTACAGGCTAGCTAGAAACTAAATGAGCACATCCATGCCCTGGCTGGTTTGGCTCAATGGATAGAGCATCAGCCCACAGACTGAAGGGTCCCAGGTTCAATTCCAGCCAAGGGCACGTACCTCGGATGCAGGCTCAATTCCTGGCCTTGGACGGGGCGCAGACAGGAGGCAACCAATCAATGTTTCTCCCTGTCTCTCCCCCTCCCTTCCACTCTCTCTAAAAATCAACAGGGAAATATCCTCCTCAGGTGAGGATTAAACATAAATAAATAAATGAGCACACCCCGTTGAATACATGTGATGTCTCTTGCCTCCCGGCTGCTCAGCGTCCCCCGAGGGCACCTCCGTGCAGGAGGTCCAGTCCCTGGGACCTACTCCATGGGGCTGGGATGGGAGGGGGGTGAGCTGGGGGGTCTGTTGTAACCAGTCACAGGAGTCCAGGCTAGAAGGGCCTTTAAAATTACCATCTTAGCCCTGACCGGTTTGGCTCAGTGGGTAGAGCGTCGGCCTGCGGACTCAAGGGTCCCAGGTTCGATTCCGGTCAAGGGCATGTACCTTGGTTGCAGGAACATTCCCAGTAGTGGGTGTGCAGGAGGCAGCTGATCGATGTTTCTCTCTCATCGATGTTTCTAACTCTCTATCCCTCTCCCTTTCTCTATGTAAAAAATCAATATAATATATATATTTTAAAAATTACCATCTTACATCAGCCACAGAAAGAAGGAAATTTTGCCATTTGTGACAACATAGGTGGACCTCGAGGGCATTATGCGAAGCGAAATAAGTCCCACAGAGAAAGACTAATACTGTGTGACCGCACTTATGTGTGGACTCTTAAGAAAAAGAAAAAAATAAAGAACTCAGAAACAGAACAGAGTGGTGGTTGCCAGGGGTGGGGAAAATGGGTGAAAGGGGGCAAAAGGCACAAACTTCTAGTTACAAGATGAATAAGTTTGGGGAATGGGATGGGCAGCAGGGTGACTGTAGTTAACAATACTGTGCCGTATGGATATTTGAAAGTTACTCCGAGAGTAAATCCTAAAAGTTCTCATCACAAGAAAAAAAACAACTGGTGACTGTGGGAGGGGATAGATATTAACTACACGTATTGCTTCTCGTTTCGCCATAGATACCTACATGCATCATTATGTTGTACAACTGGAACAAATACAATGCTATGTTCATGCAGCTCAATAACACTGTGGAGAGATAAATACTATCATTTACAGAAATCAGAGAAACTGAGGCTCTAGGCTGCAGGGGCCTGAGCGAGCCCCGGGCTCTCCAAGGCAGACACAGGAAGGAATGGCCAGCAGAGGCTGTCCTCCAGGCTGGAGACTCTGCAGGGGCAGGAGGAAGGCGGGGGGGGGGGGGGGGGGGGGGGGGGCGGGGGGGCTGTTTCCCCTTCCCCCCTCCCTTTCCCCCATGGCTGCCCCAGCAGCCTTGGTATGGGGGAGGGGCTGCGAGTATAAATGGTGACTCACCCTCATCACCTTTGGGATCAGAGAGACCTGTGTGCCTGCCTCTCCTTGGGCCCCCATGGGGCTGGGAGCTGAGCTGAGCCTGGGGGTCCCTGACTGGGGGTTCGGGCTGGGCTGGGGGCCGCAGAGAGCTGGAAGAAGACAGAGAAAGAGGCCAGAGTGGAAGCCGGGCTTCTCTGCCCAGCCCCTGGCCACCTGGTCACATCACTGGTCCTCTCTGCGCCTCTGTTTCCCCCTCTGCACCATGCAGCCATCCGAGGGAGACGCCCATCCCGAGGGAGACGCCCGTCTCCTCCTGAGATGAAAGACACCCCGAGGGCCTCCCTGGGAGCTCCAGCTGCCACCAGCTCTCCGGGGAGGGCACCCAGCAGAGGAATTCCAGAGAAAGGCCCGAGGAATCAGCCGCTGAGTCAGGGGGAAAGGGCAGGCTGGGGACCTGCCTGCTCTGAGTCACTGGGGCGCCATGGGCTTGCGGGCTCGTGTGCCTTCCTCTGCTGCCTGCTGAGACCAACTCCAAGAGTAAATCCTAAAAGTTCTCATCACAAGAAAAAAAACAACTGGTGACTGTGGGAGGGGATAGATGTTAACTACACGTATTGCTTCTCATTTCGCCATAGATACCTACATGCATCATTATGTTGTACAACTGAAACAAATACAATGCTATGTTCATGCAGCTCAATAACACTGTGCGGAAATAAATACTGTCATTTACAGAAATCGGAGAAAATGAGGCTCGAGGCCGCAGGGGCCTGAGCGAGAGGCAGACACAGGAAGGAATGGCCGGCAGACCACGGTTCCAATCCCAGCCCCGCCCCTTCAGGGGGACCGTGACCCTGGGCGGGACTGAGAAGTGGACACAATAGCGGTTGTGTGTGGTTAAATGAATGGCTTTATGTAAAGTGCTTGGCACGAAGTTGGTGTTCAGTGACGACGACAACAAACCGTTTTGAGGACTCCTCACATATAGGACATGTCATGTACAAACGTTTTCTAGAATTAGCTCCTTCCATCTTAACAAAAGTTGCTTGAAGTGGTAAGAAGAGGGAAGCCTCACCTCTGCCCAGAGACGTCAAAAGCTGAAGCGGAGCCCTAGCTGGTTTGGCTCAGTGGTGAGAGTGTCGCCCTGCGGACTGAAGGGTCTTGGGTTCAATTCTGGTCAAGCGCACGTCCCTCGGTTGCAGTCTCGATCCCTGGCCCCTTCGGGAAGCACCCGGGAGGCAACCCATCAATGTCTCTCTCTCTCACATAGCTATTTCTCTCTCTGTCTCTCCCCCTCCCTTCCACTCTCTCTCAAAAAAATTAGTGAAAAAATATCCTCGGGGGAAGATTAACAATGAAAACAAACTGAAGCAGAAGAGGAGGCAAGAGAGGGCAGGGTGGGTCCAGGCGGCAGAAACAGCCCGTGCAAAGGCCCAG
This sequence comes from Myotis yumanensis, assembly GCF_028538775.1. Classification (NCBI taxonomy): domain Eukaryota; kingdom Metazoa; phylum Chordata; class Mammalia; order Chiroptera; family Vespertilionidae; genus Myotis; species Myotis yumanensis. The sequence goes on from NW_027223754.1 coordinate 207,521,394, forward strand.
GGCTGGAAAATCTCATGTTATGTTGCCAAAGGGCCCCTCATTCCTCTCACTTGCTGGAACTTGCACCATTCCCGGCCACCTGCCCTGCTCCCCTGTCCCCATGACTCAGGCCCGCCCCCACAGCAGAGGGAATGAGGTGAGTGGGCGGGCCCTGCCCTAAGGCAGGTGAATAATCGACCCACTGGCTACAGGAGGGAAGTGCAACCCCATGCTGGGTGCTGGACTCCTTCCATCTCATGCAACAGCGTCCCCAGCGGGCAGGCCTGTTCCCATCCCAGGGGCAGGCCATGGGCAGCTACCCTGTCCCAACCAGGCGCCTGGTGACTTCAACTCGCTCCTGAGAGAATGAGCAGCCTCCAGCAGGCAAGGAGACCGGTGGACATCTCTTGTTTGTTCCTGGGCTCGGGGAGCTGAAACCTCCGTCCTGGGCCTCCTTTCCCCACATGCAGGGGGCGTGGCCTCCATAACATGAAGCTGCAGCCTGGCACAGGCTCTGGAGCCAGATTGCCTGCATTGAAACCTCTCTCTCTCTCTCTCTCTCTCTCTCTCTCTCTCTCTCTGTCTCGGAGCCTCAGTCTCCTTAAAATGGGGAAGATACTTGTACCTATCTGATAGGACTACATATTTTGAGAATGAAATGAGGTCATACACATAAATTGCCCTGCACATGGTAGGTGCCCTGCACCTGGTAGGTGTCTTGCACATGGTAGGTGCCCTGCGTATGGTAGGTGTCCTGCACCTGGTAGGTGTGCTGCACATGGTAGGTGCCCTGCGTATGGTAGGTGTCCTGCACCTGGTAGGTGTGCTGCACCTGGTAGGTGTGCTGCACCTGGTAGGTGTCTTGCACATGGTAGGTGCCCTGCACCTGGTAGGTGTGCTGCACATGGTAGGTGTCCTGCACATAGTAGGTGTCCTGCACATAGTAGATGTCCTGCACATAGTAGGTGTGCTGCACCTGGTAGGTGTCTTGCACATGGTAGGTGCCCTGCACCTGGTAGGTGTGCTGCACATGGTAGGTGTCCTGCACCTGGTAGGTGTTCTACACCTGATAGGTGTCCTGCACCTGGTAGGTGTCTTGCACATGGTAGGTGCCCTGCACCTGGTAGGTGTTCTACACCTGATAGGTGCCCTGCACCTGGTAGGTGTCTTGCACATGGTAGGTGCCCTGCACATGGTAGATGTCCTGCACATAGTAGGTGTGCTGCACCTGGTAGGTGTCTTGCACATGGTAGGTGCCCTGCACCTGGTAGGTGTCTTGCACATGGTAGGTGCCCTGCACCTGGTAGGTGCCCAGTATAGTGCTGGCTGTTACAATCCATGAGGGGTCTACTGGGGAGACCTATGACTCTAGAAGAGTCTATCCCTTTCCAGCTTCCCCATCTCCTCTGCCTCCTGCCTAAGTCCCAGCACACCTGGACCCCACAGGCACCTTAGCACTAGTCCTGCCCCCTCTGTCCGGCATGCTTTTCCCTTCCCTTTCCTCGAGACTGGCTTCTCCATCACCGTCAAGTCTGTGCTTAGAGATGCACCCTCCCTAGAGAGGTTGCCCTGTCCTCCAACTATCTTTCTGTCTCCACTTCCTATGTTTGCCCTTTGAAGCTCTCAGGGAAATCTGTGGACTCTGATGTGTTTGTCTACTTCCATCCCCAATAGAATGCAAGGCCCCCAAGGGCAAAGGTGGTACCCATCTCCGGCACTGCTGCACCCCTAGAGCCTAGTCCAGTGCCTGGCACACAGCTGGCACTCCAGAGATCTGGGTAGAACAAATGAATGAGTAATACATATTAGGCTTCCGAAGCATCTCACACACTGAGTAAGCTCCCAGAATGCAGAGAGGGCAGGACCCCAGGGTCTGGCCAACGCGGCCGAGTGCTGTGCGTGCCTGGCTCATTCTGAGTGCTTTCCACATAGTAATCCCTTTAACCTCACAACAGATCTGGGAAGTCACCACTATTATGTCCCCATTTTATGGATGAGGAAACTGAGGCTCCAAGTTAAGTAACTTGTCCAAGGAATCAGTTGGGAAGTGGGAGATAGGGGATCTGAACTCAATCTGGTTTGGGAGTCAGCTTGCTTTTTTCTTCTTAATAGATTTTTTATTTTAGAGCAGTTTCAGGTTCAAAGCTAAATTGAGCAGAAGGCACGGAGATTTCCCATATACCTCCTGCCCCCATACATGCACAGCCTTCCCCATGATCACCATTCCCCCACCAGTGATTTACTCTTAAACACTGACCAACATGCAGGCAGGAAGCCTTCCTGGAGGAGGCAGGGCAGAAACTGGGCCTGGTAGAGGGGGGCATATTCCTGCCCCACAGACAGGGAGCCCCCTCCCGCCTTGGCAAGAGGAGTGGGCCCGGGTGCAGCGGGCATGACCGGAGTGGAGGGGCCGGAGGAAGCCTGGGGAACAGTTGCCAGGTGTTCCGTTACCTGCTGGTGCATAGCAACCCGCCCCAGGACCCGGCATAAGACCACCACCATTCACTCCACAGTTGGAGAGCTGGTCTCCGCTCACAAGGCATCCGTCAGCACAGCTCAAAGGGCAACGAGTGGCTGGACAGCCGGGCTCCTCGGGCAGCCGTCTCTGTCTTTCTGGGGTCTCGCTGCGGGACCTCCACACCTGGTGGCATCAGGACAATCAGCTTCCCACGTGGTGGTTTCAGAGATGCGTGTCACAAGAGAGCCCGCGGAGGCCATCGGCCTTTCCGGCCTGGCCTTGGAAGTCGGCCGTGTCACCTCTGCCACACGCCGTTGGTCAAAGCAGTCACAAGCTCGCCCAGGTTGGGAGGGAGGGGACGACAGGGCGTATGCTGTACCTGTCCTGGAAGAGTGTGTGGAGTGGAAAACACTGTGCCAGGCGTCCCTAGAAAGTGCATATGGTCACAGTGGGCGACTGGGCCATCGAGGCATCAGCCAGGAGCCTGCTCTGCCCGGGGAAGGGCGCATTCAGTCTCCAGGCCCTGGGTGAAGGCGACCTTATGCCTCCAACCCTTTCCTTGCCTGGCTGGCTGGCTCAATGGTTGAGCAGCAACCTCTGAACCAGGAGGTGGCAGTGTGATTCCCAGTCAGGGCATGTACCCAGGTTGTGGGCTCCATCCCCAGTGTGGGGCGTGCAGGAGGCAGCCGATCAATTGATGTTTCTGTCTCTCTCTCTCCCTTTCTGAAATCCATAAAAATATCTAGTTTTTAAAAACTCTTTCCTAACGCTTTTAAAACATTTTACTCAGGTCAGACACAGGAAGAGGCACGGATCTTGGGTGGGAGCTCAGTGGATTTTCCCTGCGCTCACACCCAGGTGGCCACCACGCGGGTCCAGACACTGGGCGTCTCCAGGCCCGGCCAGGACCTCCTCCAGGGGCAGCCGCTCTTCTGACCGCCCCGGCCGTGCATTGGTCTCACCTGTTTCTGTTCTTCACAAAACGGACTCATGCTTCTGTCTCTGGCGTCTTCCATTCGCCACCTAACAGTGCGATTCCTCCCCATGGGCACCTGTCTTTATCGATTGTTCATTCTCGTTACTGAACAGCGTTCTGCTCTGTGGCTGCACCGTCTGATGGGCGTTTGGGTGGTTCCTGTTTGGGGGCTACGAACAGTCAGGTACACGCCTTCTGACACACACACACACACACACGCCTTCTGATACACACACACACGCCTTCTGATACACACATACACGCCTTCTGATACACACATACACGCCTTCTGATACACACATACACACCTTCTGATACACAAACACACGCCTTCCTGTTGGCGTCACACCCAGAAGTGAGCTCGCCTGGTCACAGGGTCGGCATCCACTCAGCTCCGGAGGTCTGCGTGCTTGTGTCATCGTCCTACACGCCCGCCAGTGTCGGGGGGCGCGAGTTCCACGTCCTGGCCACCCCCTTAGGCCAGTGGTCGGCAAACTCGTTAGTCAACGGAGCCAAATATCAACAGTACGACGATTGAAATTTCTTTTGAGAGCCAAATTTTTCAAACTTAAACTATATAGGTAGGTACATTGTTATTAACTTAATTAGGGTACTCCTAAGGCTTAGGAAGAGCCACACTCAAGGGGCCAAAGAGCCGCATGTGGCTCGCGAGCCGCAGTTTGCTGACCACGGCCTTAGGCGGTCAGCTTCATTTTCACCACCTATTGGAGGTGAAGTGGAAACCACTGTTTAAAGGAAATCCCACGGGGAGCCACGTTTCTGAGACAGAGCGAGGAGAGGTGACACGAAAGCAAACACGACGCCCAGTGGGAGTCCACAGGAGCCTCGCTGTTGTCTTACTCGGTTGTGCTTTATGTTGTACGTGTACATCTTTATTGAGTGATTTTTGTATCGATAAGTTAAAAGCGACAACATAAAACAACTTGATAATGACAACCAGCCAACTAAGAGATGACTCTGAATAAATGAACCCAGAAATGGAGAAGCTGTGGGAAAGGATTGAGGTGAGCCTCGAACCCACTTCCACAGAGATTTAAAACTCAGCAAGCGAGCCCTGGCCCGTGTGGCTCACTGGTTATAGCACCGGCCTGCGCACCGAAGGGGTCATGGGTTTGATGACCAGTCAAGGGCACGTACACCTGGTTGCAGGTTTGATCCTCAGCCCCAACCTGGGCATATGCAGGAGGCAATGAATCGATGTGTCTCTCTCACATCGATGTCTCTCTCTCTCTCTCTCTCTCTCTCTCTCTTTCTCTTCTCTCCCACCCCTCCCTGTCCCTCCCTTCCTTTCATTCTCTCTAAAAAAAATCAGTGGAGCTCTAGCCAGTTTTGCTCAGTGGATAGAGCATCAACCTTCAGACCAAAGGGTCCTGGGTTCGACTCTGGTCAAGGGCACGGACCTCAGTGGCAGTCTCAATCCCTGGCCCTGGTTAGGGCGCATGCGGGAGGCAACCTCTCTCACATTGATGTTTCTCTCTCCCTCTGTCTCTCCCCCACCCTTCCACTCTCTAAAAATCCATGGGAAAATATCCTCGGGTGAGGATTAGCAACAACAAAAACTAAACAAGCAAAGTCTTTCCAGCGGCGACGCCCTCCCGGACAATGTGCCTCTCCTGCCTCCCTCCCCAGCAGAGAAGATGAGGAAGCGCCTGGTGCAGAGCCAGTCCCTGCGTCACGGGTGTGAGGTGCCGGGATGCTGTAAAATGATCCGTCTTTGGCCCGGCACCAAGGGGGGTTCCTGGTCCGTGCGGCTGCCCCGCTGTGCCCTGGGCGCTGCAGGAGGCGGGCCAGGCTTGCAGAGGTTCTCCTGCTGGAGCCAACAGCTCTGAAAGCACCAAATCAAGTGAGTGGGGGACAGCCCAACAACTCATTTTGGATTTTAAAAAAGCGAAACAGCCCGACCGGTGTGGCTCCGTGGTTGAGCTTTGACCTATGAACTAGGAGGTCACGGTTTGATTCCCAGTGGGGGCGTGCAGGAGGCAGCCAATCAATGATTCTCTCTCATCGTGGATGTTTCTATCTCCCTCTCCCCTCCTCTCTGAAATCAATAAAAATATTTTTTTTAAAAAACTAAACAAGAAGTTAGGGTGAAAACACAGAATTTAAATGTTATAAACTTCAACAAAGTAAAAATCATATAAACAAGAGTAGCTGGAAAGTGGGTCAGGAGGAAGTGGGGGGAAGTGTAAAACAGCTGGTCCATCTTCTATATCCAAGAGTCTATTCATGCTGATAAATTGAAACATTTCGTTTTTTAAAAATTACTCCAAGTATTTCAAGGAAAAGATAAGATCATCAGACAAGATAAAACCAGCAAGCCCAACTATAAGCTACTTACAAGAGCCATGACTTGATACAAGACAGAAAGGTTTACAACAAAAGGCGATACCACACAAACAATGACCAAAGAATTCTGCTGTGGCTGCCCCAGTGTCACCGAGGAGACTTTAAGATAAGAAGCATCCCTAGAAATAAAAGGGACATTTCAAACCAGAAGACATCAGCATCTTGTATGCACCCCACAGCAGGGCTTCAATATATAAGCAAAACTTAATGGAACTAACAGGACGGACAGACAGACCTGGGTCGGAGACTGTCACACACGCCTCTCAACAAATTTATGTGAAATCAGCAAAGTCTCTCGCGATGGGGTTGATGTACAAAACCAACTGTATTCTATCCACTGGCCACAGATATAAAACAACATTTTAGAACTGAAACCATTAAGCTCCTAGAAGACAGCATAGGAGAAACATCTAGATGACCTTCGTTTGGTGATGACATTTCAGATACAACACCAAAGGCACACTCCATGAAAGAAAGACTTGATGAGCTGGAATTCATTAACATTTAAAATGTCTGCTCTGTAAAAAACACAGTCAAGAGAATGAGAAGACAAGCCACAGTCTGGGAGAAAATGTTCCAAAAGACATAGCTGATAAAGGACTGATATCTACAATATACAAAACTTTAGCCCTAGCCGATGCACCAGGGTATGGGGTTCAATCCCTGGTCAGGACACATCCAAGACTCAACCAATGAGTGCATGAATGGAACAGCAGGTTGGTCTCTCTCTCTCTCTCTCTCTCTCTCTCTCCCTTCCTCTCTAAAATCAATATTTTTAAATTTAATAAATAAATAAAATATATACAACTTTAAAACAACAATAAGAAAATGGCCGAAACCGGTTTGGCTCAGTGGATAGAGCGTCGGCCTGCGGACTGAAAGGTCCCGGGTTCGATTCCGGTCAAGGGCATGTACCTGGGTTGCGGGCACATCCCCCAGTGGGAGGTGTGCAGGAGGCAGCTGATCGATGTTTCTCTCTCATCGATGTTTCTAACTCTCTATCTCTCTCCCTTCCTCTCTGTGGAAAATCAATAAAATATATTAAAAAAAAAAAAAAAAAAGAAAATGGACAACCCACCTAAAAAAGGAGCAAAGATCTGAACAACTCCAAATAAGACGTACAGGTGACAAATAAACATATCAAAAGATGCTCAGCATCATATATCACCAGAGAATTGCAAATTAAAACAACAGTAAGAGCCCTGGCCGGGGTGGCTCAGTTGGTTGAATGTTGTCCCATGCTCCAAAAAGGTCGCCAATTCAATTCCAGGTCAGGGCACATGCCTGGGTTGCAAGCTAAGGGGTGTGCAGGAGGCAGCCGACCAATGTTTCTCTCTCTCCCTTTCCCTTCCTCTTTCTCTAATATCAATAAAAGCAGATTTAAAACAACAACAACAACAATGAGATATTCCTTCTACCTGTTGTTAGAATGGTCACAATCCAAAACACTGACAACACCAAATGCTGGCGAGGATGCGGAGCGACAGAGATTGGTTGCTGGTAGAAATGCAAAACGGTCCAGCCACCCTGGGAGACAGTTTGGCAGTTTCTTACGAAACTAAACATAATCTTACCATCTGATCCAGCAATCACACTACTTGGTGTTTACCTAAATGTGCTGAAACCTTAAGTCCACACCAAAACCTGCCCAGGGAAGTTTACGGCAGCTTTATTTATAATTGCCAAAACATGGGACAACCAAGATGTCCTTGAGCAGATGAGCAGATAAATAAACTGTGGTGCATCCAGACAACAAAATATTAGTCAGCACCAAAAACCAATGAGTTATCGAGCCATGAAAAGACATGGAAGAACCTCAAATGGATATGACTAAGTGAAAGGCGCCAACATGAAAAGGCTACTACTGCATGATTCCAACTCCGTGACATTCTGGAAAAGGCACAACCATGGAGACAGTGAAAAGATCAGCGGTTGCCAGGGCTTGGGGGAGGATGAAGAGGAGCACGGAGGATTTTTAGGGCCGTGAAACTGTTCTGTATGGTATCACAATGATGGATGCGTGCATTTACACGTTTGTCAAAACCCGTAGAATATACACCTCCAAGGGTGGACCCTAATCTAATGTAAACCATGGGCTTTGGGTGGTTATGTGTCATCGTAGTTACATTGATTGAAACAATGGGATGTTGATAGTGGGGGAAGCTATGCGTGTTTGGCAGCAGGGACATATGGAAATTCTCTGTATTTTCCACTCAATTTTGCTGTAAACCTAAAACTACACCCAAAAATCTTAAATCTATTTTTAGAAATGAAACTATGTATAGGAGCATCAAAAACAGAAACTTCCTACAAATTAATTGAATAAAAGGTGGGCAAGTCCCCCACACTGAAAACTACAAAATATTATTGTGTATTAGTCACCAGGAAAATCCAAATAAAAACCTCTATGAGCCTGGCCAGCATGGCTCAGTGGTTGAACATCGACCTATGAACCAAAAGGTCACGGTTCGATTCCAGGTCAGGGCACATGTCTGGGTTGTGGGTTCAATCCTCAGTGAGGGGTGTGCAGGAGGCAGCCGATCAATGGTTCTCTCTCATCCTTGATGTTTCTCTCCCTCTCCCTTCCTCTCTGAAATCAATCTATACTAATAAAAGGGTAATATGCTAATTAGACCAGACATCTTCCAGACATTCTTCCAGACAAAGCTACAGTGGCGGGGGCCAAGGCAGAGGTTGTTAAGGGCAATCAGGCCGGCAGAGGAGAGCAGTTAGGGGCGATTAGGCTGGCAGGGAGGGCAGTTAGGGGTGATCAGGCCGGCAAGGGGGGGGACAGTTAGGGGCAATCAGGCCAGCAGGTGGGGGCACTTAGGGGTGATCAGGCTGACAGACGGGGGCAGTTAGGGGTGATCAGGCTGACGGGGGGCAATTAGGGGGCAATCAGGTTGGTGGGGGGGGCAGTTAAGGGTGAACAGGCCAGCAGGGGAGCAGTTAGGGGGGCAATCAGGCCATCAGGCAGAGACGGTTAGGGGTGATCAGGCAGGCAGGCAAGTGAGTGTTTGGGAGGCAATGGTCCCAGATTGCAAGAGGGATGTCCCACTAAACTGGCAGTTGGACATCCCCCTAGGGGTTCTGGATTGGAGAGGGTGCAGGCCGGGCTGGGGGACTCCTCGACCCCTATGCATGAATTTCGTGCATCAGGCCTCTACTACAAATATATTTATTTTAAAATAAAAAAGGATACAGGCTCAATTCCCCATCAGGGCACATAACTAGGTTGTGGGTTTGATCCCCAGTCGGTATGTATGTGAGAGGCAACCAATAGATGTTTCTCTCTCACATCGAAGTTTTTCTCTTTCTCCCTCCCTTCCTCTCTCTCAAATCAATAAAAATATCTTTGGGTGAGGATTTAGAAAAAAGTTTACTTATAGTGTTACCATATGACCCAGCAATCTCACCCTCAGATGTAAAATACCCAAGCTAATTAAAAATATATGTCCACACAAAAACCTACATGTAATGTTCATAGCAATAGCTTTATATATAAAAGCCGAAGCAACCATTTGACCGTTGGACCAGTAGCTATGATGCGCAATGACCACCAGGGGGCAGACGCTCAACGCACTGGCATGGAAACATAGAACAGATTGATGAATCTCAGAGAGAAGAGGGGAGGGGAGCCCTAACCGGTTTGGCTCAGTGGATAGAGCATCAGCCTGCGGACTGGAAGGTCCCAGGTTCGATTCTGGTCAAGGGCATGTACCTTGGTTGTGGGCACATCCCCAGTAGGAGGTGTGCAGGAGGCAGCTGATGGATGTTTCTTATCGATGTTTCTAACTCTCTATCCCTCTCCTCTCTGTAAAAAAAAATCAATAAAATATATTTTTTAAAAAAATAGGGGAGAGGAAGGGCGGGAAGAGGTTAACAAAAGATCTTATATGCATACTAGAGGCCCGGTGCCCAGATTCATGCAGCGGTGAGGTCCCTCAGCCTGGCCTGTGGGGATCGGGCCGAAACCGGCCGTCCGACATCTCCCGAGGGGTCCAGATTGTGAGAGGGCACAGGCCAGGCCAAGGACCCCACTGGTTATTCATAAAAGCCTCTAGTTATTCATAGAAGCCCAAAAGTAGAAACAACACAAATGACCATCAACTGCTGCATGAATGAAAAAAGTGTGTGTCACGGAATATTACTCAGCCATAAAAATGAATGGAGTCCTGATACATGTTACAACATGGGTGAACCTTGAAAACATTATGCTGAGTGGAAGAAGCCAAACACAAAAAGGCCATATGTTGTATGATTCCACTGATATGAACTATCTAGACTAGGTAAATTCTCAGAAACATAAAGTGGCCTGGAGGATGCCGGGGGCTGGGGGAAGGGGATAGGGAATGACTTCTAATGACTATGAGCTTTTTGGGGAGCAACATATATTCTGGAACTAGATACTGGTCATGATTATACAGCTTTATAAGTATACCAAAAACCACTAAATTGTATACCTTACACAAGTGAATTGTAGATATGTGAATTATATCTCAATTTAAAAATTTTAATAACATTATTGTAGGAAATTAAATAAGATCTAAATTAACTGAGGGATGTATCATTTTCATGGACTAGAAGACAATATTATAAGCATATCAATTCTCCTCAAATTACTCTACAGATTCAATGCAGTCCCAATCAAACTCCCAGCAGTGTTTTTCCCTGAAATTAACAAGCTGATTCTAAAATTTATATGGCGACGCAAAGGAAAGGCCATTTATGCAAAAGACAACAATAAAGAACAAAATTGGAGAACTTACTGTACCAGATACAAGGCGATTGTAAGTACAGGATTTAGACAGTGTGGTGTTGGTACAGGAACAGACGGACTAACGGAACAGAACCGAGTCCAGAAACAAGCCCACACCCGACTGTGACCAAGCGACAGAGCCGAGCAGTGGGAGAGGGACGATCTTTTCAGTGAACAGTTTGGGGTCAACCGGATAGGATGTATATCGGTCAACCGGATAGCATATTGTATCTTGACCCCTGTCATAGCTTCCTGTGCTGCTGTACAAAAAAAAAAAAAAAAAAAAAAAGTCACCACAAACTTGTGGCTTAAAACAATAGAACTTTATACCTTTACAGTTCTGGAGGCCGCCAAGTCCCAAATCAGGACCACAGGCAAAATCAAGGTGTTGGCAAGGCCGGGCTCCCTCTGGCGGCTGCAGGAAAGAATCGTTGATTGCCTCTTCCATCTCCTGGAGCTGCTGGCAACCCTGGATTAATGGCTGTGTCAGTCCAATGGAAAGGCCAGCAACTTCAAATCACTCCACCTCTTCTGCTCCATCTCCACGTGGGCGAGGGCATGGGCGCGTGTGTGCGCATAAAATCTCCCTCTGCTTCTCCTCTTATAAGGATACATGTGATTGTATTTAGGGGCCAACAAGGAAATCCAGGCTAACTGCTCCATCTCAATATCCTTAACTTAATCACATCTGCAAACACTTCCCCGCATTAGGTAACAACATTCACAGGCTCCAGGGATTAGGATGTGCCCATCTTTTGGGAGCCTGTTTTCAGTCTACCACAACCCCTACCTCACACCATAAAAAAATTTTTTTTCAGACCTAAATGTGAAAGACTAAAACAATAAAGCCTCAGAAGAAAACACAGGAAAACTTCTTTATAATCTTGGAACAGGCAAAGGTTTCTTAAACCGAAAACAAAAGCACTAACCATTTTTAAAAAAAAAAAAAAAGAGAGATACATTGACCTATATTACGTAAACTATGTTAAACAAACAAAACAAAACAAAAAGACAACCCACAAAGTTAGAGAGGATATTTGCAACACATACATACAGCAAAATGCTTTTACTGAGAATATAAAGGAACTACAAATCAACATGAAAAAGGCAGCACCTCACTAGGCAAATGGGCAAAATACTTGAACAGATCAAAGAGAAAACCCCAAATGGCCAATAAACACCTGACAATGCCCTGGCTGAGTACAGTGGGGCCTTGACTTACGAGTGTCCCGACTAACGAGTTTTTTGAGATACCAGCTGTCTCTCCGCTGATTTTTTGCATTGAGTTGATAGAGTAATTTGAGTTAACGAGCTCCTTAACGAGCTCAGTAATTCAAGGCCCCACTGTACTCAGTTGGTTAGAGCGTCATCCTGATATCCTAAGGTTTTGGGTTTGATCTCCAGCCAGAGCTCATACAAGAACCAACCAATGAATGCATAAATAAGTGGAACAACAAATCAATGTTTCTCTCTCTCTCTCTCTCCTTTCTCTCTCAAATCAATAAATTTTAAAAAATTAAACATGAAGAAGTGCTCAGCTTCGTTAGTAACCAGGCTAATGAGAACCACAATGCAACATTGGCACTATACACCTGCCAGAACGGCTAAAGTGAAGGAGGCAGAGAACACCACCTGTGGCTGAGATGTGGCAGAACCAGAACTTCCTGGTGGGAATGTCAAGTGTTACCATCACTTTGGAAGACTTCCTGGCAGCTTCTGCTGAAACAGAACATAGGCAGACCTCGGACCCAGCGAGTCTATGTCTAGGCACACACCCAACAGAAATCGGTGCACCTAGACAAAGACACACACCGCACTGGGATGTTTGTGGCGACACTATTTGTAATAAGCAAGACCTGGAAACTTCCCAAATAGCCATTCTGAGTGAAACGGATAAAATAAAATCTGGCTCAGTCACAGGCCGGAGTACCACACAGCCATGCGAATGAATACTGTGCAACTACAGGCAACCACGCGGATGCATCCCACAGACATGACGTTGAATGAAAAGAGAGGAGACCTGATTCCGCAGAGACAGCAAAACCAGATCAAGTCAGAGAGGTCGGACAGTGGTTCCTTGGCAGGGAGTTAGGGGGCCCCAAGGGGGCTGGTTGTGTTCTGTGTCTTTACCTGCGTGCTAGCTCCATGTGGTGTTCGCTTTGTATACTCTTACATATTTTGTGTGTAAATACGTTGTATTTCAATAGAATATTGTAAACCCCAAAGTAAATTATATGTAATCACATGGAGTCAATGCAAAAATGTCGTTAAGTGACCAAAGCAAGTGCAGAAATGTATATTGTTCTTAAAAAAATGAGGAGAGGGGCAGTAATTATTCCTGTGTGGGTGCATATACCCACATATATGCTTATGCGCACATCATCCCTAGAAGAACGTGAGTGAAACTGCCATCAGCTTATTGCCTTTCGGAGGGGACTGGAGGTCTGGGTAAAGTTCTTACCCAGGGAGACTATTTTTTATTTTTTAATATCTTTTTATTGATTTCAGAGAGGAAGGAAGGGGGAGAGATCGATAGAAACATCAATGATGAAAGGGTCATTGATCGGCCCCCACGTGCACGGCCCCCACTGGGGATGGAGCCTGCAACCCGCGCATATGCCCTTGGCTGGAATCCTACCGTGACCTCCTGGCTCACAGGTCTATCGATGCTCAACCCCTGAGCCATGCCAGCCGGGCAGTATGTTTTGTTTTTTTTAATGATCAAATAATTCACACATATGAAACCGTTTAGAGAAAAGAAAACCTAAAAAATTGTGGATGGGGGGAAGGCCAACGTTCGAAAATACTCGGAAGCAAGAAGGTCCACAGGGCGTCTCAGCAAAAGGCTGGGTTCTCCGCGTTTCTCTTGGGGTCTGAGGACGGTAAGGCGCCTGGGGGCAGGGGTCTCACGTGCACCCGCCCCCTTACAGCTGGGGAAACGGAGGCCCGAGAAGCCGGGCAGCACGCAGGCGTCTGCAGGTCCCGCCCAACGCCGCGCACGTGTTTGGTTTCTGCTGGTGGGTAGCGCGGTGCGGCTTTGGAGGCAAATGGGAGTGGAAGGTTGTGTGACTCTTGCATGTCACAGTCTCTCTGAGCGGGGCCTCCTCGTTTGAAAAAATGGGGGGGTAATAACCCCACTTCATGCTGAGGCCGTGGAGTGGCGGGCGGACAGCGGACAGCGGACAGAGAGCTCTGTGCGTGGCCCGCACCTGCCGTCAGCGGGGCTGCGACCGGCGGGAACCTCGGTCCGCACTGCGCCAAGGCAGACGCACGGTGGCGCTCGTTCCCCGCACGTCCGGCGAGGTCCGGTCTCAGAGGGTTACCCGAGGAAAGGGGCGGGAGCTACTTCTGCACACAAGGACACCCATGGGATGGGAGCAGGGTGAGCTCGGGGTCCTGCTCAGGGAGGCAGTAACGGACGGGCTGGGAGGCCCAGAGGAGGGGAAGGGGCAAATGCTCTCCATCTGGGATCGGAGTTTGGGATTGGGATTTCGGATCTTGCGCTGTGCTGAATGGTGGCCCAGAAGAGAGGTCCACCCGGAACCTGTAAATGGGGCCTTATTTGGAAAAAGGGTCTTTGCACATGTCACTAAGGCAAGGCTCTCAAGGTACGCCATTCCTGGATTGTCCCTGGCGGGCCCTAAACCCAATGACAAGTGTCCTTATCGCTGACACTGGGAAGGCCAGGTGGAAACAGAGGCAGCGATCGGAGTGATGTGGCCACAGCCAAGGAGCACCTGGACCGCCAGAAGCCGGAGGAGGCGAGGGAGCCCCCGAGGGAGCGTGGCCCCGCGACACAGCTTCATGTCCCACTCTGGCCTCCAGAGCGTGAGTATGCATTTCTGTTGTTTCAAACCACGCAGTTTGTGGCAATTTGTTTCGGCCGCCACAGGAAGCTAATACAGGTGTTCGCATTCTCTTCCTGCTGCTTAGCTTGCTGCCCCCACCCACCCCAATAGGCCCCCAACTCCTGACCCCACTATTTCCTCCCGACTCCTGACCCCACTACACCGCTGCTTTCCAAACACAGACTCTCCCGCCTCTAAACTTTTGCCTTTGGTGGCCCTTTGCCTGGGCTGCTGTCCCTTCACGGGTTTCCTGGGGAACTCCTATACACTCCTCAAGGACCTCCTTGGACATCCTCTTCTAAGTATATTAGCAGATCTTGAATCAGTGGGAGGCAGCACCCTTGGATTCCACCTCAGCACTGTGTCTGCTCGGTCACGGTACCGCCACTGTCGGTTCAGCTATGTATCCTCCCGCCAGTCCTTGTCTCCTGCTGCCTCAGTTCAGGGCTCCCCACCTCTCGCCAGGACCCTCCTGCCACTTCCTCCCTTGTCTCCTTGCCCCAGTCTTGCCCCTCCCGTCCATGGCCATCACCGCTCTGTATCCTTGGTGCTCTGATCTCCACATCACTTCTCTGCTCACAAGCCTTGCAAAGCTCCCTGCTGCCCTGAGGCTGTCCCAGAGGAATGTCAGTACCGCGGATGCCCCTCCCACCGCTGCCCCCACCCCACCGTGAGCTGCAACTCTGGGCCTTTGGGTCACAGGCTGACCCCCCAGCAGGTGCTGTTCTAAGTGCTTCAGACGTGTTAACCCTTTAAATTCTCTGAGGATCCCCAGGAGAAAGGCACCGTGACTGTATCCAGTTCACAGGTGGGGAAACTCAGGGTCAGATGGGAGCAGAACCGAAGAATCGAAGTATCGGAACCCATTCCTCCTGGTGGGGCCTCAGAGCTGTGGAACCGCCCCTTGTCCAGGCCGCCACCACCCACCCCCACATCAATCACCCTCCCCGTGGATTCTGAATGTTGTAAACACGATTACATGGTGGTCTCCCCACCAGGAAGCTCCCAGAAAACTTCACTTGGCTTCGCTGGGCCCATGGAAACGGGCACAATGTAAGGGGTTCAATAAACTAGGATGAATGAGGGAACGGTTTCCAGGGCCCTCGGGTCCCCAGGATCTCTCATCCCCGGCAAAGAAAAGAATAAATTATGCAAATGTTCTGCAGCCAGAACTTTTGCCTTCTCTCTTCCCTCTTCTTCCTCCGAGCCCCTCCTCCCAGGTTTCTGGGGTGGCACTGGGCTCCCCAGAAAATGCCCCAGGCTCTCTAGTGGCCCACTTCCTGATTACAGATGAAACTAGAGCTTAAAGCTGGTGAATCACCAGCGGCGCAGCCAGGGCGTGTTCAGGTGTCAGGCGGGAGGGGAGAAGCCAGCTCCCCTGCTCCTGCCACCCCCAGAGTCGCCACCCCTGTGAGACCTCCCAGCCTCCGGAGTCTCCCTGACACCAGGAAAGGGCCTGACCGGAGTGCAGGTGAGTTTGAGCACCTCCTAGACTGTCCCCTCTCCCTGCCCAGGGCTCGAAGACCCACAGCCTGAACCGTTCCCAAACCCTGGTCTGGGCGACTCATTGATGACACCCAGGGAGGTGCTGCACCCCATTTTAGATTCAGGGAAACCAGCTCAGGGAGTAGGAAGTACCTGAGGCCACCCGCAGGAAGTAAGTAGGACACAGGAAATCCAATCCCACTTTCTGCCTCTCCGGGGGTGGGGGTGGGGGGTAGGGGGTGTTACAGTAGGACCAGTCTATATATATATATATATATATATATATATATATATATATATATATATACACACACACACACACACACATATATATTGATTTCAGAGAGGAAGAGAGAAATAGAAACATCAATAATGAGAGAGAATCATTGATTGGCTGCCTCCTGAACACTCCACACTGGGGATCGAGCCTGCAACCCAGGCATGTGCCCTGACCGGGAATCAAACTGTGACCTCCTGGTTCATAGGTCGATGCTGAGCCACTGAGCCACACCAGCCAGGCTGGACCAGCCATTTTTTTTATTCAAGGGCCACAGCCTTAGAGGACAAAGGGGTGGTAAGTATGGATTCCCAGCTCCTACCCCAAGCCACCTGGAGGGACGCGTGGCAGGTGGGGAAATTACAAACCAATGGTCAAGGGTCCAAGTCCAGGTTCAAATGCCAGGTTGATTCCCAACAAGTCAATCACAGCGTTCTTGCAACCTTGGGCAGGTTTCTTAACTTCCATTGGCCTCAGTTTCCCCATCAGTAAGATGGGAGCAACTCTAAGTACCTGCACAGCATAAGATTGTAAGGATCCTAGGAGTTAACATAGAAAGGGTGTAGAGTAAGCTGTGAATGCTCAATAAAAAGCAGCGTTTTATTTATTTATTTTATATATTTTTATAGATTTCAAAGGGAAAGGGAGAGAGAAACATCCATGATGTGAAAGAATCATTGATAGCTGCCTCCAGCACGCCCGTCCCTGCCCCCCGCCCCCCGCCGCACAGGCATTGAGCCCAAATCCTGGGTATGTGCCCTGACCTGGAATCGAACCGTCACCTCCTGGTTCATAGGTCGATGCTCACCCACTGAGCCACACCGGCTGGGCAAGAGCAGCTTTTTAAAGGGTATTTTGAAGGAATGGGTTCCGCAGGAGGAAGCATTTGGCGTGAATCCTCATTGTCATCAGAGAGGAATGTTCTCCACACCTGTCTCTAGAAGGCTGGGGTTTCCTTATAAGTCCGGAGGCCTGTCCCACCCACACCTGCCAGGACAGAGAGTGGGGTGGGAAGCTGATATTTTTAACAAGAGCCCAGGGGGTCCCTTGGATCAGGCAAGTCTGGGAATCCCCGGGGCTGAGGATCAAGCCTTTTTTTTTAAGACGCTTCTCGTAACACACCTTCCACCCACCTGTCTGCATGTCCTCGGAGGAAAACCAACTTTCCCTTTTCCCTATTAATAACAATCCTTGTTAACTGGAATAAGCACGCATGAGCGCCAGGTGCTTTGCTAAATTCATTTCATCCCCAACAGCCCTCTGAGGCAGGTCCTGTCTTTGGCCCCATTGTACTGGTAGAGGCCGGCCAGGGAAGTTAATAACTTGCCCAGGTCGCATAGCAGAGCCAGGACTCTTCACCACCACAGCGTGGCCTGTGCAAGCAGCTCAGCGCCCTGGGGACGTGCGGGGATGCTCCATCCCGGAGCAGGCCTCTCGGGGGCTGGAAAGCCTGCGCTTTGGGAGGCTTCACAGAGCTAGAGGCCAGGGTCCCAGTCACAGTCTCCAGGCCCTTCCCCTCACCGTGTCCACAGAGCCACACTGTCACTGGTTCCTCTACCCTATTTCCTTCTGTCTCCTGGCCCAGGACAAAAGGGGGCGCTCCAGAGCCACAGAAAGCCCGGGCTTTGAGGACAAATGACCTCATTCCCCCACCCCCAACCCCACCCCATCCCTGCACTCCTACAAATCTCCTCTTCCTCCTTCATCTGCCCCTTTCTCCAGTCCCTTTCTGTGGAAATGCAGTGCCTTTAAATCAGGCTGTTTCCTGGGGCAGACACATCTTTTCCCGATTTTAGGCTTCCATGTTGAGAGGGTGCCCTCCTCCAGGAAGCCCTCCTTGACTATCTCCTGTGTTAGCTGATTCCTCACCAGCACTGTCCTCTAGGGGGTGACTGCCTCAAGCACTGATGTGGCATCCTAAGGGTCTGTCCCCAGGTACTCTGGGAGCATGGGATACGGAGGGGAGACAGAAGACAGGTGTTGCTCACCTCCTTCTGGGTTAGGTAGGGGAAGAGAGACAGGTCTCTCTCTTTCTGGCCTCTTCCAGCTGGCCTTGACCCTCAGGCCCTTGGTCAATACCTGTTAGGCAACCACAGGAATGGCCAGCGCTGCCTGGAGGGGGAGGAGGACAGGGCTGTTTGCTTGCACCTTTGGCCAGCCCCACCCCTCCACCTGCCCCTGCCCCTGCTTGGATCTGGGGCTTTGAACAGGAAGGATTCTTTACGGTTTGAGTTAACATCTTGTCAGAGTGAGGCATGGAGGCCCTGAGGCATGGAGGCAGAGGAGAAAGGCAGAACCAAGGCTGCCTGCCAGAGTGAGCTGCAGACCTACCGCCTCTCCCCACCGATGAGAGACCAGGCTGCCAGCGCCTGCTCCCGCCAGAGAAGAAGCCTGTGGACCCAGCTGGGCAGGATGGGGTCTGGCCTCCTCCTTCCCGCTCCCTAAGCCTCAGCCCCTCCCCCACCAAAGCAGGGCAGGGAGCCCAGACAAGGGGGGGCTGGGCTCTGGAGCCTGGATGCTTCCTGCGGACATTCTGGACATTCGACTCCCACATTCCTGGCCATTCCGAAGACTCCTCGGTCCTCCTCCCTCCCACCCTCCCCGCGCAGGGAGAGGGCAGCGGCCTGGGGCTGAGCTGGCTGCTTGGGGCCTGTAAGGATATGGGGGGGCCTCTGTGGGAGGGACTGAGATCTAGACTGCAGGGGCTGCCAGGAGGCCTGTCCGAGGCACCGCCCCGGGGGTCCTTGTGCTTCTCATAAACAGGAAGTCCCCCCCCACCCACCCTGCAGACGGGCCCATGTGTGTGCAGATGCTGGGCTCTGGAGGCCCAGCGGCCCTTGACCTCTCCGGCTGCTTCCTGTTAGCTGGGCCAGAGGAGAGAGAGAGAGGGAGACGGGAATAGCCCGAGATGGGAGAGGCCAGAGGGACTGTGAGTGCAGAGGAGAAAAGCACAAGCGCACAGAGGCCAGGCTTGCCTAACACACAGTAGGCACTTAATGACACATCTGCCCTGAGTCTGGGTAAGGAGAGGGGTCCAGGGGAGAGCAGCACAGTTGGGGAAAGGAGAGGCTAGAGGCCAGGGTCCCACCCTGCGGTCCTGAGGCCTGGCACATAGTAGGTGGTCGGTAAATATGCCAGACCTTTGTTTATATAGGTGGGGAGGGAGTGTTCTTGGGAGAGCCATGCTGTTAGCTGGCAGGGGAGAATGGGGCTCCCCTGGCCTGGCTGCTCCCTGCGGGTAGACAGCCTCCAAGCCTCAGCATCCCATTGTCCCTGTCTGGCCCCCGCCCTGCCCCAGAGCTGGCTGAGCCAGGCCACTGTCTCAAGGCCCTTTATTTTTAAAATCCCTGCGGTGTTCCCACCCCAGCCCAAAGGAGCAGTGCCAGCCACAGATCCGCCTTGGGCCTGGGCTCAGGGCCCAGAGGCAAGGGGGGGTGGGGCATCCGGCCACCCAGCAGCTGCCGATGCAATTCTGGGAGAGCTACTGGGCCGGCCGGCCTGCCTGTGCAGGGTAAGGCGGCTCTGGGATGCCCCCCACACTGGCCAGAGGTGTTAACCCAGAGGCCCGCTAGGGTCGCAGCCAGGCTTTGTATGTTGAATCCAGGATCTTATTCTTCTGTAAAGAGAAACGGACAGATACTGTCGGTGCATAGCACCTCGAGTGTGTAAGGAAGGAGGCACTGGCTCGACCTTGTGGCCATGATAGAAGGGCCCTGCAGAGGATGCAGGCAGTGCGGGTGCAGGGCAGTTCTGAAAAGAGCCCCCACCTGGCTCCATGCCTTCCTGGCTTGGTGGCCTTGCGCAAGTCATTCACCCTCTCTGGGCCTCAGGCTCCCCCTTTAAGAGGGGACAATAATACTATGGAAGGCGATGGTCCATCTGCAGACACAGCAGTGAACAAGGCAGTCATGGTCCCTCCTGACGCCTAAAGCCCTTGGGGGACATGGTTCTGCCTAAACAAGATCATGGCAGTCGGCATTGAAGAGAGTGGAGTGGGGCAAAGGGTGGGGAGAGATAATTTAGGTAGGTGGTCCAGGAGGCTTCTAAGAAGGTGACACTTGAGATGAGGAGGAGGTAGCCTTTCACTCATTGTGGGGAAAGTGTGCTGGGCAGAAGAAGAGCAGTGCAAAGGCCCTGGGGTAGGGGGTGGTGGTATGGCCTGAGCTAATGGGTATAGAAGGATTCTGTAAACGCTCAAGGACTTTGTGCACCTGGAAGGTGGTACTCTTTTTTTTTTTTAATTATTTTTATTGTTGAAAGTATTACAAATGTCCCCTTTGTGTTTTTTTTCTTATTTCTTCCCCCTCGACCCCCATTGCCCCCCTCTTCCCCACACCAGCCCCTCCCAAGTCTTCACCACACTCGTGTCTGTGTCCATGGGCTGTGCATATGTGCATGTAAGTTCCCCAGTCCATCTCCCCACCCCTGATCTCCATCAGGCTCTTATTGTTGTTGTCACTGTGTCAGCCTGGGGAGGAGGCAGGGATGTCACGGCTGAGAGCTGCCCCTGCATCCCTTCCCCTTCCCTTACTCCACCCGGAGAAGGCCAGGCCGGGGGGCCAGCCCCTGTGTGCGGGTCCTTGAACTACAAAGGCTGTTCACTCCTGCCCAACTCGTTCTTCTCCTTTGATCCTCCCAAAAGCTATGGGGTAGGGTGCGCCAGGCTTATCATCATCGTGTCCGCTTGATGGTCAGGGAAACTGAGGCAGGGAGGCGGATGGACACAAGATGTGGTGGTGTCTTACTGAGATCACCAAGCTCATTAATGGGAAGCTGGGCCGATGCTTAAGTAGCCTAGTTCCCAGGCTAATCCTTCTACCCTGTGGTGCCCCCCACCTTGACCCCCCAAAAAAGCTTCCCAGCCTCACCCCAGCATCTGTCCCCCACACACTGCGCCAGAAGGTGCCAGCCACCCCCAGCTCCAGCCAGAGAAGAATGCGCTGACCCTCCCGTGGGAGCTCTGGCCAGGCGGGCCTTGGCCGAGGAGAGGCGGCTGAGTCAACACCAGGCTGGCAGGGGCTCAAGCAGGCCGGCCCAGGCCCACCGGCCAGGCTCACCACCGAGCTGGAGTCAGACCCAGAGGGGGCGGCCCGCTCCCCACCCCTCACCATGAGACCCTCCCTCCTGCCTGTCTGGGCACCAGGCAGCCCGGTTAACCCCTGCAGGTCTGACAGGGGAACGAATGGCCTGGTAGGAGTGGTTGGTCAATCACCCTGCGGAAAGGTGCTGCCTGGGCCACTCCGCCCCTCTGGTTTCCTGGCCTGTGAGGTCCACTTGTCCATGGAGGGTGGCCGGAGTCACGTCTCCACACGTGAAATGGGACAAGCCATTGCGTCCCCCTCTGCGAGCTGGGGCTCAGATTCCCGAGTCCACAGGCAAGAGCTGTGCCCTGTTGCCAGGGGCCGAGGAGTGCTTGCTGCGGTGTGACAGCTCGCGAAACAGCTTAGGAAAGTACGAGGAGGAGTCTGAACACCTGACACCCCCGCCTGGGTTTGTGGCGCTCCTTCCCAGGCTGTCTTTGGTCGCAGGCGCGATCTTTCCCGTTTTACAGATGAGGTACAGGGAGGCTTCGAAACCTGCTTAAGACCCACAGCAGGGACTAGCGGGGACCAGGCCTTCTGACCCCTGGACAGACACTTGGAAAGGGGGGACAGCTGGGGCCATCTGTGTGCAGCCCGGCAGGTGGAAGGTGGAGCAGTGAGCAGAGCTGAGTTGATTTCTGCTCCATTTCAGAGAGATATTCTTGGCTGGCGGGGCTGTCCTCTTGGGGTGAGCTCCCCATCACTAAAGAGGTGTAAGAAGCCCTGGCCCATTTGGCTCAGTGGATAGAGCATCAGCCTGCAGACTGAAGGGTCCTGGGTTCGAGTCCAGTCAAGGGCACATGCCCCGGTTGCGGGCTCAGTCCCCAGTGTGGGGCAGGCAGAAAGCAGCCAATCGATGATTCTCTCTCATCATTGATGTTTCTATCTCTCTCTCTCCCTCTCCCATCCTCTCTGAAATCAATAAAAATATTTTTTTTAAAAAGAGGTATAAGAAAATAAATAAACTAAAGAGGTGTAAGCAGAGGCAACACCCCTCAGTCAGGGATGCTTCTGAGCCATTCTGGCCCCAGGGGGATGTGAGTGCAATGGGTGGGGTCCCGCCCACATCCTGAGACGGGACCATGGCCCCTTCCTGATCTCCAAGCCTTTGCCCTCCAGGCAGCGGCCCCTGTGGCACCACAGGCCCAGGCTGCAGTCCAGGAGGACCACTCCGGCTGTGAGAGGCTGAGGAAGTCACGTTACCTCCCGGGCCTCAGTTTCCTCATCTGCACAATGGTGCGGTGAGGGTTAGGCCAACGCAAGTACAGAAGGAGCCCTGAGCCCAAGCTCTGGTCTGGCACTTAGGAAGTGCTGAGTGTTATTTAGGCATCAGCTCCCCTCACTTCTATAACCTTCCTCTTCCCATCAATCCAGGAAAGGGGGGGAACTAGGAGTTAGGTTTAGTGGGGTACACCCAGGACTCAGCCAGGCGACCGGGAATGGACCCAGGACTCAGGCAGGAGCTCCGGGAATGGGCCTGGGACTCTTGCAGGAGCTCCGGGGATCGACCCCACTCTGTGAGCAGCAGGCAGGAGCTGCAGGCAGGCTATTTCTGTGTTCACCACACGAAGGAGATCACGTTTGTGAAAACCTTCAACCAAAGTGGTCTGGCTTTTGTGAGAAGAAAACAAACAGATGGCCCCGCGTGTCCAGGAACGAGCCCATGGTCAGGGGGGGAGAGGAAGGAGCCCCCACCCCACCCAGAGACGACCAAGTGAAGCCCCAGGGGCTGGGTTGCTGGAGGAGGCCACACTGGAGATGGTCAGGGCAAGGCAGGGCTGGCCTCCAGCCCACAGGCCTATCTCTGGAGCCAGGCTGGACGGCAGAGAATAGGCCATTGTTTCTGCTCCTCACACACTTTTCCTGTCCCCCCCTCGCCCCTCCTCTCTCCACCCCGCTCCCCTCACGTTGAGAACAAAGATCTGGAGGACCCTCCCCACCACCCTTCCATCCAGGCTCCTGGACGCCAGGCCCAGCCCAGAGCACCCGGCCCCATCACCCCTGCGGTGACAGGGTCCCCTGGCCCTGCCCCTGCCCCTTGCGCTATCCCTCCCCACTTCTGCAGCCTCAGGCCTCAGACCCCCAACTCCCCTCCATCCATCCATCTGACTGTCCTGGAGGGTCACCCCGCATCCTTCCTCGGCCCCCACCCAACTTCTTGTCCTGTTCTCCAGGAGAAAGAGTGTGGCGGGGTTGGGGAGCCCTCCCCCACCCCCATTTCCCTGAGGAGCAATGAGGGAACCAGAGCCCAGGCCGCTGGAAGGCTCGCTGAGAAAATTTCCAGGCGGCCAGCCCTCTTCCCAGAGCCTGGAATTCCAGAGGCGATTCAGGCATCAGGCCCGACAGCTGCCTGCCTCAGGGAGCCAGGCTCTCTCTGCCAGCCTGAGGCCACACCCTCCAAAAATACCCTTGGGATTAACTCCCATCTTGACCCCATGCCTCTCAAGAACCCATTCACACCCAGGCAGCACCTCGAGAAACAGCCGGACTGGACAGCCAGGGACTAATCTGCCATCACCTGGCCTCCAGGCCCCCAGCCAGCCCCGGGCAGGGCCCAGACTCCCAGTGTCTGTCACCACTCTGGCCGACTCGCCAGGACACACACAACCTTATGCCAGGCACACACACTGGTTGTGCCGGCCTGGCTTTCACAGCTTCTGGTTTGCGAAGCCTCCTTCAGGCAGCTCTCCCGGAAGCCCTGCCATGCTCTGTCCATGCTCTGTCTGAGCCTCCACTGTGAGACTGTTTTGTCCTGTTAGGCTGGGAGCTGGCACACAGTAGGCACTCAACAGATGTCCACCCACACTGAAGGCCACCCTGGGGTGTGGCAGCAGCTGAGGGCTCCCAGCTCCATTGCAGACTCGCTGTGCTACCCTGGCAAGTGTTACCCTCTCTGGGCCTCCATGTCCCCCGAAGCCCTCTGAGGCCCTGAAACTGCCCACCAAGCATTGTCTGTAGGGGCTCCGGGGCTCCAACCCTGGCTCCCTCAGAGCACGGTCCTGTTCTCAAAGTCAGGGTGCTGCCTGGCCTCTGCTAATGAGGAAACCCCTACCAAGGACCCCGAGGCACCCCAGGGTCTGTGGCCGCTAAGGGCAGCCATCACTGGGGGCAGGATGGTGACCCAGCCTAGCCCATGTCACAAAGGGCGCCCCCACACCCCACCTCCCAGAGCACCACGTTCAAGGCCTCTCTCCCCTCCTCCACAGTAGACACTTCCCAGATCATCTTTTTTTTTTTTTAATATATATTTTTATTGATTTCAGAGAGGGAGGGAGAGAGAGAGAGAAACATCAACATCAATGATGAGAGAGAATCACTGATTGGCTGCCTTCTGCACACCCCACACTGGAGAACGAACCCGCAACCCCGGCATGTGCCCTGACCGGGAATCAAACCGTGACCTCCTGGTTCACAGATTGATGCCCAACCACTAAGCTAGCCCAGATCATCTTCCTGAAGCCTGCTCTACCTGTGGGCAATCTCACCTCAAGACACAAGGCCCAACTCAAATGCCACCTCCTCCAGGAAGCCTCTCTGGACTTCCTCAGTGTCCCTTGCCTCCCAGTCCCTTCTACCACTATTTTGGCCCTTCATCTCCACCAATATCCAGGCCTCTGTCTTGCAAGCAGGGACTGCATTTCTTACCGCTGCCTCTTCACAAGGTACCCAGCCCAGCCCTGGCCCACAGCACTTACTTAATGTGTGTGAAGTGAACCAACCTCCTGGGGGAAGGAAAATGATAACAATAGAAATAATAATAGCTACCCTTCCTCGACCGTTAACCACAGGTCAGGCAGTGAACTTCATGGCTCATCACAGACGATGCAAACGAGGCCCAGGCGAGGAAGTGGCTTGTCCAGGGGTCACGCTGCTAATGAGAGGCAAAGCCAGGGTTTGAACTTGGGGTTGTCTGGCTGCAAATGCATGTTGGGTCATAGAGGTGGGAGCATGAGGGGTAGCCCCCCTAGCCCACTGCCTGTCTCCCCTAGCTGGGGAACTCGACCGCTACGCAACCCTCGCGGAGAAACCGGCACTGCCCCCTCCCCCTGCAATGCCCAGGCCTGGCCGAGCCTCTGCCAGGAGTCCAGCCCATGCAGTGTGGCCATGGAGTGGTCCCAGGAGGAACGCACCTGCCCTCGTGGTGGGTGCAGTCAGTTTAGGGGACAAGGACCCCCTTCCTCTGCTGGCCGTGACCATTCATTCCCCAGATGTGCCCGGGAATGTCTCGTTGACGCCTGCACAGGCAACAGGTGCCCATAGAGAATGGACCGGTGCTGGAGAGAGGCTCACTCTGAAGGAGGGCCTCCAGGAGGAGGTGACGTTTCAGAACAGCCTTCAAGGATGTTCTGCCCAAGGGTGAGCCACCGATGCAGGTGAGCAAGGTGTCCGCCCGTGAGAAAAGTGAGGGCACGGAGCGTGGGTCAGCAGAAGCCAGGTGTGAGTCCACGGAAGAGCATTATGGGATGGACAGGGAAGTGAGTGGGTGAATGGCGGGGGTCAGGAAGGGGGTTAGGTGGGCAGGTGTGGGCAGTAGCTCGAGGAATGCCAAATGGGTAGAGTGGGTGGGTGGATGGGTGGATCTACAGGTAGGTAAAATGGATGGAGGTGGAAGGGTACATGGGTGTGTAGGTGATGGATGGGTGGGAGTGAATGGATGGATGGACAGGGGTGTCAACAGTGGGTCAGCTGAGGGGTGGGTAAGTGGGTAGACGATTGAATGGGTGGGTCATAGGTCAATAGATGGATGGGTAAGGAGGTGGATAAAGGGATGGGTAGAGGGGTGGGTAGATGAATACATAGGCATGTGGGCAGGGTAGATGGATGGATTAGCAATTGCATCCAGGGGGTGGAGGGACACTTATGAGATAGAGGACTGCGCGGAGAAATCAATGGGCAGATGCATAAACTGACCAAAAGCCCAGCCAGACTTTGGGGTGGAAAGGGTACATGCTCCCTAGGGCTGGGCTGGGGGCTGGTGGATGTGGCCAAGACAACTCACTCAGCTCAAGGCTCCCACTCCAAACCTCACTGCAGCCTGGTGGGCAGCCACTGGCATTCCTGGGTCCCCAAGGGGGAAGCTCCTCTCTCTAGCTGGGCCCTGCCCCCTTCATCTTAGTCCACAGAGGACTTCTGCCCAGAAACTGCCTCCTTCCCATAAGCCCCAGCCTCAGGGGAGAGTTGAGGGGGCAGCTGAGTTCTGTGACTATGGCCCGAGGGGCCTCGTTCCTCCTGGACAGGGGAGGAGATGGGGGCTCCTGGCTCCAGGCAGCCAGTCCCACCTCTCAGCTCCCAGTCCCCAGCTGGCAGGCATTTGTTCTGCATTCTGCTCGGTGATTACAGCTCTGCCAGGGTTAACCCCTGCGTCCCTGTGCACAGCCTCAGGGGAAGGAGGGGGACCACAGGAAATTGGGGGAGGAGGAAACCATGGAAAATGGGGATTGCCCATCCTACATCCTTCAAAGGGATGCCCAGACCCTCCTGTTCTCCCATTTCCAGAGGGAAAAACTGAGTTGGATCCTTAAATCAAGAGTGCAGCCAGGCCCTCGCCGGTTTGGCTCACTGGATAGAGCTGTCGGCCTGCGGACTGAAGGGTCCCAGGTTCGATCCCGGTCAAGGGCATGTACCTTGGTTGTGGGCACATCCCCAGTAGGGGGTGTGCAGGAGGCAGCTGATCGATGCTTCTCTCTCATCGATGTTTCTAACTCTCTATCCCTCTCCCTTCCTCTCTGTAAAAAATCAATAACATATATTAAAAAAAAAAAAAAAAAAAGAGTGTAGCCAGGAATAGGAACGCAGCCTGCATGGAGAGGTACTCCTATCTGGAAACCAGGGATGAGCGCTCCTCTCAGCCTCAGTTTACCCATCTGTAAAGTGGGGCAAAGGATTCCTGACTCACAGCTTGCCTCACGGTGAGCTAACAGAGACAAGCGTCTGACACATAGTAGGAAGGTCCCCTGCCCACCCCCAGACCAGAGCTAAAGAGGACGGAGTGAGTGTGTGGCAGGTTGTAACCATTTTCGTTAAGACCGCTTTCTCAGCTGTCTCTCTGGGGCTCCCAAGAAGTAGTAAATACCCACAAGTAGCCAGTATCTGCACTGGAATTATACCCATTTTACAGACCAGAAACCTGAGGCTCAGAGAGGCTAAGTGCCTTGCCCAGGGTCACACAACGGCTGGGAAGCCAATGGCCAGGATTTGGGTGCTGAGCCTCTGACATCACAGCACACGCTTCCTTTGCCAGCTGCTCTGAGGACCCTCTGACTAGAGTGACTGACCAGATCACCTTTTGAGAGGGAAAGGAAGTGCTATTAATAACCTCGCTGGGACAGTAGGCATCATCTGGAACTGTACTGAGCAGACCAGGAAGTAT
The DNA here is from genome assembly GCF_028538775.1 of Myotis yumanensis. Lineage (NCBI taxonomy): Eukaryota > Metazoa > Chordata > Mammalia > Chiroptera > Vespertilionidae > Myotis > Myotis yumanensis. The sequence continues at coordinate 207,548,994 of NW_027223754.1, forward strand.
GGACATCCTGCCGCAGCGAGCGGCTTTGGGCAAGTCACTCAATTTCTCTGCAAAAGAGACACGATGGCCGGCAGTACCGTCCGACGGGGCTCCATGAGGATTCAATGTGGTGACGCACAGGAGGGGCTGTAGGGCCAGGTATGCATTGATGCTCAACACACGCTGGCATTACTCCTGCTGTCGGTAGTCCCTGCTTCCGTCACCGTCCGTCCAGCCCATTCTGTGCTCACACAAGAGCTTTCAAATGCACACCTGCCCTGGCTGGTTTGGCTCAGTGGATAGAGCGTCAGCCTGCAAATCAAAAGGTCCCGGGTTCGAGTATGGTCAAGGGCACGTACCTCGGTTGCAGGCTTCTCCCCAGCCTGGGCCCTGGTCAGGGTGAGTGCAGGAGGCAAACCCATCGATGTGTTTCTCTCACATCGATATTTCTCTCTGTCTTTCCTTCTCTCTTCCACTCGCTCTAAAAAGCAATGGAAAAATATCCACGGGTGAGGATTTAAAAAAAACAAACCCGCACACCTGATCACGCTGCCTGCTGGTCCCATCCCTGCCTCGGTGAGTGAGGCTGCACACCTGGCCCAACGTTAACCCCTCTGACCTGGCCCAGTTTCTCTCCCAGCCGCTGACCGTGCCCACCACCACTGGCCCTCTGGGCAACCCCCTCCTCCCTCACCCTGCTCTTCGGCACCTCTGAGACTATCCCCGATCCTCCCTGAGACAAAGCCTGACCCCAGGAAAAGAGCGCACACACTGGAGTCTCAGTCGTACCCCTGTGCCACTTGAGCAGGTGCTGGAATTCTCTGTGCCTCGGTTTCCCCGTTTTCCAGTTGTGCAAATAACCCCCTCCCCTGGCGGCCAGCGGGAGGATTCAGGAAGACAATGACAAAGCCCAGCACTCTGCACACGACCACCCTCCACCTGTGGGTAAACAGGGCTCCTCGGCCCCAGCCAGGTCGGTGCTCAGACCGCTTCCTCCAGCCAAGCCTGCCTCCTTCCTGGGGATCCTTGGCTCCAGCCCTTGGCTGCTGCTCTCTCCTGCCAGGTGTGTGGGCACTTCCACTGCCCTTCCCTCTGCCCATGTATCCCTTACAGCTTACCTGGGGTATTACCTCCTCTGGTGCCCTCAGTGAGCCCTCCCCGCCCCTGAGAGCCTGGTGAGGTCTCTGTGCAAGGACAGCGCCCAGGACTTCCTGCCTGTCCTTGGAGCTCACTGTCCCGGGGAGCAGCAGAGGGGAACAAAAAAACATGAAGCGGGAGTCGGAGATCTATCTCCCTCCTTGAGGAAGGCACGGCCGGTGCACAGCAGATTCCCTGACCTCAGGGGCGGGGGAGGGTGCTCAGTCCAGCTTTCTGACCCATCCATCGGAGGTGTGATCTCATTTACCTGTTCGGCAAGCCTCCCAGGTGCTGACAGGGCAGAGCCCTTAGTAACACAACAGCTGATGCCTGCTTTAATCAGCCCATTTTACAGGTAGGGAAACAGAGGCTCAGAAAAGGTCAGCCATGGCCAGGGCAGAACAGGAAGGCTCGCAGCTGGGTTTCAGGGTCCATGTCATTGAGACCACCACCCCAGACCACACCACTCCCAGTGGCCTGCCACGGCCTGTCCCCCACACACCTGGCAGGAGAGAGCACGGGCTCAAGACCGTGCCCTGGCACCTGCGGGGCCTCTATAGGATTGAAAGGAATGGGAGAAAGGGAGTGGCCACCCCAGCTGGCGGAACTCAAGGCCTAAGCTGGTCTCTGGCATTCAAGGCCTCCGAGGTCAGGCATCCCGGTTCCCCCAACGCCCGCAGGAAGTGGCTGCAGAGCCCAGGAGGGAGTCGCCTAGGGCAGTGCCCCTGGGTCACGCACAGAGCGGCAGGGAGGGCTTGGCTGCAGACGCCCCGAGTCGCCCAGCCCGGACAACCCGCACATTCCCCCGGCTCCTCCTGCCCGGACGGCCGGCCTGGCGCCCCCGTCACTCCCCCTCCAGCTCTGGCCGCCGCCGGGGCGGCGTGCTGGGTGCCCGGGAGGGGCCCCGAGGGGGCCGGCCCCGCCCGCGGGCGGGAGGAGGGAGCGGGAGGAGGGCGCGCGCCCACACCCCGCCCCCGCCCCGGAGCCAGCCCGAGGAGCCCGCAGCCAGGGCGGCGCAGACCGGCCCAGCGACTCGCCCCAGCTGCGCGCCAGGACGCGCTGCCGCCACCGCCACCGCCACCGCCGTCGCTGCCACCGCGTCCGCTCCCACCCGCAGCCCCAGGGCGCGGAGAGAAGGTAACCGCGAGCCGGCCGGCAGGTCCCCGGGCCCCGGGTGGGCGGGGACGCGGCGGGGGGACCCGGCGCCCCGGAGCCTCTGCACCCTCCTAGGCTCTCCGGGCCGGGGCGGGTGAGGGCGCCCGGGTGCCAACAGGAAGGCCTGGAGCGCTGGGCATGGAGCAGCGCGGGGACACTTCAAATTTGGGGTGGTTTGCCATGTTCCCGCCTGGAGGAGGGGGGCAGAGATTTGGGGGGAACAGCACACGGGGTGGCAGGAGGAGGGGGCGAGCAGAGGGCCGTCTAGGCTCCTTCCTGCCTGGGAAGGGGAGGCATGGGGAGGGGGCCGTATGTCGGAATGCCGGGCTCCTGGAGGCCGGCGCGGAGAGCGGGAAATGGGGGGGAGCGCTGGGGAGATGGACGGAGCACCCTGCCCCCTCCCCAGCCGCTGCATTCCAGGCCGAGCAGCGGATGAGGTCATCCCGTCCGGTTCCCCTCCGGCCAAGCAGCCGGCTGTCCCCTGCCCACCCCCGGGAGCGACCCTCCGCGTTCTAACCGCGGCCCCCGGGGCATGTTTTATGTCTGAAGTCTTTCCCGGACTTCCAATCCCGCTGCCCTCGACATAGTCTATTCCCGTCCCAACCGCGCAAGACGCGCGAAGTCTGAAGCCCGCGGTCTAGACGGGGAAACTGGCTCCGGGAGGCCCAGGGGCTGACCCGGGGCCACCGCGGCACGGAGCGCGCGGGGTGCACCCGGCCTGTGGGGCTCGGCCCGCAGCCTCCCCCTCGCCCAGGGAGGACTGACTTGGCTCTAACTTGGGGTGGGGGGGCTGGAAGCGACTCCCCTACACACACACACACACACACACCGCTGAGACTTCAGACAGCTTGCTACTCTTTTCTGGCCTCAGTTTCCACGTCTCTCCACCTTGAAGCAGCTGGCCTTTGAGAGGCCAACTCCCCCCCCCCACCCCCACCCACGGAGTTGGCCCCCTATTCCAGGGGCCCTAACCAAGGTAGGGTCCCGCTGCCCATCGGTTGGGGTGGTGTCACCCAGCAGGGAGGGGGCTGGTGCACGCGACTGGCCTCCAGGATGCGAGACAGTGCGGCCGGCGGCGGACGCGCAGCCTGGGTGCCTCCTAGGCGAGCGCCGAGCACGGCCGCCCCCGAGCGCGCCTCGGCCACCCCCGCGTCCAGACGCGCGCCCGGCCTCCCTTCAACCACATGTGTCTCCACAGCGGCCCCTATTGGCCGCTCCTAGTACACGGTCCCCTGCCTGGGGCCTCAAACCTGGTCTTTGCGGTCTTTACCACCATTGAGTAAACGCCTACCATGTGCTAGGGCCTGACTCCTCTGTAGGTAAATGTAAGGATTCCTGGCCCCCGAGGCTGCTGGTGACCAGTTTTGACTGAATGTATAGAGCAGGGGTCCTCAAACTACGGCCCGCGGGCCACATGCAAATACAAATATTGTATTTGTTCCCGTTTTGTTTTTTTACTTCAAAATAAGATATGTGCAGTGTGCATAGGAATTTGTTCATAGTTTTTTTTTTAAACTATAGTCCGGCCCTCCAACGGTCTGAGGGACAGTGAACTGGCCCCCTGTTTAAAAAGTTTGAGGACCCCTGGTATAGAGCTGTGCCGCCTGCCTCCCAGACATGCCCTTCCCAGGCTGGGCGGCTGGCCAGGGTGCCCTCCAACTCCCCCCACACCCCTCCCCTGGCGCTTACTGCGGATGTTGGTCGAATCCTGGGAAGCTCCCAGCCACTCCGCTGTTTCTGCTCTGTGGCCCGGGGCAAGCTAATTCCCTTCTGTGTCTTGTTTCTTCATCTGTGAAATGGATGTTGTGACCATTAGCAGGTAGTATTCCAAGGCTTGGGAAGGGAGGTAGCACTTGTACCGGGACACCCAGAGCCCTGCTTACTCCAGGGCCAGGCAGGGCGCCCCGAGTGCCAGCAATGCCCTGTGATCAGCGTCGAGTGCCGAACAGCTGCCACCACGAGTCCCCGGAATGAGAAGTTGGTATAGGATGTTGAATCTGAACCTAGAGCTACCCTGGCCCAGCGTCTGGGGTTTGACTACTACACCTTCCCCGCTTACAGGCTCCCGGGAGGGGCCGGCTTCAGTGCTGGTCTGGTTTTCCACGTGGGAAAAACAGGTCCCCGGTCTCAGTGTCCTGCCCTTGGCCCCACAGCATGGCAGGGTCTCTCTACTGCAGTGGCAGGAGGTGCCCAGAGGCACTTGGGAGGTGGGATCATCACCAGATCGGGGCACAAGCTGGTCTCCCAAGTCAGTCCCAGTGGCCATGGGGGTTTGGCGGGCGCCCCTTTGGCTGAGAGGAGCAGTTGCTTCAAGAAGCCAGGAAGGCCCTAGCCGGCTTGGCTCAGTGGATAGAGTGGACTGAAGGGTCGCAGGTTCGATTCTGGCCAAGGGCACATGCCTGGGTTGCGGGCTCGATCCCCAGTAGGGGGCGTGCAGGAGGCAGCTGATCAATGATTCTCTTTCATCATTGATGTTTCTCTCTCTCTCTCTCTCCCTCTTCCTTCCTCTCTGAAATCAATAAAAATATATTTAAAAAGAAAAAAAAGAAGCCAGGAAGCTGGGGGGCTAGGAGAGAAGTGGGGGGTGGCCACATAGCAGACACAGTAAGCCCTCCACATGACATTTCAGAATGATCCCCCCACCCCAGTTTCTTCTTCCAGACATTCATCCCTCGTCTGCAGAGCAGGCAACCCTGGCCTGTGCCATGTACCTGCCCTGTAACCTGGGCCAAGCCCCTTCCCTCGAACCTCGGCTCTCCCTGTGAGGTGGGCTGACCCTCCAGCCCGCGGGGCCGTTGGAGAATCAGATGACATCACGTAATGGTTGGCCAACAGCAGCGTGCCTCACAACCACAGCAAACATTCCACGCGGACTTCTTGGTGCCAGGGGTGCCAGGGAAAGGGATGATTCAGAACAACCCGCCCCCCCCCCCCAGGGGAGGAGTTAGGGTTGGGGGAGGATCAGATGGTGGGAAGGAAAGAGAATGTAGTCAGAAAACAAAGCAAGCTTTGTTTTATGGCCGCCTTTGTTTTTATCTTGTTATTTAACCTATTTTGAATTTCAAATAACATTCAAAGGGCAGTATTGAGATTTTTATGCTTGGAGGTGGCAGCAAAGTTGAAAAAAAAAAAAAAAGTTGAGACTGGGATCTAGGTGTTCTTGTTAAAGACTATTATCAGCGTTTGCCAGCTGGAGTCCCAGGCACCTGGAGGTAAGTGACTTGCCCAAGGTCGCATGGTGAGGCCACGGAACCCCCCACCCACCCTCACTCGGAAGGGAGCAAGGGGTGATCTTTCAGCATGAAGGTTATCCTGTGGCACAAAGATCTCCTGATGAAACCGGTATTGGTTTAGCACTTGCCACGTGCAGAGACCAAGCTGGGTGCTGGGAAGGAGGAAGGCAGGAAAATCCAGACAGGTGCCCCACCCTCCGCGTGCGCTGCCAATCTGGGGAGAGACAAGACTGGGCTCCGGGAGCCCGTCAAAGGCTCTGTGAGTCAGAGGCTCCGAGTTCAAGTCTCGACTGGCTCTCTTCATGTGACCTTGAGCAAGCTTGGCCTTCTCTGGGCCCCCGGAAGACGGAGGTCGGACCAGACAGAGGCCCATAGGTGTCCTTCAGCCGGCACTTTCTAAGATACTAGAAGGGATAGGGTCAGACCAAGAGGAGATCAGAGAAGATTGGGGCTGTGGTGCCATCAGGAGGGGAGGCAGTGGGCAAGGGATAATAGCTTTTGGTGCCAGCTGAGCCTTTCCTAAACTCGTTCCCTGATGACAAGGCTCCTACATCACTGTGACAAACTATGACAAAGTCCTTTCCTGCCAGCCTTCCCAGAGCCTCGGAGGCAGGAGACATCTGGAAAAAGCCACTTTTGACCACAGGATCCTTTTCTCAGGAAGCACCTTGAAGGCGGAGGGTCCTTCGGAACCTCTGCGTGGGCTGTTTACACAGCCATTCACAAAGGCTTTGACGGGCACCCCTCCCTCCTGGCCACTCGGACTGGCAGACAATTTAACCTACAGAGAAGGGGGGCGGGGACTTGCTCAACCCGCCCGCGGGAGGCAGTGTAGCTTGGGGTTCAGGGGACCTGGGTGGAGGGGGTCCTGCTTCACCATCTCCTCCTGTGTAGGCTCAGGCAAGTCACTTCACTTCTTCGCCTTCGTTTCTCCCCTCTGATATCGTGCTCCCTGGGGGCTGTTGTGTGAGTTAAATGAGTGATGAACATGTCATGGGCACTTAGTAGGTGCTTCATCAATGGACCCTGTGTGATGACCACACACAGTGGAGGTGTACAGCCCTGTGAGTTTTTGTGCTCCCAGTCAGTACCTGCTCAAAGGCAACCCCAACTCTGATGTCTGCCCCAGGTGTTCAGTTTTGCCTGCTCTTCGGTTTCCTGTCCATGGACTCACACCATGTGTCCTCCTCTGTGAGGGTCAGCACTTGGTCAGTGCTCCCCACCCCTGTTGTCGGCTGTCAGCGTGTTCTCTTTGGCGGTTCTTATTTGGCCCCAGGGTCCCCAGGCCTCCCATCACCTTTCTGTCTTTCTCTCAGGTCTCCAGCTGGACAGGAGAGGGGCTGTCCACAAGGCGTGCCTACCCTGTCCTTGGACAGAACATCGACAGTTGATTCCACGGGGCCAGGAGCCAGGCCTCAGGGAGAGACCGGCCATGGGCCCCCCACAGCCTCAGCACTTGGGGGCAGCCGCTTAGGAAAACAGGAGCAGCCTCCGTCCACCCTTTACACCGAGAAGAAGGGACCTGCCACGGACCCACCGCCTGTCCCGGGCCCCAGCTGGGCATGGACCAGCACCTGTGACCTGCCAGAGCTGATGCCGGGCCCCCAGGGGGCCAGAGGAGGCCCCACCATGAGCCTGGGCAAGCTCTCACCCGTGGGCTGGGTGTCCAGCTCGCACGGGAAGAGGCGGCTGACTGCAGACATGATCAGCCCCCCACTCGGGGACTTCCGGCACACCATGCACGTGGGCCGAGGCGGGGACGTCTTTGGCGACACCTCCTTCCTCAGCAACCACGGGGGCAGCTCCGGGGGCTCCCACCGTTCACCCCGCAGCTTCCTGGCCAAGAAGCTGCAGCAGGTGCGCAGGGTGGGCGCCCTGCCCCGGCGGATAGCTTCTCCGCCATCGGCCTCGCCTGCTCCACCCGCCGTCTCCCCCATCATCAAGAACGCCATCTCCCTGCCCCAGCTCAACCAGGCCGCCTACGACAGCCTCGACAGCCTCATGGTGAGCAAGCTCAGCTTCAACAGCAGCCCCGCCGGCTCCGCGGACGGCCACTCCAGTTACGGTGAGCGCCTGGGTGATTTGCCCGTTTTTCCGACGCCGAGACCCAGAGGGTTGAATGGTTCAACCAAGCCTCCAAGTGAGCTCTTTTCCCCATAGTAGTGTGGTCTCACCACGGAGGTCAGGCCCAAACCCCAGACCGTGGAGGGGGAGGGGTCAGAGGGTGGGAACCAGCCCTCTCCCCAAAATACACAGACAAATCTGGACAACCACTCACATGGACAGAAGCCAGAGGCCCTTCCTGCTTGGTGGGGAGGGAGAGGCAGATGCTGTCTTGGTGCCACTGGGCAGCTCACCTGGGAACCAGGGTTCTGGTTCCTGCTGCCACCTAGTGGCCATTCCCTGCCCCGCAGCCTTGCCCCACCACCAGCGGTTGCCTCCAGGGCTCCCACTGTGGGTCTCTGCTCAGAACCCCACTGAGGGCTGGAGCCAGGGGCTGGACTTCCCGAGGCATCCGTTGAGTCTGTGACTTCTAGGCAGTCAGCCCCTGGCTGCTGGTTTCATCACTGTGACCAGCCCACATTCTGTGGACCCACCTTCAGCATCAGCCACATGCCAGGAGAGCAGGGACACGGCCGAGGTCACCGTGGGAACTGAGACTGAGGGAGATCTGAGCTTCAGGCTGGGTTCTGCCGCCTCTGACTGTGGCCCCGGGGAAAGCCCTTCCCCTCTGAGCCTCACTCTCTTCACCTGCAAAATGGGAATGAGGATTGTGTCCGTTGTCAGCTTCCAGAGTCACATGAGCGACTACTGGGTTCCCTGTATTGGAAAGATGGGAGGAAGTGAGTCCAGAGCGGGGAGAGTTGCTAGAGAGGGCGCATAGCAAGCGGGGTGGCTCCTGGCTCTCCCCTCCCCGGGTGCTGGTCAGGGACCCCAGCCCTGACACCGCTTCCCATTTTCCTTCTAGGCCTGGACTCTGGGTTCTGCACCATCTCCCGCGTGGCTCGCCCGGAAAAGCCTCGTGACCGAGACCATGACAGTGCCTTCCCCTCTGAACCTGAGCTTCGCCGCTCTGACTCCCTCCAGTCCTTCCGCCTGGACCTCGACCTTGGGCCGTCTCTCCTCAGTGAGCTGCTGGGGGTCATGAGCCTCTCAGAAGGCTCTGCAGCCGAGACTCCAACCCCAGCCCCTGCCGCAAGCCCCCCAGCCCCTGCCTCAAGCCCCCCAGCCCCTGCCGCAAACCCCCCAGCCCCTGCCTCAAGCCCTCCACCCCGTGGACACTGCCCCAATGGGGTAACTGCTGGGTTTGGCCCAGTGGCGGAGGCGAGGGCCAGCCCCGTGGGGGAGTGTCCCCGTGCACCTGCTGACATGGCCCCTGGCAGGCACTGGGGAGCCGGCTGGAGTGGCAGCCGGGGCAGCCGCCACTACACTGAGATGGATGCTCGACAGGAGCTGGTGAAGGTGCTGCCCCAGGGGCGGGCTTCTTGGGAGAGCCTGGATGAAGAGTGGGGGGCACCCCAGGCAGGCAGTCGGGCCCCTGTGCCCAGCACGGTGCAAGCCAACACCTTCGAGTTCGCCGATGCTGAGGAGGACGATGAGGTCAAGGTGTGAGCAGCTGAGCGTGGGCTCAGGACCCCGCCCAGCCTCCGGCCACTCACTACCCTGAAGAGCCCAGGTGCAGAGCTCGCCCTCACCTGTCACCTGGGTCCTGCTGATGATGGATGGAGAACCCACACTGCCCCCAAACCCTCCACGCCTCTGCTGGACAGACATGGGAGGAAGGCCAGGCTGGTGCTGGGACCTGGGTGTTCCCGAGGACCCTGCCGGGCTGACCTGCTTCCCCCCACTGCCGCTCTGGACCCGGTGGCCCTGCCTCCGGCCCCGCCCCCACCGGCTGGAGGGCCGGCCTCACAGAGCCGCCTTTGTGTGGGGAAGCTGTCCTTGCTGGTGGGGGGTAGGGAGCATACCACACAGGGCCTCTGTCTCCTCCCAAAGGGGCCGCCTGCCCAGCTCATCCTGGAGCTTCCCCAACGTGCCCACCCCAAACCCCCCTTGTCCCAGAAGCCTCGAGGTAAAATCAGGTGTGACCCCACCTTCTTGTGCACCCCAGACCTGCCTCCGGGTCCCGATTAAAAAGGCTTTTTGAGACGCGGTGTCCTGCGCGATGTTTGGGGACCTGGGAGTACGGTGTCAGCTCCACCTGCTTCCATGCCCTCAGCATTGGGTTTGGAAGCCAAGGACCCCCTAGGGCCCCCAGCGCACGCAGGGGCCGAGAGGGTAATGAGTAACCAGGCTGGAAGGAATGTTCCTGAGATAAGAGGCCCAGGTGGGAGCCCTTATCTGCAGTTCCGGGAACAGCCCCTGGCCCAGGTGCCTGGATCAGTCCCTGCCTCTAATCCCACGGGGCAGCTTGGCACTTGCCCTGGTGATAACAGGGGGCAGGCAGGCGGGAGTGGGTGCTCAGAGGTGTTCGGAAATGTGTCCCAACTCCCGCGTGGCAGTCCTATGCCCTTGTGCCTGTTTCCTCCTCTGTATCATGAAAATGCATGGGGAACACTAACCAGTTTCTGCCACAGAAAGACTGGATAAAGGTGGATTCTTTTTTTCTTTCTTTTTTTTGATTTTTTTTTAGAGAGAGAGGAAGGGAGAGGGAGAGAAACATCCAATCGGCTGCCTCTTGCACACCCCCTCCTGGGGATTGAACCTTCAACTGGGCATGTGCCCTGAACCAGTGACCACCTGGTTTATACCACTGAGCCACACCAGCTGGACAAAGGTGGATTCTTAATTTGGCCTTAGCCTTGGGGGAGGAGAGGGGTCAGAGGGGCAGGGAGTGCAGGCGGGCAGCCAGGACCCAGGGGCTGCTGGGCCCGTGTGACTGGGAAGGAGCTCAGGATAGGAAGTCGGTGCGAGGACTCTGTCGTTCCGGTGAGCGCCGCCCACTCCGTCAAGCTTGGAGGAGGAGATGTTGAACCCACCCAGCACTCAGGGAGCTCAGGTGGCTGTGGCCCAGCCCGTTGGGAAAGGCCAACTGGTGCCTGTCTGGCAGCTTCACCTTGAATCTGTCACTCTCGAAGGTCACGGTGAACTGCAGGAGGAGGACAGGTGTCAGGGAGGCAGGAGGCACCCTGGGAATGGGCCAAGCCAGGGCCCAGTGGCTCAAGCATGGTCTAGCCCAGGGCTCCCTACCATCTGGGCTCTCCCTTTGGCATTGTCCTCAGGCCCCTTTCCCCTTTGACCTCACCTTGACCTCTGACCCTGGACTAAAGCACAAGTGATCTTCCCATTGCTCCTGCCCCCAGCTGTTGCCCTCCAGTGAGTTGCAGACAATGGTGGGTTGAAATGCAGGTCCAGCTTCTCTGTCTCCTGGGGCAGATTAATCATAAAGCTGCCGGAGATTGGAGAGGGGGGGGGGGGGGAGGGCGGAGGGAGACGGGTAAAGATTAGAGGCCAGCCCTAACTGGTTTGGCTCAGTGGATAGAGCATCGGCCTGCAGACTCAAGGTTCCCAGGTTCGATTCCGGTGAAGGGCATGTACCTTGGTTGCGGGCACATATCGAGTAGGGAGTGTGCAGGAGGCAGCTGACCGATGTTTCTCTCTCATCGATGTTTCTAACTCTCTAACCCTCTCCCTTCCTCTCTGTAAAAAATCAATAAAATATATTTTAAAAAAAAAAGATTAGAGCCCAGCCCTGGGTAACACAGCTTGCCTTGCAGGATCTTAGTAAACCACAAGCTGGAAGAGTCACCGAAGAAAGTTGTTTATTGAGGTCTGTGCCTTAAAACAAGGGAGGTGACACCTCGGTCTGACTGGACAGCGGGGTGTCGCATTGCACTAGAAGCACAGGACTGCGGTTCTCTACGGACGGGTAACTGGCAGGGACGGTGTCAGCAGCTGAGAGTGTCCGTCGTGGGGGAGAGAATTGTCCTTGCTACTGAAGACCTATCAAGTTTGACCATAAACAGTTGTCAACCAAGGCGGGGAGCTCCCTGTCCCTAGAAGTATGCGATCAGGGTTGTGTGACTCCTGGGGGCAGTCACTACAGAAGCCTGGGTTACACCTTCGGAGTCCCTGGGCGTGGGAGGTCTCAGGCCAGCGGTATCCCACTTTCCTGCAACCTGGAGGGACCCAAGTAGGAGAAAGGGGTGCGTTTTCTCTCGGCTCCTTTCCCGTGCACCTGCCTGTCCCCTCCCCAACCAAAAGGTGATGGTGGTCAGTTCCCAGAAATGCTGATGTTCTACAACACAGGAGCCTCGTGCTGAGCCGTAACCCTCCAGGTGGATAAACATCTGCTTCTAATGGAGAGGATGCGAACGCAGCCACTTGGCGCCCCCTGGTGGCTGCCTCTGGTTTAACGTGGCGAAAGGCTGGCCTGCCCCTCAGCTGGGTAGAGAGGGTGGGTCCTGGGGTTTAGCTTTCAGTAGAGGCACCTGGCCCACAGGGGCTGGGCAGCGCATCCACCTCCGAGCTGGTTGGGAGAATTCGAGACCGTGTGCGTGAAGCCGCACGCATAGACAGGGCCTGGCACAGACTCAGCACACTGAGGGGCGACCTTCATTATGGTTACTTACTGTGAGCCAGGCTCAGGGGGTGCAGCTGGGCAATAGGGGTGCTGTGGGATTGTACAGGTCCAGCACCCCTGTCTCCCCTCAACCAAGTCTGAGGCCCGGAGAGAGACTGGGAGGCAAAGCTGGGGTGGGGTGTGAGGGTCCAGGTCTAGTGCCCGCTTTGTCCCTAACTGGCTGAGTGACCTGAGGCCAGCTGTGCCCCTTTCTGGTCCTCGGTTGCCCCATCCTACATAATAAAAAGGTAATACGCAAATTAACCCTCACGCCCTCACAAGATGGCTGCCTACGACCAGGCTGGCAAGGGGGTTAGTGAGGGGATGACCAAACGACTGAATAGCAGGCCGGTGGGCAGGGTGGGGGGCAGTTAGGGGCAACCAGGCAGGCAGGTGAGCGATTAGGAACCAGTGGTCCAGGATTGTGAGAGGGATGTCTGACTGCCGGCAGTCGGACATCCCCCAAGGGGTCCCGGATTGGAGAGGATGTAGGCTGGGCTGAGGGGACCCTCCCCCCATGCACAAATTTTGTGCACCGGGCCTCTATTCTATAATATAAGAGACTTGGCCTAGATGGTCGTTGGAGAGGGAGGAAAGAGTGGGGGATGAGATGAGCAGGAGAAGAAGAAAGTCGGGAAAGCATCTGGGCCCGAGGGTCCTCCCTGAGAGGCAGAGAGCATCCCTCCCGCCCTGGAACCTCCATCACACCACACTCTCATCCCACCTGTACTGGCTTGAATGGGTTTCCCAAAAATCAGGTCCAGGTGGGCCCTGTGAATGGAGCCTATTTGGAAATTGGGTCTTTGCTGATGTAAGCAGGTTAAGATCAAGTGTGATTGGCTGGGGTGGGCCCTAAATCCAATAGGACTGGTGACCTTATAAAAGGAGGGAAATTTGGAGCCAAAAACCAGGCGGAGGAGAAAGCCACGTGAAGACGGAGGCAGAGACTGAGAGCTTAGCCACAAGCCAAGGACGCCCCCACCAGAAGCTGGAAGAGATCAGAAAGGGTGCCCCTCTAGAGACCTCAGGGAGAGTGCGGCCCTGCCCACACCTCCACGTCAGACCTCCGGCCTCCAAAACTGTAAAAGAAGACATTTGTTATGGCCGACACGGAAACTGACACACCACCCAGTGCTCAGAAGGGGTGGTCTGCGATCCAAGTCCCCAAACACAGGGTTCTGCAGCTCCGAGAGGGCAGTGACTCATCCAAGGCCACACCGCAAGCTAAGGCACCGCCAGGCTGGAAATCAAAGGATCAGGGACCTCACTGTTCCTCCACTCACCCCTGCGATTGAAAGATTATAACCTTGGACAATGTAATCTCCGAGCCTCCGTTTCTTCGTCTTCATAAGGCTCAATAGATGTGAGCAGTTGTTATTGTTACTGCTATTAATATGACTGATGAGCAGCCCTAGCCGGGTAGCTCAGTTGTTAGAGCATCGTCCTGATATGCCAAGGTTGCAGGTTTGGTCCCCTGTCAAGGCGCAAACAAGGAGCAACCAATGAATGCATAAATGGATAAATAAGTGAAACAACAAATCTCTCTCTCTCTCTTCCCTTCACCGCCCCTCAAATCAATAAATAAAATTTTAAAAAGAAAATGAAAAAAATGTATTACTTGCTCTAGCTGGTTTGGCTCAGTGGATAGAGTGTCGGCCTGCTGACTGAAGGGTCCCAGGTTTGATTCTGGTCAAGGGTACATGCCTGGGTTGCAGGCTTGGACCCCAGTAGGGGGCATGCAGGAGGCAGCTAATCAATGATTCTCTCTCATCATTGATGTTTCTATCTCTCTCTCCCTCTCCCTTCTGCTCTGAAATCAATAAAAATATAATTTTAAAAGAAATGTATTACTGATGAGCACACTGAGGCTGGAGAGGGGAAGAGACAGGCTGAGCGCGATGGGGGAGGAAGCAGGGAGCCTGGAGGCTGAAGGGCTAGGAAACCATCTCCCCAACTTCCTCACTATCCGGACGGGGCAACTGAGGCCTGGAGAGAGACAGTGAGACTTTCCCCTCGCAACCCCCTCCCCATCCCCATTCAGGTGAAGGTGTGGATGGCGGAGAAGCCAGCATCCTCACCGACAGGGCAGCGGCTCTCCAAGGCCGCTGGATGCCTGGAGGCCTATGGTGGCTCAGGTTCTCACCTCCCGGCCCAGCTTATCTCCTAGAATATTACACATTAACTCCCCCAAGGCCATAAATGGGGACTTCGGTCCCCTCTTCCCAGGTCCCCAGAACAAGAAGCCAGAAGGCTCCTCACCGGGCCCACCCCCCAGCCCAGAGCATCCTCCAGGCTCCCCCAGCCCAGCCTCCTGCCTCGTCCAGGAGCCCGAGGATGCGGGGACAGAGCGGGACTGGGTGTCAGGAGCCAGTCACACACGCTGTGAGCTTGGCAGGCCCCCCAGCATCCCTGAGCCCTGCGTCCTCGTCCTTACACAGAGCTACAGAGCTACTCGCTTTGTAAAGACACTCTATATTTCTCATTTTCTATGATGTCAAAATTCACTTTAAAGTCTTTTGTTCTGTTTTCTCCCCTTACCCCATGACTTTTCTGATTGTACATGGAAGTTTTTAAAAAAAATTTTTGTTGATTTTTTAGAGAGAGGAGGGGGGGAGAGAGAGAAACATCAATAGGCTCCCTCCTGCACCCCCCTACTGGGGATCAAGCCCACAACCCGGGCATGTGCCCTGACCAGGAATAGAACCTGCAGCCTCTTGGTGCATAGGATGACACTCCACCACCAGGGCCACACCGGCCGGGGCTGCACATGTAAGTTTTACAAGCAATGCCCAGTGGCCCTGGCCAGTGTGGTTCAGTGGATAGAGCATCAGCCTGCGGACTGAAGGGTCTCGGGTTCGATTCCGATTAAGAGCACATGCTTGGGTTTCTAGCTCAATCCCCAGTAGGGGGCGGGCAGGAAGCAGCCAATCAATGATTCTCTCATCATTGATGTTTCTATCTCTCTCTCCCTCTCCCTTCCTCTCTGAAGTCAATAAAAATATATTTAAAAATAAATAAAATAAAAGCAATACCCAGTGGATGGGAAAAAAAAAACCCACACACACATCTAGAAGTATCTACAACAAAGTGTTAAAAAGTGGAGTAAGGAGTGAGAGGGCTGAGGCTGGGGTTGCTAGGGCTTTTCGTGCTTGGCTCTCTACTTCTATTCCTGTTTGTTTGTTTTTTAACTTCTATTGCTTATCGACTGCTCACCACAGGCAATAAGAGCCATTAATTAAGAAGAAAAACAGCGCTGATCACCCACCGTCAGGAAAAACCTGCTTACGCTGCTGGCATTGGTGGTTTTCCGTAGATTGATATCCTGGACCCCCCTGTAGCTGAGCCTCCTTCATTCAGCAAACATGAACGCCCACAAATCTTTATTTCAGAGCTATATGTTCACAGCGCCTCCCAAGCCTAGATTTATTCAACCCGTTTCCTTCTGCTCAATACTTATATTAATCCTAAATGTCTGCTATTACATCGGCTGCTGCATTAAATCTATTTGCACAGAAAGGTTGGCTGCATCGTGACAACTTATTCAGGGCGGGTTCCCAGAGTAGGGTTTTTCGAGAGCCGTGGTTTGGCGCGCCGGAGCCTTTTCCATTGGAGCTGGCGGTGGCCCTGGGCGGTGCCGGGAGGCTGGCCCACTCAGGGCCCTCCTGTGCCAGGAGCTGCAGGGTGGCTCGCTGCCTAGTGCTTACACAGGACACCGCCTGCAGTCCCCTGCCCGCCCCGAGGGGAGAGCGGTTTCCTCCTTTTCTCCACAAGGAAATGAATTCCTTCTCGGCCTTTCTCCCAGGGCCATGGGGAAGCCCAAGCAAGATAAGGAGCGTTCAAATGCTTTATACACAGAAACTCTCCGACCAACAGAAACTACACCTTGTAAAGCTGGTCTTTTTCTGATTATAAGAGTAATTCTAGCTCACTGGAGAAGGTTTTGGACCGCGCACAAAGTGAAAAAACTTAGAAGTTCACTTGTTTTCGAAAATATGTTTAAAGACAAGGGACACATTTCTGAATTGTGTACTTTTCTGTGTGTAAGTTTTACATCAATGAATGGTATTTAGGAAGAAAGAAAGGAAGGAAGAAAGAGGGAGGGAGGGAGGGAGGGAGGGAGGGAGGGAGAAAGGAAGGAAGGAAGGAAGGAAGGAAGGAAGGAAGGAAGGAAGGAAGGGAGGGAGGAAGGGAATCATCTAGCCCTGGCCGGTGTGGCTCAGTGGTTGAGTGTCGACCTATGAACCAGGAGGTCACAGTTAGATTCCTGGTCAGGGCACATGCCTGGTTGCAGGCTTGATCCTCAGTAGGGAGTGTGCAGTGGGCAGCCAATCCATGATTCTCTCTCATCATTGATGTTTCTATCTCTCTCTCCCACTCCCTTCCTCTCTGAAATCAATAAAAATACTTTTTAAAAAAAAAAAAAGAAAGAAAATCACCTACCCTCACATCTCCAACCCTATTCTCTTAGTCATGCCTACCTCTGAACCATGTACAGCACTTTCTCCAGCCCTCATCGCAACAAGCTCAACACATTCTCAAGGTGGTCTTTATTATGACTCCATTTCTCAGATGGGGAACAGAGGCTCCCAGGATGTATGCACTAGTAAGTAGCAGAACTTGCCTTGTCTACCACCCACTGCTCAGATGACTATCAAGGCAGGTAGCACTACCCTCACTTAGTGAAAGGACCTTAAGCCTTTTGGGTAGTGGCAGCCTCTGAGATGCCCCCTGGTGTTCACACCCTTGTATGACTGGCTCCCCTTGAGTGTGGCTGAACTCAATGACTCTATTCTAACTAACAGAATACCAGAATATAGCAGAAGTGATGGGATGACCCTTCTGAGATTAGGCGATGAGAAGACTCTCTCTCTCTCTCTCTCTCTCTCTCTCTCTCTCCCTCTCTGGAGGAAGCAAGCCATGTCATGAGTAGTGCTATGGAGAGGTCCATGTGCCAAGGAACTGATGTCTCCAGCCAATTGCCAATGAAAACCTGAGGCCTGCCAGCAGCCATGTGAGTGAACCTGAGGCCTGCCAACAGCCATGTGAGTGAACTTGGCAATGGATCGCCCACACGTAAGCTTTGGGCTGACTGGTGTAGCCAACACCATGATTGCAGCCTTATGGAGACTCTGAGCCAGAAGACACCCAGCTAAGCCCCACCTGGGTTGCTAACCCACAGAAACTGCGAGAAACATGTTTCTTATTTTAAGTCCCTATGTTCTGGTTAGTTTGTTACACAGCAGCAAATAACTAATACACTTTGCCAAGCAATTGTTATCAGAAGCTTGGTGGGGGAAATAATATTCATGAAGACCTCTTGACTAGAGAATGTGCAATCTGGGCATGTCCTTAGACATTCTACTATATTGATCTTTTTAAAGAACCAACTATTGGTTTTATTTCCTTCCTTTATGCTCATTAACTTTTTCTCCTAGTGTTCCATTTATTCTATTGCTCTTTTTCTAGTTTCTCAAGCTGAATGTTTTGTTCATTCATTTTTCATCTTCACTATTTTCTAATAAATGTATTTAAGGCTATAAAGTTTCCTCTGATTACCACCTTGGCCACTTCTGATAGGTTTGGGGATGTTCTAATCAGTATTCCAAATGTTACCCTTGAAACAAGCCAGATGATCAGAAAATTGTTCTCAGAACATAATAAGTGCTTAATAAATCAATATTAACTAGCAAAAATAATAGTATTAATAGTCTTTGGGGGAAAGTTGGAAAATGAAACATCAATAATACAGGATTAGCTAAGCTAATGATACTACAAAAATATAAATGAACTATTATGCAGCCATCAAAAAATCACATTTTGGGGACCTTATCCAGGTAGTTCAGTTGGTTGGAGCATTGTCCTGATACACCAAGGTTGTGGGTTCGATCTGGTCAGGTCCCATGCACTAGGCAACCAATGAATGAGTAGATAAGTGGAACAACAAATCAGTGTTTCTCTTTCTTTCCCTTCCTCTCTCTCTTTAAAAAAAATCAATAAATAATACAATTTTTAGTCACATTTTTTGCCCTCCATGGTCGTGTTGCTTGCTCATGGTACAGTGTTAAGTGAATAAAGCAGCTACAGAAGCAGGACTTCATGCTGGGCCCTCACTGACTGTCCGTGAGCCGCCAGGCTGCACTAAGAGGCAATGGTGAGGAGCAGCCGTAACAAAGCTGCTGGCGTGAACACCTCTGGGTGCCAGGAAAGGCATCCCCTAGCTGGCCACACAGGGTCTCCCTCGTGTAACACAGACACGTATGACTTTATTCAAATGCATGGGTGTGAGGGCCGCCGTAGTAAAAAAGTATAAAATATAGGCAGGCACGCCTTAAAGAGACCAAGTCCAGCGGGGGAGACAAGCGTGGGCACGGGAATCAACTAGAAAACAATTCCCTGCACCCAGTGGACGGCTTCAGAGAGCGCCAGGCTCCCAGGGCAGGAGGGAGGCCTCGAGTGGATGAAATCGGACCGGAATCTTGGCTCCTCCAGGCACCAGCTGGGGGACCTCAGGCCCAGTTAGTTAACCTCTCTGCGTCCGTCTCCTCCTGCTTCCACTGAGAACAGTGAGTGTTGTGAGGGCTGCGGGAGACAAGGCCTGGCCTTTGGTCACTGGTTAACAGATATGATTTGTTGTCACTGTCAGGAGCCCCTGTCCCCCTGTGCTGGCTGGGAGGGAGGCAGTACCCCCACCCGGCACTGCATCCGAGCCCTCAGGCCTGCGGCATGTTCTTCTCACAACCTCCCACGATGACTTTCTTGTGCCTGAGGTACTTCTGCGTTTGGGGGCCCCCGACATTCAAACCTATTTATATATTCTACATACACGTACATGCACACACACGTATGTACGTATATTTCACACCCGCAGCGAATGAATATGTTTTGGTTACATATTAGCACATTTTCTTCAACCTCGAAGTTCAGTTCATTTCCTTCTTCCGATTTTATGAGACCTTAGAACACTTCCGTGGCCCCTAAATTGTCCTGGGTCCCAGGTATTGTGCCTAGTGGGTACGCCAGGCTATGGTTTCTGGTCTCTGTTGCCCACTGGCCTCCTGCTGTTGGGGGACTTTGGTCCCGAGGTCTCTCAGATCCCTGCCTATCTCCTCTCCTGTCCTTTTCCTTCCAAAGAAGAAACAGATCAACACATCAGTCGCATCCGCTTCCCGCTCTGCCCACCCCTCCCTGCAAACCCCGGCTCACCCCTCCCCAACATCCTCTTTCAGAGATGACAGGGAACAGCGGGGCATGGGAAGCGCTGAGTGTTGCCTGGCCGGTGTGGCTCAGTGGTTGAGCGTCAACCTATGAACCAGGAGGTCAGGGTTTGATTTCCGATCAGGGCACATGCCGGGGTTGTGGGCTCGATCCCCAGTAGGGGGCGTGCAGGAGGCAGCCAATCAGTGATTCTCTCTCATCATTGATGTTTCTATCTCTCTCTCCCTCTCTTTAATCAATAAAAATAGATTTATAAAAAAGAAAGAAAGCAAGCACTGAGTTTGGGGCATCAGAATGGTGACTGTCAAGTCCTGGCTGTGTTGCCTACAAGCTGAGTAGCCATGGCAAGTCACTTGGAACCTGGGTTTCTTCATCTGTGAAAGGGAGCTAATGGAACCTTCCTCATGGCGGGGTGGGGTGGGGGGGGTGATATGTAACCTGGGGCGCATAATAGATTCTCAACAATAAATAAATAAAATGTGTTATTCTTTGCTTCCTTCTTTGGGGAGAGAATTGTGAAGGCAGGTTCCATGCGGACACTCAGGTGAGTTTGCAATGAGCAGCAGACGGGACCAGCATCCAATGGCCTGAGCTCCGGCCGTGAACACACTCCTGCCCCTCCCCCTGCCCCTGCCCCTGGAGGACAAGTCTTCTTGGGAAGCCAGCGTCCATCTCCCCAGAGCCCCGGGGGGCCTGGGACCAGGTCATGGGGGAGCGAGAAGAAAGATGCTGGTGACAGCCAGATGTTCCAGCGCAAGGGGGCCAGATACTCACACCAGCCAGCTCGGGCCCTGTCTCTCCTGGACAGAGCTGGGGCTCGTGGTCTGCGCTGTCCAGTCTCCGTGCAGGTCAAATCCCTCCTGTCCCCAAAGTCTTTCTTCGGGTGTGTTAGCCTCAGGCCCAGGGGGGCGGGGGGTTTGCTAGGGCAATTCACCTAACCCAGCGTTCTCAACCTGTGGGTCGCGACCCCTTTGGGGGTCGAATGACCCTTTCACAGGGGTAGCCTAAGACCATCAGAAAACACATATATAATTACATATTGTTTTTGTGATTAATCACTATGCTTTAATTATTGTTATATTTGTAACAATGAAATTGGGGGTCACCACAACATGAGGAACTGTATTAAAGGGTCGCGGCATTAGGAAGGTTGAGAACCACTGCAGTCTAACCTCTCTGGGCTTCCATTTGCCGCCTGTAAACTGGGAACTGGGACTGGAGCTGTCACACCAGACGGGGCAGATGTGAACCTTGAGGGAGAATGTGTGTGCGGCTCTGAGCACACTGCCGACCCATGTTCGGTGCTGAATAAGTGTTCGCTGTCATTAGGTATTATTTTTAAGCCTGGGTGAATGTCCAGGCTGCCAGAGCGGGCGCCCAGCCCTGCTTCTGCAGCTGTGCCCAGATGACCATCTGTCCTGGGCGCTTCCACAGATCCCTCGCTTCCCGCAGCGGAGGGATCTTCCTTGTTGAACCTGATCTCCAAGTTCAGTGGCCCCACTTTGAACCCTAGCTGCTGGCTGCGCTCCCAGCTGGCGTTTCTCCAGGGTCAGTAAGTCCCCTGGAGCTTGTGGGTCATCCTCACCTTACCTAGGACTGGAGGGAGGCCTTGAGGGAGGAAGGAATTTGGAGGAGCGGGGGGCTGGGCCACAGCCACTTAGCTGTCCCCTTTCTCCACTCCTGCCCCCACATCCTTCCACCACCTGCGGAGGTCTTTGTAGAATGGAAACGCAACACCTGCTCTCCTGCTCTGAACCCTCCAGTAGCTTCTCTCCTTAGAACAGTGGTTCTCAACCTTGGCTGCACATTAGAATCACCTGGGAATCTTTTTAAAATCCTGATTTCTGGGCTTCATCCTTTGGAAATTCTGTTTCTTTGTTACTAATGTTGTGGCCCCACCCCATAACAAATGGATGGGTGGGTGGATGGATGGATGGGCGGGTGGGTGGGTGGGTGGATGGATGGGTGGATGGATGGATGGGTGGATGGATGGATGGATGGATGGATGGGTGGGTGGATGGATGGATGGATGGATGGATGGATGGATGGGTGGATGGGTGGATGGGTGGGTGGGTGGGTGGGTGGGTAGGTGGATAGATGGATGGGTGGATGGATGGATGGGTGGATGGATGGATGGATGGATGGATGGATGGATGGATGGGTGGGTGGATGGATGGATGGATGGATGGATGAATGGATGGGTGGGTGGATGGGTGGATGCATGGGTGGATGGATGGATGGATGGATGGATGGATGGGTGGGTGGGTGGATGGGTGGGTGGGTGGATGGGTGGATGCATGGGTGGATGGATGGATGGATGGATGGATGGATGGATGGATGGGTGGGTGGATGGGTGGGTGGGTGGATGGGTGGATGCATGGGTGGATGGATGGATGGATGGATGGATGGATGGATGGATGGATGCCTGGGTGGTTGCATTGAGATCAGCAGCAGGGAGCATTCATCATAGAGCCCAGAAGGGTGGGTATTTTCAGAGGCTCTAATCTAAGGACTCAGAGCCCCATCACTTCTTCTCGCCCCCTCCCACCCCCAGCATATTATCTGGGCCCTTTGAACCAGGAGTCTCCTTCTCAGGGTCACACCAGCCTGCACACACACTCGGTGCTGGGTGATGTGCAGAAGAGACACCCCTGAGCCCTGAGGCGGACATGGTCCTGCCCTTGGGTTGCAATCCAGATGTTTCCACCCCCATAGATTAGCCCATCAACTGTGAGCAGGCGATGAAGGTGCAGCAGACTTTGTTGTCCACAGGAAGATTGGGTGGCCCAGGCCTGGGAGGAGGGACCAGGCTCAGGGCTGGGGTCTGCCCTCCCGAGGAAGGGCACTCCAGGGCCATCACAACACAGAAAGATCTTGCTTGCCGGCTGCTGTGGCTCAGAGGTGGAGCGTCGACCTATGAACCCAGAAGAAGGTCACCGTTCAATTCCTGGTCAGGGCACATGCCTGGGTTGTGGGCTCGATCCCCAGTAGGGGGCGTGCAGGAGGCAGCTGATCAATGATTCTCTCTCATCATTGATGTTTCTATCTTTCTCTCTCTCTCCCTTCCTCTCTGAGGTCAATAAAAATATATTTTTTAAAGGGCTTGCTTTACTTGTTTAATTTTTAGAGAGGTGTTCTCTGTGGGAAACATTCCTCTTGCCGCTTATAAAAAGCAGAACACGGAACATTAGGGTCTCTTCTGGGCTTGGCATACAGAACCTGGCACACGGCAGGTGCTCACGTATTGTTATTCTGTCGTTCATGGCTAACGACTGGCATTTGCTGGACGTTTCCCAAGCATTGGGCCCTTGTGAGGCCCTTCCCCTCTCTCCTCCCCATTCTTCAGCCCCAATGTCCTCAGCCTAGCCTACAATAATAAGAGGTCGCGCCATCGGCTCACCAGAGGGTGTCCAGTTTCTGGCAAGCAGCTGACACCTGCTTGGTTTCTCAACCCTCATACCTTGCTGGTGGGATGTCCAATGATGCGGCCACTATGGAAAGTCATCTGCCAGTTCCTCAGAAAGCTAAACTTAGAATTACGAGGACCCAGCACTTTCCCTCCTAAAGGGAGTCGAACGGAATTGAAAACAGGGACTCGATCAAATACTTGTACACCAGTGTCCATCGCATCGTTGTTCACAATGGCAGAAGGTGGGAACAGTGTCTGCCAACAGGTGCATCCATAAACAAAATGTGGTAGATACACACGGTGGAATAGTGTGCAGCCCTAACAAGGCATGAAGCGCTGATGCCTGCCACAACATCGATGAACCTTGAAAACAGGCCTTGACTGGTTTGGCTCAGTGGATAGAGTGTCGGCCTGCGGACTCAAGGGTCCCAGGTTCGATTCCGGTCAAGGGCATGTACCTTGGTTGTGGGCACATCCCCAGTAGGGGGTGTACAGGAGGCAGCTGATCGATGTTTCTCTCTCATCGATGTTTCTAACTCTCTATCCCTCTCCCTTCCTCTCTGTAAAAAATCAATAAAATATATATTTTTAAAAAGAAAACAATATGCTCAGTGGAAGAAGGAAGACACAAAAAGCCACCTACTGTATGATCCCACGTTCATGAAATATCTACAACAGAAATATTCATAGAGACAGAAAATAAATTAGAGGTTACCAGGGGCTGGGGGTGATGCAATGGGGAGCTATTGTCTTATGGGCACAGACGTTCTGTTTGGGATGATGAAAAACTTTTGGAAATAAATGGTGATGGTTGCACAACAGTGTGAATTTAATTAACGCCACTGAATAGTGCACTTAAAATGGTTAAAACAGAAAATCTTATGCCATTGAATTTTGCTACAGCTGTAAAAAATTAATAGTGTGATATACATATTCCTAATGACCATGTACGGATACCATGACAGTGAAGAAGGCTGATAGGAAAAAACTGCTCATTTGAGTATATCGTGTTGGAGGAGAGCTCTATTGATACCCTGGACTGGCAGGAAGATGGACAGGTGGGCCCCAGAGCAACTTAAGCCTGAAGCATCGTGGAGACAAAAACGACGGAACTGAAGCTGCCCTACCTCGGCCCCATCCTGAGAAGGCGGGGTTCAGGAACAGAGGGAGACCAGCGATGAGGTGATTGGCTCCATCAGAGAAGCCACCGGCAGGAGTCCACAGCGCTGAGCGGGGCTGCTGAGGACTGGCCATGGTGGACGTCACTCGCTCACAGGGTGGTCAGGAGTGGGAGCTGACTCAAAGGCACCTCACACACACTCACCAAGAAACAGTGAATTGTACGCTTCAAATGCATGAGTGCTCTGTTGCGTGAATTATATTTCACTAAAGCTATTTTAAAAGTCAGAGCCTCCCTGGAGTTCCTAACGCCAACTGATTGCACTTGTTTTCCGTAAGCCCCCTTCTGGGGTCAGGTGCCAGCTACAGGTACGGCCACCGAGTTTTCAGGAGGTTGTGGAAGGGGTAACCTCTCTGAGAGAGAGAGAGAGAGAGAGAGAGAGAGAGAGAGCGCGCCTTTGCTGCCTCCTGCTGGCCACTAAGAGAACAGTCTAAATCAGGAAGAAAAATAGCTTGTCAATTGCTAGGCATCTACCTCAAAAAAGTGAAAAATTAAGATGCATGTGACCAAAAAACACTTCACAAAAGTCAGATGGCTTTTGCAGGAACAGCTAGTCTCCCCCGGCCGCCACGCGACCAGAGGCAAGCCCCGTCTCACGCTTCGTTCCAAGCATCCCATGTGCCGCACGGTGAGAGCGAGCCCAGCACACGGTTCCTTCTGCGCCGTGTTTCAGTCTCCGAACCGTATATCTCGGAGGTTGCTCCGTATCGGCAAAGCACTTTTGTCTTTCTGAAGCCTGGGTCCCACTGATCTGAGATGAATGGGAAGTGGAGTTGGACATACATTTAGTTTGAGTTTGGGGTGTAGTTACGTCTAGGAATAGTTAGGTGGTCTCTAATCTAAAGAATAGTTTCCAGCCCGGCCAGTGTGGCTCAATGGTCGAGCACTGACCTATGAACCAGAAGGTCATGGTTCGATTCCCCATCAGAGCACATGACCTGGTTGTGGACTCGATCCCGAGTAGGGAGCATGCAGGAGGCAGCCCATCAATGACTCTCTCCTCATTGATGTTTCTTTTTTTCTTTTTCTTTTTTTATTGATTTTTTACAGAGAGGAAGGGAGAGGGATAGAGAGCTAGAAACATCGATGAGAGAGAAGCATCGATCAGCCGCCTCCTGCACACCCCCCACTGGGGATGTGCCTGCAACCAAGGTACATGCCCTTGACCGGAATCGAACCTGGGACCCTTCAGTCCCCAGGCCGATGCTCCATCCAGTGAGCCAAACCAGCCAGGGCCTCATTGATGTTTCTCTCTCTCTCTCTCTCTCTCTCCCTTCCTCTCTGACATCAAAAATAGATTTTTAAAAATAATAAAGAATGGTTTCCAGAAATACTCTCATCACTCGCACCCCCTGTGCTGGTTCACCTGGTGTCCTGACATAAAGGTGCAGGGACAGAGGTCACGTCACTACGTCAGCACAACATACGTCCCAGGCTCCCGACATGGGAAGAATGTGGCCAGTGGAGGAGAACCAAGGTCCGCATTGCATGGAGCCGGAAGCTAGTCTCAGACACGGAAAACCACAGGTGGAGGATTCCGTTCCCGCTGGCGCCTAGTGACCACGGAACTCCTCGCCACCGGGAAGACGATCAGTAACACAGCACATGCAGTTACCAATGCACCACACAGTAGGTTCTTTTTGTTGGGAATCGTGTGCAAAACAATTGAGCGATGCCTCTGTGTAGGACAGAGACCGGCAGCAGTACCGCAGAGAGAAAGTATACCTGTGTGTGACGTGGAACGTTTTCTAGGTCAGGACGCGGGGTTGTGTGTCAGCATACAACACATTCTGTCTTGACAAAATCGGCAGCTCCTGGGGAAACCGCACGGAAAATGTGGCTTTCCCCAATTTGACATTAAAAATGTAAGGTTCACATGACATTATCAGTAACAGATTACAAAGCTGAGAAAAACCTTTCTAAAGTTGAAAGCATTTTAAAAATATAACATACATATATGTATGTATGTTGTATTTTTTTTTATTTCAGAGAGAAAGGGACAGGGAAAGGGAAATTGAAACATCAATGATGAGAGAGAATCATTGATTGGCTGCCTCCTGCACTCCCCCCACTGGGGATCGAGCCTTCAACCCGGGCCTGTGCCCTTGACTGGAATTGAACCTGGGACCCCTCAGTTTACAGGCCCACGCTCTATCCACTAAGCCAAACCGGCTAGGGCGTAGAAAACATTTCTTTTTATTAAACAGGCTAGAAGTCTGACTTTTTTTTTCTCCTTAGAGAAAAGATAATATAATCACTGCTATATGAAGAGTATGCAGCCCAAATTGTAGGGAAAAAATGCATTCTAGTGGCTTGTCAAGTAGATAAGCAAAAATGTCTTATTGTTCTGATTTTATGATTGTGGTACTTGTCAGCTTTTTAAAGTTTGTAATTTGCAGGAATTTATTTTCCCACTCTAAATAAATATGGGACTTTGCCTGTGTAATTAATTCAGGCCCCAGGAAACTTGAGTTTCCCTGCTCGGGATGTAAAGCACTGTCTTACGTTGGAAGCCTGTGCATTGAGAAGCTCTGGACTAGATAAGTGATCGCAAAGACTCCTTCCAGCTCCGGAATTCTCAGAACTTCAGAAAACACGCCCTGTCCCCTTCCTCCCAAGGAAGTCCTTTCTTGGCGCTGATCCAAGTCTTTCCTGCTGTACGCGGAGTCCTTCTCCCTCGGAAGACCGGAAGACAAAGCGCCAGTGTGCAGAGTTCCCAGGGGAGACGTGAGGACAGGAGCCGTACAGGCATAAGCTTTGGGGGAAAGGGCAGAGAAAGGAGTCGATCCAAAGCCCCAAACCTAGGGAATAGACTTGAGGGCCCCTCCCAATAGAACAATAGTAATTACCATTTGGAGCTTTCTTTATTTAGCCTGTATTGAGTGCTCACTGTATACCAGTAAAAGCCATAGATATCTTTTCCCACCTGTATACTAGGTGTTCTATATGTTATCCCTAATCCTCCGCCAACTAAGACTCAAGAGGTGAAGTGACTTGCCCAAGGTCACCGATTTCTGCTCTCTCCTGCCATGCACACCTATCCCTCCAGCAGCCATACTTCCTGGGTTCCTAAAGATCTGACTTCCCACACACTGTCCCCTCACCATAGGGAGCAAATTCCTCTTCCTTCCTCTTTAGTTCCCTGCTCCAGGGCGCCTCCTCTCTCTCACCCCTCCCTCTACCCCAGCGGTGATTGATCTTGCCCTCCTCTGCAGCACTTAGAATACACCTGTACGGCCCTGGCCAGGTGGATCAGTC
Organism: Myotis yumanensis; assembly: GCF_028538775.1. Taxonomy (NCBI): domain Eukaryota; kingdom Metazoa; phylum Chordata; class Mammalia; order Chiroptera; family Vespertilionidae; genus Myotis; species Myotis yumanensis. The sequence continues at coordinate 207,576,122 of NW_027223754.1, forward strand.
GGTTAGAGTGTGGTCCGTTATGCCACGGTTGAGGTTCGATCCTCGGTCAGGGCACATTCAAGAATCAACCAATGGCCCTAACCGGTTTGGCTCAGTGGATAGAGCGTCGGCCTGCGGACTCAAGGGTCCCAGGTTCGATTCTGGTCAAGGGCATGTACCTTGGTTGTGGGCACATCCCCAGTGGGGAGTGTGCAGGAGGCAGCTGATCGATGTTTCTCTCTCATTGTGTTTCTAACTCTCTATCCCTCTCCCTTCCTCTCTGTAAAAATCAATAAAATATATTTAAAAAAAAGAATCAACCAATGAATGCATAAATAAGTGGAACAACACATTGATCTCTCTCTCTCTCTCTCTTCAATAAATAACAATTAAAGAAAAAGAAAAAAGAAGATACATCAGTGAACCAAACAGATGAAATGCCTTATCTTCATGGAGCTTTCATTCTGGTTGGGGAGAGAGACAAGAAACACGAAGATGAAAGGTGGAGCTACGGGCTAAGGGCAGAAGTTCAGCAGAGAAAGTGAGTCGGGATCATGTGTTGCAGACACCCTCCCACAAAATACCACGTGCGGGCACGCACGTACAGTGCGATTGAAACTTCGTGGCCCATGCGCAGAAGTCGGTATTTTGTGGAAGAGCCACACTCAAGGGGCCAAAGAGCCACATGTGGCTCGCGAGCCGCAGTTTGCCGACCACTGCCCTGGGCCATTTGATTGAGAAAGCAGTGAAGGCAGCATGTGAACCCAGGTGAAATGAAATCTCCGCTGTCTTCAAAAAGTGACTCCTGGCTGTGTAGATGCCCCAAACCAATGCGGTAAATGCGGTTGTTTTATTTCTGTGATAATTCATTTTAGTAATAAAAGAAGAAGAAGAAAAAAACGATGCCTGGCTGGTGAGCTCAGTGGTTGAGCATCAACCTATGAACCAGGAGGTCGCCCACGGTTGGTCAGGGCACATGCCGGATTGCACAGTAGGGGGCGTGCAGGAGGCAGCCAATCAGTGATTCTCTCATCATTGATGTTTCTATCTCTTCCTCTTCCTTCCTCTCTGAAATCAATAAAAATATACTTTTTAAAAAAAAGAAACAAACGAAAAGCGCTCCAAGTTCATATGATGTTACAACTTCTATTGAGAAATGCAATAAACTTACATAGCACTTTCCTGTGTAACTTCAATGGCCTGAGGAGGAGAATTGAGAAAACCATCCTAGTCAGCTGAATGGTTGAGTTTAGGGAAAAAACTGACCCAGCACAAACCCCGCCCCCCACCTTCCCGCGCCCCTCGCCCCGTTCCCGGCCCCCCGCCTTCCCCCCTCCCCGCTTCCTGGTCTCCCAACTGAGGTCTCTGCTGTTCTGCAAGGTGACTCGAGGTCGTTCTCAAAGCCGCAGCAGAACTGGATCGGCCAGATTCCCTCGTCCCCGTGCGCTCTAACCCTCCCGAGCACAGGGTGGCTGGAGGGCATCGCGGGCCGGGCCGCTTCCCCGCTGGGCCGCCAGGGGGCGACCAGCTGCAACAGACCCAGGAGAGCCAGGCACCGGATGCCCCCTGGGCGTGACGTCACCGCACGTCCCGGCCTCGGGTGGGAAGAGCAGGTGAGGAAGGTCGTCAGTGGAGGGAGAAGAGGCTGGGAAGTCTGTCATGCTGCCGCCCTGATTTCAGACTAGCTCCCTCCAGTGTCTCCCGTTCACTGTTGCCGCAAGGACATCTCTAAAACAAAAGCCTGATTTTGTCACCACCCGTGACACCTCCACATAGCTTACCAAAAAAAAAAAAAAGCTAAACACAGGACCTGCGTGATCTTGTCCCGGCCTAATTCCGGGCCAACATCCTTTGGAGCCGTATTGCAATAGTTTCAATTCCCTGAACTATCCATACTCTTTCTCCCTGAGTGCCCTGAAACGTTTGGGTTGGTCTACCTGGAGTATCTTTTTGCACCAGGTTTACCTGGAGAAATCTGTCTTGAAGTTAAATTTATCAGCTTCTCTGTGAACCCTCCCCAGACAAGACTCCCCTCATCCCCCACCCCCAGTTGGGATAGAGGCTCCTCCGGTGTTACCTATACTTCGTGGGCTTCCTCTCTCACACTGTGTAATAAATACCTGGCCTTGCCTTTCCAACGTTCATCACAGAGCAACAAATGATTGCAGAAGCAATGCAGGAAATAGTGCTGAGGTCAGGCTCTGCCACTTGTGAGATCGCAGGCAAACTATCTGGCTCATGAGTTTGTTGTGAGAAGTGGATGCATTCATGTGCAAAAAAAAACCGCTTAGATTAGAACAATGCCTGGACCACTGCAAGCAATCAACAAACTTGGCTTTCTCCCGATTTTCACAGTAGTCAGGCAGCCAACGAACGTCATGGCCCCTTTAAGGGACACGCCCACTTTGGCAGTAAGCGGAAGTACACGCTCAGGGCTCCGTGTGTGACTTCAGAGTCCCGGAAGTGACCTCGGAGCCCCTCAGAAACATGGCCGCAGGACGTTCTTTTGGACGCGGTCACGGGCATCTCCGTGACGCAGGACGAGTTAGAGCGTCCCGTGGGGTTTCCATGGTGCCGCCCTCAGCCCCCAGTTCCTCCGCTTTCTCTCCCGCCTGAGCGCCGCGCGAACAAGAAGTCAAGCGGCCGGTCCGCCCGTGACGTCACGCCGCTTGGGGGCGGGGCTAGGGAGCAGGTGACGCTCTAGCGGAGCTCGCGCGGATCTCTATGCTCCCGAGCGCTCGTGTGCGCCGCTCCTGCGCGTCGGGGCGGACGTTGCCCCTTTAATCGGCGGAGGGTGGTCCCGAGGAGGTCCCGCGAGAGCCGAGGGGGGCGGGGGGCGGTGCCGAGGCTGGGGGCCCGTGGCGGATGGAGGCCGAGATGGAGCCGGAGACTCTGGAGGCGCGAATCAGTGAGTGTCCGGGAGGGGCGCGGGCCGGGCCGGAACCGGAACCGGGGGCCCGAGGCGGGTCCCTTCCCGGCGGGGGCGGGGTACGGGGCGCCCCCTCCTCACGCCCCGCCCCGGTCCCGGGAGGGGCGGTGCCCCGAGCGGGTACCTGCGACCCTGAGATGAAGGAAGACCCACCAACTGGGTGGACTGCCCATCCGCTCCCGGGGCAGCAACCCTCGGGGAAGAGTGAGCTGCGTCCGACTCTGCGCCCAGCAGCCCCGGGACGGAGGAAGCAGCCTCCGACCCACTCGGGCCCCGACTTCTCCACCGAGTCTGCTCCTGGGGTCCCGGGAGGGAGCGAGGGAGCAAGCGAGCGCAGGGCTGCACCTCAGGCCCGGGAGGGAAGGACCCTGCTCCCTGCGGGGCCCGAGTCCTCCACTCTCTGGTCCTGCACGTCCTGACTACCCCCTGGCCTTTCCCTTGAGCTTGCAACTTCTCAGATTTGCTGGTTCCCCCGCCTAGGAAGGGAGGACCCACCGATCCATCTGATCCCCCAAGCTCTGGCCACATAGTAAGGAACCCCCCAAACCCTACAGACTTGAAAGCGCCCATCTCAAACTCCAGAAGTAATTTCAAGTTTTCTATCACTACCCTCAGCCCAGCCCCTCAGCCTCTGCACCTCCATCCAAGACTTCCAGCTGTTGCCGAACTTCCTCCAAAGGCCCCTGCACCCCTTTCTCTGAATCTTCAGACACTGCTTCCTACTGCCCAGGCTCCTGAGCCCTCCACTGAGCTCCCTACCCTGCAGTGCTGACATCCCTGGCTCTCACAACCCCGCTCCCGGACTCTGCCCCAGAAAGCTGTGGGTTGCTTCTCCCTGGGCTAGTGTTGGACCCGTGCCTGTGCCAGGGCCTCGGGGAGGCCTCTGGGTCTACGCTCAGCGCAGCACCTCGGCCTGGGGCACAGCAGGAAGCTTCGAGGGGTGAGCAGGGTTGACCCCCTGAGGTTAGCCCCAGAACCACACCGTCCTTTGGGATGTTTCTGTGTCGGTCTGGCAGGGGGAGAGGGAGGGAGTGGAAAGGAGGCACTCGGCCGCCATGGAGACTGCTCCAGAACGCCACAAGTGTCCCGGTCCCAGCAGCAACTTGGGGGATGGGCAGATGTGACGGGCAGGCTGAAGGACCTGAGGTCTGATGATACGAAACAGTGTCGGGTTTAGCAACAATGGGAACCTTCTGGGAGACCAAAGACTGTGGTCTGAGAAACAGAGGGGAATCAGGACTCCTGGTTGGGCAGTAGGCTGGGCCCCAATAAATTGGGACCGACATTTTTTCTCTCTTTCTTTCCCTTTGTGCCCTAGCAAAATTGCAAGCTCTTCCCTTGGGCTGGTTAGAGGTTAAAAGTAGCCTCCGATGGGTAAATGATGACGTTTGTCACTACTGGAGTGACAGAGTAAAGTCACACCTCCCTGGAGGTGTTCTTCCCTGCTTCCTGCCCGGGAAGGTGCCCTCTCCTTCCTCCCAGATATAATGGGCCTGGGGCTTGGGGCCAGGGCCAGAGAAGTTGGTCCGATCTCCTGGGACCCAGAGGCCCTCACTTTGAGAGAGATGCAGGGGAGAACGCTGATGGCTCGTGATTGCGCAGCTTCCTTGCTGGGTTCTGACTCAGGAGCCATCTCTAGAACCAGCCTCTCTGTCCACACTCAGACTCACATGTCTGACACTGGAAGGGACTTCCTGTTTCAGGGTTCCCCCCGCCCCCCCCCCCCCCCTCCAGTGAGTGTCATTGAGTGGGTAATAGCCAGCCCAATGCTCTCAGACTGGTGTTCCCCAGCCTCTGGCCATGTTGGGGTGCTGGGAGGGGGAGTAGATGACCACGCTTATGGGGGGTGTCTCTTCCTGGTACCCTGGGTGGTCAGCAGGACTTCATTTCTCTAAGGGACTGGAGGGCTCCTGGAACAGAGATTTATACCCAGAGAGAAAATGCTTCATTCAGTTATCTGCTCAGCTGTACCAGAGAGTAGCCCCCCCCCCCCCCCCCCGCCCCTTCTCTACCTTCTCCTGCTGTTTTTCTTTCTAGCACTTCACAGCAGCGTGCAGTATTCTGTGTGGGGTGTTTGAGTAGTCAGTGTCTCTTGCTGGCCTGCGAACTCCAGGAGGGCAGGGATTGTGTCTTGGTCACTGCTGTGGCCCCAGCACTCAGTGTGTTTATCGAATAAATATGAATTGAATGAATGGCTGCCAGTCACTAGGCTCCCAGGGCTGCGGGCCTCCCACAGTACAGGAGCCCAAGTGGGCAGCTGCCGCGGGCTGGGTCTCCAGCCGCCTCCTGTCCACAGATCCTGCTCTGTCCCACCTCCTGGGCTGTGTTCCCTCCACGGCGCTGGCTCTGCCTCAGGCTTGGGCAGGCCTGGCCAGGACAGGGGGAAGCTTGGAGACAGGCTCTGGGGAAGTAGTGAGGATCTGCCTCCGCCTGCCCCACAGCTTTGTCCTGTATGAAGCAGTTCGTCATCCCAACCCAGTCTGTATTTCCATCCAACTTTACAAATGGGGAAACGGAGGCCTGGGGAAGCTCTGTGACCTACTTGGCGGTGGTTTAACCGATGTGGGAGTTAAGGGAGGTGACGGTGAGGCCTTGTTTACCACCACCACTCCTGCCTGCCTACAGCTGAGCCCTCATTCATTCGTTTACCAGGGGAGATGGGCAGGTACACAGGTAGCTGGGTGTGGTGCCGTAGCTTGGGCCTATGGTGAAGTTCAGGGCTGAGGGACACAGAAGAAAGAGCCGATGCAGCAATACCAACTTGAGGATGAGTGGGAGCTAGCAAGGACTTCCTGGAGGAGGTGATGCCTCAGCCATACTCCTTACCAAGGCCCTCATGCTCTGCCCGGTGCTCAGTTATCTACATCTCTTCTCCCACGGCCCTGGGCTGTTCAGAGGCATGCGTACCCAGCCTGGTAACTCCCTCCACTCCCTGCTTGCCTTGCCTCTTCCAGGCAGCCTCCCCTGGCCCCGGGCTCGACTGAGTCCCCTCTCCAGTTCCTGCAGCTCCTTTGCCTCCCTCTGCCTCCTTGTATTGAGAACCTAGTTCCTTTGGCCCACTTGCCAGCCAAGCGGGCTCCTGAGGGAGGAACTAGACTTTTATTTTTCTCCTGCTTCTGGGTCTCCTCTGAGCATAAATTTCATGAAAATCGTGGGGACACTATTTCCAGGAGCAGAATCAGAGGAGCGGTGGGCATGGCAGACATACAGCTGTAGGGCGGGGCAGTGGGGAGCAGGACAGTCTCTAAAAGCGGGCCCTTCAGGGAGAAGCCGAAAGGGGAACCAGTGGACAGGCCGCCTCCTGTCCGTGGACCGGACTGAAACATCAGCCCTTGGGTCTTGAAGTTGTGGCAGCTGGCCTTTTTGTGTGCTCAGTCACACACCCTGCCCCCTACTGACCAATCCCCGCTGCTGGGACAGGGAGTGAGTGGCAGGGATCGCTTTGCTAGGCCACACTGGCCCTCTCTCCTCCTACAGACAGAGCCACGAACCCCCTCAACAAGGAGCTGAACTGGGCCAGCATCAACGGCTTCTGTGAGCAACTCAACCAGGACTTTGAGGGGTAGGTGTTCTCTCTCTCTCTTTTGCTCATACTCAGCAGAATCCGCTGTGTACCTGCTGTGCACACTGCAGACACTAGCCTCGGGCAGAGACGTTTCCATTCTTAATGCTCTCACAAATATTTTTTTTTATTTAGTGGTTGATTTAGGGAAGGGGTGGGGGAGAGAATCAACGATTTGGTGTTCCGCTTATTTATGCATTCATTGGTTGATTCTTCTATGTGCTCTGACCAGAAATTGAACTTGGTGTATTGGGATGATGCTCTAACCAACTGAGCTACCCGGCCAGGGCTAATGTGCTCACAAATTAATGACAGTAGTGGGCACTTGGTACTGAGTGCTGCTTAGGAGCCAATCTCTGAGGTGAACCTTGCTGGGCCCATTTTACAGGTGAAGAAACTGAGGCTATAGGGATTCAGCAGTTGTCCCAAGATCTCACAGAGAGAAAATGGTAGTCCTGAGCTTGTGAAAATGCACATTTTGGGGCTGCCCCAGACTTGGACTAGATGCCGGGCAGGGGTCTTAGGGTAGATATGTTAGTGGGTTCCCAGGTGATGCTGAAGTTTGGGGAGCACAGCTCAATGTGCTCCTCCCCCAGTGCAGCGCTCCACTCGGGGAGGCCATGCAGACAGCATGACGACTGCTTGGGGGCGACTCCCCTCCCCTGTTAGTGGGGCAGGTAATTGAATGCTTCTGAGATCCCATTCCTTCAACTGTAAAGTGGGGCCTGGGTGCCGCCCACCTCAGAGGGCTCTTGTGAAGCTTGGGCAGGAAAGTGCTTGTGCAGCACTGTGCACAGCATAAGCACTCAGTACGTGGTAGCTGTTACTGTCACTAGTGACAGGTCTTTTAGGATGTGGTAGCCGATACCACCGCCTCCGCCATGAAGCTGCTCTGATTTCCCCTAGAATGTCCTTGAGTTCCCAGGGAGCTATGTCTGCCCATCTCTCCTGGTACATTGTCTTGTTCTGCTCCCAGCCTGGGCCCTTGAAGGCTGTGTCATCTCTCCATACTTGTGTCTATGCTGAGCCAAGGACACGGCAGGTCATAGTGCTTGTAAAGCTGGCCAAGGGGCTGAGCTCATGCCTTTTGAAGGTCCCAGCCTGGCCCTACCCCATCACGCCACAGTCTCCAGCCCTGCCCTTGATCCAGAGAGGGAGCTGGGCCTTTCCATCTGCCCTGCAGGAGCCACTGAGGGCTACGGCCTTAGGGTAGTGAGGCAGCCCCCCCCCCCCCCCCCCCCGCCCCTGGGTGCCTGAGCTGTGTGGCTATTCTAGCTCTGTCTCTTCCTCTCACCCAGGCCTCCACTTGCCACCCGGCTATTGGCCCACAAGATCCAGTCCCCGCAGGAGTGGGAGGCGATTCAGGCCCTGACGGTGAGGAGAAGGGGAAAGAGGGTGCTGGTCAACCGCCAACCACGTGGATAGTACCAGGGGAGGCCAAGACTGGGGTTTTTGGGGTCCCATCAGACTCTTCAGGGCCCAAGGGCGTTGTGCCAAGATGGCCTAGAATGGGGGTCTGGGCCATCCCCTGAGGGTCCCACAGCAACCAGTGGGCTGGCCTCCTATCCCAGACCCTGCACAGGCAGGTCTCTTGTGGGGAGGAAGCCCCCTAGGGTCATCTGGTCCAGAGGTTCCCCACCCAGAGCTGCTGGGTCAGAACTACAGTACCTGCATCCAGGAATCTGCAAGCTCCCAGGTGCACTGCGGAGCCAGCCCAGCCCATCAGTGATCTCCAGACACAGGAGTACAAGGAGTGACGCCTGGGCTCAGGCCCGAGGTTTCTGTGCCAATAGCAGAAGAGTATGGGGTGCACTGCAGCCCCCAAGCACGGGTCATATAGCAACTGACTGTACCCAAGCTGATTTTAGGTGGTAGTGATAAACAGGTTTTCTTTTAATAGTTAGTCTTTATTTTTAACACGTTAAGTTTTTTGTTTTGTTTCTCAAATACACTCTAGTCCTATGATTTCACAGACATATAGCTTAGAATAAGGCTAAGGTAGATAGTGCCTATTTAAGTTCAAAAAAACAATCGTAGCAATATAGTAAGAAAATAATTTTCAAATGGTATCGACATGGCCAAGCCAGGAGGTGGTGACCAGTCTCAGGGCCTCTTAACCTCCGAACCCTCTTGTCCTCACAAGTCACTTTCTCCCTTACAAAACCCTGGACTTCTGGGCTGCCTCCTCTGACCCTCCCGGGGTCCCCGCACCCCGCCTCCCGCCAGGTGCTGGAAACATGCATGAAGAGCTGCGGCAAGAGGTTCCACGATGAGGTGGGCAAGTTCCGCTTTCTCAACGAGCTCATCAAGGTTGTGTCTCCCAAGGTGGGTGCTCCCAGCCCAAGCTCAGCCCTGTGCCGTCATCCTGGGGCCTCCTCCTGGGGCTCGCGCTCCTCCTACTGCCTCAGCCCCCATTAGAAATCTCACCGCAGGAGCACAGACCCTCTCTCCTGGTCCCCTTCACACCGCCGAGTCCGGGGCAGCTGAGTTCTAGATAGAGTGCTTCCGCTGACATGGCGGCTGGCCCTGGAGCTGCCTGGTACTTAGGGGCAGACAGCTGCAGGGAGTGCACACAGCTGCCCCAGCACGAGCTGCTCTGGCTCTGAGATCTCCCTGCAGACCTGGCCATGGCGCCCCACCTGTCCCCACTTCACAAGAGTGGCTCCCTTGAGGCCTAGGATGCTGAGGCCCCAAACCTGAGTGATGGAGCCTGCTGGCTCCAGATGGGCCACGCCCCCAGCTTGCCCGAGGAGTCCTCCCAAGGGTCATGAGCATGTTTGGTGCCCCTACCCCCTTCGCCCTTCCTCACTCAGACCTGCTGTCCTGAGTGGCTAAATGCTCCAGCTGGCCCCCCTTCTCCTCCCAGAAGGTGACTCATGTGAGAGCCAGTTCCCTTAGCCTAGTGTACTGCTGGGGGGCTGAGGGGTCCAGGGCCGAGCGTGTCCACAGCTGCCCCTGCCCTAGTCAGTCCGGTGCCTGCTCCTTCCTGAGGTCACAGAGTTAAACCTTACATGAGCAGGCACTGGGCTCTGCCTTAGCCATGTAAGCTCTGCATCCTCATTGCGGGGAAACGGAGGCATGCAGCATTAGCACAGCTAGCGAGTGACAGAGCTAGCAGGTGAGGTCCGTCTGTGCCAGGCTGCTTGGGTGGGATGTGAGGGCCTTAGAGCCCAGCTTTCCGAGGGAGTTCGGAGGAGACAGCCAGCCAACGTCAAGGGCTTCCCCTCCCCTTGGTCTTTCAAGTACCTGGGCTCTCGGACATCAGAGAAGGTGAAGAACAAGATCTTAGAGCTGCTCTACAGCTGGACGGTCGGCCTGCCCGAGGAAGTGAAGATTGCCGAGGCCTACCAGATGCTCAAGAAGCAGGGTGAGGCCCCGGCGCCGGGGCTTGGCCGCGCCTCCCACTTCTCCCCTCCTGGGCGCCCCCTACTTTGGAGCTCTGGCAGCAAGGTCATGGGTTTGTCCTTTAACTCCCCAAGAACATAGCCAGTGAAGCCTTTTTGTTGTCCTGCCTGAGGCTAGCTTGGGTGGAGAGAAGGTGGGTTTGGGTCAGGCTTCCCTTCAGAGAGTGGCTCCCACGGAGTGGCCTCAAAATATGGGTGCCCAAACTCTTCCCCATGCAATTCAACGATAGGTCAGGAGCAGGCCTTGGCCCACCAGGCTGGAGCCAGCATGCTGGAGAAAGACTCCCTCCACTGTCCTTTCTGTGCTTACCTGGCCACGACCCCATCACACCCTGCCCCTGGGCCTGGGCCCTTCTGACAGCCTTCCCACCACCCGTCTGCTCTAGGGATAGTGAAGTCCGACCCCAAGCTTCCAGATGATGCCATCTTTCCCCATCCTCCTCCTCGGTCCAAGAATGTAATCTTCGAAGATGAGGAGAAATCCAAGGTGAGGCTCCAAGGAGGGGTAGCCGAGGGCTCTAGGGCCCACTTGGGGGTCAGTGAATTCCAACCCCTGGCTGCCCTGCCCTTGAAGCAGAGGCTGAAGATGAGCATCCTCTGTGGTGGGTGACAGGCACCGTTTCTCAAGCACTTCCTCATGCTGAGGACTCCCCATACGGTGCCCTGCGTTTAGTAAACACAGGAGAGCGTCTGGTGTCCGTGGGGTTGGTTTGAGGGCATTTCATAGGTTGCCCAGGCATTTGCATGTCTTTATGTCGTTCACCCTTTGAACGTAATTTCATTCGCTTTTTGTAAAAGAAGCATGTGTTCATGGGCAAGAAATGAAACTGCACAGGAGGTAAGATGCACAGTAAAAGCTCCTGCCTACCTCGCCCAGCCCAGAGGGTAACCACAGCTAAGCTTCTTGCACACCATCCCAGAAAGGCTCGCTAACAGCAGTAATAGGATGCTTTGCACCATTTGTTGAGAACTTATTTCTGCTGGGAACTGTGGGGAGCACTTATGCGCAGTGTCTCAGTTGTCCTGTGGCCACCCCATCAGGTGTCAGTAGATTCTCGCCATTTCGTGAGAGCTTAGGTAACAACCCACAGCCAGGAAGTGGGGAGCCAGCACTCGACCCCAGGCCCACTCCCTGCCAACGTGGTCACGCCCTCCTGTCTTCGCAGATGCTGGCCCGCCTGCTGAAGAGCTCCCACCCGGAGGACCTCCGAGCAGCCAACAAACTCATCAAGGAGATGGTGCAAGAGGTGATGGCCGAGCCAGAGCACAGGGGGGAGGGGCTGCGAGGGGGGGTGGATGTGCATAGGAGGGATTCTGTAGTGACCCAGCTAAAGGGCTGTCCCGGCAGTGAAGGAGCTGACTGACTGCGGGACCCCAGTGGGCTGAACCAGGACCACTGTAGAGGGAAGAATTTCCCAGCAGCCAAGTCCATCTTCCCTGGATCTTTTCCATAAAAATTAGGAATAAATTAAGTTTTACTACATTTAGAGAGAGAGAGAGAGAGAGAGAATAATGTATGTTTAATTTATAAATAAATACAGATGCTCCTTGACTTACAATGGGGTTACATCCCATAAATCCATTGTAAGTTGAAAATGTTTTAAATCAAAAAAGTGTTTAATACACCTAAGCTACCAAACATTTATAGCTTAGCCTAGCCTACCTTAACCCTTAGAGTGCCGGGGAGCATGACCGCGCTCCTCCTGTCTTTCACCAAAAGTGCCGGGAGCGCTATCAAAGCTTCGAAATGGCATCCAGTTCTAAGTCTGATTTATTAGTAATGGTGATATTGCTAAATATGTCAGTTCTTGCTGTGAAGATGACAATTTTGTGGAAGATATTGAATATGTAACGTCATTTACTTGCAATTCATAATTTTTTTCCTAAACTGCTGTAAAATCAGCAAAAATGCCTTGGCAATTTTAGCATAGTTCCTAGGATATTGGTTGGCACTCAAAGGGTTAAATATGCTCACAACACACATTAGCCTACAGTTGGGCAAAATCATCTAACACAGAGCCTATTTTTGACTATCATGTAATTTATGCATATCGTTTTCACACCATCATAAAGTAAAAAAGTCGTAAGTTGAACCATATAAGTTGGGGACCATCTGTATACATATATCCATGGGTGCATGCTGAAACATTTTTTTATTGATAAAGACAAGTTCTCAAAAGAGTTTGCAGTCTGGAGCCCCAGAGGGCAGAAGTTCTGGGTTGTCTCTTAAAGTCAGGCTGCTCTGACAGCCAAGAGCAAGTGCAGGGTGGCCCCTCGCAAGGCGAGTGACGTATCCCAAGACAGCACGGCACAAGCCCTCCTTCCATGCCACAAGGGAGGAACATGCATAGTAAGGAGAGTTGGCCTGGGCAGCAGGGGCACTTCCTGCAGCGCCTTTCAAGGATGAGTGCCCATCCATTTGCCAGGACTAGCGACATTGGCAGGGGTCACCGCACTGGTCTCCAGATTGCACTTGATGACCATTAAGGTCTTTCACTCTCAAGTATCAGAACCTCCTTTCAAGAGACAAACATGAGGAAGGCAAGGCTCGTGTAGAACCACAGGTGTAGTAGGTCTGGGCCCTGGTCCTCCAGAGTCACCTGGCAAGTGTGTTAGAGACCCAGATTCTTGGGCCATCCCTGGAGACTGGCTGAGGGCCCAGGAAGTTCTTAGGGGCCCATGCAGACACCTGGGTCCAGGGGGCACTGGCAGGAGGAGAGGAAATGAGGAGGGTTGGCTGAGGGCTTCTTGGACCAGAGTCCCCTACTAAGGGCATGAGGGGCTCTTAGCAGTATCTGCCTTGACACCCAGCCAGCAAGCCCTGGGAACAGAGTGGTGTGGGCAGTGCTTGGCTCGGGGCTGGGCCTGACCCAGCTCTCAGGGGCGTTTGCCGATGCCTCCCTAGGACCAGAAGCGGATGGAGAAGATCTCGAAGCGGGTGAGTGCCATTGAGGAGGTGAACAACAACGTGAAACTGCTGACAGAGATGGTGATGAGCCACAGCCAGGGCGGTGCTGCAGCCCAGAGCAGTGAGGACCTTATGAAGGTGCGCCTGTCTCCACCCTGTCCCAGTCTACTCAGCCAGCCTGCAGCCCTGACCTCCCACCCTACTGCCCCCAGGAACTCTACCAGCGCTGTGAGCGGATGCGACCCACACTCTTCCGACTGGCCAGTGACACAGAGGACAATGACGAGGCCTTAGGTGAGCCCCAGGCAGAGCTGGCTCATCGCTCTATCTACTTCCCTCACCTCTCCCAGGGCCTGTCGAGTACCTGCAGTTAGCAGGAGCTACCACCAGGGGGCCCCTTTCTCCAGCATTGACCTTGGGTTTCTCCTAGCTGAGGAAGAAGGAAGCAGGGAGCTGATGTGATATCCTGGAGAGACCGTGGGCCAAGCCCCTTCACAGACACCTCATTTACTGCCCACAAGCTGCACGGGAGGGAAAGTTGCCGCCATCTCACAGCTAGCGCTGGGGCAGGGGTGGGGGGACGGGAAGGGGGAGGAGTGACTTGCCCAGATCACAGAACAGAGGCAGAACCAGGGTGGAGCAGGGTTCTCCCTGCAGACACTGCCTCCCTGGTAAGGGCTACAAACAGAGCGGATCCCACAGGCTGGGCAGTTCCAGAGCTGAGCCTGTGGCTTCTGCTAGGGCCACGTATCAGGTTCTCATCCTGTTCTCTGCTACCACATCAGCTGGGCCTCTTGGGCGGCGGTCAGGGTACCCTCTCAGCGCCTCATTCAGCGGGAGCTCACTTAGCGCCTCCATGGGCCAGGGACCTGGTCTCCACCAAGACGCTCACTGTCCAGATCCCTCGAAGCCCTGGCTCCCCAGGAGGTGATACTGACAAGGGCCTACTGTGTGCCAGACACTGTTCTAGGCCCTCAGGGATGTGGCAGTGATCAACATGGACACAAGCCACAACCTCATGGAGCTTGTAGCCCAGTGAGAGGAGACAGACAGTAAGCCCAGGGCGTGAGCAGTGGCAGTTTGTCAGGTGGTGCTGAGAGACATGGAGAAAAACAAGTGGGATTAGAGGAGGCCTCCCCAAAGTGACCTGGGTGAAGACCTGAAGGCAGGAAGCGGGGAAGGACGCAGAAATCTGGGGTATCGACAGCAGAGCCGCGTGGAGGCCTGGAGCGGGGACATGCCCTGAGTGCAGGGGCTGGCACGGGGCAGTGTGGAGGGAGCAGTGGACAAGGGCGACCGAGGGCCTGAGTCTGAGTAGATGAGATGGGATGCCCGCCATCCCACTCCCTCACGAGGGCTGCTCATCTCCCCACAGAGGCCCCACATCCCTTCACTCTGGCCTCTCCCTTTCTGTCCATTGCAGCGGAGATCCTGCAGGCCAACGACAACCTCACCCAGGTGATCAACCTCTACAAGCAGCTGGTGCGGGGCGAGGAGGTCAACGGAGATGCTGCTGCCGGCTCCATCCCTGGTGAGGAGGCAGGCGCAGGAGATTGGGAAGGGGCCCCCCAGGCTGGAGGGGGCAGAGTCTAGGGTGGTGCACTGGTCCCAGAGCTGCTAGCAGTGACCACCAGGGTGACCCTGGCCCCTTAAGATGGGGAAGGCCCCCAGGGAGAGAGTCTGTGCCGCGCCTGCAGCTGTGGGGAGTGGAAGTCTGGATGTGGGACAAAGCGGGAGGGAGCCGAGGGTTTGGCAAGGACAGGCAGAAGGAGGAAGACCTTTTGACAGCTCAGGCACCTCTGGTGCAGGGCTGGATGACACCCCAAGGCTTGGTCTCATCATCAGAAGTGGTAGGAGGGTCTGACAATAAGGGTAACACGCCGCTCTGGGACCCACAGAAGAGGTTGGAATTGGCCCTTTGGGGAGGGGGGGCACTGTGCAGAAGCAGTAGAGTTTAAGCAGGGCCTTAAGGGTGGGAGGCAGTTCACCAAGTAGAAGAAGCAAATCTGTTCCAGACAGAAGAAATAGCATGTGCTGAGGAAAGGGCTCGGTGGGCAGATTTAGGGGCAGGGGCCGTGTGGCCAAGGAAGGGGAAGCAGGGGAGTCATGACGGCGGGGGGGAGGGGGGGGACAGCTGCCCCTCAACCCCCATGGACTCTGAGAACCTGAGCGTCCTCCCCAGGACTTGCCTGACTCTCCTTTCCCACCCAGGGAGCACCTCGGCCCTGTTGGACCTCTCAGGCCTGGATCTCCCTCCTTCAGGCACCACCTACCCAGCCGTGCCCACCTGCCCTGTCACCCAGGGCAGCCCCCAGCAGCCCAGCGCCTCCGTTTCCCTGCTTGATGATGAGCTCATGTCTCTGGGTGAGGATGGGCCAGGCCCAGAGGGGGCGGGCTCAGCTGCAGGTGGGGCTGGTGCCCGTGCACAAGCTACTTGCAAAGCCTGGTCAGGTCAGCGTGTGAGTCCTCCCCTGAGCGCTGTGGAGCTCCCCAGCCAGGAAAGGGAATGGGGACTTGGGGTGAGGAGTGAAACGAGGGGGACATTGGGCCAGGTTCAGTTCCCCTCTCTGGGCATGTCAGCGTACCCTTCCTAGGAGGGTCTGCCCACAGGGTCGCTTACACACCCACCTGCCCCTCCTCATTCAGAGCCAGAGGCCCTGCCCTGTCTCACAGAGCGGGGTGGGCGGCAGTGATGAGAAAGCCAGGGTGGCAGCCACTGACGGGCCCCGCTTGTGGGTGGCCGAGCCCCCAGTGAGTGGCTGTGGCAAAGCCACCTCGGGAGAAGCGAGGTATGCTGTGCACTTCCTGTCCCCGCGTCGCTTCAGCAGAGGCCTGAGCCTCCAGCTTCCTCTGGTTTCTTCTCAAAGGCAAAGGAAATGTGGGAACAGGAACCAGCAGTGCCAGGGCGGTCCCCGCCCAGCTCTGGGACCACAAAGGGGGCTTTTCCTAAACGGTTCTGCAGCAGGAAGGGTGAGGGTGGGGGCAGGCTAGGCAGTGGGGACTTCCTGTGTGTCAGAGACGGCGTGCATCGCATTTATTACAACAGTCCTCCGAGGTGGGTGCTGCTGCTGTGGGCACAGGGCGGTTGTCACCAGCGAGGGGTCACACAGCTGAGTGGCAGAGCTGTACTCAAACTCCAGCCAGTAGACCATGCTCTGGCCAAGTCTAGACTTGGCCACTTCCCAGCTCTGTGGCCTTGGACAGATTATTTAGCCCCTCTAAGCACCTGTTTTCTCATCCCTAAAAGAGGGATGAGAACCACATTCCTGCCTTGTAAGCTGGTTTAAGCATTAAGTGAGACCCAGGGCTGAAGTGCCTGACACATCAGGGGGTGTAGGAAACGTTACCAGTTACCACCGTGGTGTCAGAGGTGTGTCCTGCGGAAGGGAGCCCATAGCCACAGCTTCCTGCGCCTTGCCTTTGCCTGTCACAGGCCGGCCCTCACTTATTCAGGATTTGCTAGAAACAGGGTAACTTGTCTTCTGTCGGTGAAGTCTGGGTGAACCTGGCCAGAGTGTGCTCCAGGGCAGGCAGAGGTCAGACTGGTTGGGGACCTGCTGCCTTCTACCGATCAGCAGCCTTCACAGGGCCCACAGCTCTCTCTGGCACCAGCAAGCCAGCCTTGTTGGCATGTGCCAAGGCAGATGGGGTCTTCACAGTCTGCCCCAGCCCACCCTGCATTGTGCACAAGGGGCCACTGCTGCACAGCCAGCACCTTGCCCCTGGCTGCTCCGACTCTGGGCTAGGCCCCGGGCCCCGGGCCCCGTTCACTGTCCCACAGCGCCCTTCGGACACTCAGAGGGCATCCCTCCAGTCGGTCGGCAGGGTGCTGCCTCCTGGCCATCTGGACTTTGAGGTCAGGAACCCCACTTGGTGTCTCCCACCTCCTGCACTGCTCCCCACCACCACCAGCAGCTGCCAGCTGGTGGTGCAGATGGAAGTCCTGACATCTGTAGTTGACTGGGCTTCTGAGCAGCAGCAGAGGAAGCATGTGTGGCCGGGAACGGGCTGTCGGGATGTTAGCTTCTCCTTCTGCTCTGTGGCTGGCTCCCTGTGAAAGTGCTGACGTGGGCTTTTCCCCTTTGAGCTGAGCCTCTCGGAGGAAGGAGTGCAGGGGGGAGGGTAGGAGCCAGGGACCCCAACCTATCACACAGGAGCCCCATGTCTCTCGCCTCTGCTCAGGGATCCAACTCCTTTATCTCTCTCTTGCTTCCCCACAGGCCTCAGTGACCCCACACCACCTTCAGGCCCAAGCTTGGAGGGTGCTGGATGGAACAGCTTCCAGGTAGGAGGGCCCAGAACTAGCCTGACCCATCCTGGCAGCAGAGCACCTTGGTCAGGCAGCCAAGAGAGCAATGAGAGGAGATGAGCGGGGGGGACGGCCCAGGGGCTGAGGCCTCCATCCCCGGGTGGAGAAAGGCAGGCGGTCCTCTTACCTCCAGGTGCCCCTCCCTGCCAGTCTCAGCCTTGGGCCTCCCTTGGGTTGAGATGGGGGCTCCTTATTCCTGTTCTCTTTTTTTTTTTTTTTAATATATTTTATTGATTTTTTTTTACAGAGAGGAAGGGAGAGAGATAGAGAGTTAGAAACATCGATGAGAGAGAAACATCGATCAGCTGCCTCCTGCACATCTACTGGGGATGTGCCCGCAACCCAGGTACATGCCCTTGACCGGAATCGAACCTGGGACCGATCAGTCCGCAGGCCGACGCTCTATCCACTGAGCCAAACCGGTTTCGGCTATTCCTGTTCTCTTGAGGGTGATTTTGAGGTCCCTGGAATGTGATGGTTTCTAGAGTAGAACCCAGACCAGGCCTGCCAGGCCTGACCCACTAGTGACACTGCAGTGAGAGGGGTCAGGCCTGGCAGGAAGGTGTTCCCCATCCCTGCTGCTTCTTCCCCAGACGTCACCTGCAGGGAGGGGAAGGGGCCTCCTTTTCAGTACCTTTGCAGCACCACCTCACCCACCTGCGTCCTTTGTATGCCCGACAGTCATCTAATGGCGCTGAACCCCCCGCCCCCCGCTCCAGCACCCAGCACGGACAGTTGGCACCCCGTTCAGACATCCCTGCCAGCGAGCAGTGGTCTGGATGACCTGGACCTCCTGGGGAAGACCCTGCTACAGCAGTCACTGCCCCCGGAGTCCCAACAAGTGCGGTGGTGAGGGCACACCCTGGCTGGCATGTGGGGAGCCCTCTCTGTCCCACAACCAGACCCGGCAGGGAGAGGCCCAGTGCCACTGCGTTCCTGTGAGCAGTGGCTGCAGAGCACCACCTTGTGCCAAGCACTGCACTGGGTGCAAGGGTGTGCTGGGCCCGTCCCAGGGCATGGAGTTTATGAGAGAAAGGGGACCTGTGCCCCACTCAGGCGTCCCAGCACCTGAGAAAGATGGAGGGTCAGCAGTGAGGAGGACACAGCTCCAGGGGGCGGGGGGAGGAGAGAGAGCTGCCCATTTTAAGGTGAGGAAACCGGGGCCAGAGAGACAGGGAGGTGTCAGGGACAGTCAGGAAGCCCACCTTCCCTGGGCCCCCGGTCTCTTGGTCACCGAAGAGTCACCTCTCAATGCACCGCCCTCCAATAAGGGAGAAGCAGCAGCCCGCCCCCCGGCTCACACTCCGGGACCTGCAGAATAAAAGCAGCAGCAGCTCACCCAGCGCCAGTGCCGCCAGCCTCCACAGCACGTCCCCTGAGCCCCTGGGGGCTCTGCAGCAGCCCACGCAGACTGAGCTCTCGCTGGCCAACATCACTGTGCCCCTGGAGTCCATCAAACCCAGTGAGTAGGGCGGGGGCACGTGCGGGTGCGGGTGCAGGCTGGGCCAGCAGCACCACCCACCGCGTCACCCCTCCAGGAGCTCTTTCTGGGGGACAGGTGGGAAAAGTGGGCCTTTCTTCCCAGTCCTTTCTGCCCTGCCTGGCTTAGCGAGGAGCTCTGGGCAGGACCCTGCGCAGCCATCTCCTCATCCATCCCAGAGTGGCCCAGAACAGCCATATAAACTCCAGGCTCACCCAGGCAGCAGACTTCCGATGGCTGGCCCCCGGGACACAGGTTTGGGGTCTCCCCAAGATCACAAAACCAAACTGAGATAAAGATCCAGGTCTGGGTCTGGGCTTCTCCCGCCCGGGAGCAATAGGGGGCCCCCAGCAGCACAGGCCTGCACAGACAGATAAAGACTCCCAGCCTTCTCAGCCTCGTCCATCCGTGACCAAGGGCGTCACACTTCCTGTGTCCCAGGAGGTAGGTAGTGATGCCCCATCTACCAGTAGGGAGGCCCTGAGCAGCGGAGTGACTAGACCAGGGTCACACAGTGAGACAGGACCCCACTTCACTCCAGCATGCCAGCCAGCAGCCGTGCACGGACTGGCAGAGCCCTGCATGGGGCTCCGTTCCTGGCTGGGTGTCTTTCCTCCGCCATGACACTGCACGTTCACCTGCCTTCCTGGGCATCAGTCTGTACCCCTGGCTGCACTGCTGCCCAGGGTCCAGGCGAGGACCTAAGTTTGTGGGTTCATTCGTTCATTCCCAGCTGAGCAGTGAAGACCTGATGTGAGCCGGGTGTGGGGAGCTGGTCGGATGTGCTTGGGCTCGGGCCCAGCACCACCCATTGCCCTCTGCCCCTCTCCCCTGCAGGCAGCATCTTGCCGGTGACCGTGTACGACCAGCATGGCTTCCGGGTCCTCTTCCACTTCGCCCGAGACCCGCTGCCTGGGCGCTCCGACGTGCTGGTGGTGGTGGTTTCCATGCTGAGCACCGCCCCCCAGCCCATCCGCAACATCGTTTTCCAGTCAGCCGTCCCCAAGGTGACACTGTCATACCTCCCTCCTCTCAAGGCCGGGTGACTCCAGGCTAGATGGGAGCCAGCTGGGAGTGGGGACTCGGGGTAAAAAGGAACCAAAGGACAGAGCCCCAGGACCCCCCCGAAGAGGAGCTGGCGGGCAGGCTGGGCTTGGCTCCTCGGGATGGGAAGGGGAAGCCAGGGCTAGCTGTGCCCATCCTGCCCTCCTGTCCACAGGTCATGAAAGTGAAGCTGCAGCCACCCTCAGGCACAGAGCTGCCGGCATTCAACCCCATCGTCCACCCCTCAGCTATCACCCAGGTCCTGCTCCTCGCCAACCCCCAGAAGGTGAGGGCCCAGCTGGGAGGGGGCACTGCTGTGGGGTGGGGGCAGCCTCCTCTCCACCTCTGACCCTCTGCCTTCACCGTCTCTGCCCCAGGAGAAGGTTCGCCTCCGCTACAAGCTCCTCTTCACCATGGGCGACCAGACCTACAACGAGATGGGGGATGTGGACCAGTTCCCGCCGCCCGAGACCTGGGGGAGCCTCTAGAACAGAGAGGGGAGGGGAGAGGAGGAAGGGGCAACGGGACTGGCCACTGGCTAGCCTGGGCAGGAGGCTGTGGTGGCCTAGGACACCCTTTGTCCCCATGGCCATATCCCCTGTGCCTGGTGCTTCTTCC
Source organism: Myotis yumanensis (assembly GCF_028538775.1). Taxonomy (NCBI): domain Eukaryota; kingdom Metazoa; phylum Chordata; class Mammalia; order Chiroptera; family Vespertilionidae; genus Myotis; species Myotis yumanensis. Next base: position 207,596,355 of record NW_027223754.1, read on the forward strand.
CTCACCCCTGTGCCCCCCTCCTTCCTGAACCCCTCCCCTGCTGAGCCAAACCCAGCAGGAGGCTGGGCCTGGGTTTGCACTGCTGGGGACTTCACCACAGGTGGGAGCCTGCCGCAGGGGAGGGCTGTGGCCCTGGAAGGACTTGGGGTCCTTGGGTGAAGCATGGCTGCCGGGCAGGGGCCGGGACCTCAGGCCCAGCCCAGACCCCAGCCTGGGGTGGGGTCATCCCCGCCCGTCCTTATGCCTTATGGGAAGGCCCAGCCATAACTGGGAGCCACGCTGGAGCCAGGAACCAGCTCCGGCCTCCTCCATAGGAACTGGGTAACTGTGGGAGGTGAGGCCTGCACCCCCAGTTGTTTGCACTCTCTGGTGTGTGGTTTGACTCAGCTTTTATTTCTGAGTGGCCCTGTGGTCACCATCTCAGGGGGCCCAGTTGGGGGAGCCCCACCTGTCTCCTCCTCCTCCTGGGGGTCTCCCTCTACGGGCCTGGCCCCTTTGCTCTCAGGCCTCCTGAGGAGCTGTGGGGGCCGTGCAACTGCTGGCCCAAGGGTAATGCCAGAGGCAGGTGGCCCCACTGGGGGCCCCAGGACTCTGGCCCAGGGAGGGCCTGCACTGGTTCTCAGAGTCCCCTTCATTCCTGGGCCTCTGCTGGGCCTCCTGTGGGTGTCTCGCCTCTGTCCATCTGTTCATGGGCAGGAGTGGTCAGTGTGTGAGTGAGAGCAGGAGTATTTATGGAAATAAAATGTCCTTTTTCCTGGACCAGCTCTTGTAGCCCTTCTGAGGTGAAGGGAGACGGAGACAGGAGGGGTCCCAGGGCTACCCTGCAGGCCTCTCTGCCTCTGCGTTTGGCGCTCAGGCCATGGTTCCTCTCCCCACCATCCCTGAGCCCTGCACAGGAAGAGGCCCTGCTTACGGGCCTGTGGCCAGTGCTGAGTCACCAGAGAGGGCTCAGGGCTGTGGCCGGCGGGCGCAGAGCCGTCCCAGCTGGAAAGGAGCAGCCCTCGCTCTGCTTGCTTCGGGCCTGCCAGGAGCCCTGGCTGCTTACAACTTCCTCCTGCTGCACTCAGCTCTCATAACACAACTGCTGCAGCCCCGCCCCGGAGGTCCAGCCTGGCCTCGCTTCTCCCTTTCCCCAGACGCTGCTCCCAGGAAGCAAAGCGCCAGTTGCAGCTTTTTCTGGAGAGGCCCAGGGACCCTGCACTGGGCCCCCTGCCACTCCCAGCTGCAGCGCACTTCCCCCTGCTGTTATCAGTTTCTCTTAACTGGGAGGCTGGGGTCCAGGCCCCGGGAGTGCCTTAGAGGCTCTGCGGCTGAGAGAGCCAGCGGTGCTGAGCTGAGCGGGGAGGGGTTAGTACCCTCCACGCTCCTCTGCAGGAGACAGTTCCTGTTCAGTAGTCTGGGGAAGGCTGCCCGCCATTTCTGCTCCTAGCAGATGATGGGAAGCCCTGTTTTAAGAAACCAGTTTCACTTTGTCTAACCTAGTGTTCCCCAGTCTGAACTTGGCCACCGAGCCCCTTCCTTAGAAACTATTGAGATGTGCTGGAGGACAGCCCAGCCCGCTGGTTTTCAGAACCCTGCACATCCGACTCCCCAGCTTCTGTGCAGCAACTGAGGGATGCTTGGGCAGGGGGGCGCTCCTGTGGCAGGGACACTGAAGGGCAGAGGGGCAGTCCTCACCTGCCATGCTGCCGAGGGGACGAAAGTGGCACTTCCACTCCTCGCCTGTTGGAGCCTTCCAGCATCCCCTGGACATACCCTCCCAGCTGCCCCCCCCCCACCCCCCCCCCCCCCCCTTGGCAGAGCTCCTGACTTGTGATGTCTCCAAGACAGTCTAGTTGGAAGGTCCTTCCTTCTAAATGAAACAACCCTATTTCCTGCAAGGCCCCCGGGGTCCCAGAGGCACCATCTGGAGCTGAGTCTCCTGCTGGCCCAGGAAGGCTGCGGGCTGTGGGGATGTGTGTGACTGCAGCTGGCGGCGGGGGCTGCTTCCGGTGGGTTCCCTGGCTTGATGTGTGACTTTGAGCAAGGCCCATGCTTCTCTGGTCTTTAGGTTCCTTGCTTTAAAATAGTGGTGGGGAACATCCGGCCTGTGGGCCATATAAGGCCCAAGAAATAATTTGGTCTGGCCCTGCCAAGGCATTAGGGGTGAGTTAATTAAGTGTTTGACCAAATATAGCAGGCTAATTTTTAAGTTGATAATTGTGTATGGCCGCGAAAGATGTTATAAATATCCAAATGGCCCCTGGCAGAAAAACAGGTTCCCCACCCCTGCTTTAAAAGGAAGTGAGAGGGACCCTGTAAGGACCCTGAGGAGTCTAGGCAAAAGCAGACTGCATGCAAAAGCAGCCCAACCAACTAGGGCTGGGCTCAGTGGACTGAAGGTTGTGGGTCCGATTCTTGTCAAGGGCATGTACCTCGGTTGCAGGCTCAATCACTGGCCCCAGTTGGGGCACCTGCAAGAGGCATCCAACTGATGTGTCTCTCACATCGCTGTTTCTGTCTCCCCCTCCTTCCACTCTAAAAATCAATGGAAAGATATCCTCGATTAACCAAAAAAACCCCGTATCCCAGACTGTCAGCTTGGGATGACCCAGATGTTATAGGGACAGGGAGATCCCTTCAGTCGTTCACACCTCCCACCTTCCCTCGTTTGTAGTCTATTCATCCAAATGTCTGTCCGTCCTGCAAGTGCCTCTTGAGTAGCCCCTGTGCCAGGCACTGCCCTGTCCTCAGCTCACAGCCTGGCATGGAACCTGTGAGCCAGGAGCTCAGCATGAAATGCTGAGAGCCGGGAGGGGACGTGAGATGCCCAGCAAGGCCCGAATCTGTGAGGGATTGGGGAGGTCTAGTCAGAGGGGGGGACCCTTGGCTTCTACTCCCTGGAGCAATCATTCCCCAAGTTCAGTGTCAATTCAGACAGAGGCGGGGAGCCCAGCGCAGGAGACCCAGAGCCTTTGGAGTCCGTGGGCTGGAATGGGGGGCACAGGAAGGGAGTGGGCTCTGCCTCTTGAAGGATGACCCCACCGCCACCCCAGGAGCAGTGGGGCTTCCCAGACCTGAAGCCACACTTTGACTTCTATTTGTGGGGCTGGAGGCAGCAGCTCGTCTGTTTTTTTTTTAGCAACCGCAGCACACTGTGCTCATCCGCTCACGGCAGCCAAGAGAAACAGGCTGCTGCTCGCCTGGGGAGCCTGCCCCAGCCGCTGCGGGCCTCCTGGCCAGGGCACAGGCACACCAGGCAGGTAATGGGCCAGCCTGGCGCCAAACTAGACCTGCTGCATGCAGCCTCTCCCTCAGTCCTCACAGCTGCCCTGTGAAATGGGAAACTGAGGCTCGGAATGAATAAAGGCCACACACCGTCATGTACTTTATTTAGCACATCCTCCGGGGACATTGGTGTCCCCATTTAGGGCCCACACCATGGCCACCTGCCTTCTGAGCCTACACACCTCTGTCGGCTGCTGTCCTCTGCTGCTGGGGTTAAGGTGCAGGCTCTAGGGCCATCAAGTTGTGCTGGAGGCCTTGTGCCCCAGCCCCACCCAGTGTTTCCTGGGAAGTCCTTTCAACTGGAGCAGGAAGCAAGGAAGTTTCTGGAGCCCCAGCAATCATACCACATGCCTCGCTGCTCTGGGTGGAAGCCTCCACTCAGAGGGCAGCACTGATAGGGCCAAACAAACAATATGTCAAAGTGTCCAAACCGAGAGATTCTTGCTCAGTCCTGCGGCCCCACCGCTGACCCCTGCCACCACCACTGCACTGCCCCAGCCACTCGCCACCCTGCCCACATCCTGCTCCAGCTTCACAGCAGACACTTCCCAGGCTATCACAGTTTCTCAGCCTGTACTAAGACTCTGGGCTCAAAGCAGCCACGGGATTCAGGTGGGGGCAGGGACCAGCATTTCTGGGTCTCCAGGCGGTCCCCCTAACACAGCAGGAGAGCACATGGGGGCTTTGGAGATCTGGTGTCCGGTCTGCTTTCTAACTTGGTCTCTACCACTTAACCAGCTAGGAACCTTGGGACAAGAACCTCAGTCTGCTCACCTGTAAAATGGGGGCAGTACCAACCTCACTGAAGGATGGGCTAAAGTACATGACAATAAGTGCCATTGTCCCAAGGCAGCAGGACACGTTTAGGGGGCAACTGAGGCAGGGATGGGGGTAAAGGGTCTTGGCATTCCTGGCTCTGCAGGCTGAATGAGAAACGGGGCCAAGCACTGTCCTAAGCACTTTACATATTAACTCTTTCACTCCTCAGCAGGTAGCTGCTGTTATAAGTCCCACTTTACCGAGGACACAGGCTCAGAGAGGTAAGCCACCTCACCCAAGGTCACCCAGCTAGTGAGAGGCCAAGCCCAACCAGCTGGCTCCATGCACACCCTTAAGTTCAGTTCTTGTTGGGTTGGAAATAAGAGTCCATTGATGCAGGATCTTCATTTGTGGTTCGAGTCAGCTGTGTGTTTTGAGCACATTGCAGAGGCTTCAGCATGAGCCAGACAGGACTCAGGCTCCTGGAGAGGAGACCCAGCAAGGTCAACACACCCTTGCAGCCCTCGCTGGTTTGGCTCAGTGGATAGAGCATTGGCCTGAGGACTGCAGGGTCCAGGGTTTGATTCCGGTCAAGGGCACATACTGTAGTTGCAAGCTGATCCCCGGCCTTGGTCAGGGCATGTGCGGGAGGCAACCAATCTATGTGTCTCTCTCACATCGATGTTTCTCTCTCTGCCTCTCCCCCTCCCTTCCACTCTCTCTAAAAATCAGTGGAAAATATCCTTAGGTGAGGATTAACAACAAAAACCCTTGCAGTGCAATGTGAAGGGAATAGGGGTTGGCTGGCAACCTCAGGTCCCCTTCTGTATCTGCAGTTCTAAAACTACAACTTCAACACCCACTGATGGAAACTTCTGAGTCCAAAGATCTCTGGTTACAACATCCTTTGAAGGAACAGCCTGTGGTCCTTCAACTTTTGGGGCTTCCAACCTTTTGTGATGCAACATCCAAGTGTGCTTGAACTTAAATATACCCTAAAATGTACCCCTCGCCTAGCCAAAAGGCACGGCACCCCACCCAGGCTGCACAGAGAAGAGCCAAGTGCCTTTCCTGTGGAGACTGGATGGGAGGAAAGCCCGGCGCTCACGTGGCCTGATTATACACGGCTCGGGGTGTTTCCCCAGCAGCTGCTGCTACGGCCCAATGGACTGGCTCCCCAGGCTGGAGCTGGGGCTCAGGCCTGGGCAAGTCTAGGAGGGACAGCAGTAGAAGCCAGGCCTTCTCCTCAGGGACCCCAGTGTGGTCCAGGCTGCAGATGGGGCTGAAACAGGGTGGGGACACCAGGTAGCCTGGAGATCTCCCAGATGGCAGGACGGTGGTAACCTGGTGTCAAGCTGCTGGCTCGGGAGTCTTCAGTTTCCCAGTTCTGCACACAGTAGGTTGTGCCCGCTGCAAGAGAGGGGAAACTGAGCCACCACCAAGTTCTGGGTTCTGGCCAATGAGGAAGGTGGACAGAACAGGACTAGAACCCAGACATTGCAACCCAGCCCCACGTGTTAAGTGGCCAGGTCTACACTGGACTTGCATCTCCCTTCGTGGAGGCATTCTTCAAGCCCTGCTCCCTTTCCAGAATCCCCTCCAGGGGCTTCCAGATGGGGCAAGGCAGGTGGCACCTCCTCATCCTGGCCTGAGCCTTTGATCCAGGGGCCTCCAGCTTCTCCCACTCAGGTGGGAGCCTCTGGTTCAAGCAGCAACAGCTGAGGGTTCCCTTCTCCCCCACACACACACCCCACACGCCTGGGGCCCGCCTGGCTCTCCCTCTGAGGAGTGGAAAGGTAGCCAGAGTCCAGCAAGTGCCCACTGGGAGCCAGGCCCCGTGCTGGGCACTGGATCACTGAGATGCCTGAGGCCGAGGTCCTGCCCTAGAGAAGTGCCCAGTCTGCCCACTCACACAAGTAGGTGCTCAAGTAATCCTCAAACTGAACTGAAACTCCAGCAGATCAAAGTGCAGGGTTCTCCCCTACGCCTATCCCTTCTCCCCTCCCCCCAGCTCCTGATGTCTAAGGGGTGCAGAGGCTCCGAGTAAGGAGGGCCCACTATTTCCCAAAGGCTCTCATCGTGTGTTAACTAGCAGGTATCTATGGGGCACCTACTGTGTGCCCAACTGTTTCGTGTGCAGAACCAGATATACTAGTAACTCCTACGAGTTTGGAGGGGCAGAGCAGCACCCATATCACTGCCGTACCAGTGAGAAGGGCAGACGGAGGAAAACTGTTGGTGGCAAGCACTCTGGGAGTGTTGGCTGTGGCTGGAGGGGCACACAGCCCCTTTAAAGGGGTGAGGGGAGCAGGAGCATGGATGCTGGAGGAGCGGGCAGAGGTATCTTGTGTTGTCACACTGGGCCAGGACAACTGGCTCATCAGGCCACCAGAGACATCAAGGCCAGAGTTCCAGGGACTCATCCAAGGGCAAGCAGCAGCCGGATGACCCCAGCCGACTGCCCAGCAGGGAAGCATCTCTGGTCATCTCATGGGGGGGAGGGACAGTCAGGGCCACAGACCCGGGGAGGGGGGGGGGGGGGGACGGGGACTGAGTCCTGGCTGGTGGGAGGTCCTTTGTGGGGGGCGGGGGGGGGGGTGGAGTCCAGGGCGCATCCTTGGGCAGGTCCAGCCACACCAGAGGTCAGAGAGGCCTCCGTCTCCTAAGCATGGAACCCTTTTCCCTTTGAGTGGGGTGCAAAGGTTATTAATACCCGGGGCGGGCAGGCCGGTGGGTGGGGCAGGAACCTGGGGCGGGCGCGGTGGCAGGAGCGGGCTTACCTGCTTCCCGCCCCGGGACTGGGCGAGGCGGCCGAGGAGGAGCCGCGCACACACCTGTGGACGGCCGGGCGGACGGCCGACCGACGCTCTCCGGGACGGCCAGGGGCCGCGGGGAGCCCGGCGGACGGGGAGAGCGAGAACCCAAACTTGCAGAGAGGAGTGACCTGGGGGCCGAGGGCGGAGCCGCGAGCCGGGAGGCGGGCGCGAGCGGAGCGGGAGCGCGCTGGCCCAGGAAGCGCAGAGCGCCGCCCACCCAGCCCGGCGAGAGCGCTGCGGGCACAGGCAGCTGGGCCGGGGGCTGCCGGCCCTCGACCCCCACGGTGACCCCGCCGCCGCCAGCCCGCCCCCAAGATGATGAAGCGGCAGCTGCATCGCATGCGGCAGCTGGCCCACACGGGCAGTCTGGGACGGTGAGTGTCCACCCTGTGCCCGCCAGCCCCGCGCTCACCCCCGCTGGACCCGAGGGAAGGGGGAGGAGGGGGAGGCAGCTGGACCTCTGACTAACCAGAGCCCTGCCACCCCCCTCCCCTCTGAACGTCACCCCACCTCCCAGCTAGAGGGAAAGGCGCTGGCTTTTGAGGGCAGGGGCACCCCCCCATTAGAAAGGGGTGCAGGGTGGATCGGAGATACTGAGTCTCTCCTCTGCCTCCATGGGCCTCAGAGTGAACGCGCCTCCCTGGTCTCACTTGTCCCCTCTGAGCAATGGGGACAGCCGTCTCTGGTTGTCTGGTGGGGGAGGGGCGGTCAGGGCCCCAGACCTCGGGGGAGGGGAGGAGACGGCCCTGGCTGGTGGGAAGAGCCTGTTCCTGGCCCGCCGTGTGCCCCACTCCCCCAGCCGGAGGCCCGCTTCTCTGTCCTGCTTCTGCTTTCCCAGCCTCAGGTGGAAACGGCGCCCAGCCTCCCTGTTCCCCAGCCCCCGGGCTGGTGGAGTGGTGGCCGGAAGTTTGGGGAGCTCCCCTGGCCTGTCTTCTCTCCTCTTCCCCCTGCATTGGGTGTTTCCCATCTCTGGGCCCAGGGGAGGGGACGGGGTGCCCAGAGACCTGGTTCTAGTCTCACACAACCCGGGTGCCTGTGTGGGCCTGGGCAGCCAGGCCACCTTGTGCTGGGCCCGTGTCCCCATGTGTCCCGGGCAGGGGCCCAGGGCCTGCCCACCACTACAGTCCAGAGTCCTGTGTGACTGACAGCCCAAGAGCCCGAGCCCACACACTTCCCGTTCTTGGGGCCAGCCCAGGCCTCCTCTCCTCAGGTCAGCAGAAGAGAGAGGCTGGGCTCTGGGTGGCTCCCCCAGTCTCCCCTTTGGTTTCATCCGCCCTCTCTCGGGACTCAGCCCTGGGCGGAGGAGGAAAAACCATGTATCCTATTGCTATCCCCATGGAATGTGCTCTGACTGGGATAAGGCAGGCGGGCCACCCAGGGCGGGCCCCAACTGGGAGGGGTGCTGGAAGCACCTGGGGTTCAGGTGTTCTGTTGTGGGGGTAGGGGGTCCTAATCTGGGCCAGCTCAGCAGAAGCTCTCCCCTCCCTTCCCTCCATCAGCACCCCGGAGACAGAGACTGCCGAGTTCCTGGGTGAGGACCTCCAGCAGGTACATGCCTGGGCCAGCTGCGGGTGGCAGGGCAGGTCCATGCAGGCTGTCACCAGAGGGCCGGGCAGGGACGCCAGTTGGGGGCCTCGGTTGAGTCATTCCCCAAGCTGTGGGCCATAGGGTCCCCAGGAGGAGGGAAGAGGAAAGGAGATCCTGCTCTGGGAAAGAACAGGGCAGTGGGGAGGGGGGCAGTAACCTCCCGGGATCCGTAACCCCGTGCCCCTCCCAGGTGGAGCAGCGGCTGGAGCCAGCCAAGCGAGCAGCCCACAATGTCCACAAGCGACTGCAGGCCTGTCTGCAGGGCCAGAGCGGGTCGGATATGGACAAGCGGGTGGTGAGTGGGGGTCCCAGGGAGGAGGGGCCTAGCTAAGATAGGGCCCAATGGGGGAGTGATGTCGGGGGCTGGGGTCTCCCTGCCAGTCTGAGCCTCTGGCCCCAAGGGGGTGAAGACTGCTCTTTCCCAAGGCCCCTGGGCACCCCACTCATGAGGCCCTATGTCTTCCCCATCCCTTCTTGACCCCGCCCCCCTCTGCACCAATCCCCTGAGCCAGAGCCAGATTTCTGACTGCACCTGAACTCCCTTGTCCAATCAGCCCTTAGAATGGAGCAGGCCTTCTCAACTGGGGCAATCTGTGAGGGCTTCTTGAAGGAAGTGGCATTTGAGCTGGATTTTGAGCGATACTCACTGGTATTCGCCAACAGCAGCATTTATGGACTGGTTACTGTTAGTGTGTTGCTAAGATGTGTCAGGGCAATGCCTTGCTCAATGCTGACAATGGAAGGAGGAGGCTGCTAATTAAAGCTCTTGTGCAGATGAGGAAATGGAGACTTACAGAGGTAACGAGGCTCACGCAAGGCCACCCAAGCTAGTCAGTGGCCAAACTGAGATTTGAACCCTGACCCTCGTGACCAAAGCTGGTGCTGCCTGTAACTCCAGGTGGGAATGGGCCAGTCAACAATTCAGTGTAGCCAGAGCTCTGGGGAAAGGGGAGCCATGGGAGTGTGGAGGGTTTGCGTGTCACGGTGGCCGTAGCAGCCACCTGTGCCCAGGGCGGGGGAGAGCCACTTGGAGGCCTGTTTCCAGCTCCTCCACGCTCCCTCCAACTGTGTGACCTTGGCAGGCCCGTGGCCTCTGTTCTTAGTTTTCTAGTCTGTAATGGAATTTGGTCCCTCCCTCCACCCCCTTCAGGTGGCTTCTGGGAAGGGAAAAGGGGGCCCCCGTGGGATAGGAGCTCTTTCCATGGCCCCAAGGAGAGGTCACCCCACCATGCCTTGTCATCATCCTGCTTCCACTCTCTCCTGTGACTGTGGCCCTCCTGGGTTCCCTCCTCCCACCTCCAAGCCCAGTGCCTCAGTGGGGTTCTGCCCCCCAGGGACACTCTGAGAGGGTGAAGGGAGGCCCAGTGGGCGGCACAGGCACTCATGCTCACAGCGCCCTGCCCCTCCCTGCAGAAGAAGCTTCCCCTCATGGCTCTGTCCACCACGATGGCCGAGAGCTTCAAGGAGCTGGACCCTGACTCCAGCATGGGGTGAGCACGGACAGAGGCCTCAGCTCTCACCTGGAGAGGCCAAGGAGGGATCTGGGCTGGGAGGGGGTCCGGGCAGGGAGGGCAGCCACAGTGGAAGGATGACTAGGTAGGGGGAGTGTCTGGGCTGAGGACAGAGTCCAGGTCAGGGAGGCAGCCAGGCCTGGGAGGTGTTGGGCTGAAGGATGAAGGAGAGATCGAAGGGGCAGGAGGCGATGGGGAGGAAGGAAGCCCCACCTAGTCTTTCTACATTGGGGAGAGGGGCTGTGGGAGCCTGGGCCCACTGGGTGCTGTGTCCACAGGAAGGCCTTGGAGATGAGCTGTGCCATTCAGAACCAGCTGGCTCGCATCCTGGCCGAGTTTGAGATGACCTTGGAGAGGGATGTCCTGCAGCCACTCAACAGGCTGAGTGAGGTGACCCCTACCCCTGCCTGCAGCTTCCCCAGTCTCTAGCTCCCACCTTCCAGCCCACTCATCGCCCCCCCCCCCCCCATGCCTGCCCTAGGAGGAGCTGCCAGCCATCCTCAAGCACAAGAAAAGCCTGCAGAAGCTGGTGTCCGACTGGAATACCCTCAAGAGCAGGTGGGAGCCACAGCGTCTGGGTGGGGCCCATGCCTAGGTCGGCCCACAGAGGTGGCCACAGGGCTCCGAGGCCCTTCCCATAACAGAGGACAATGCAGGGCCCCTGGGTGCGGAGTGTGTACTGGTGTGCACTCCTGGTCCTAGGAACACATATGTGAGGGTACATGTAAGGGTGTCTCTGTGCATGTGTGTGTGCACGTGCTTATGCCAGCTGCAGTGACCCCAAAGCCTAAGATAGTCATAAACAATCCCAGGGGATCCCTGGATGGCAGGAGGGCCCCAACCTTCTACTCTGGAGTTGGATGGTTGTGACCACCAAGCCTACCACCACCAGGTGGCGCGCCCGAGCACTCATGGCCCAGGCCCAGTGGAGCTCTGGGATTTGTACCTATAAATCCCAAAATCCTGTGGTCACGCACATGAAAGGGACACTTGACTCTGGACATGCGATGGGGACAGTGACCACTCCACCTTGGGATCATCCCCAGGCTCAGCCAGGCAGCTAAGAACTCAGGCAGCGGTCAGGGCCTGGGTGGAGGCCCAGGCAGTTATGGCCACACCACCACGGCCAACAAGGTGGAGACTCTGAAGGAGGAGGAGGAGGAGCTGAAGAGGAAGGTGGAGCAGTGCAAGGTGAGGGGGCACTTGCGTTCCTGGGATGGGTGGGGGTGGCGGGGTGGGCACTGTTCTCATTTCATAGATGAGGAAAGAGCTGGGATTCACCCAGGTCTTGGTGTATGTGCTAAGTGAATGAATGAATGAATGGTGCCTGACACAAGGCACTGTGCTAAGGGTATGGGGACTCAGAGGTGAGGACTGGAAGCTGCAAAAGCCCCTCAGGAGTTCAAAGAGTTTCCCGTGGGCTGTCCCCAGTGCAAACCTTGGCAGAGAGCGGAGAGCTGGCTGGGACCCTCTGCGCACAGCTGGAGCAAGTTACTAGCCCCCTGAGCCTCACCGCACCCCTGGGCCCCAGCCTCACTGACATAAGCCCTCCCCCTTTTGTCTCCAAGGACGAGTACTTGGCTGACCTGTACCACTTTGCCACCAAGGAGGACTCATACGCCAACTACTTCATAAACGTGAGTCCAGACTGGGCTCCAGCCACCCAGAGCCAGAGGCCACCGAGGCCCCCTGTGAGCCAGTGGGAGAGAAGGGTCTACTCTTGTGGAGGTAGGCTCGGCTTCCCTCACTCCCCGCTGTCCCCACAGCTCATGGAGATTCAGGCCGATTACCATCGCAAGTCTCTGAGCTCTCTGGACACAGCCCTGGCCGAGCTGAAGGAGAACCACAGCCAAGCAGGTGAGGACATAGACAGCCCCGACCCCACACTCCTGACCCCCACGGGCTCAGGCATGTTAAGAAGCTTGCACTCTATCCCTGAAAGGCAGGAGGGAGCCACAGATGGTTCTGAGCAGGGGAGGGCGCAATTAGATTTGTGGTGGAGAGATTGCTGCATGGAGGGTGGAGGCTGGGGTGGGGTGGGGTGGGTGGTGCAGGACTGGAGCCAGGAGACCTGTTACAAGGCAGAAGGGAAGTGATGGCACCTGGGCTGGTTGGAAGCAGTGGAAGTGGGCAGATTTGAGAGTTGTGTGGGATGGTTTCAGGGTGTGTGGCATGGGTGGCTGGGTGGGAGGTGGCACCGTTAGCCAAAGCCGCAATCACTTAAGGATGTCTGGGGGTGCTCCTGGCTACCTGTGAGTGGAAGGACCCTGGGCCGCTGATCCGTCTTGTCCCTGCAGAGCCCTCCCCTTCGATGATGGCCGCCCCCTTCTCCAGGGTGTATGGGGTGTCACTGGGAGCTCACCTGCAAGAGCTGGGCCGCGACATCGCCCTGCCCATTGAGGCCTGCGTCCTGATGCTGCTCTCCGAAGGCGTGAAGGAAGAGGTGGGACCCACTGGGGCAGGTGGGGGGGAGCAACGGGGCCACCTCCTGTCCCAAACCTCCCCCTGCTGCATGCTGTGCCCATCATCTGCCCTTAGAGCAGGTCCTGGGAGAAGGCATGGCCTCCTGTTGCTGACGTGATACCACCCGCTTAGCGACGCTCATGTGGTCCAGGCTGTAAGCCTTTTGCACCGAGGAACTAATTATCCCAGTAACCCTTGCAAGGAGGCCTCAGTGGCTCCATTTTACAAGGGGAGGCGGAGACCAAGAGGTAGATGTGCCCAGCAGCACATGAGCAGGTGGCAGTGAAGTCATTGCTGCACCTGCCCTCATCCGTCCTTTGCACCTCAGTGCTGCTAGTCCATCAGCTCTTTCCCCGAGGACAGACCCTTAGGAGGTGGAGCTACTCAAAGGCAGGCTTCCATACATCCTGCGGGGCCTCCTTTTTCCCTTCCTCCCCTAGCCAGACACCTGTCTCCCCACGACTTGCCCCAGCCCCTCCCAGACTCCGCCTTGCTCCGAATCCAAGGCCTGCGTGTTGAGAGGATCCAAGGACCCTGGTGTCCACTCTGCCTGCCAGGCCAGTGGAGACACAGGGCCAGTGAGGGCCAGCCACCTGCCCCAAGCCATGAGTGACGCAGGGCCCTCCAGCCAGGGTGTCCTGTCCCACCCACCCCTCCGTGACCCTACATGGTCCCTCTCACGCCCCAGGGCCTGTTCCGTCTCGCCGCTGGGGCCTCGGTGCTGAAGCGCCTCAAGCAGACGATGGCCTCGGACCCCCGCAACCTGCAGGAGTTCTGCTCTGACCCCCACGCCGTAGCAGGTACCTGCTCCAAGGGTGGGCCCCTTCCCCACATCCCTTCACCACAGCCTGAAATGATCCCATGATCGTTTGCTTTAAGGCCTGATAATCTGCCCAGAAAACATAGGGGTCCTGAAAGCGGGGTTTGTGATGAACCCCCTGAAGTGTATATACGTTTTTCTGAGAACAAGATCACTAGCCTTCATCATTTTCTCTAAACGGCCCAATAAATGATAGACCTACACATGTTAGTATGAACAAGGACCAGAGGCCCCTCACAGATGGAGAGAGCTGGGTACTGGGGTGAAGGTGGAGCCCTGGGCTGCCTCTGAGCTCACACCACCACTTCAGGTGCCCTCAAGTCCTATCTGCGGGAGCTGCCCGAGCCCCTGATGACCTTTGACCTCTATGACGATTGGATGAAGGCAGCCAGGTGAGGTGGGGGGTTGTGGGGAGAGGAGGCTGTAGAGGTGCCACCCTGGGCTGACTCACCTGGGCTGTTCCCCTCCCCAGCCTGAAGGAGCCCAGAGCCCGGCTGGAGGCCCTCCAGGAGGTGTGCGGCCGCCTGCCCCAGGAGAACTTCAGTAACCTCAGGTGAGCCCAAGGCCACCCCGGCCCCTCGAAGCCAGGCCCTGCGGGACTCTTGGGCCTGGGTTTGAGTCCTACCTCCTTGTTCTAAGCCAGCGGTTCTAAACCTGTGGGTCACAACCCTTTTGGCAGTCGAATGACCCTTTCACAGGGGTCGCCTAAGACCATCCTGCATATCAGATATTTACATTATGATTCATAACAGTAGCAACATTACAGTTATGAAGTAGCAACGAAAATAATTTTATGGTTGGGTCACAACATGAGGAACTGTATTTAAAGGGCCAGAAGGTTAAGAACCACTATATTTCTGAAAACACAGCTTAGATGTACTAGTCATATTTTTATTCTTCTATTACTTTTTGTTTTAAATATGGAACACTTCACGAATTTGCATGTCATCCTTGCGCGGGGGCCATGCTAATCTCTGTGCTGTTCCAATTTTAGCATATGTGCTGGGGAAGCGAGCACGGTACTAGTCATATTTTTTAAGATGTATATATTTTTTAATTGATTTCAGAGAGGAAGGGAGAGGGAGAGAGGGACAGAAACATCAATGACGAGAGAGAACCATTGATCAGCTGCCTCCTCCACGCCCCCTACTGGGGATTAGCTCCCAACCTGGGCCTGTGCCCTGGCCAGGAATCAAACCGCTGTGGCCTCGGTGCTGAAGCGCCTCAAGCAGACGATGGCCTCGGACCCCCGCAGCCCTCCTGATCCATAGGTTGACACTCAGTCACTGAGCAGCACCAGCCGGGCTGTACTAACCATATTTTTAATACTAGACACTGAACTAAACACACACTTTGAACCTTTGAAGCCACACCACCTGGCTTCAAATCCACCTCTGTGACTGTGTGGCCCTGAGCAGGCAAATTGGCCTCTCAGTGCCTGAGCTAAAAAATGCATAACAACCCCATAGATTCTCAACTTAGCTCAGCGCTTGACACGTAGGTGGCGCTCAGTAGGTCAGCTAATTTAACTATCAGAAATTTTTAACCAGCCTGTGTGCTGCCTTGGCCACACTTTGGCTACCCCAGGCCAGGAAAGGCTCCGTCTCAGGGGACGTTGGTGGGTGTTGGTAGCCCCTGCCCCGCCCGGGCCCCAGCCCATCTCCTGTCCCCCCAGGTACCTGATGAAGTTCCTGGCACGTCTGGCCGAGGATCAGGAGGTGAACAAGATGACACCCAGCAACATCGCCATCGTCCTGGGGCCCAACCTGCTGTGGCCCCCGGAGAAAGAAGGGTGAGGGGCCGTGGTAGGGGGAAGGTGGCAGGCAGTCCCAACCCCAACGACCTGCTGCTTGCCTTTCTCCTGGGCCTCGGTTTCCTCCTCCTTGGAATGGGTTGAGCAGCTCCTATTCTCAAGGCTCCGTGAAGAGCAGCCCAAAGGGATTCTGGACCCACAGGGCTTTGGAGATAGCATTCTGGGTAATGGCAGTAATGGGGTGCTGGGGAGGCTGGGAGCCCGAGATCTGGTTCTAGCCCCTCCTCCACCTTCCTTAGTAAGTGCCTCTCTCGACCTCCATTTCCTCGTCTGTAAATTAGAAATTACACAAAGCCCGAGGACTTTGGCTGTGGGAATTCAGTGCGGTAATGAGTGGAGGAATGCTGTATGAACTGTAAAGTGCTCTTGTATGTGAGAGGTCATGACTGTTCACCTGGCCAGGCACATTGAAGTTGATGTCTGCAGACAGAAGGAGCAGGCCTTAGCTTTCAGGGTCTCCGCCAGCGCCCCCCGCCTCCCCCTGCGCAGCCAGTGCCGGGCCGTGGAGGGCAAAGGGTGCCGTTCATTTGCTGAATGCAGCTCCTTGGTCGAGGCTGCCTCGATCCAAGAAGTGGGGAGAGCTGCCGGGACCCACTGGCGATGCCCGTCGTGTGTGAAGGACGGGAAGTTTGGTGTGTGAGTGACATGTTTGCTGTCCACAGTGTCTGTGAGCTTTTGAGAACAGGGACTGGATGTGACAGATTGGTCCTGTGCTCCCAGCAGCCAGCACGGGCCAGACAGAGTGGGGGCCACTGAGACTTTGCTAAGTGGTGACTCACTTTCACCCCCTTTTGTCCCAGGGACCAGGCCCAGCTGGATGCAGCCTCAGTGTCGTCCATCCAGGTGGTGGGCGTGGTGGAAGCTCTGATACAAAACGCAGACACCCTCTTCCCTGGAGGTGAAGCCCCTGCCTGTGTGCCTGTGCCCCCCCGTGCCCTCTGTGCCCAGCTCGGTGCCCTCCGGCCCCGTGCACTCCCTCGGTGCGCTTCGGTCCCGGCGGCCCCATGCACTCCCCACGGGCCTGGGGGAAGTTGCTTCTCCACTCTGAGCCTCAGTTTCTCATCTGTAAAATGGGGGTGATCCCGCCTGCTTCCTGGTGCTGTGAGGCTCCTGTGGGAGTGGGAAGGTGAATCGTGGTCCAGACAATTTCCGGGAAAAGGGAAAGCGGGCCCGGCACTGGCTGCGTGGGGCGGGGACGGGGGGAGTGGGGGCTGGCGGAGACCCTGAAAGCTAAGGCCTGCTCCTTCTGTCTGCAGACATCAACTTCAACGTGTCCGGCCTGTTCCCAGCTGCCACCCCCCAGGACCAGGTCAGCGATAGGCCGGCCTCTGAGGAGCTTCCAGCCATTGCCGTGCCAGCCCCGGCCCCGGCCCCAGCTCCTACCCTGGCCCCAGTGCCTCCCAAGGAAAGGTAAGGACTCACAGGTATGAATGGCCCCTGTCCCAAGGCACCAACGCGGCTTCCAGCAGCGTTTTAGGAAATGTCATTGTTGTATTTTTATCCCAAATACCAGGTTTCCCGGTTTGGAGTGGGTGGGTGGAGGCTCTGAGGTAATACTCCTCCTGGCCTCTGACACGTTTCCTTGTTCATTGTATGGCTATTTACTGAGCACCTACTATGTGCCAGGCACTGTTTCAGGCCACGAGGATGTAGGGACTAGAGAGCTGGTCACTGTGGAACGTGTAAGCACCTTCCCGTCTTCCCTCTGATCCTGAAATCTGAAAGGCCACCTGTGCCACGCTGCCTCCCTGTCGGACGGCTGGGCCCAAACTGTGAATTTCCTCCCGTGAGCAAGACAGACAAAGCTGCCCTTAGAGCTTGTGCTCGGGGGCGGAGAGAGAATCAGCAAGTGCACCGGAAAGGTCAACAAGGTCAGGCAGGGCTGCGTGCTGCACCGGAGAACAGCAGGAGAGGGGACGGAGGGGGAATGCTGCAGCCCCGGGCTCAGGAGAGGCCTCCTGAGGGGGAGCCGACTGAGCAGAGACCTGGAGGCAGGCAGGAGACCTCCCTCTGTTGTCCACTCTCTGGCTTCCAGTGGCCAGAACATCCTAAAGATCAAAAAGAGGCCCAGCTGGCGTGGCTCAGCCATTGAGCCGAACGATGAACCAGGAGGTCACGATGTGATTCCCCGTCAAGGCACATGCCCAGGTTGCAGGCTCAATCCCCAGTGTGGGGTGTGCAGGAGGCACCCGGTCAATGATTCTCATCATTGATGTTTGATCTCTCCCTCTCCCTCTTCCTTCCTCTTTGAAATCAACAAAAATGTATATTTAAAAAAATATCACAAGGAGGCTGAGAGCTGAAGCGGAGGGGAGGCCCTGCTTCCTCCCCCGCTCCGGGCCCCATAGGGGACCATGGACACTGCGAAGAGTCGCACAGCGGCCAGGGGCTCTGGATGCAAACCCTGCCCAACGCCAGAGGTGTCGGGGGCAGGGGCGGCCTGGGGACAGGTCCCAGACCCAGACTCGGCCCGTGGACTGGGAGTCTTCCTGAGATTCCAGGAGAAGCTGGGAAATGGCCACGCCTGCGCCTGACCCTCCTCTTCCCTCACAGGACAGAGTCCGAGGTTCCCCCGAGACCGGCCTCCCCCAAGGTCAGCAGGAGCCCCCCGGAGGCAGCAGCCCCAGCGGAGGACATGGCTCGGAGGAGTGAGTTGGCCGTGGGAGGAGCAGGGTCAGAGGGTGGCCAGGGGTGGGCAATCCAGACCGTCCCATGTTTTCAGGCATCGAGGGGAGGCCAGGAGGCCAGGAGGCTCAGAGCCAGTCTGTTGCCTAACACGCCGGGTTCAGAATCCAGCTCGGTGACCTTGAGCAAATGACTCCAGCTCCCTGCGCCTCCGTGGACAATAACTGCCCCTGCCTTGTAGGGCTGTTTGGAGAATTAAATTCTGCTGCCTGGTTCACGCAGTAAATGCTCCATAAAGGTCGGCCATCGTGAGCATGGGGGCAGCGGGGTCCTGAAGAAGCCCAAAGGCACAGGGTGAAGAGGGAGAACAGTGTTCAGCGCAGTGAGGGGGAGTGCTGGTGTGGGAGGAGACCCGGGCCTCCTTCTGAGCCCTTTGGGACACGCACCTGTTGAGTTGGGTGAAAGCCAGGCAGATGAGGTTCAGGTGCAGAGTCTTGTGAGGCCCTGCCCAGCCCAGGAGGTTCTAGAGTTTTCCACGGGGGTACAGTGTAGAGCCAGGAGTAGGTGGAGCAGCTGCAGAGCCTCCAGATCAGCAGGAGCGGCTGGTCACACAGGAACCTCCCTGCAGGAGGCGGGCGTCTAGCCACCTTTCCTGGAGGCGGGGCAATGAGACGTTTGCTCACTGGAGCACAAGCCAGAGGACTGTCAGCATCACCTGAGCTGGCCCTCACGTCAGCCTAGGACAGTGATGGCGAACCTTTGAGCTCGGCGTGTCAGCATTTTGAAAAACCCTAACTTAACTCTGGTGCCGTGTCACATATAGAAATTTTTTTTTTAAATATATTTTATTGATTTTTTTACAGAGAGGAAGAGAGAGGGATAGAGAGTTAGAAATATCTATGAGAGAGAAACATCGATCAGCTGCCTCCTGCACACCCCCCACTGGGGATGTGCCTGCAACCCAGGTACATGCCCTTGACTGGAATCAAACCCGGGACCCTTGAGTCCGCAGGCCAACTCTCTATCCACTGAGCCAAACCAGTCAGGGCACATATAGAAATTTTTTGATATTTGCAACCATAGTAAAACAAAGATTTATATATATATTTTAAAATATATTTTATTGATTTTTTACAGAGAGGAAGGGAGAGAGACAGAGAGTCAGAAACATCGATAAGAGAGAAACACCGATCAGCTGCCTCCTGCACATCTCCTACTGGGGATATGCCCACAACCCAGGTACATGCCCTTGACCAGAATTGAACCTGGGACCCCTCAGTCCGCAGGCCGACGCTCTATCCGCTGAGCCAAACCGGTTTTGGCAAGATTTATATTTTTGATATTTATTTTGTATATTTAAATGCCATTTAACAAAGAGAAATCAACCAAAAAAATGAGTTCGCGTGTCACCTCTGACACGCATGTCATAGGTTCGCCATCACTGGCCTAAGAGGTTGAGGAATCATCCCATCTTACGGATGAGACAACTGAGGCCCCAGGGGCAAGTGATTTGTGCAAATCCCTCAGTGAGTGGAGGCAGAGCTAGGACCAGAGTCCAGACCTCCTGGCCCAGCCAGTCGTTTGGCTGCCGTGGGACGTCAGACCTGCGCAGTGGGGTCTGCTCGCTGGGGCGGGTCGTTCTGGTGGCTTCTGAGCGGAAGTGAGCAAGACCCAAGTGTCCGGGGACAGGCAGCATTTCCTTATTCGACAGGATTGTGCGGAACACCTGCTCTGTGCCCGGCACTGTGCTAGGCAGCCACGCATCCGATGGCCGCACTTAGTGTACGTTCTAGTGGAAGAGGCGAGCAATATTCAAGTAAAATAAAAAACAGGCAAGATCATTTCAGAGAGTAAAAAGCCCTGTGAAGAAAATAGAACTGGAAAATGTGGCGGGGCGGGGGGGGGGGGGGGAGTTCTCTAGCTGAAGGAGTGAAGGGCCTTGCAGAGGCTTGTGATGAGGAGCCGTATGCACACAGTGTTCCCACAGAAGGGGCAGCAGATGCAAAGGTCCTGAGGTGGGATCGAGCTCGGGGGCTTTGCCACAGGCCATACGGACA
Organism: Myotis yumanensis; assembly: GCF_028538775.1. NCBI lineage: Eukaryota > Metazoa > Chordata > Mammalia > Chiroptera > Vespertilionidae > Myotis > Myotis yumanensis. The sequence continues at coordinate 207,616,073 of NW_027223754.1, forward strand.
CCTCACTGCCCCTTTCCTTCCTCCACAGCCAAACGCCCAGCACCAGCCCGGCCCACCATGCCACCGCCCCAGGTCTCCAGCACCCGCTCCTCCCCTCCAGCCCCATCTCTGTCCCCTGCCTCTGGCAGTCCTGTGATCCCCCGGGCTCTGCCTCGCCGTCTGGTTGGCAGCAGCCTCCGGGCCCCCACAGTGCCACCCCCACTGCCCCCCATGCCCCCCCAGCCTGTCCGGCGCCAGAGCCGGCGTTCACCAGCCTCCCCCAGCCAGACCTCCCCAGGTCCAGCCTCCCCCAGCCCGGTCTCTCTGAGCATGCCTGCCCAGGTGGACCTGGAGGAGGCCACAGAGGATGGGGGTGGCCCTGAGGCTGTGGACGGCACCCCCACTCCCACAGCTGTGCCCCCTCAGCCTCGGCCCAGGAGTCTTGCCTCAGAGACTGACTGAACGGGTGGCCCCTCCCCAAGAGCCCTCAGTGTCCCCTCCCTTCCAACCTGTCCTCCCAGGACACAGCCCTCACCCCTCCCGAGAGGTGGGGGCCTCCAGCCTTTGCCTACAAGTGCCTCGGTGCCCGCTGGGTCGGCCCCCACGGCAAGGAGGGCTCAGGACAGCCCTCCACTTCCAGTCCTTTTCCTCTTGGATCCACCTTGGGCTTGGGCTCAGCCCACCCCCTACTCTCTGGCAAGGTCTCAGGGGAGCCACCAGGAGGAAGGAGAGCTTGCCTGCTCCTACTAGGACTTTGATCTTTTTCTCTTGACAACATATTTTTTTGTAAGGCAGGTAAATAAATTATTTTGGACAAAACTGGAGCAGCTGCCCAAAAGATAGCTTTATTTTCTGTACTCGAAATAAAGAAGCCACTTTCATAAAGGGGAAATTTAGCTATTCTTTGCCTCCTTTCCTTCTTCCTGTCTGAAAGGATAATGGCTGGAGCTTTTCAGCATGTACTCTGGGCTGCACACGGCTTTTCTGTGCATGGTTTCCATTTAACCCTCTCCCTGGACAGTCAATCCCATGACCTCTTACAGGTGAGGAGACAGGCTGAGAGCATGACCTGCCGAGGTCACACGGTGCGTGAGGCATGGACCCGGGATTAGGACCCAGGTCTGACTGATTCCAGAGCCTGGACCGGCCTCTCACATCCCGGGCAGTGGACTTAATTTCTCAGTGTTCTGGTTTCCTCGTCCGGGAGACCGATGACGGCTTCCACTGCAGAAGTGTTGTCTTGGTGACTAAATGAGACACGCCGGCAAAGGCCTGAGCACCACCCTCCCACTTGATGCCGGGTCCCGGATCTGCAGTGCTCCTAGGGAAGGTGGAGAGGTTCCCCCAGGAGCAGGGATGGGTCTGTCTGCAAACCTTCCCAGAGGCTGCCCTGCCAGACCTGGGCGAGGTCCCTGACACAGCCCTAGCTGCTCCTGGGAACAGACAGGCAGAACTGATGACTAGAATCAAGTGTCATGACACTAGAAACCCACATTGGCCTAATTAGGCACAAGCCATCTAACCGGACTGGTGTGTGTCTGGAAGGTGGAGGTCACGGAAAGCTTCCTAGAGGAAGTGATATAACCAAGGGGAGTCTTCCCAGGGCTGACCAGGTGGGAAAGTCAGGGAAGAACATTCCAAGCCATGGAGACACCTATGCACCTGTGACAAAGGCCAGGACATCGGGGAACAGGAAATATCGTCTTAGGTTATAGGATGTGGCTCTTCCCAGGTCTTTGGAGCACCCGTTGCTCCTGGAGGGGAAACGGGTCTTCAGAGCCTTCTCAGACATCCCTCCCCGAGGGGGGCCTAGGCAGCTGGGTCACCCCATCACTGCCCAGGGCCTGGCCACTGCTGCTCTGGCTCCTTCCCCTCCTTGGAGTGCTTGGTGACAGCCTGCCTCTAGCCCAGAGCCTCTTCATCCTTCACAGTAGAATCCTTGATAATTAAAACAGAAACCAAAAATGCCAGGCTACCCCCCAAACAATTAAAGCAGACTCTCTGGGCTCCTACCACATATTGGTATTTTTAAAAAGCATTTGTCAAAAGTCATCAAACTTTACACATAAGAACTATACATCTTACTGTAGGTGAATTATATCTAAAAATAATAAGTGCTCCAGGCGACTCTACAATATAGCCAGCCTAGAGAATCACTGGTGTAGGCCAAGGGCCCCAGCGCTCAAGAAGACAACGGGCATCTCTCTCGCCACCCTACCCACCCGCTCAGACCTGGAGCATCCCCAGTTCAGAGGGCAAGGAGATTTGACCCAAAGATACCATCTCCTTTAGCATCTGTTTTCCTCTTAGCAACCGGCTCTCCTAAGCTTCTGATTGGCTGAGGGGCGCAGGGCTTATTCGCGCCACGTTTTCTACTTCTAACTCGTTATTGGCCAAGAAGAGCGTCAGTCTCCCACACCTTGGTGCCCTTCTCTCCAAGCTCTGTCTGCTCGCTGCCTCGCTCCTTAACTTTCGCCTCTATTGGCCGCGGGCCAGGCCGTAACCCCACCCCCTGGCCCTTCCTGCGCGCCTATTGGCAGGTGCGAGGGGCTAGCGGGATGCGGGCGAGCGCACCGTGCCCGCGGAGGGAAAGCGGCGCGGCGCGGGTGTTCGGGCAGCCAGCTGGCTGCATGGCGCGCTGCGAGCGGCTGTGCGGCCCGGCCCTGCGCGACGTGCTGGGCCGGGCGCAGGGGGTCCTGTTCGACTGCGACGGGGTGCTCTGGAACGGCGAGCGCGTTGTGCCGGGCGCCCCGGAGCTGGTGGAGCGGCTGGCGCGGGCCGGCAAGGCGGCGCTGTTCGTGAGCAACAACAGCCGGCGCGCGCGGCCGGAGCTGGCCCTCCGCTTCGCGCGCCTCGGCTTTGGGGGGCTGCACGCCGAGCAGCTCTTCAGCTCCGCGCTGTGCGCTGCGCGCTTGCTGTGCCAGCGCCTGGACGCGCCTGGCTCGGTGTTCGTGCTGGGTGGCGAGGGGCTGCGCTCCGAGCTGCGCGCTGCGGGGCTGCGCTTGGCCGGGGACCCGGGCGAAGACCCGGGCGCGGCCCCGCGCGTACGTGCCGTGCTCGTGGGCTACGACGAGCACTTTTCCTTCGCCAAGCTGCGCGAGGCGTGCGCGCACCTGCGCGACCCTGACTGTCTGCTCGTGGCCACCGATCGCGACCCGTGGCACCCGCTCAGCGACGGCAGCCGGACTCCTGGTGAGCGCGAGGGTGGGTGGACGACCTGGGCTTTCACCTCCCTGCCTGCAGGTGAGGGTCGGGGAAGGGGCGTCTCCAGGTGACAGGCAGGGGACTGGAGGATTGCTCGCGCAGCTACAACCCAGAAAGAGCCCAAGGTGCTTTTGTGTCAAGGTCTGGTCCTTCTTGCAGCTGCCACACGGTGAGGGGCAGCAGTGGTGTCCTCGTTTGACAGATACGGAGTCCAGGTACCCCTACTCCCAGCCCTATCCTTCCTGAACCAGCCCCAAGGAATCCTGTCATTTTTGTCTCACCCGCTGTTGGGGTGAGGTCGGAGATTTGAGGACAAAACCTGGGAGGATCGTCTTGCTGTGGGAGAGTTGGGACACGCTGTCCAGGGGCAGGTGTGCAGGAGCACAGGAGGTGGTTGGAGTTTGACCTGAGTCCAGCTCCAGTCCAGGGCTCTGTAATCTTTTCGGTTACATAACCTCAGATCGTCTCCCCTGGCTGTGAAGTGGGAATGCTAACCATGCCAGTTTCATTGGAGTGAATATTGATCTGTGCGCATAGGTGCCCAGATGATGTAAGTTGTATCCAGAGCTGTCATGTCACAGCACCTCCGTATCTGTTCTTATTTACTTTCCAAATTATTCTGGAGATGGGGGTTATTGTCCCATTTCTCAGTTAAAGGAACTGAGGCTCAGAGAGGGGGAGTGAGCTGCCCAGGAGTTCAGGGAACTAGAACTTGGATCTTGTGGCCACCCAGCACCCACCCCCTCCATCCAAGTCGCTCTTCATTGCTGTCATCTGGGTGTTCAGACCTGCAGAGGAGGCAGGAGCAGGCGGTGGGGTCCTGCATCTTGTAAGGTTCCAGTTAAATGGTAGCGGAGGCCAACTGATAGTAGTGAGTGTGTGGACAAGTCAGTACCCCAGTCAGTCAGTAGGCTGAGGGCAGGGACAGCTCTCCCATCACCTCCTCCTTGCTGGTGACTGACCCAGGCAGTTGATACCAAATCCTGGCGGGGAAAGGGTGGTACTCATCGAGGGTGTGTGTTATGATGGGGTGGCAGGGAGGGCCTGGAGCTTAGGGGTCTGGGAAGGCTTCCTAGAGGAGACATCTTGCAGAACAGGGCGGCGCTAGGGGAGGAAACATAGACTGGGGCTTGGGCCGTGGCAGAACCAGTTCCAAGCTGGGGATCTGTAGTTCTAGACCTGTCCTGTCTTTGATGCACACCTACTTGCTGCATGGCCACGTCAGCCTCAGTTTTTCCATAAATCCAAGGTGAGCCCCCCTCTCCGCGCCCCTCCGCCCCCCCAGCAGCTCCCGCCCGCCCTAGGCCATGCTGTGAAAAGTGAATCTCTCCCCGGAGGCCTCAAAGCTCAGGGTAAGGCTGTGGGTTAAGAGGCCCCCAGGACTCAGGAAAGGTGGTGTGGAAGAGACCAGGCCCTGCCCGTGCCTGCCACTTCCGTCTCAACACCCACTTGGCCGTGCCTTGCTGGTCATCCTCACAGCCTAGAGGGGGAGGCAGAGGCTTAACAAAGACGAGAAATACAGCGCTGCTGTCACGTTTGTACACTGGGTGATGCAGCTTTGAGACAGTGGTATGTAAATATTAATGAAGGCCTCTGTTGTGCATAAAATCTGAAATAATGCCCATCTCTCACCTCCATTCTTCCTCCCCCTGCAGGTCTCCTTGTAACCATGTGGCAGCCACTCCAGCTGCCAAATAGAAATGCCTGCTGTTTTAGGAATACGTCACCACCAAAACATGTGACAGTCTTGGATTATAGGATGTTGAGAGAAGAGGATCATGGTGGTCTGAGGACAGAATTAAGTTCATAGACTCCCTAGCTAGGAAGCCCGCTCCCCCAGGGTAGGGCTCTTTGTTGTGTCCACGGCTCTGTCCCAGTGCCTAGCACAGTGCCTGGTGTGTAGTTGGGCTCAGTAAGTATTAGCTGAGTGGATGGAATGGGACCTGGGGACCAAGGGTGATCAGCTCTGTCCTGGTAGGAAAGGAAGAAGCCAACAGCTGAGAACTTTCTTGAGCCGAGAGAAATAGTTTGGGGTGACTCAGCTGAGCCGTTCCCATCCAGAAGGAATCTCTCACCCAGGGGGCAAATGGCTTTTCTTCCTACCCGCTTCTTATGAAAACAAGCAGGCGGGTTCTAAGTCAGATGTCAGGGAGCACCTCCCAGTGTGCCCAGTCCTGTGACGCAGGGGAAGTTCCTCCTCGTCTGGGGCCACTTCACCCCTCTGAGCCTTTGGCTTCACTGTGAGAAGGGAGGTAGGAGGCCAGAGCCTTGGAGTCAGACCAACTGATAATGTGTAGTAAATTGGGGCGCCCTGATTTTTTTTTATTATTATTGATTTCAGAGAGGAAGGGAGAGGGAGAGAGAAACATCAAAGATGAGAGAGAATCATTGATCGGCTGCCTACTGGGGATTGAGCCTGACCAGAATCGAACCTGGGACCCTTCAGTCCACAGGCCAATGCTCTATCCACTGAGCCAAATCGGCTAGGGCTGCAGCACCCTGATTTATACCACTTGCCAGTGTCCATGGGGTGAATACTCCCACCTTGGCAGATTTTCAAGCCACCAACGTGAAGTCACTGAACATGGAATTGGGAAGATGTGTGCACACCATTACATCGTATTTCCATTGGTACAGCTATAAATCATGTTAGGAGCACAGATAATGGTAAAATCATTAGGAGGTGATGAGTTTTGAGAATTGCCTTTGTTTTAAACATAATTCATTTTATTGTAACTTTATATAAGTGGACTTTAGATAATGGCTTTGTTTAACCACCAGCTGACAGAATTCCTGAAAATGAAACATTCGGGACTCCCAAATGTGTAGAAGCTGGGCCAGCACATGCGTACCCACCTGAATGCAATTTATCTGCCACTTTTTACGCTGTGCAACCCTGGACCAGTTACTTAACATCACTGAGCATCAGCCTTCTCATCTATAAAATGGGCTTCCGTGAGCACCAGCCCAGCCCCGGGGACTTTAAAATGTGCTTAGTAAATTGTAATTACTGTCATCATCATCATCATTTGTTCAGGGACATTAGTGTGAAGGCAGAACATTCTGGCACAAAGATGTGCCTGTGGGACGGGCACAGTGGACTCATTGTGTGGGGCAGATGGCCAGGAGTCGGGGCTGTCCTTTTCTGAACAGTCCCCCTATTGTCAAACACTTGGGCGTGGCCCGCAGTTTTGGGTATTCTCGTTACTGCGGCCACAGACATCGTCAGGCATGTAGCTTTTTGTCTCCAGCCTGAATTCTCTTCTTGTGACCGCTGTCCCGGCGGAGGCTGACTGGGTCAGAGGTGCGAGCGGTTCTGTGCCCTGCTGTGTTCCAAAAGGGCTGCGCCCGTTTCCGATGCCAGGAGCGCACATCCCTGTAGCCATAACCACAGCCGCTGTTTGGGGAGTGCTGTTCCATTTCCAGAGCACTTGCCCCGAGAGGCTGCGTTAGCGCCTCTTTGAAGGTAGGCGTTACTTGGGTCTTCCTTTTCCGGCAGGTCCCAGGGAACTCTGAGAGGCGGACGGCTTGCCCGAAGGCACACAGCTGCCAGGGTAAAACGGTGAGCCTCTGTTACATGCAGTGGCTCGTTCACTCCTTACAATACCCCCAGGAGATTAGAGCCATATCAGGGAAGGGGGAAACTGAGGCACGGGTGAAACAGCCTGCCTGAGAAAGGTGGCGATTAGTCTGAATTCTGGTTGCAGAGCCTGGCCTCTTCACCACCACACTAAGATTGGAAGCAGGCCTTTTGACGCCAGTGCCTAATTTTTTTAAAAAAATTCATTTTAGAAGGAGAGAAACATCGATTTGTCCCACTGATGTGTGCATTCATTGGTTGATTCTTGTACATGCCCTGACCAGAAATCGAACCTGCAACCTTGGCGTATCAGGACGACACTCTAAGCAACTGAGCACCTCACCAGGGCTCCAGTGCCTAATTGTGCCCCCATGCCAAGCGGCCTCCCTGCAGATTCCGGTTCCATGGCCTGGATTCCTTCCCGGCAGCCTCCCCACACTGACCGAGTCCGTCTCCTTGCAGGCACTGGGAGCCTGGCTGCTGCAGTGGAGACCGCCTCGGGACGCCAGGCCCTGGTGGTGGGCAAGCCCAGCCCTTACATGTTCGAGTGCATCACGGAGCACTTCAGCCTGGACCCTGCCCGCATGCTCATGGTGGGCGACCGCCTGGAGACCGACATCCTCTTCGGCCACCGCTGTGGCATGACCACCGTGCTCACGCTCACGGGCGTCTCTCGCCTGGAGGAGGCCCAGGCCTACCTGGCGGCCAGACAGCATGACCTGGTGCCCCATTACTATGTGGAGAGCATCGCAGACTTAATGGATGGGCTGGAGGACTGAGCCCACCTGACCTGTAACCGCAGCCCCACCCCCGCCCCACCCTGACCCCATAGATGGAGGTGACGGGCCAGGAGCTGCATTAATTGCCACTGGCTCTCCGGCCCCAGTTTCCACACCCTGGTAGGGCTGGGACCCAGGGAAGGTTTTAGGACCCTTGTACCCCCAGGGCTGGCTGAGCTCGCTTGGCTGCTGCCGTTGCCGCACTGGTTTGCCCTGGCATGACCCAGCCAAGGTGGCCTTATTTCCTGTGACTTCCCCTTGTTGAAATCTGGGCCCTGATGGCCACTGAAGATTTCCCCCAACCCTGAGCTCTTAACCTCCTCACCTCTCCCTGGGGCCTCCAGAGCTCTACCTGCTCCCCATGTCCTGGCTTTGGGTTCCTCTTGGCCAATCAGAGGTGTAGGTAACCATAAATCGTATTGTCCCGAGCCCTGAATGGACCAATCAGAAGGCTAAGTCGTAGTGATCCATTGATGTTGGGTCCTGAGTTGGCCAGTTGGGAGCCTAGGTAACAATGAGCCTTTGATGTCCTGGAGCCTGACTGGACCGATCCTAAGGCTAAATGATAACGGGCCTCTCAAATCCTAGACCAGTGATGGCGAACCTATGACACGCGTGTCAGGGGTGACACGCGAACTCATTTTTTTGGTTGATTTTTTCTTTGTTAAATGGCATTTAAATATATAAAATAAATATCAAAAATATAAGTCTTTGTTTGACTATGGTTGCAGATATCAAAAAATTTCTATATGTGACACAGCACCAGAGTTGAGTTAGGGTTTTTCAAAATGCTGACACGCCGAGCTCAAAAGGTTCGCCATCACTGCCCGAGACCCTGGGTCGACCAGCAGTGCAGGTAATAATGACCCATTGGTCTTTTAGGCCCTGGATAGAACAGACGTCAGAGACGGTGGTCTCCTGACCATCTTGGTCTGACTGGATGAGCCGGGGGTCCAGGTTTCTGTCGATATAAGGTCCACGTACTAGACACCCCCTCCCCCCCCATCAAGACTGCTAACCAGGGGCCACTCGGTGGCTCTTCGGGCTTCTGTAGCCCAGAGCCCGCCCTCCCCTGACCGTGGTCCAGTGTTAATGGTGGCCACAACTCGAGTGGGGACGCCGGTGCCCCTCCCTGTGCCGTCAGTGTTTGCTGTGCCACTTCTCCCTGTGCCCGCCTGTTATTTATTTATTTATTATCATGTGCCGGTGATGGTGGGGGCGGGGGCTGGGCCTCCCCTGCCATCTCCACCTGTATTGTGACTAGTCCTCCCGGACTTAATAAAGTGCGAGTGGGAGTGTCTCTGTGGGTTCATGTCTGTCCGAGGCGGGCCGGGAGGCAGAGCCCCTGGCTGAGCCTCATCTCCCCAAAACGCCCCCACGGCCTTCCCTGCGCGAAGTGGGCCGTCCCAGCTCCAGCGTGTTCTCTGCCTAGTGCCTGAGCAGTGGGGCTCATCCCTCGCTGTGTCCCTATGTAGCGATTTGTTTCAGTCCCTCAGAAACCCAGGAAGCTTGTATCACTCGTCCCCTCTTAGGAAGGTCTTGGGGATGAAGGTTGGAAATGCGATGCTAACTTTCACAAGGGCGCACATCTAGAAAGGAGATCAGCTGAGGCAGGGTTTGAATTTGTGGCTGACTCCAGAAGGCTGCAGCCCCCTCTCTGTAGAGACTGAGGGTCCCCACCCTCTGGGTGCTGGGGTGAGATACTGAGGCACCCCCCTTCGGGCATCCGGGGTGTGGCTGTGCCTGTGCCCTGCTACCCTGAGCCCCTCCAGGCCTCCCAGCGCCTCCTGCGGAGTGGCTGCCCAGCTCTGAGCTGGCCACAGAGCATCCCAAAATGGCCTACAGATGCCCAGCTGGGAGGTGCCGTGTCTGTTCAAGGCCAGCCAGTCACCGACAAAGTCAGCAGATGGCACTTGCGGAGACTTGAGGCTGTGACAGAAACTCAGTTCACCCGGCTAAGGCGTGAGGGGGTCTATGGCCACCCCCATGAGACGATCTAGCACGCTCCGGTGTCTGCCTCGGCTGGGCTGCCTTCCAGACAGTGGTACCTCTCCCCACCAACATCCCAGGGCAGACTCATTGGCTTGGCTTGGGTCCCTTGCCCATCTCAGCCTGTGCCCAAGGGGATGGAGCACAGATGCTGACCAGCCTGAGTCATGTGCCTCCCAGAGGAGGGCAGTACTGGCCTCACTCCGGACCAGAAGCCACCCCCACCTTCCTTGCTGACGGAATCCTGGTTTCCCTCAGGAGCACTTGGTGGCATGTGAGTCAGATGGGGTGGGCATCCCTGTCCCAGGTAGTGCATCTCTGTTGTTTAAAGCTTGAGTCTAAGCTAATCATGGTCACTTGGTTTCCCCTAGCCCAGCCGTGGGCAAACTACGGCCCGCGGGCCGGATCCTGCCCGTTTTTAAATGAATAAAACTAAAAAAAAAAAAAAAAAGACCGTACCCTTTTATGCAATGATGTTTACTTTGAATTTATATTAGTTCACACAAACACTCCATGCTTTTGTTCCGGCCTCCGGTCCAGTTTAAGAACCCATTGTGGCCCTCGAGTCAAAAAGTTTGCCCACCCCTGCCCTCGCCAGTGAGTGGGTTAGCCATGGACCTGTGATGCACTTGTTTGTTTTTGCTGTGTTCGTCGTTTGTTTTGTTTTGTTTTTTGTGGTGTACTTCTGACCAATGACATGAGGGGAGATTCTAGAAATGTTTGCCTCCCTTTTGAAGAAGGACACGGAGCAGGGAGGGACCCACTCTTCTGGCTTTGGGTATAGGAGCTGTTACAGCCGTTCTGTGATCATGAGGCGTGACCCAACATACTTCTCTCCTGTGTGGCTGTGGAGCCAAAAGATGGAAAGAACTTGCTGGGGTTGTTCGACCTTTAATTTTAAAAAGCTTCAAATCAACAGAAAAAAGCGCCAGAATGGCACCATGAGCACGCTTCACTTGGATTCCCGGTTGTTAATATTTCAGGAAGCTGATGACACCAATTCACAAAATGAACCCTTCGGGCTATTCCCCTGGTTTCAAGAGTTTCCTGGTTTTGCCTCCCATCCTCCCCCCAGGTGACTGCTTTCTTGGTGACCAGATGCCTTAGAGCAGGGGTGGGGAACGTCCAGTCCGCGGGCTGAATAAGGCCCGAGAAATCATTTGGTCTGGCCCTGCCAAGGCGTTAGGGGTGAGTTAATGAAATGTTTAACCAAATGTAGCAGGCTAATTTTTAAGTTGATGATTTTGTATGGCCCACAAATACTGTTGTTATAAATATCCAAATGGCCCTTGGCAGGAAAATGGTTCCCCACCCCTGTCCTAGAGGTCCTTTCTGTTGTCCCTGAGTAATTTTTCCCTTTGGGGGTGACTTTGAGGCAAGTGGCCCAAACTCAGATTCTGAAATCAAGATTCCACGCACCACTCAATTTCATTTTAGCTGTTACCAATAACCATAACCAAGGGACTATGTATTTTGCTTGTTTTTTTGTGGGTTTCATTTTCCTATTTCCTTTTTTAAAAATATATATATTTTATTGAATTTTTTACAGAGAGGAAGGGAGAGGGAGAGAGAGATAGAAACATCAATAATTAGAGAGAATCATTGATCATCTGCCTCCTGCACACCTCCTACTGGGGATGTGCCCACTACCAAGGTACATGCCCTTGACCGGAATCGAACCTGGGATCTTTCAGTCCGCAGGCCTACGCTCTACCCACTGAGCCACACCGGTCAGGGCTCTGTTTCCTTAAGCATCCAGTAAACCGGCTCCCCGAGAGTTCGAGTCATCTCTAAATTCCACTGGTAATGTTCACAGTAGCCGGCGCACAGCTACTGGCACTCACCATGGGGACGGAGGACATGGCCCCCAGGAGTCGAGGGTTCCTCATGCCCGCCCTTTCTTCCGTTCCCTTCCCAAGCCACGTTTCCATGAGCCAGGGCCGTCCTAGCAAATCCCACTTCTCTGATGCCAACTGAAAGGGAAAACGGTGCCCTCTACCCACAGAATGCTTCTGATACCACATGTGTGGGTTTTCGACATCAAGCAATTCTCCTGTTTTGTGCGGACACCAACGGGGTGTCCTACAGCTTAATTCAATTCTGACACAACCCAGAGTGTGTGCAGAACCCACAGGCTAAGGCAGGGGTCCTCAAACTTTTTAAACAGGAGGCCAGTTCACTGTCCCTCAGACCGTTGGAGGGCCGGACTATAGTTTAAAAAAAGACTATGAACAAATTCCCATGCACACTGCACATACTTATTTTGAAGTAAAAAAACAAAACGGGGACAAATACAATATTTGTATTTGCATGTGGCCTCGGGCCGTAGTTTGAGGACCCCTGGGCTAAGGGGTCCAATCCCACAAGACTTCCCCACTTCCGATGCCAGTCACAAGTCCCAGGGTGTCACCTGTCCTTCTGACCAACTGGCTATACATGGGGTGTTCCCACGATCCTTCTCAGGTTGGATATTTTTCCATAATGCAGTGGTTCTCAACCTTCTGGCCCTTTTAATACAGTTTCTCATGTTGTGACCCCCAACCATGAAATTATTTTCGTTGCTACTTCATAATTGTAATGTTGCTACTGTTATGAATCGTAATGTAAATATCTGATATGCAGGAATGGTCTTAGGCGACCCCTGTGAAAGGGTCGTTCGACCCCCCAAAGGGGTCGAGACCCACAGGTTGAGAACCACTGCCCTAATGGTTTGGAGAACTCAGGGCAACCCTTATGTGTGCCGGTTTATTATGTGATAAAGGGTATGATGAAGGACACAGATGAACAGCTAGAGGAAGAGATACGCAGGTCGAGGCCCAGCAGCTGCCACCCTCGAGCATGTGGTGTGCCCACCAGTCCAGAAGCTCGCCACCCCCTTCACTTTGGGGAGTTTTGTGGAGTTTCATCAAGTAGTCGAGATTGATTGCTAACTCAAGCTCCAGCCCCTCTCCCCTCCCTGGGGGTGGGGGGGAGGGTGGGGGTGGCTGAGAGGCCCAAGCTTCTAATTATGGCTTGGTCTTTCTGGTGACCAGCCCTGAAGCCATCCAGGAGCCCACCCAGAGTCACCTCATGAGAACAAAAGCTCTTCCTGCCCTGGCCAGTGTGGCTCTGTTAAAGCCTCGTCCCATGCACCGGAAAGTCATGGGTTCGATTCCAGGTCAGGGCACATACCCATGGGAGGCAACCCAGCGAGGTAGCTCTCTCTCCCCCTTTCCCTTCCTCCTTCTCTAAAATAAAAACAAACCAAAAAAAGATATTCCTATCGCCCAGGAAATCCCAAGGGATTTGGGGCTCCGTGTCAGGACTTTGGGTCATAGACCACATATGAAGACAAAAGGTGCTTTTAGCATCTCTGTTGCTTAGGAAATTACAAGGGTTTTAGGAACTCTGCCGCTAACTGGGGTCAGAGACCAATTATACATTTATTATCTCACATTCTCCAACTTTTAATTCAGAAACATTTCAAACCAACAGGAAAGGTGTAAGAACAGCAAATGAACATCCACATGCCCTTCGCCTGGATTCCCCGTTGTTGACATTTGCCCAATTTGCTGAATTGTTCTTTACACGTACCTTTCTCACGGATTCTTTTGAGAGTACACTGCAGATGTCCAAAGACAGTTCACCCCAAGTCTTTCAGCTCGTCTCTCCTAAGAGCAAGGACTGTCTACACAGCCGCAATCCACGGTCGGACAAGAACCCAGACCTTTGATGATTTCACTGAGCCCCTGAATTAATTTGCCATGGAAACCTCCTAGCTCCAAACTTCTTGTTACGTGAGCGTGTCCTTTCACTTCAAAGCAATTTCCGACGTTTTGCGGCCAAAAACTCTGCTGATGCACAGGCCCAGGCACATCGCAGAAAACATTAAAAATCACCCACACCCCATATTGTATATATGTGGAATGTTGTTGTTTTTTCTATACGTTTTTCAATGTATTTTAATAGTTTTATTTCCGACATTATTTGGCTATGGGGATCTAATTTAGGAGTGGCCAACCTCTAGGAAGACTTGGGGCCCGCTTTTGAAGTAAGAAAATTCAACCTACAAAATTGTTTTAAAATATAACACAGTTTTGATAACGATCCCCCTTTACGTTTGAACACAGTAAACATTTATTAATTCCAGCTTTGCAGTTTTAGGATTTGGGAGCCAATACTTTTTTTTCTTTTCTTTCTTCAGGTCTCAAATATTTTCTAAGCTCTTAAAAAGCCCTTAGCTCCCTGTAAGTCTATAATTAGGACAAAAGAAAATGTTAAAAAAAAAAAAAACAACTGAAAAAGTCTGGTGCCTGAGCCCTGGGGGGCTAATGAATCCTGCCAGACCTCATAGGAGAAGAGGGACTGTTCACTAAAGACGAGTCAGGGCCTGTGATCAGAGGGGGATTGGGAGGGGGTGGGGGAGAGGGGGGCAGACAGCAGGTAGGAAGACACAAGTGACAGGCCTCTGCTGTGTTTGGGGAGTGGCTGGGTGGGAGGGACCGCACAAGCAAAGGCAAGAAAGGCGAGGATGAGCAAGGTAAGCTGGGGGTTGGGAGGCGAGCTCCTGCACCAACCAGTAGGAAAAGTGCCTGAAGTCGGGGGGCAGGGGGTGTCAGGCATTCTCCACCCCCACACTAGTCCTTTCTACCCTTCATGGAACAGGATCCAAAAAAGATCCTTGTTTGAGGTTCAGATATGCCAGGCCCACAGTGTTCTTTCCTTGGCTCAGCAGATAAAGGCTCAGTCAGCCCTAGCTTCCCGTGTGACCTGGTCAAGTGGCCACTGTGGCCGGTGGTTGCTATGTTATCAAATAAGGGAGTGGTACGTGGGGTCCCTCCCTGCTCTGACTCCCAGGACTCCTGGCTCCGACCACCACACCTTCCCCACCTGGCCAACCAGGGGGCAGCGGGCGTGGATGTGTTTCAGTGGGCCCAGCAGCCCTCTCCGCCACTGCCAGCTGGAGGAGGCACAGCCTTCGCAGGGGCAGGGCAGGCTGGGAGGGCCGCACGGCTCTGATCCCCTGTCCGAGCAAGCCGAGCCCATCTTAAGCAGCAGCCAAGGTGCAGCCTGTAGGACAGGCCTGGAGGATGGAGGACTTCAGAGAGCCCACTGCCTCCATGAGGGGGAGAGAACGCTGGGGGAGGGGCGTTGGCCTGAGGAGGAGCAGAGAACTAATGTTGAGTCCCTCACACATCATCCTGTCATCCTCCAACCAGCTGGCGCCTGGGGACAGTCCCACTTTCCAGGCCTGGACGCAGGTTCAGAGAGGTCAAGGACTTGGCTACAGTCACAGTCAGGCAGCCCCAAGCCTTTCTTTCTTTCTTTTTTGATTTCAGAGAGGAAGAGAGGGAGAGAGGTAGAAACATCAATGATAAGAGAATCATTGATAGGCCGCCTCCTGCACACTTCCCACTGGGGACTGAGCCCGCAACCCCAAGCATGTGCCCTTGACCGGAATCGAACGCGGGACCCTTCAGTCCGCAGGCCGACACTCTATCCACTGAGCCAAACCGGCCAGGGCAGCACTTGCCTTTCTTCTCCTGTTTCTAACCTCAGCTTCATTTCAGGGCCCAGAGCCGCTTCCCTGTGCAGTTCAGCCCGGAATGCAGACAAGAAGAGGTGAGGAGAAGATGAAATGAGATAATGTATGAAAGCGAGGCGCCAGGCACAGGGCCTGGCAGATAAGTGGGCGCCACCACACAATCCACCCTGTCCCCCAGGAAAACCACAGGCCCTGTTACAGGGGACACTGGAATCTGGAGAATCCCCGCCCCAGCCCGGGCAGGAGGAGACAAATGGGGACAAAGAGGGGGCGGAGGGACCCCCCAGAGATGTTGACCCCAGGAAGGCAAACAGCCTGGGAAAAGAAGCTAAGACCTGCTGAGACTGAAAAACACACACCCTCTATTTAGACCAGAACTCCACCTTGTACTAACCTTGTACAGAACAGGGTTTCACCTCCCGAACATACAGATGGGGAGACTGAGGCAAGCAGGGAGAAGGGACTTACCAGGATGCCTCGGGGAGGGCATGGCAGGGCTACGCCCAACACCCAAGTCTCCAAACTCCCAAAGGGGCCTTTCCGGGGCCTATTGTCCGTGCCACACCGTCTCTCCCTACCAGCCCGCGGCCCCAGATGCTGAAGACGAGTAAGCGGACCCTTGTCCGACAGCAAACACTCCTGGTGTGGGCCGTCTTCCAGGGGAGGAATGGAGAAGCAGCTCTGGGGCCCTGAGAGCCTACTGGGCTGGCCCAGCCGGCCTGGCCCACCCGGTGGCAGCTGGGCAAGGACTGGGCCTCCTCCTGAAACGCCCTGACTCTGGATCAGGCAGAGAGGGTGCCTGTGGCCCTTGGAGGAGAAGCACAGAGGAAAGGCAGTGGAGCTGGGCCCCACCCACCCCCTCCCCCTCATCCCGAGGTTGAGGTTAGGGAGAGGCCCTGGAGGAAAAAGTGCAGCTGCTGTGGTTGATTTCCGAGGCCGAGGCCGCAGGCTGGGTCTGGGAGGAGGGGGAAGGGGCTCAGTGGGTGTGGCCCAGCCTCCTCTCTGGGCCTGCCTGGCAATCCCACATCCTCCCGGTCCTCCTGGTCCTCCCGATCCTCCCTGCCAGGGTGGGCTGCAGTCACTGGAGGAAGGTGGCCCGTGGGGTGTGGGACAGTGGAGGCTGGGCTGGGAAGGTAATGGAGGGCAGGGTGGATTTGCTGGCCTGACCTCCAGATGGGAGTCGCTCCTGGTCCACATCTTCTTTCCTTTCTGGTGCTGCCAATTTCAGAAGGAGGACAGTGATTGGAGAAGAAAGTCCCGTTGGCACCTTCCCTAGTAGCTTCCCACCTTGCCCAGTGCTCCCCACACCCCTCTCTCCACCTGGTTCCTGAGTGTGATGTGAGCACCCCTCCAACTCACCCCCAACTCTGTTGCGACAGTGATCCTCCCTGAAGCCCAAATCTGGCCTCAATACTCACCTTCCCTATAACCTTCTGTGGCTCCCCAGCACCCTCAGATAAAATCATGTGCAAGCCCCTCCGTGAGGCCTTTCCTCATCCAGGTACTGTTGGCCTCCCAGCCTCATGCTCCATGCTTCCACAGCACACCCTAAACTCCAGCCGTGGCCACATGCTCACTGTTCCCCAAGTCTGTGCTTTCTCATTTCCGAGCCTCTGCCCAGGCTGGGATGCCAGCCCTCCTCCTCCACGCATCCTTCAAGGCCATCTTCACATTCTGGACAGCCTCCATGCCACCAAGGTGCTTACTGGTGACCTGTCTTAGAGCTGACATCATGCTATTCCTTCACTGGGTTCATGGCCAGATTCTGCCCTAACAGTGAACGGCCTGGGAGCAGGGACTGGGAGGGTTCCATTCTTTCAATCCTCTCAGACCAGCTCAGGGCCAGGCATATAGTAGGTGTTCAGTAAAATATCTGCTAACCAGATGGGAAAGATAGGGCTGTGCCTGGCCTTGGAGGGAGAGATGTGAGGAGAGTGGGCGGGGTACACAGAGCAGGGGCCCTAACCCCTCATGGCTTGAATCAGCCGCCGCCTCCCCCCATCACCCCTTCCCCAGCTCAGCCCCGCCCCCAGACCTGACCCTCTCAGACAGGCCAGAGGCTGTCAAGCAGGGGTTCTTGGAGGGTCCCCTGCAGGCGCCTCAGGAGGGCCGAGGTCTGAGCCCTGAACCCTGGCAGCTGCTCAGACTTGGCATCCGGCCCAGCCTTTCTTTAGCATTAGTGACAAGCACGCGCAGCTGCAGCCACAATCCCTGCTTCCGGGGGAGGCCCGGGTAGGGCAGGGCCTTGTGGTTAATGGGTCCTGGGCCCTCTGCATAGGCCTACAGAAGGGGTCACACCCTGGCCGTGCCAGGGTGCAGCCTCAGGAACCGCAGGTCTAATTCCCCGAAGGACCTGGCATCCCCGCCGCGGTCTTCCCTGGGTACCCCCTAGCTCAGCCTGCTGGCCCCAGGCCCCTTCCCGCCAACTCCTGGGCCCAGCTCATCCTCAAACTATTTTCCATTGGCTTCCCCCAATCCCTGCCACCGCACAATTTTTTCGTGGGGGCTGGGGAGGGATGAGGGAGAATGAGAGGTGGAGCCTGGACCCTGGGGGCGTGGCTACGAAGGCATGGAGGGGGGGTCACCATTCTGATTGGTCAGCTCTGCTCCAGAACTGGCTGCAAAAAGTCCATGGACTCCGCCTCCAGTGGCCCCTATCCCTGTCCTGACTTTCAATTGGCTGAGCTTCCAGAGGGCGGGACTCACCGGGGTCTGGTCCAGTTAAAAGGGTGGGAGCGGCTCAGGGCCCATCTCTCGGGTGGAGTCTTCAGACAGCTGGTGCTGCAGTCCCCGAGACCATCCTTCTGTCCTCAGTCATGGCTTGTGTGAGTGCGGGGACCCCGCCCCAAGGCTCGGGGTGGCGTGGGGGCAGACAGCTGGGAGGGTGGGGGCAGCCAGGGTCCTAGGCCCCACGGTGTGGCCATGAGCAAGTACCTTCTCTTTTCTGGGCCCTTAGGGGCCCCATCTGTAAGATGGGGGTGGGCACCAGGGTCCCCCAAGACTTTCTCGGGCTTAAGAATGTTCTGGATTCCTCCAGGGTCTGACAGCACAGTTATTTCTGCCAAGGTCCGACATTCTGCAGCTCTGAGAAGTAGGAGTAGAAAGGGTGTGGCCAGCTTGAGGTGGGGGGAGGCACTTTGATGGCACCCAGGCCACTGTCCCTTCCCCCTCCCCCACCCCAAAAAGCCACCCCCGCTGCAGCTGTTCCCAGTCACCCGGCCAGGCCAGTCACCCTCTGCTCTAGAGAGTCTGAAAAGGCGCCAGGACCCGAGATGGCCGCCCGGGAAGGGAAAGGGGCCTCCCCGGGTTAGTGGGTGGAAGGGGTTCTGTCCAGGCTGGTCAGGTGGGGGCTGAGGAGAGAAGGAGGCGGGAACCTTCCCCAGGCCCGGAGGGAAACCGCTCAAGTTTCTGGCAGAAGGAACCACTCGCTAGCAGTTAAGCTGTGCGTTCAATCTTGTTAACCCCCAGCCAGCCAGACTGCCAAGTCGGACCAAGGCCTCGCTCCCTCCCAAAGGAGTCGGGCCTGTTCCGCGGGGCTTCCTCTCCACCGCCCTCCTCTCTGCAGAGGGGCTAGTGGGGGTCTCCCAGCCCCAGGCCCCTCTTCTCCAGCAGAGGGGCAGACCCCTCCATCCACCTTCCTTTGCACCAACTCCCTCACTCACACAGAAACTGATTCTCTCCATCCGGTCCGTGAGGCACGAGAGCACCCCGAATCCAAAATCTCCACGCTGAACCGCAGAACCTTCTAGACCTTGGATTCTAGAACCTCAGTCGTGTTGCAGATAGGAAACCGACCAGGAAACTGACCCGGTTGGGAGCAGAGAATTGCCCAGGGCCACACAGAGAAAGAAAGGCTAGAACTTGCACCTGATTTCCCAGTTGACGGGGTCAGAGGATCCAGGTGGACACACCCCACCCCCAGGGACGCTGCATCCTCTAACGGTCTAACCCGCCTGGGTGGGGTCTTGCCTGCAGAATCTGGTCGCCAGCAACCTGAATCTCAAACCTGGGGAGTGCCTCCGAGTGCGGGGCGAGATAGCCCCCGACGCCAAGAGGTGAGGGGGCGAAGGCGGGAGTGGCCGGAGGCGGTGGCCGGGTCTGGGAGCCGGAGGGTCCAGCCCGAGGTCAGGTAGGGGCGTGGCCAGCCAGGCCCCACTCTGGCCTCTCCTCTGGTGGCCGCAGGCCAAAGCTGGGTTTTCTGGATGAGTCACTTCTTCCGCGGGATCTGGATGCCTCCACCAGTGCCGCCCCCTCCCCTCCCCACTGGAGCCTCTTAAACTAAACCAGCTGCGGCTCCATCGCCTACCTCGGCCTGCCCCCTCCAGGCTCTGGGCGGGACCTGAGGCTGCAGGGCGGGGAGAGGGAAATGAGAGGGGTGTCACGCCCCATGCTCTCCCTCTGCGGTCCCTCTCTCCTGCGTTCTTCACTCGCAGCCCAGCGCTCAACCTTTCGTTCCTTCAGTCCTTCCTTCACTCATCATTCAGCCAGCTGGTCTGTTTTCTCAGCAGCCATGTGACCGACCTTGGACTAGTCAACCAACTGCATTGAGCCTCAGTTTGTTAATCAGTAACCAAAACAAGGGGTCGGTGGTTGTGTGGAGGATGTGAGATGCCGGATCTCTCAGTGCGGAGATGATCAGCTGACACGATCAGAGCCGCGTGCATTACTCATTTCATTCTTACCAAACCTCAGGGGCCAGGGTTGCTATTTCCTCCACTTAGCAAATGGGTTGTGATTTGTTCATTCGCCCCAGAGCTATTCAGTGCCTTCTGCATGTCAGGCATCGTGCTGGGCACCAAGGATACAAAGATACACAAGGCAGACGGGACACTGGCACTCCCAGAGGTCATCTGGAGGGAGTCTCCCACCGCGGCCAAAGGGCTGGGTCACAAACCACAGTCTGCAAGTGTCTTGGCTGTCAGCGCAGCAAGACCCTAGAGTTCCTTCTTGTGTGGCCCCCATTGTGCAGATGAGAAAACCGAGACCCAGGGAGTGGCAGGGACCTGTTCCAGGTCACACATCAAGGAGGTGGCCGGCCAAGACATAGAATCAGGTTTCTCACCTCCGGGCTCAATGCATCCTCCCAGCTCTCTAGGCATTGCAAGCCAGAGAATGGTTGGTCTGAGGGGGCTGCCGCTGGCCTACAGCTGGCCTCGGAGGCCTCAGTCCCTCCCACCTGTTACCCCCTAGCTTCGCGCTGAACCTGGGCAAAGATGACAACAATATGTGCCTGCACTTCAACCCTCGCTTCAATATACATGGAGACATCAACACCATTGTGTGTAACAGCAAGGATGGCGGAGCCTGGGGGGCTGAGCAGCGGGAGACTGCCTTCCCCTTCCAGCCGGGAAGTGTTGCAGAGGTGGGCTCGGGACTGAGGCTGGGGGCTGGGGGCTCGGGACTGGGGCAGGGGGCTGGGTGGGCTGGGGCAGAGCTGGGTTTAGTGGCTAGAGACCTAGGCCCCACCTTGCCCTTCCTGCCCACCCGCTTCTCTCCCTCCCTCACCTCCTGTGTCATCTCCCTCTCCCAACCTCAGCGGACTCACCGGTGAGGTAGAGCGGTCAGGGCCACAGGAGGAAAGGGCTCTGGGAGGGCCCGTGGCCTGTGGGCCATGGCTGTGGCTGCACCGAGGCTCCCGCTGGGGACACTGCTCACTGCCCTTTCCTCTCCCAAGGTGTGCATCTCCTTCGACCAGGCCGACCTGACCATCAAGCTGCCAGATGGATACTCGTTCAAGTTCCCCAACCGCCTCAACCTGGAGGCCATCAATTACCTGACAGCTGAAGGTGACTTCAAGATCAAGTGTGTGGCCTTTGATTGAAGGCAGCCAACCCATAGCACACAATAAAGGCAGCTGCCTCTTCCCCCTGAACCAGCCTCATGTGTGTGTATGTGTGTGTGTGTGAGTGTGTGAGTGTAAGAGGGCGTGTTCCACTAACTCCCCCAGGCTCTGCCCCTTTCTGCTATCCACGGCCTTGATGCACACCTGCTAAGTGCCAGTGACATCTTCTTCCCCTGAGCCCCCTGGGTGGAGAAGAGAGCTCAGTACATAGTAGGGGACTTGGTGACACACAGCTTCCAACTCTAGTGGGCCCCAGCACACAGTAGGTGCTCAAAAGATGAATAAGTGAAACCAGGGGGAAAGAGGCCAGGACAGACTGACTCATGCCTTGGTATCTGGGGCAGCACAGAGAAGGGTAACTGGGCCCCTCATTTGTTCTCAAGAACTAGAAAGAGCTGGTTTGTTCAGACGGTGGTGAGGGCTGCAGCTGTGTGGCCTTGTGTGCATGAACTGACCAGAGCCTTGGTTATTCACATGCGGGGGGGCTAGGAGCACATAACCAGTGTGAGGATGAAGAGAAATGTGTGAAAGAGGAAGATGGTAAACAGTAGTGGTTTCTCGCCCCCACGGCACTCAAGCCTCTGAGTGGCAACGTGATGCCCTGTCTGTGCCACACCCAGCTGAGCGGGGAATGGGAGCTTGGCGAATCTCACTTCCCAGAACAGCCAGCAGCAGCTGGGGGGCCCTGGGGAGGTCTTGTCTGTCTCCAGCCTTCATTTCCTCACCTATAAAAGGGGGTTATTACTCACACCTGGGCCCTTTCGGGTGGGAGTCCCACCTCGGCGGGTCCCTTAGGACATTTCTATAAGAGGGCCTGGAAGGAGGGAGCGCACGGGCTGCGGCTCCTAAGAGCCACACCCAATCTCCAGGCTCTCCTGAGTCACCCAAGAGGCCACCCAGAAACAGCTTTGGAAATCTGGCTGTGGGAGGGCGCCCTCTGCTGGACGTTGGAGAAAGTGTCCCCTCAACTGCCTTTCTCTGGTTCTGAGAGTTCACTCACGTTGATTCTCCCTAAACTGGCTGAACACCCACAATACACCAGAACCGGGTCTACATGGAGCGAGAGGAAAGCCCTGGGACAGATAAGCAGAGAGACCACTACACGTGGAGGAAGGAAACTGGGCTGGAATCTGACCTGTGTTCAAATTCCAGCTCCATCGCTGTTTGCCCTCAGAGCAGTTACTGAACGTCTCTGAACCTGTTTCCTCATCTATCAAATTGCATTCATACTGGTATCTACCCTATGGGGTGTTGCAAGAATTTGCTGAGATAATGTAGAGAATGTATGGTGCGTGGCACACAGTAAGGGCTCTGTAAATGTTGGTTTCCTTCACCTCTTTTTTTAAAAAATATATTTTTTTATGGATTTCAGAGAGGAAGGGAGAGGGAGAGAGATAGAAACATCAATGATGAGAGAGAATCATTAATCAGTTGCCTCCTGCATGCCCCACACTGGGGATTGAGCTGAAACCTGGACCTGAGCCCTGACTGGGGGGAATTGAACCGTGACCTCCGGGTTCATAGGTCGACGCTCAACCACTGAACCAGGCTGGCCGGGCTCACTCCCTTCTCTGTGTGCCTGGCATTCAACCGGCACTCCGAGTGCATACTTGCCCTCTGGGATCCATTCACTTATCAAAGGAGAGGGTTGGGTCCTAAGAGTCTTTTATGCCTCTGGTATCCCCACTCTCAGTTGTTCTGGGGTCACCACCGCTGGGAAGCACTCCACACCGGAGGAGCCAACCCCGAACTCCTGCAGTCTGTAGGACCACCCAGCACAGATGCATTGAGAACGGAGTGCTACCCGAAGAATAAAGGGGCCTTTCAAGGTGAGAGGCAAACAAGCATTTATTAGAGACCAGCAAGGATAGTTATTAAGGAATCATTAATTCAGGCAAAAGCCCAAACAATATTCTGACTAGGAGACAGAGGCAAGTGGTATTTATGAGACAGGGAAGGAGGACAATTACATCAATAGAAGGAAGGCATTTCTATTGGTGCAGGTAACAACATAGTGATGTGAATGCTAAACAATGTTTTAAATTTTCAGTCTAGTAGTCATCATTCCATGAGTCACGATAACTGCTTTCTTATTATCTCTGCAAACAGTTCTTAGGGAAACAAGGTTGCTGAGGCCCTGTCCAGGGTTACTTTGCCCTGATTTTTACTTTTCAAAGATTTGAGGCATAAGGCAGTTCCCTCTGGGATGACAGCTCTGGCTCCATTTTAAAGTGGCTCCATTTATATGATTGTTTACAGGAAAGTTCAGGCATGTAAGCCCAGTTACTAAAACTCCCCTTTAGGTGTTGTTTCAGTGAATGCCTCAACATCCATGCCTGCATTTCCAGTAGAGGGTTAGTTATGACACCCCTACTCCATACTTGGGAAACTGAGGCATAGAGAGGGGAGACAGCTTGTGTAGCAAACGTGTGGCATGATTATGTGATACACATGTTACATAACTCATTTAGTCCTCACAATCATGCTCTCAAAGTTTGGTCCGTGGATCAGCAACATCAGCTGGTGAAGTGTTAGAAATGCAAATTCTGGGGGTCACTCCTGACCTGCTGAATCAGAAACTCTGGAGTGGGGCCGAGGGATCTGGGTTTCAGCATGCCCCCCCCCCAGGAGATTCTGGTGCACACCAAAGTTGGAAAACCACTGCCTTACAATAACACGACAAAGTTCGCTATAATTATCCCCATTTTACAAACGGCAAAGGCAAGTGGTCCAGCACCCACAGTTGTAATTGGGATACCAGGTTTCTAATCCAGGTAGTTTACTTCCAGAAACGTGATCTTGGAGAGCACCCCCAAGTGAACATCAGAATCAAAAGTAGGATCAGGCCCGGCTGGTGTGGCTCAGTGGTTGAGCACTCACCCATGAACCAGGAGGTCAGCAGGTTTGATTCTCCGTCAGAGTACATGTCTGGGTTGCAGGCTCTATCCCCAGTAGGGGGTGTGCAGGAGGCAGCCGATCAATGATTCACTCTCATCATTGATGTTTCTCTCTTCCATTCTCCCTTCCTCTCTGAAATCAATAAGCCCTAGCTGGTTTGGCTCAGTGGATAGAGCATTAGCCTACAGACTGAAGGGTCTCAGGTTCTATTCTGGTCAAGGGCACATGCCTGGGTTGGGGGACTCAATTGCCAGTAGGAGGCGTGCAGGAGGCAGCTGATCAATGATTCTCTCTAATCATTAATGTTTCTATCTCTCTCTCCCTCTCCCTTCCTCTCTGAAATCAATAAAAAATATTTTAAAAAATAAAAATAGCCCTGACCAGTTTGGCTCAGTGGATAGAGCGTCGGCCTGTGGACTCAAGGGTCCCAGGTTCGATTCCTGTCGTGGGCATGTGCCTTGATTGCGGGCACATCCCCAGTAGGGGGTGTGCAGAAGGCGGCTGATCGATGTTTCTCTCTCATCGATGTTTCTGGCTCTCTATCCCTCTCCCTTCCTCTCTGTAAAAAAATCAATAAAATATATCTTTAAATAAATAAATAAAAACACTAAAAGAAAAAAAAGTAGGATCAACAATCTTTGGTCATTCACTAATAACTCCATATTGAGCACCTACTCTGTGTCGGGTACCGTGCTTGTCTAGAAGGAATGGGGCTGGGAGTCGCCGGGCGGATTTCTGCTCGTTACACCCAGAAGGGAGGGGTGGGGAGACTGGCTGGGGCGGTCCCTTTAAAAGACCAGCTCTAGTGGATGGAACCTCGGAGCGACGTTGCCAGGCGCGCCGGAAGGCTGAGGACGCTACACCGGAAGTGTCTTAGGGGAGCGGGAGCCGCACCGCCCAGGCCTCACAGTTATGGGCCGCAACAAGAAGAAGAAGCGAGACGGCGACAACCGGCGGCCGCGGCTCGTTCTCAGCTTCGACGAGGAGAAGCGGCGGTGAGTGCTAAGCTGGGCCGCATCCCCTCCGGCTGCCGGGCAAGGCCTACGCCATCCCCGCGCCGCGCACGCTCACGCCCGGGCCCTTCCGGCCCCGCCCTCGCGGCGTGCTCCGCGGCTCCCCTGGACGCTCTCGGGCCGAATGGAAGCGGCCGCTCTCGGCCCCGGCCTGAGCAATGGAACCGCTCGCCCCGCCCTCCCTTCGCTCTTCTCCCCGCCTCAAACCACCCAGCTTCGTAGAGCCGGGAGTTCGGGTTTCGGAGCAATGGCTGCGACCTCCCTAGCCCAGCCGGCCGCCCCGCATGCAGTGCTCTCAGATGTTGAAGATAAACGACAAATAAATGACACGCGTGGCTTAAGCCCATTTATTCGCTCACCAGACATGTACTCCTACATGTGTGCCACCTTAGCGTAGGGTAGTGGGTCATGGAAAAACCTAGTGTGGGGGCCCGGAATGGATGGGAATGGTGCCGTCGGTACTCCAGAGCCGGGAAGGGGCCGAGCTCAGATAGATGGAGGGAGGGGAGCGTGGGGCATCCACAGGCCTACAGGGATGGAGGGGTCCAGCGGGCAAATGCCCTGGGGAAAGGCGGTGTTGGTCCTGCAGAAAGTGCAGAGGTCCGAGTAAGGGTGGCCTGAAAGTCCTGCTGGAAGTGGCTCAATTCACCGGGGAGTGGAATTGGGCAGTATAGACGGGCCCACCTGTTTGGGTTCAAAGGCCCGCAGCCCACGCCCTTCACTGTCTCTGTTTCTTGAAGCTGGAAGCCCTGGAGGGTACTGGGTAGAAAGAGGCACCATCTCCCTCTTTTCATACCTCCCCCTCTGTGACCTTGGGAAGTAACCTAGCCTCTCTGTGCCCCAGTGACCCCGTCTGTAAGGCAGGGATTGGTACCCACGGCACAGGTAGTTGTGAGGACCACAGGTATGTTTTGGGAATGGTGTGTGGCACACTGTGGGTGCAATTTATTTATTTTATTTTTTTAAATATATATTTTACTGATTTTTAACAGAGAGGAAGGGAGAGGGATAGAGAGTTAGAAATATCGATGAGAGAGAAACATCGATCAGCTGCCTCCTGCACACCTCCTACTGGGGATGTGCCCACAACCAAGGTACATGCCCTTGACCAGAATCAAACCCGGGACCCTTCAGTCCAAAGGCCGACGCTCTATCCACTGAGCCACACCGGTTAGGACCGAGGGTGCACTTTAGCTGTTTTTGGAGCGAGCCTTTATTCCTTGTATCTCCTGACGCTCCCTTGCCTCTTTCCTGTAGGGAGTACCTGACAGGCTTCCACAAGCGGAAGGTGGAGCGGAAGAAGGCAGCCATAGAGGAGATCAAGCAGCGGCTCAAAAAGGAGCAGAAGAAGCTCCGGGAGGAGGTGCAGAGGGGAGGGCGGGAGAGTCTCACCCCAGGGGACCTGCCGCCTTGGATGCCTGAATGGGGCATCTGCAGGGGTGAGGGGAGGCGTGAGCAGGCCTGGGAAGCATTTGTACAGGTAGAGACACCGTGGGTCCAGGTCTGGGGAAGGTTTAGGATGGGATCTCCTGGCCTTTCACTCACTCACTCTGGAGGTGAGCAGTGCCCCTGCCTGAGGTGGGGCTGGACAGCCATCATACTCACTGTGTTCCCCTCCCTTTTGGTTTCAGCGCCACCAAGAATACCTGAAAATGCTGGCAGAGAGAGAGGAGGCACTGGGTAAGTCCCATCCTTGGCCTGACCTGGAGAATAGCCAACAGGCCTGGGTTTGTTAATCCCTTGGTGGGTGGGAGGATAGGGGTGTTGGGGCTGCACGGAAGCTGACTTCCTTAACTCTGAGGGTCTGGGTGATGACCCCGGGGACAGGAGTGGTCCTTGGGTACCTTTAAATGGAAGTGGCTCAGAGACAAGGAGGAGACCCAACCTCTTGGTAAACAGGTTCTGAGCAGACAGCCCAGTTTCTGAGACCTGGAGGGACTGGGGATAGAGGGAAAGGGGCAGCAGCTCCTGGTGTCACACTGGGCTTGTCCTAGGTGGGAACCGTGTGGGCTGAGGGTTTCCTGGGACACAAAAGGAGGAATCGGATGACTTCTAGCATTTGTTGGCAGGCCAGGCGCTGGAGCCAGTGACCTCCCAGATACTCTCCTACAGAGTAGAGGGAGCATTGCACTCCAGGACTGGGAGGGGCTGAGGCCTGGCTACTTATGCCCTAGTGTTGAGGCTCAGTTCTGTGCTCACCCTGAACAGAGGAGGCGGATGAACTGGACCGGCTGGTGACGGCAAAGACAGAGTCAGTGCAGTATGACCACCCCAACCACACAGTCACCGTGACCACCATCAGTGACCTGGACCTCTCAGGGGCCCGGCTGCTCGGACTGCCCCCGCCTGATGTGAGTGTCACTCCCAGCCCTGGTCCATGTCATGGAGAGTCCAGTGCACAGGGTTCTTTCCCTCTGGGCCTGGACAGAACCCTGGAGTCTGGGGCTTCACAGGCGAACTCCACCACTGAGCGGCTTGGGGAGCTTGGGCTTCTCTTTGCTTTGCCTCTTCCTTTCATCAGTACATTGAGGCTCGCTAATGGCAGCACCTGCCTTGTGGGATTTCTGTGAGGTTGAAAGTGGAGAACCCATTAGAAGCACTTAAGATAGCTGTTTACTGTGGTCACTCCATTGCATGGTAAGCAGCAATAATAACACGGCACATCTGAGTGCACTGACAGTGAGTTTTCAACCTGTGGGCTGTGAGTTATTAGCAGGCTTCTAAGAGCACTAAAAAGAAAGGAAGGAAGAAGTAGCCCTGGCCGGTGTCGCTCAGTTGGTTGGAGCATTGTCCCATACACCAGAAGGTTGCCGATTTGATTCCAGGTCAAGGCACATACCTAGGCTGCAGGTTTGTTCCCAGTCGGGCAACCAGTTGATGTTTCTCACATCGATGTCTCTTTCTCTCCCATCCTCTCTCTCTAAAATCAATAAACATATCCTCGGGTGAGAATTAAAAAAAAAAAAGAATAGAATTATCATTGAATATCGGAAAGCATCTCAGTAAGTTAGTTTCAGTTAGAGTCTGTCTGTCTGTCTGTCTGTCTGTCTGGGTTGTGTAGGAATTTGTATACATGTATATAGTAGGTCCTCAGGTTACGTCAGAGATCCGTTCCTGCAACACGACATAACATGATTTTCGTGGTAAGTCGGAACCCACCTACATAAGCACCTATGTCACTCGCATGGAGCACATACACAGCAGTAATGAAGTGAAACTAAAAAATTAAAAGAAAGAAAACAATTCCTGACCTTTTACTTGTGGTAAATAAATAATAAAAAATATAAAGCACATACGTCAAAACGACGGAACTTTTTTTTTTTAATAAATAAATGGGAGATGGCGACGTAACCACGAAACAACGTACGTCAAGTCCGACGTAACCCGAGGACTGTCAGTACACAGTCACAGGTAAACCACATTTCCTATCGTGGGTTACAGTGTGCTTAAGTCCTGGAGCCACTGCCTTGCCACGTCTGATTATCCACCTTCTATTTTGTGCTCCATCTTCTGAAAGGTCTGATGCAAAGACAAGTTTTGTCCCCGTTTTAGAGTTCTTCCATCTGTGAGTGTTGCGTGCCCACTGGAAACAGGCAGCGGAGGACTCTGAAATACAGCGCTCCCTTGCGTAATTCCTGCTCCAGGGCATACAGAGCCTTCCCTGAGCCCCAGCCCAGGCCTGGGAGGTGGCGAATCGTGCCCCCACTTGATAGAGCCACGATTGCCTGGCCTCCCAGTCCACTGCTCTCTGTGACAGTCTTTGTCCTATGCTTCTTTAGCAAGGGGCCGGGCCTGGGTCTGAGGAGGAGGAGTCATCCATGGAGAAGCCGACCAAAGCCTTACCCAGGAAGTCCAGAGAGCCCCTGCTGTCCCAGCGGTGAGTTTGGCCTGTCCTCCCCTCTGAGCCTTCTCTGCATGGCTGCCCTGGTGATCTGGCCTGCAGAGCCACCGCCCGCTGGCTTGCGGGGAGTGCTGTGGGTGGGGCAGGTATGGGGCCTCATGTGGTCCTCAGCTTCTCATTGTCCCCTATCCCCACTCCAAGAACGGCTGACCCTGGAAGCCCTTCGTACCTGGGGTAAAGACCTTTCTCTCTCTGAGCTGAGGAGCTGGCTGGCCCTCTGGGTCAGAGCAGGCTGCCTTTGGAATGGACTTGGTACTCCCGATATCGTGGGCTTGTCCTGACTTCCTCTTCATGAGCTGGGCTGTCAGTCAACCCCACACAACCTTTCACTTACGCCCTGTTCCCCAAGGTAAACACAACCTTTCACTTAGGCCCTGTTCCCCTAGCCTCACTGCCTCCCACCCTCCCGCAGGATCTCCTCTCTCACGGCATCACTGCATGCACACAACCGCAAAAAAGTCAAGAAGAAACATCCTCGACGAGCCCAGGACTCCACCAAGAAGCCCCCAAGTGCCACCCGTACCAGCAAGACCCAGCGCCGCCGGCTAACCGGCAAAGCCCGGCACAGTGGAGAGTGAGCCCGAGAACCAGGCCTGGCCCCAGCCTGGGCTGCAAAGATCTGTCCCGCCTCTGCTTGGCTGTCCCCGTAACACAGCCTGCACTGACACCGGGGGCTTTTACCCCAGAAGAAGCGGGCAGCTGAGAACTGGCCTCCCTCAGGAGGTACCTTCTGAGCCACATTTGGAGCATCTTCCTAAATGTATACACCACTGGGCCTTCCTCAGATTTTTGAAACTGAGTGCACTGTGGTTTGTCCTTGGCCCCAAGGCCATGCACCAAGGGTAGGCTGCTGGGGTGGTGGGCGTGGTCAGAGAGTTGGGTCCATCCTCACCCTCCACTTTTCCCTGTGGGTGTGAAGAGGCAGCGTCAGGTCTAGGCCCCCTGACCAGGGGTGCAGACCAGCATGACCACTGCTGGAATCCAGAGTCCACCTGCTGCTCTGGAAAGCGGGCAGCTGGGGGGTGAGCAGTGCCAAGCTTGCCCTTTACTAGCTGAGACTTGCAGTCTGTCCCTTCTCCTTGGTCTTCGTCTCCTCAGTTGAAATTGAAATGGTGGGAGCAGATGACTCTTGGAGCATCCCCCACCCCCAAACAGGCAGCTTCTCAGGCGCTAGGAGTGAATAACCTTTTTAAAGAAAATGCATCTTGTCTGAAAGTGTGACCCTTTCCTGAGCAGACCCCTCGGGAGTCCAGCTGGTGTTCTGCGAGGCTTCACACTCCTTCCAGGCCTCCGAGCTGATGAAAGCCACCCTTGTTCCTGCATGCTAGTGACCCCTCACATACTCTGCTGTTCCCCTGACCAAGAGGGTAGAGGAAGCCAGAGCACTGTCTGGAGCATCGTTGACTCCCCCCTAACCACTTACTGGTGATTCTGAGCTGGGGCACAGGGGTTTTGTGTTGCACCCTGGTCAGGACCCTAACACTAGGACTGGAAGGGGAGTGAGATGTGCTCTCATCCCCACTGAAGTTCATGACTAGTGAGAGATGGTCACGGTGACAGGAGAGCTGTGATGAGAGCACTGCTGCAGGGTCTGTGGCTTTGGGATATAGGAGACGCCTGGAGGAGAGGGAGTTGAAGTCTGTGGGGCAGGCCTTCCCCCTACTCCTCCCAGGGAAGGCATTCCAGGAGCAGCCGCACCCCACCATTGGGCAGGCTCAGGAACAGTGGCTGCACCTGGGGGCGGGCAGGTGCTTTCCCATGTCGCCATCAACACCTCTCTGGTGATATCTGATGCAGTTCTGAAGGCCACACCTGGGCATGGGCACGCACAGTTCAGGGCTTCTGGCCAGGAGGCCTCGTGACCTGCTTCTCGGCTCCTTCCACCCGCTCCTCTTGTTGCCTTCTGGTTGTCCCCTCCTGTGCTTGGGTCAGGTGACTCAGTCCCACTTGGTTGCCTCCGTCCAGGGCAGAGCCTGCTACCAGGCTCAAGGCTGCTCTGGTGCTCAACCCAAGATAGCGGAATGTGACCCCAGCCCTCACAGGCCCCTGTGAGCAGGAACAGCTAGGCCTGGGCATCAGTGGACGGCAGAGTGTGGATTTGAATATGGGCCCTGCCACTTGACCGCTGTCTGAGCTCCTCACTCTGCTGACCTCCCTGGGTCTATTCCCATGTGTAGGATGATAGGAGACACCTACCTCCTAGTGTTGCTCTAAGGCTAAAAGGAGACCTGTGTGTGGACCAGTTCTCAGCACAGTGTTCTCCGGTCGCCTTCAGTGCGTGTGCAGTTGCTGCTGACTGCCGAGGCATCTGACCTGGTCTCTTCCCATCCCCAGTGACATGGGGTCATGTATAACTTGTACCTACAACTGGTGAAGTTGGTTAGTATTCTCATCGCTCTTACGCGTGCCACTGGTTCCTCCAGCAGACCCAGGACATTGAGCCTGTGGCTGTGCTAGTCCTAGTGTCGGCTGTGGTGCAGTCAGAACCCTCTGGAGAACTTGTCTTCTCCCAGCAGCGCCTCTCGCCATGCCTACCTTTGGTTCTTTACTCCTGCTGCCCCCCATCTCCTGGGCCCTGTGGGTTGAGGACTCTAGCAGCTTTATCAAGTCATGAGCCTCTAAAGCGGTCAGTAAAAGCAAGCCTGGCCGCTTTGGGTCACTACTGTGCAAGGTAACTACAGGCTGGAGTCAGCCCTGATGGCCCTTTTAGAGACTCGTGCCTTCCTGTCTCTGCTCCATTGGGCCACACTCCCCTGCATCTCTATGTTGCCTGCCAAGAGCATGTGATTCTCCACCAGGCCTGTGGGCAAGGAGAGCTGGGATGACCATTTCCACTTGGCTGAGAGGAAGCTGAGGCTCAGTGGGGTATAGCGGGAACAGAACCTATCCAGCTTCCCCAGATCTCTGAGGAGGGGTGTCCCAGCCACAGGAAACGGCATGAGCAAAAGTGGAGATAAGCAGAATTCAGAGAATACAAAGGAGGATGTGAGGCTGGGACTAAATGGTGATGCTTCCTTGGCTGCCACCACTACACCCTTAGCCCTGAGCCATTCCACAAAGGGGGGCAACCAGGCAGGTCCAGGGCTGGGAAGAGAGCTCAGCACAACCCACCAACCTGCCCCTGACTCCTCTCTCCCTTCTTTCCACTCCAACCTCTGCATCTGTCCTCTCAGCTGAAAACTCTTCCCCAGGCCCTGCATGCTCACTGCCCCATCTTCTCCAAGTCTTCGCTCAGATGTCACCTTTCTCAGTGCGGCCTTCCCTGACCATGCCAGCCACTTCCACCCCCTCCCTGCTTCATTTTTCTCCTTTGTGCTCATCACCGGCCAGCACACTCCATATATTGCTTATTTATCTAGTTTGTGGTCTGTTTGTCTCCACTGAAGTATAAGCATTACAAAAGCAGGAGATTTGATCTTTTGTTCACTGATATATCCTCAGCACACACAACTGACAAAGGTAGGGGCTTCATAAGTATTTAATGAATTTGTCAGGAGGGCCACTGTAAGTTGGCTTCAAATTTTACTGATGGGTGGGAGCTAGAGGGCTGGCATCATATCCGAGCTTCAAACTCAAACCGAGTGCCTACCCCACCATAGGCTCAGAGAGGTCAAGGAACTTTCTCACAATCACAGCCAGGGAGTGCCAGAGCCAGATATTGAACACAAGTCTCACTATTCCCTGTTCTGCTTACAGTAATTGGGACCAAGCAGAAAGCTCATTATTCTTGTTATGAAGCTCTATCTTCGCCTGTTCCATCCTGGGCCAGAATGACCTGTTCAGAGGCTGTCTCTCCCACTGGTCAGTGGGCTCCTCATCTCAGAAGGAGCCACATTTTGTTCACGGTACCATCTCCCCAGTACCCAGCTCAGCATGCTAGGCCCGGTACATGTGGTTGTCTGACTGGATTGTGAGGATGCTCTGTGGACCACGGTAGAGGCAGACATCCAGGGCTTTAGTTGTGCCTCTGCCACTGTGTGACACTGGAAAGTTAGTTAATTTCTCTGATCTTCAGTTGCTATGAAATCTAGATCTTTGTACTTTGTACTCCAGAGTTATGTCTTCATAACTGGAGATTTGGTCCAGGAGCTGCCACATGGTGCAGAATGAAAGTTAGCCTTTTAAAAAATGTTTTTATGCCGAAACCGGTTTGGCTCAGTGGATAGAACGTCGGCCTGCGGACTGAAAGGTCCCAGGTTCGATTCCGGTCAAGGGCATGTACCTGGGTTGCGGGCACATCCCCAGTAGGAGATGTGCAGGAGGCGGCTGATCGATGTTTCTCTCTCATCGATGTTTCTAACTCTCTATCCCTCTCCCTTCCTCTCTGTAAAAAATCAATAAAATATATTAAAAAAAAAATGTTTTTAGTCGAAACCGGTTTGGCTCAGTGGATAGAGCGTCGGCCTGCGGACTGAAAGGTCCCGGGTTCAATCCCGGTCAAGGGCATGTACCTGGGTTGCGGGCACATCCCCGGTGGGAGATGTGCAGGAGGCAGCTGATCGGTGTTTCTCTCTCATCGATGTTTCCTAACTCTCTATCTCTCTCCCTTCCTCTCTGTAAAAAATCAATAAAATATATTAAAAAATAAAAAATGTTTTTATTAATTTTAGAGAGGAAGGGGCAGAGAGAAAGAGAAACATCGATTGGTTGCCTCCTGCAAGCACTCGCAGCCGACCTGGGATCAAACCCACAACCTGGACATGTGCCCTGACTGGGAAGTGAACGGGTGACCTTTCAGACCAACTGAGCCACACTGGCTAGAGCAAAATGTTAGACTTTTTATTTTGTTAAATGTATTTTATTGATTTCAGAGAGGAAGGGAGAGAGAGTTAGCAACATCAATGATGAGAGAATCTTTGATAGCTGGAGTGATCGAGCCCACAACCTGAGCATGTGTCCTGGACGGGAGTCAAACCCAGGACCCTTCAGTCCCCAGGCTGACGCTTTATCACTGAGCCAAACCAGGTAAGGCAAAGATGTTAGACTTTTTAAAAGGAGAGAGCTGTGCATGTGAGTGAACGTCGCATTAGTGGAAATGTGCAAATAGAGGTTGAAAACCCTTGGGTATTTAATTTTATCCTCACAGGTAATATTACTAGCCCCATTTTATAAATTAGAAAACTGAGGCACAGAGAAGTTAAGACTCTCGCCCAAGGACTAGGCAGAAACCAGGTTAGCGGACTGTAAGGGGAATGAACCAAAGGGGAAGATCAGAAGGAGCCATGGAGGATCCAGACCCGGTTGCTCAGGCTTAACATGCAGTGGGTCCCGCGCTCAGAGGCATCTGGGCACCGCCCGCCTCCGCTCCGCCCCTTGTCCCCGGATTGTCCAATCGCACAGTCTTCATGTAAATAAAGAACCTAGAGAGAGCCTATGAGAGGGCGGCAGAGGCGTGGTCTTCCTCCTCCTCCCGGGCAATGCTCTGATTCATTGTTAAAATAAAGAGGCTGTGACCTCCGTACCCAACCCTGGCACCCCCTTGTGCGTGGAAACTCGAGCCGAGGTTAGTTCTGCGCGTTGGAAAGGGATGGAGGGGAGGAGGGTAAGTGGGAAAAGGTAGAGGAGTGAGGGATATGGGGAGGGACTGGCGGACGGGCTGAATGGAGAGAGGTCTAGGGGTCCATTCTCCGGGTGGGGCATCCGTGTCCTCTGCAGGTTTTTCATTGTTATATCCGCATCTAAACTGTATTTCAGAGAAGCATTCTGCCAATTGGTTGTGGGTGGGGAGGAGGAAGCGGGAGCAGTGAGGGGGACATGGAGTAGAGTCCTCTACATCCGCCCCCAGGGAAATGAGCAGCGGTCTCCATCCCAGGAGATACTCCTTTATGTGGTCAAACTGGGAAAGAACTGCTGGGCTGGGCGGAACCAAGTCCCTCCTGGTCTACCACTGGGAGCTGGGAGCAGCGATGCTGGGAGGAGAGCCCAGAGAGGATCAGAGACCCCCACCGGGGGTCAGTGGGTGCCCCCCCCCCCCTCCCCACAGACCGTGCCCTGCTGCCTCCCAGGTCTGATGGAGAAGCCAAGAACCTTCGCCCTGGCTGCCCCAGCGGAGGACATGAAATTCCCCAGCTCTCGGGTGAGATTGGCAAGGAAGGCCTGATCCCCTGGGACGCTGTGGAGGAAATTCTCCAGGTGAGGAAAGTACCCGGCAGTGACTTGGGGTACCATAGGGGCAGGTGTGTTTGGGAATATGGATTCCTCTCGCCCCCACCCCCTCCTGGGGCTCTGTGTGGGTTAGGAGGGCATCTTCAAGTCACTCTTCTGAGTTGGGTCCCCCCGCCCCCACCCCAGGGCATGACAATGGAGCTCTCAGTGGCACAGAAGGGACAGCCACAGGCACAAGTCAGAACACCAGGATTCCTCTTTGGCCAGGCTCTGCCACAAACTTGCTGTGTGACTTTAGGTTCTTACTTTTGATCATGACTTTGTCCTCAACTCTGAAAAGACCTGGCTGGCCTTTTGCCTCCCAGTATTTCCCAAAGGACCTGTGTGAGTTGGCAGTGTGATCCAGTGCCCCTCACTTCCACCTCCTTGTGTGTGTATTGGGGGGTGGGGGCGGGGCGGGGGGAGGTACACAGACCTGGGTTTGAATCCAGTTCAGCCACTGGGACCTTGCAGGTTATGGAACCTCTGTGAGCCTTCCTTGCTTCATCTGAAACTGACATGAATTTTATCCACAATGCAGGATAATTGTAAGGCAAGGGCACTCCAACTTTGGGGAGCATGAGTGCCCTAGAAGACTTATTTAAAATGCACACCCCTAGGCCTCACCTCCAGAGAGATTCTGAGTAGGCAGATCTGGGGAGAGACCTGGGAATATGCATTTTATAAACAGCTCTACTGAGTCTAGCAGGGTTCTCGGAACACACTTGGAGCAACACTGCAATAATGACTAGGAAGCATGTGTCAAGTGCTTGGCAGAGTGCCTGGTGCTTAGTAGGTGCTTAATGGGTATTTGTTGGGTGAATAAATGAACAGATGGATACACAGATGAATAACCTATTTCCTTGGTCTTTGTCTGTCCAGGGGCAAGCTGGGGCTGCGGTCCGGGTACACTACTAGCCAGTCACCTGGTCCTCGCCTCCCTGCTCCATTCTTCCCGGGCCCCACCAGTGGATTGTAGGAGCTGCCCTGGCCTGACTCACCCAGTATGGAGGGGGAGGCTGGGAATGCCTCCTGCGCACACTGCGAGGCCAATGTGCTTGCCCAGAGCTGCTGTCAAAACTGCTTCCACCCTGAGGAGGCCTACAGAGCAAGGCACCAGGTGGGCTGGCGCTCCGGAGTGGTCGGGTGGTCTGGGATGGGGGAGGCCATGATGGGCTGGGGCCTGACTGGGACACTCACTTGCAGTTGAACCCAGACACTGGCTTTCCTCCTGGGCAGAGCCTCAGTTTTTCCATCTGTTCAATGAAGTAGTGGGACCATGTGAATGTTCCCCAAATGCCAGTCATTCTCCCGATTTTGTGGGTTTGTGTTTTGTTTGTTTGGGTTTTTTTTGTCATTGCCTCATGTAATCTATTACATACCTTATTCTTTACATCAACTCCCTTTCGACTTCCACTAAAGCAGAACTTTACATCACCACCACAAATAGAAAACTAGGACCATATCCTTTATATAAAAGGTTAAAAAGAAGGAAAGAGAAAGATGAAAAACAGAAGTGTCTTTAAATTCTAGAGAATTTGTTGGCCAAAGGTTCTGAACCTGAGTCTTGCTGTCTGTTAAAAAGGGAGGTTGGGGGGATAGGGGGGAGGTTGGCGGGTGCTAGAGAGATGTTCAAGATACCCCAGCAGCCACTGCAAAGGTTGTCCTTGAAGTTGTTGAAGGAGTGAAGCATTTTCTCACTTTGGGAACCATAGGTCTTGGGCCAAGTCCCCGCACACATAAACCCAGAGCTCCTGGTACACACGCTATGAGAAACGTGGGACCCTGAATCTCCATGGGCCCTTCAGCCTTGGTGCATCATGGCCCTGTCATTCCCACAGGGTCCTGAGGCTTCTCTTAAGCCTGGCAGCCAGCACCATGCAGGGGGTTAGGCTCCAAAGTGACCAATATCAGTGAGTCATTGTTCAGCTTTGGAGCCACACAGCCAGCGTTCCAGTGCCAGGTTTGCCATTTCCCCGCCGTGTGACCTTGGGTCATTTACCCTCTGGCTTCACTCTCCTAGAGAGTAAAGGCAACAAGGCTCCTCACTCAGGGCATCTGGCACTGCTTAGCCTCAGTCACATGTGGCTAATTCAATACGCTTTAGTTCCCTCTCCCTCCTTCCTGATCAGGCAAACCAACCTGGGAGATTCCTTTTTGCCTGTCCTGATACCTGTAGTAACAGCTCCCCTCCCCCCAAGTTCAGGGAACAGCGGCCGGAAAGCTCAGTGAGTCCATCTCCCATGCAAATCACCTTCTCCTGGTGGGTGGGGAGATGGCAAGTCAGGAACAGGAGAAGAAATTTTGCTTCAGACAAGTTTGGGTTCTAGGGTTAGTCCCTCCACTTCCCGGCTGAGACGGGCCAGTTCACATGTTCACACATATTGAATAGGTGCTTCACGTGTGCCAGGCACTATGCTAGGTGTTGGGGAAACAGTGATAAGTAACACAGACACAGTCCCTGGTTCATGGGGCTTGCAAACTAGCAGGAGAAATGGAAACTAACTAATCGTGCAAAGAATTACAGTTGTGGTAAAGGTAGTAAGGAATAGCAAGTGGCACGAGGATCAATGATTGGTTTCTCCAAGGAAATGACATTTCAGCTGCTTGGTAAAGGCTATGTGGGGACATTGGCCAGTGAAGTTAGGGGAAGAGGAGAGGAAGGGAACAGTAGGTGCAAAGGCCCTGAGGCAGAAAGGAGGAGGCACATTGGAGAATGGAGAGAGGCCACCAAGAGGGAGAGGCACAGGAACTCCAGGACAGTGTTGGAGAATGAGGTAGGGGCTGGTCTCCCCGGGCTTCCTGGGGCCTTATAGACATGCTGACTTCCAACTTTTTCCCCGGAGAGGCATGGGAGCCACTGAAGATTTTAAATGGGAGTGATGTGATCAGATTTGCATTTTCCAAAGTCGCTTTGACTGCAGGACAGAGAACGGAGTGCAGGGAGTGAGAGTAACTCAAGGTGCCCTGTGAGAAAACGGTGTTACTCCTGCCAAAGATGATGGAGACTTTGAGATGGAGAGAAATGGACACATTTCAGACCTAATTGAACAGGGGAATCTAAAGGATTTGGTACCTGAGGAATGTGGAGGGGTGAAACATGGCTGACTTCTAAGTTATTTCCTGAGGCAGGTACTTGGGATAGGAAGTCCATCGGGAGTGGTTGGGGCAGTGAGTGACAGGTGCCTGTGGGCCACACTGTAGATGGGGGAAGTTACTGAGTTATGGAGCTGAGGAGCCAGACCTCAGCGGGAGATAAAGGCTCTCGAATCATCAGGATCTGACACTGATGAAAAGTCTTGCTCATGGATAAGTGGTTTCAAACATGTAGAGTCACAAAATCTGTGTTTCAGAAGCATCCCCCAGCCTGGATGGGGTTGTGTGGGGCCCAGCTGGAGCCTTAGTTAACCTGGGCTCCAAC
Source organism: Myotis yumanensis (assembly GCF_028538775.1). NCBI lineage: Eukaryota > Metazoa > Chordata > Mammalia > Chiroptera > Vespertilionidae > Myotis > Myotis yumanensis. Next base: position 207,654,347 of record NW_027223754.1, read on the forward strand.
TCTTCCCTGGGGGCCTGGAAAGATATCTCTTGCGGGTGGAAGTAATTCTGACATCTTTACCTTGGAAGATGCAGGAATGGCCCAGGCCCCTCCCCAAAGCTTGTTCTGGCTCCTCTGGGATCCCAGCTCTGGATCTGCCTCTACTCTGTTCTCAGCTGAGTCCCACAGGCCGGGGGAGGGCTTATCCCTGGAAATCACACAGCCTTGAGCAGGTCACGGCCAGGTTCTGGATGGAGGGAGGGAGCCTCGGTGGGAGGGTCGTGCTGTGTGCCAGGTACTGCACGTCCCTTTTTAAAGTATCATCCCGGTTTTGTAGATGGCATGGCAGATACCCTAGCCCCACTCCTTGGCCTTGCCCAGGACCTGCCAGGGGCCACCTTCTTGGAACCCAGAGAGTCTGTGCCCACCCCGGGGTTGTGTCCAAGCTGTGTTTAACATTCTATCGATTCAACACTAATAAAATTCTATTTCATCTTTATACGTTACCTAGTATATTTAAGATGTACAAACTAGACACTGTTCTAAGCCCCTTACAAATATTAACTCCTTTTATTCTCATAGCACCCCTAGGAGGTGGGTCCTCTTATCATCCCGGTTTTGTAGATGAGAAAACCAGGCTCAGAGAGGGGAAGCCACAGGCTGAGGTCACCTAGCTGGGAAGTGGAGGTGCCAGGATTGGGCTTGATGTCTGTCTGAGGCCAGAGCCTGTGCTGACCCGCCAGACAGGAAATCAGAGCCAGGGACTGGCTGCGGGGCTGCTCAAGTGGGCGATGGGTATGATGGGGGCTGGGGGTGAGAGCAGGAAGGAGGTTCCATGCCTGGCTGGGGTCTTATTGGGCTCAGCTGGGCTCGGACCCCTTGGCAATGCCCAGCAAGCTGCTCCCGCCTCATTCATGCTGCGAGGTCCCTGGGGTGGCCCAGGCGCCAGGCCGGGCTGTGGATCTGACACCTCCCGCTACGAGCTCTGATCAGAATCTGGCTCCAGGGCAGGGGGCGAAACTGAACCCAGACGGGCTCCTCTGGCTTGGATGGCATGGCAGACACCCTAGCCCCACTTCTTGGCCTTGCCCAGGACCTGCCAGGGGCTACCTTCTTGGAACCCAGAGTGTCTGAGCCCACCCCGGGGTTGTGTCCAAGCTGTGGCCTCAGCCCTGAGCTCTGGGCTCCAGGGTCCCCAGGGAGCCCAGGCCCAGGCCCCCGCCCTGCCAGCTCTCAGGTGAGCTGTGGGGATCAGGTTCCTGTGGTTTCATGTCCTGCATTGTTCTTGGCTGGGCCCCGGCTTATGAAACAGTAATGAGGGGCCCCTGCTCCCGCAGCCGGCCCCTCTAAGGTTTCTGCTGCCTCGGCCGCCGCCGCCACGGCCCAGAGTCGGGGCCTGGGAGGGCCGCAGCGTGGGGGCCTGAGCCGGAGCCCCCCGGGGACGAGGGTGCTGACAGCCGCCAGCCGCCACCGCCGGAGCCCGCCGTCCAGGTAACCCGAGAGGAGGCGGGGTGCAGGGTGCTGTGGCCGCTGTCTCCCACCACCAGGGGAGGGCCCTGCCACCCCGGGAGGTGGGGAGGAATGGGGGGGCCTTCCTGGAGGTGAGCAGCCGTTCCCCCTGGGTGAGCCCAGCACCAGCCTTCACAGGTGTGGCCTCAGTGAGGGCGGAGGGAGAGAGAAGCCAGCAGTCAGCTCAGGGCCTCGCCTCCACCCTGGGGCCCCCTGCCCTCCTTCAGTGGGCAAATCTCTCCGATGAGGCCTTCTTTCCCCATCTCCTCCCTCAGACAGCCTCTTCCTCCCTCCCTCTGCAGGCTGGTTTAACCCTTCTTCCCCACCCTCCTTCCTCCTCCTTTCTAGCTACAGAAAACTCTTTGGTCCCTTCTGTGCACTTCATGCCCTCAGGCACACACACCTACATATGTGCCAACACATATAAAGGAACTTGCATGCACTTATGCAAACATGCACTAGTGTACCCCCCGGCCTTGCATACACATGCATGCACGTGTGCACAGCTGCACACACACAGGCCTTTATACGCCCACATACCTGTACACACATGTGCATGCACACACTGTACCTCGGTCTGCCCTCAGCCTGGATCCCCAGGGGCGCTTCCAGCCTGATGGACAGCTCTCCTGAGAAGTCTGAGATCCTAGGAGGAGATGCCTGGAGACTTCCACACCGCCTGGTGGGGGGAGGGGCCGCGCAGGGGGAGGGGAGCCCCCACGTGGGCCATGAGGTGCCTCCTCTCTGCAACTCTGTCCCAGGAGCCCGGGAGCCCTCCAGGTGCGGAGGCACCCTACTGCGACCTGCCCCGCCGCCCGCCTGCATCTGAGGACCTGCACAGAGCCTCAGCCTCTGGGTGCCAGTCTGTGGTGGGCCTCGGCCTTGGGCCAGAGTCCGAGAGGTGGGTAGAGCTCCAGGGCCTGGGGAGGGGCTCCCTGGGGTAGCCCTCACTTACCCCACCCCACACCCCTTCACAATGGCAGCGTCTGTCTATGGTGGCTGCTGGCGTGGGTCACATGGTCAGTCCATACAGCTGGGCACACGGGCATGTTCCTGGGGCCCTAGCTCAGCTTTATTCCAGGGTGCAGAGCACCCACGCACCCACCCAGCCCTGGGCATGGCTCACAGCCTGCTTACATTTCCTTGTTCCCTTTGCACAGCTTTAAAAAATTAAACAGGTTTACCACCCACCTGTCTGACTGTGCATGGCTCCAGGCTCTGGGATTCCCTCCACCCCCATCCTGAGGTGCACTGAAGTCCCTTTGGGGCTGAGGGGCTTTGGGAGGGCATGGCTGAGGGTCTGGAAACCTGGGGTCCTGTTTCAGCTTCATCCCTGTTGGGCTGTGGGACCTTGGGCAAGTTATTCCCTCGCTCTGTGCCTCAGTTTCCCCATTTGAAAAATAAGAAGAATTGAATCAAACCAGCATTGCTTTGGGAACATGTGTTCCTCACAGGCAGACATTTTTTTAAAAAAACCAAAAGCTCTGCCATCAAATAGTTTCAGAAAGTCCAGGATGCACAGAGTTGGATGCCTTTCTTGCAGGACTTGTCCAAGCCTGTAGTTTGCAGACATGCATTGTGCTTCTGAAGCGGGGAGGTAGACGTGTGTAGTGTGTCCCAAAGTTATTTGACTGCAGGCCTCTTTCTTGGGGGTCAGCACCCCTTTCCATCTTGCAGGCCAATCCGTGGGCCACTCCTTGGGGATACTGCCAGCTCTAAGCCTGCTAAGGCCCGTGGCCACCCTCGCTGGCTTCCCCTAAGCAGTGCCCTTTCTCTGCAGCGCCCTCCCTTGGCATCCAGACTGCTGCCCCTGCCACTGCCCCTGGAGCTCTGCTACCTCTCAGAGCCCCCCATTAGCTCAGCACAGTTATGTCTGGGCTTCCTGAGCGTGGGTCCCCACTGCTGCTCCAGTGACAGAGGGTCGAGGCTGGCGCCACAGCCCTGGTTCACAGTGCAGCGCTGCCCTTTTCTAGTTCTGTGATCTTGGCCAGTCCCTGGGCCTCTCTGGGCCTCAGTTTCTTCATCTGTAAAATGGGAATCATTACACTCATTTCAAAGAGAGGCTGTTGTAGCTAAACCAGGCAGACATAGAGAGCCTGGTGTCAGCTCCCTTTTCCCCTGTAACGTGAGGTGTGTGTGTACCTGGATGGGGGTGTTACTTCTTAATTCCCATAACTTTTGGGGAAAAAGTCATGTGTCTGTCTCCTCTCTCAGGAGGCCAGCGACAGGGCTCCCTGCAGAGGGCCCCTCAGCCACCCCCAGGAGCAGGAGCTGGGACTCCGAGGTAGTGCCCTATCTGGAGGGCCCAGCCTCCTCCCTGTGCAGCTTCGACGAGGGCCCCGACTCTGGCACCAGCTCCAGCTCTGACTGTGACGCCCCTGATGATACCAGCAACTCGTCCTCTGTGGTGAGCTGGGGGCGGGAGACTGAGGGCATGAGCAGATCCCCCCTCTGTGCCAGCCCCAAGCTCCCAGAGGAGGCCTGGGCCTCACACCAGGGACCTGGGCCAAGGGCCCCTGGAGGCCTAGTGGGTCAGGCTGCCCCGACCACCCCATCTGGGAGAGGTAGGGGCCAGTGCAGGAGGGCCGGGCTCTGCCTATGAAATAATGGAGGAAGGAGTTTTGGTTGATGGGCGCTCCATGGGAATCACCAATGGGCTCAGGTTGCCAAAAACTCTCAGGTCACAGGTCACAGAGGGCCAGGAGGTTGGGTGTTTTGTCCAGAGCAAGGATGGGTTTGGTCCTGGCCCTGCCTTGGTTACACACCACTGCACCCTATGACCAGCGCTGACAGAGGACAGAGGGAAGGGAGTAGGCTGGGGGTGGGGTGGGTGCTGGGCAGAGCTGGGCCGTTTCCCTGAGAGAAGGGAATCAGGAACTTCCTGGGCATTAACCCCTCAAAGGGCCACCCCAGGGTAGAAGAGGCAGACTGTCTGTGAGACCTCCAGGAGGAAGTGACAGGGAAGTGATGAGGCGGCCAGCATGGGCTCAGGAAGGCTCACCACCCTGCTTTACGGCACTATTTGGGGGCAAGAAAACTGAGACTCAGAGAAGGAAAGCAATTTAGTGGAAGCCGTACATCTGGGAAATGGTAGGGCAAGGCTTTGAAACTACTTCTCTCTGGATCATGGGGTTGTCTCTGGGGCGGGGACTACTATGCCAAGGCCCTCCTACCACATGGTGCACCCTGGGTTCAAGTCCCCTCCCACGTAAACCATTTCCCAGCTGTGTGATTTCAGGCAAGTTCTTGGCTCCACAGACTGCCTACCTCAGGAGTGGATTCAAGATTAGTTGAGTTGACACCTAAGAGCCCAGCATAGTGCTGGGTATACAGTAGGTGCCCTTTCAATGCCAGGTCCTTTCCTTCCTTCTACCCATCTCATGCTGGGGGTCTCTCTTCTTAACCTCCAAGCACGCTTTCTCCTCTCCTTCCCTGGCAGGACTGGGACGTTGTCAAAAGGCGGGAAGAGGTCCCCGGCGGGGACGAGATCACCGAGATGATCCCTCGGAAGCTGCAGGAGGGGTCAAGAGCTGACAGCACCCAAAGGGCTCCGTCCGTCCTCACCCGGTCCCCTGTGGGAGGAGACACTGCGAGCCAACGGAAGGAGGGTGAGTCCTTCTGCCGGACCAGGTTGGTTCCTGTGACTGGATGGAGTGATTGCTAGGGGCCATCTGGGTCCCTGGGCATGTCTCACTTTGCTGGCTCAAGTCCTAATAATAGTAACAGTCTCATCTTATTATGGAGCAGGCGTGCTGTCCATGCAACCTGCTTTACATACATCTCCCACAATTGGTGGGTTAGGATCTTCAGGTTGCAAGCGACAAAGTAGCGGAGTAAAAAGTTGAGGGGGAGCCTGACCAGCATGAGTCAGTGATTGAGTGTTGACCTACGAATCAGGAGGTCATATTTCAAGTTCCCGGTTTTGAGCTCGATCCCCAATGTGGGGCGTGCAGGAGGCAGCCGATCAATGATTCTCTCTCATCATTGATGTTTCTATCTCTCTCTCCCTCTTCCTTCCTCTCTGAAATCAATTAAAAAAATAGATTTTTTAAAAAAAGTCTAGGGGGAGATGACTTCAGGCATAGCTGGATCCAGATGCAAACAGTATCAGAAATCTGGCCTCTGCTCCGCTTTCTTCTGTGGTGGCTTCATTCTCAGCCAGACCCTCCCCCATAGTGACATGATGAGCAGCAGCAGTGCCAGGCTGTATCCTACTTGCTTATCAACTTCCACAAACAGAAAGTACAATCTTCTCAACAGATGTAGCTAAAGTCCTAGGAAGGCTTCTCCAGGGGACCCAGCTTGGGTCATGTGCCTAATCAGGAGATCAGGGGTAGGGTCAGCCCCCTGCACAAACCTATGGCTTGAGAGTGGGGAAGTGGGGATGGCCCAAAGGAAATCTGGGTGGTGTTCCCAAGGGAAGGGGAAAGGCTGCTGGTCAGGCCAAGCCCAGAGAGTCACATGATGCTGGCTCCCACAGCTTGGGCCCTCCCATCACTGCTGCACTGTGTTGCTCCTGATCTGCATTTCCAGCATCGTCAGGGTTCGGAGATATGGGCCCGAGCATCCAGGTCCTACCCTGGTGGGCAGGCCTGGCTTCCTATGGCTCCTGTAGCATCCAATCATCAAACATGCCAGTGCTAACTGTGCACAAACCTGGTACCAGACACTGGGTGTCCAGGAGGAATTACCTGGTCCCTGCCCAGACGCTCATCCCCCAGTGCAGCAGCCCAGGACGGAGGAGGAGCAGAAGCGCATGCCCTGCTGTGAGCAAAGGGCTGTGTGGGAAGTGGGGGCAGAGGACAAAGAGCTTCTTTCCAGACAGGGAGGGACTCACAGAGGAGTGGCTCCTGGACATGGTGCTCTGGCTGAGGAAACAGCCTGGCCAGGCGTGGAGGTGTGAATGGGGAGTACTCGGGGGTGTGCAGCTAGAGCACAGATGCTCAGACCACCCTGGGCCAAGGAGTTTGGACTCAGCTCTCTAAGGAGTAGGGAGCCATGGGAGGATTTGGAGGAGAGGAGTGATATGATTGGACCTGTGCCTGAAGAAATTCACCAGGGCGAAGTGTGAAGGATGGAGCAGGACGAGGCTGAGAAGCCAGTAAAGGGACTGTTGCAGCCACTGTAGTGATGACTGATTCAGGCAGGAATCACCGGCTGATGCTAAATTCCTGGGTGAAAGGTGGTTGGGGAACAGGATAGTCACACGATCTCAAAGTATCACCCCTCAGATTACACATCGATTACAGAGGGAAAAGGCACCCTTAGGATGGGAAGATCTGGCAGTTCTTCCTTAACCAAGTGGCCGCTCAGCATCCCAGCGGGCGCAGAGTGGCGTCAGGTGCCCCCATGTGATGCACGGGGGGGACACAGCATCCTTTCCAAGTCTTCTGGCTAAAAATGCACCGCCTGCATCTGGTCCCACCAAAAGACGAAAAAGGCCTGGGGATAGGAGGAAATGGTCCTTGCTCATAGGAGATGCATTAGGAGAGCATTGGGGGTGAAGTGTCATGAGGTCTTCAACTCTCACATGTTCAACAAGATAGATGATAGGAAGATAGAGAGATAGACACAGGTAGATGACAGGTAGGTAGTAGGCAGATGCGTGGATAAAGCAGATGAGACAAACTGTTAACAGCTGGTCACTCTGGGTGAAGAATTGCTCTGTGGGTGATGGACGCACCATTCCTGTAACCCCTCTATAGCCCGTTGCAATCGTCCAAGGGAGAGATGGAGAAACCTGAATTAGGGCGGTGGCTGTGGGTGAGGAGGGGACAGAGAAGGAGAGAGGTTTAGGAGGTGGACTTGATGGGACTGGGGACAGGAGAACACACGGTCCCAGCTGCTGGTCTGGGTGTCTGTGTGGATGGCGATGCCTTTTACTGACCGTGGAGAACTGGGGAGGAGGTGCAAGCAGTGTGGGCCGGGGTGGATCCAGAGCCTGGGAAGAGGTGTAGATTCGGGGAAGAGGTGCAGATTCAGGGAAGAGGTGTAGATTCGGGGAAGAGGTGTAGATTCGGGGAAGAGGTGTAGATTCAGGGAAGAGGTGTAGAGCCGGCTGCTCAGTGATGGGTCAGGACCATTCTCTGGCTACTCCTTTGCTGATGCCTCTTCCTCCGCTCGACCTTCAAATATGGATGCCCCAAAGCCTGGTCCTGGGCTCCCTTCTCTCCTCTCTCTGACAACTTGACAACACCTGGCTGTCAACGCTATCTGGAAAAATCGGCATCTCCTGGCTTCACACCTCTGGCCTTGATCTCTCCCCTGACCTCTATCTAGTTCATTGTACAACTGACCTCTTCACTGGGGTGTAGGATAGCACCTCACACTCAACACAGCTTCTTCATTTCACTCATTCGATAAGTATTTATCAAGCACCTACTGTGTGCCAGGCCCTGTCCTAGTGCTAGAGAGCCAGAGGGGAGAAGACAGACAAGACCCAGCCCCTGGAGCGGGCCCTCCAGTGGAGAGAAGCTGGCAGAAAACAAAAAGGAAGCCAGAGCAGAGAGCGGCAACTGCTTTTGGGAGAATTAAGACAGGAAACTGTGAGAGCAACTGGCCAGGTGGACAGGGAGGGCCTAGGGCAGTGATGGCGAACCTATGACACTTCTGACACTCGAACTCATTTTTTTGGTTGATTTTTCTTTGTTAAATGGCATTTAAGTATATAAAATAAATATCAAAAATATAAGTCTTTGTTTTACTATGGTTGCAAATATCAAAAAATTTCTATATGTGACACGGCACCAGAGTTAAGTTAGGGTTTTTCAAAATGCAGACACGCCGAGCTCAAAAGGTTCGCTATCACTGGCCTAGGGGGAAGGGGGGAGTGGCATTGTGGCTGAGGTCTGAGTTCACAAGCAGAAGGAACAACCAGTGCAGAGGCCCTAAGAAGTGGACAGAGGTGCTGGGTTCGAGGAGTAGAGGAAAATGGGTTGAGAGGAGGCTACCAGCCACCTAATTCTCCCTCCAAACCTGTTTCTCCTGCAGTCTGTTCTGTCACCACCCGCCCAGCAGCTGGACCCCAAATCCTGATTCCTTACTTCCTTCACCCTTTCGACCACCAGCAGCTCTGCTCAGCGCTGCCTTCAAAACACACCTCCAATCTGTCCCCATCTTGCTGTCTCTACCATAACCCCCTGGCCAAGCCACCATGGCTGCCGCTGGCCGGCATTATTGCCAGAGCCCCTCAAGCTCTCTCGCTCCTGCTGGTCCCTTCAATCCATTCCCCCGACAGCAGCTGGAGCCATCTTTTAAAACATTAATCAGATCTTGTCACCTCACCGCCCCATCCCACCCTGTCCCCTCAAGCCCTGGAGAGACTGAGGTGAGAATAACATGGCGACCCAGCGCCTCCCTGGTGTGAATGGGTGATAGGCACCTGCTTTCTTGCTCTTAAACACATGAGCAGTGGGTGGGGGGAGCCTCCTCTCTGACCTGCTGATCAAAGGCAGTCACCTCCACTGTCCACCTGGTGGCAGGGGCCCAAATTGCAGGCAGGGTGCCAAGGCCCAGGAGGAATTAGCCAAATCCAAGACGCTAGGAACTCCCTGACATCCCTCTTGGGGCATCTCTCAGTTTGCAAAGCACGCGCTCCCCTCACCGTGCATTGCCTCTTCTCTCTTAGACACGGGTGGTGGGAGCCGAAGCGCCGGGCAGCACTGGGCGAAGCTCCGGGGAGAAAGTGGGCACTTCTTGGAGCGGCACCGGGCTTCCTCCTCGACACCACAGAGCGGACCTCGAAGTACCACCCCCCAGGCTTCCTCTCTCCATCGCTCTGCCCAAAGGGACGCTGCCCAGACGGCTTCCATACAACTTGCTGCCCCCCGAGCTTCCTCTCCCTCCCAAACAGCCCAACGGGACAACCCCAGAACCTCATCCACCCAACAGGACACCCACAGGGCTTCTTCCACGCAGCAGGGCACCCCCAGAACGGCCTCTCCCTCAAGAATCGCCCAACGGGATAACTCCAGAACCTCGTCCACCCAACGGAGCAATCCTCGAATTTCCTCTTCCCCCAGAGCCGCCCAACAGGACAACTCCAGAACCTCTTCTACCCAACAGGACAACCCTCAGACTTCTTTTTCTGCATGTACTTCTCAACAGGAAAACTCCAGAACATCCTGTGCCCAGAGGGACAATCCCAGAGGCTCCTCTCCCAACCGGACCACCCAGCGGGAAAACTCCAGAACTTCCTGTGCCCAAAAGGACAACCCCAGAGGCCCCTCTCCCAACCGGACCACCCAGAGGGAAAACTCCAGAACATCCTGTGCCCAGAGGGACAACCCCAGAGGTTCCTCTCCCAACCGGACCACCCAGAGGGAAAACTCCAGAACATCCTGTGCCCCAAGGGACAACCCCAGAGGTTCCTCTCCCAACCGGACCACCCAGAGGGAAAACTCCAGAACATCCTGTGCCCCAAGGGACAACCCCAGAGCTTCTTCTCCGAACCGGACCACCCAGCGGGAAAACTCTAGAACATCCTGTGCCCAGAGGGACAACCCCAGAGGCTCCTCTCCCAACCGGACCACCCAGCGGGAAAACTCTAGATCATCCTGTGCCCAGAGGGACAACCCCAGAGCTTCTTCTCTCAACCGGACCACCCAGCGGGAAAACTCCAGAACTTCCTGTGTTCAGCAGAACACCCCCAGAACCTCTTCTACCCAACGGAACAACCCGCAGTCTTCTTCCTTCAGGCGGGACCACCCCGGGAGCTCCTCCCCTCAGTGCTGCACCCCAAAGAACAATCCTGGGCCATCATCTCCCCATCGCTCCACCCAGCGGAATAACCCCAGGAATCCTTCTCCCCATCGTACTAACAAAGACATCCCCTGGGCCTCCTTTCCCCTCCGGCCCACCCAGAGCGATGGTCCCCGGACCTCCTCCCCATCCCGCTCCAAGCAAAGTGAAGTTCCCTGGGCCTCTATCGCCCTTCGGCCAACCCAAGCTGACAGGCCTCAGACCTCATCTCCCACCAAACCAGCTCAGCGTGACTCCCCCCAGTCCTCCTCGGGCCCTCCCCAGCACAACTCACCAGCCCGGGCCTCTTCTTCCTCGCACAACCCCGGCCCCCACAGTGCCCCCCGGACTTCCACGCCTCTGTACCTCACCCGAGGGGCATCCCAGACCTCTTTCGAGTCCTCCCAGCCTCCCTGTGCTGTGTGCATTGGACACCGGGATGCCCCCCGAGCCTCTTCGCCTCCTCGCTACTTGCAGTATGACCCGTTTCCCTTCTTCCCAGACCCCCACGCCTCTGAGAGTGAATCCACTCACCACGAGCCGCCCTATATCCCCCCGGCCGTGTGCATCGGACACCGCGATGCTCCCCGGGCCTCCTCACCCCCTCGCCACACCCAGTTCGACCCCTTCCCCTTCCTCCCGGACACATCAGATGCTGAGAACCAGTCGCCCCAGCATGACCCTCCCCAGTTCCCCCCGCCTGTGTGTATCGGATACCGAGATGCACCCCGGGCCTCCTCCCCTCCGCGCCAGGCCCCTGAGCCCTCCCTCCTGTTCCAGGATTTCCCCAGGGCCAGCACCGAGAGCCTTGTCCCCTCCACAGACTCCCTGCACGAGCCCCCCCACATCCCCACCCCTGTGTGCATTGGGCACCGAGATGCACCCTACTTCACATCCCCCCCACGCCAGGCTCCCGAGCCCTCCCTCTTCTTTCAGGACCCCCCTGGGACTAGTATGGAGAGCCTGGCCCCCTCCACTGACTCTCTGCATGGCTCCCCAATGCTGCCCCCCCAAGTGTGCATCGGGTACCGGGATGCACCTCGAGCCTCCTCCCCACCCCGCCACCCACCCGGTGACCTAGCCCTCCTGGCACCCTCACCTCCTCCAGGCAGCTCAGGGGGCTCCCGGGGCTCAGCACCCCCTGGGGAGACCAGGCACAACTTGGAGAGGGAGGAGTACACCGTGCTGGCTGACCTGCCCCCGCCCAGGAGGCTGGCACAGAGGGAGCCAGGGCCCCAGGGCAGCAACGGGGGCCGAACCCGCAGCCCTGGCCGCGCAGAGGTGGAGCGCCTCTTCGGGCAAGAGCGCAGGTGAGCCCAGGGTGGGGTCAGCCAGGTGGGCTGGGGAGGAGCCTCGGCAGCAGGACAGGTGGAAGGTTCAAGGCTTAGGTTGCCAGATGGAAAGGGTTGTCCCCTGCCCTGCCCCTTACTGGTTGTGTGACCTTGGGTCAGTCACTTCATCTCTTTCCCTAAGTTAAGAGGTTTTTTTTGACGATGAAGTGATATTGTGCATAGCCTGGTGGTTAAGAGCAAAGACCAGGGTCAGGCAGACTGGGTTCAATCCCGGGTCAAAGCCACTCCCCATCTTTGTGACCTGGTAAAGTTACCGCCTGAGCCTCAATATCCCCATCTGTAAAATTCGAACGTTATCCATTCATTGAAATGAGGTTAAGCTCTCAAACCCTTAATGTGATCCATAGTCACAGTTTATTTTTTCCCCTCCTTATGTGAGGGAAGAAAGTGCCCATGATTTTTTTCTGCCGTAACAAAGAAGACTCGTGGCTACCCCTGCCTCTTGGAAGAGATGTCAGTTTAAAATATATAGCCAGAGCCATTATTGTAATGAAGAGAACTCAGAGTCACAGACTTTTTAGAGGTTAAAGGTTACTTTCCTGGGATGTGGTGACAAGCCCTAAGTCCAGGCCTCCTGGAGTGCTGGGTCCTGGGGCCACTCACACAGCCCTGGGAGGGGAAGCATTACCCCTGCTCCGCAGAGATTTCTCTCTCCAGCAGTCCCAGCCTCAGGAGTTTTCAGGACCAGGGTTGGAATTCCATTAGTCAGGGTTGAAAGAACAGCAAACAAGCAGGTCTGGAAGTCTCAACCTTTCAGTGTATAATGAATTATAGTGTATTTACCAAGACCATCACCACAACCCAAATGTAGAACATTTCCATCACCCTAAAGAGCAGGTAATATTTTACATCCAGAATTCCTCGCTCTGTGTCCCTGAGGCAACATTTTATCTTAGATTAGAATCTGTGAGAAATCTTATCTTTCCTTCTTCAAATTTCCGTTTCTTTCTTGTTTTTGTTTTGTTAATCCTCACCTGAGGATATTTTCCCCCATTGATTTTTAGAGATAGTGGAAGGGAGGGGGAGAGACAGAAAGAGAAAAAACGGCCATGTGGCCATGTGAGAGAGACCATTGATTGATTGGTTGCCTCCTGGGCTGCGACCCTTCAGTCCTAAGGCTCAGCTAGGGCTCAAATTTTCTTTTTACAGTAACTTCAATCCATTTACTATCCAGATGACAACCTTTAAGGTCTCCAGCATTAATATAATTATTTCTTTGGCCTTTTAAAAATTAAACAGACACTAATTTTTAAAGCAGTTTTAGGTTCACAGCAAAGCTGAGTGGAAAGTACAGAGAATTCCCATACATCCCATTTCCCCCACACGCCTGGACTCAGCTCACTATCAGCAGCCTGGCCAGAGGGTACATTTGCTACAAACCATGAATCGATACTGACACGTCATTAGCATCCAAAGTCCATAGTTTACGTTAGGTTCACTCCTGGTGCTGTACATGCCAGGGGTTTGGACAAATATACAAGGAAACGGATCCACTATGATGGTATCATCCGGAATAGTTTCACTGCCCTAAAACCCCCTTTGTCTTTGCCTTTTTATGACGACTATTTTTAGTCAGACGTCAGTTTGTGTACTTTAACTTTTATCTGATAACTCAGTAGGAACACTAAGGTCTTTAAACCTAAGTTAAATTTTCTTTCTTTTTTTCCTACTGGGGTAACTTTTAGAGAGATAAAGGTTTATAATAAAAGTCCAGAGTATGTTTATACTTTTATTAATCATTTAATTGTTTTTACACATATACTTTTATTCATTTTATTTTATTCTTTGAAATAGATTATTTACCTTTTTTAGCTTTATTGAAGTATAATTGATATATAAAAATTGCATATGCTTAAGTATATATTTTGGAGAAATAGATGATGTACCTTTTAACCAAGGTTTTATAACTCTACTGAGTAATTAAATTTTCTCCTGTTGTATGGCATTTTTTCCAAGTAGAAAACCATTCTTATCTGAAAATGAAGTTTTAAAACCTATTTGAGTATCTGGAAGACTAAAATTTATGAGTGGGTGACTATAGACAGTACGTTTATTATTTTCTCCTATTTCATTTAACGTGTATTTATTGAGCATCTACTCTGTCCAAGCATTGTACTAACTAAGCCTGGGAATTTTTTCTTACCGGCTCTCACATTAAAGCATTAGGAATTTTGGCTTGATATCTTCATTTTCTTCTCGCCTGGATGCCTTTGGAATCTCTTATCTTAGAATCACATAAGCACTTCCTAGTCTCTTACATTCAAAACAGCCTTCATGGAATTTGCTAGACTTGACAGCTTTGTCCTTTAAACTTTGTGGAGGTGGAAGAGCCCATTCATTTCCTTTATCAGCCCTGTGCAGCCACATCAGCCTCAGGAACAGGTGGCCCGAGGGTCCTATTGCTGCCCAGATTCCACCTGAGTCTTCACTCCTCTCCCTCAATTCCACATGGAGGGGGCTCCTCAGGAGGAACTGAGCAAGCAGGAGTTTATACGGAAAACGCACTCACTTGGAGAGAACACACACGGTGCCCCGCACGGAGTATTCTCCGTCGCTGTCACAGTGTCCTCCCCACCGGGTCACGTTTGGGGCTTTTGCTTCACAGAGGCTCCTGCACCCTGGTTCTGGAGGAAAAGCCCTCCAAGGCCTCAGCTCTCACAGAGCACGGAACCTCTCTCACTTCAAATTAGATTAAAAATGGAACCTGATCAGGTAGCCCGCAAACTTAGAAACACTTAGTCCAGTGGGAAGCTTGGGTTCCCTGTGAGTCAACTGCTAAAAGCTCCAGTTACTTTATGGATTTGATTTTAGTGACATCGGCAAAAGCCGTCAGACAACAACAGACCCCAAGCCCATGATGTGTTTTCTCTCCGAAGCCTCTGTCGGGTTCCAGCATGGCTCCCACGCTGGAGGCAGACTCCAAGCACAGTCCCTTCCCAGACCAAGTGGAGGTTCCTCTTACTTTCCTCTTTGCGGGCTCAGTCCAGGCTCAGCACCAGGCCGTCTGTTCCAGGCCACTCCCAGGTCAGCTCGGCCACCAGAGATAGAGCTCCACTTGGCCATGTAGATCAGCGGTTCTCAACCTGTGGGTCGCGACCCCTTTGGGGGTCGAACGACCCTTTCACAGGGGTCGCCTAAGACCATCGGAAAACACATATATAATTACATATTGTTTTTGTGATTAATCACTATGCTTTAATTATGTTCAATTTGTAACAATGAAATTGGGGGTCACCACAACATGAGGAACTGTATTAAAGGGTCGCCGCATTAGGAAGGTTGAGAACCACTGATGTAGATGGAGCCAGACTCAAACCCTGTTGGACTAGATACCCAGTGGAGCGGCCCGGTCTTTTGTTTTGACCCCTTACATGTGGGAGGGGAGAGACGGGCCCAGAATCTGTTTGGTATGCCTACGTGCAACAGAGATGTCATGTTAAATATTAATAGCCATGGCTACCAATGACTAAGACAGCTAAGTGGAACGAGGGACTTTTACCAGCTTAGAGCTTATCTGTGACAGACGTGGCAACAATGCCTGAAGCCTAGGTGTCTTGGAAACGACCTTTTATGCTGGCCGTCCTGGAGTTGTGTAGGAAGAGGGAACACTTCTTCTTTCTGGTCTTGCTAAGAGCTCTGCTGCCGCCGTAGCCGGTTTGGCTCAGTGGAGGGGTCCCAGGTTCGATTCCGGTCAAGGGCATGTACCTTGGTTGCGGGCGCATCCCCAGTGGGAGGTGTGCAGGAGGCGGCTGATTGATGTTTCTCTCTCATCTATGTTTCTAGCTCTCTGTCCCTCTCCCTTCCTCTCTGTGAAGGATCAATAAAATATATTTAAAAAAAAAAAAAAGAGCTCTGTTGCCAACAGCTGGGATGGCCCGGAGTTTTCAAGGCCAAGTGCAGGAATCTTGTTAGTACTGAGGAGGAAAAGGGTGGGCCTGGGAAGCCAAAAACTTACCATGTAGACTGACAGATGGCAGAAAGAATGGAGTACGAGGGCGTGAGCATTCTGCAGTTCCCGTCCCCACCCCACGGGGGTTGCGTGAGATGCGATGAGATGAGACGGTACAAGTGCTTGGCACCTGGAACACAAGCAGTGCTCAATAAATGTCTGCCGTTACCATCGTGTGTACACAGTGCCTGTGACCAGTAGGTGCTCAATAAACCTTACTTCCCACAAAGACCAGTCTAACCTTTGTCTGGGGTTGAGAGATGGGCTGTTGGCTGGGTGGCAGTCAGAAACAGGAGGTACAGTGGGGCCTTGACTTACGAGTTTAATTCATTCGGAGACCAGACCGAGCTCATTAAGGAGCTCGTTAAGGAGCTCGTTAACTCAAATTACTCTATCAACTCAATGCAAAAAATCGGCCGAGAGACAGCTGGTATCTCAAAAAACTCGTTAGTCGGGACACTCCTAAGTCAAGGCCCCACTGTACTGAGAGACAGGAGGCAGGCAAGGCCAAGGCTGAGCCCCCACCTTTGCTCATCCTTTTTCCCATTTCATCTCCACAACAGCCCCATGAGGCAGGTAGAGCAGTGTCACCCATTTTTCAGAAGGGGATACTGCGGCCCTGAGAGGCTCAGCCCTCCCTTAGGGCTCTTCAGCCGTGGGTCTCCTCTCTCTCCTCCCGTTGGGGGTGGGTAGAGGCGGTGGGTGCTGGGAGTGGGACAGCCCAAGGGCCCTCAGAGGGGCGGCTGCGTTTGCTCATAGGAAGTCCGAGGCACCAGGGACCTTCCAGGCCCGGGACGAGGGGCGGTCGCAACGGCCCAGCCAAGGTCAGAGCCAGCTTCTCCGGAGACAGTCCAGCCCTGCCCTCAGCAGGGAGGTGAGCACTGCCAGCCTGCCCTGGGCCCCTCCACCCCAAGGGGCGAGCCACTGTTTTTCCCCTCCCCCAGGTGCCAGGCGGGGTCCTGGGAAGGGAGGTCCTTTCTGCAAGTGTCAGAGTCCCAACCACGGGTGTCCAGCTTCCCCCTCTCCCAGAGCCAGCAGTCCTTTGAAGGTGGCCCTTCCTTGTTGTTTCATTCCTTCATTAAGTAGCTGCTAGCTTGAGTTTTCGGGGAAAGTCTTGGACTCAATAGTCCGCCTCTAAGGGCCATCCCTTCCAGGCCGGGATTAATATTTTTATATATTTTAAATATATATATATTAAATTAATTTCAGAGAGGAAGGGAGAGGGAGAGAGAGAAACATCAATGATGAGAGAGAATCATTGATTGGCTGCCTCCTGCACGCCCCCCACTGGGGATCAAGCCCACAACCCGGGAACTGGACCGTGACCTTCTGGTTCATAGGTTGATGCTCAACCACTGAACCACGCTGGCTGAGTGGGATTTATATTTTTAAAGAAACTCTTAGAGGGCAAGGCCTGAGCTAGTGGAAGGGAGTGTTGGTGTGGAAATTCGTGCACCTGATAGCCCAGGTTGGAATCAATATCGTGGGGGAGGGGGAAGCCGGGACAGTGAGCAGCTCTTTGCAGATCTCTTTCTGGAACTGCGGAAAGTGGGTGAGAGGGAAGAGCAGACACCCCCTGCCCCCGGGAGGGAGCGCAGAGACTGTAGGTGCTTTTTGACCCGCTTTAATCCCAGCTGCTGTGAGGACACAGCCTGCCTCTCCCTGTGGCCTGGCCAAGAGCCCGGTGTCCTGAGCTCCTCGGCAGAGGCCACCTGGTCAGGGTCCTGGAGCCTCACCCACCCCTCACCTCGTCCTCAGGTAACCACGCCCCTTGCGAAGCAGGCAGAACCAGCCCGGAGGAGCCGTGCAGAGGCCCCTCCTCCCAGGAGACCTGGGGGGGACCTGCGGCTCCAGGGGTCCTCGCAGCCCCCAAGGACATCAGCCAGGACTTCTGAGAGGGAACGGCGAACAGAGAAACCTCCGGAGAGAGGCCGGGCGGGCCCAAGACAGCCTCTGGGTGGGTGGCAGAGTCAGGAGGAGCTGCCTGGGGCCCCGGGTCCGCACAGACACTTGGAGAGAGGCTGGAGCAGCCAGGAGGAGGGCCCAGGCCTGGGGGGCTGGCAAGGACTTGAGGAGCCCAGTGGGGGCGCTACCAGAGCCCTGGAGGGAACATGGAGGGGCCCTCTCAGGGAGTCTGAGGAGAGCTGGGGGAAGTCAGAGGCCTGGGAGAAGCCCCCCAGTAATGGGGTGCAGAAGCCCCCTGACAGGCCAGCTCAAAGGGGCCGGGGCGCCCTGCAGGAGCTGTTCGGTCCTCCCCAGCCTATGAGCCTCCCGGAGAACACCCGGGAAGGCCCAGGAGAGTTCTCGAATTCCTGGAGGCCTGAGACAGACACTGCTATGGGCCGGGGAACTGAGGGAGCATGCCCACACCTGCATGGCCCTGAGAGGCGCCTGGAGCTTGACTGGAGGGACCTGCTGAGCCTTCTTGGGATGCCCAGAGAGGGGGCCTGGGCCCGCCCAGAGGAGCCAACGCTTGCTTCCCGTCTTCCAAGGCTGGACTGGGAAGGCCTCCTGGAGCTCCTGCAGGCCCAGCTGCCCCGAAAGGACCCAGCTGGACACTGGGGTGGCCCAGTCACAGCTCCAGGGCCAGAGCTGGGTTCCCCAGGCACAAAGGATGCCCTTGAACGAGAGCGACAAAGCCAGCCTGCCGGCTGGGCAGAGGCCACCCTAGTCAATGGACACAGCCCCGAGCAGGGGCCCCAGAGCTTGGCCCAGCTGCCCAGCCCTGCCTGCACCTCCACCCAGTGGCCAAAGACCAAAGTGACAAGTGGACCAGAGACCTCAACTACGGCTGGTCTGGAGACGAGCCAGCTGGGGAGTAGGAGCCCTGCAGAAGGCCCCAGCTCAGCAGACTGGGAGGTAAGTCAGTCTCAAAGCTCGGCCCTAATCCTCCCTCCTGACCAGAACCTTTCCCAGTCACCAAAATGGCCATCGGTGATAATGGCCAACCCTCCAGTGAGAATTTACTATGCGCTACGCCCTGGTGTGAATGACTTATGGGTATTTTCCTCATTTAATTCCCATGGCAACCTCATGAGAAAGCCACTGATAATTTACAAATAAGGAAACTGAGATAGAGAGGTCTAGCCACTTGCCCCAAATCACACAGCTAGTAAGGGCTGGGGCAGGGGTGAACCCCAGGTCTGCTCAGTGCAGATCACCTGAGGCTTCAGGCAAGACGCTCTGTCCAGCCTTCTCCCCTCCCGGCCCCACAACACCTGGTTTGTGTTGCCCCGGTGGCTCTTAGCTGACTTTGGCCGGCATTGTAGCCAGTGTGGTCATGTCCCCGCCCCTTGCTGTATTCCAGGTTCCTCTCGGTCCAGAACAGCCTCACTTACCTCGCTCTGGTCCTTACAGCTCCTTTCAGGCACAGTGAAGAGGTTGCATCTGCTCACTGAGTGAGTCAGCTGCTGAGACAGGTTGCTTAAATGAGGACCCACGTGCAACGTAGGGTCAATGCCTGGCACATAGTAGGTGCTCACCAAGTCCCTTCCCTGCCTTCTTGGCCCAGGGCAGGGTCACAGAGTCCGTGGTACTCTGGTGCTGCCTGGAGCCTTTATCTGAAGGTGATGGGCGGGGAGGGTCCTGGAGGCCAGAGCCCTGCAGCCTGCCTCAGCTCCCCGGAACACAGCACATGGTTTGGGACTCCTAGCCCATCTTGGCCCCAGTCTTCCCTATAAAATAGGACCAACTCCTTCCCTGACGGGTACCACTGGGATGATGCGAGGCTCCTGTTTGTTCATCTGACCTTCAGTGTGCAAGGACGATGGCAGGGTTTGTGGCGTGCCAGGCCCTGGGCTGGGAGCTTTACATGCTCTGCCATGTACAAGGTTCAGACCCATTAGGCATTTGCCAGGGGTCACACCTGCATAAGTCCAAGCTTTTAACCACCATGTTGTGAGGCCTCAGAGTCCACGGCAGGACTAAGGAGTCCCTCCCCCGTATTTCTGGCTTTTATCCATTTGTCCTCTAATGAATTCAATGCACAGTCACCAGAGAGGCAGGCATAAGCCAATGTGGTTCTGTCAGGCTTCCTGGGGAGGCAGGTGGACTACTCATAGCTCAGGAAGGGCGCCATGCTGTGTCCCAGTGAATGTTGGGATGCCAGATCAAAGGGAAGAGGGAGAGCAGGGAGATTCTTCAGCTATAGTTACTCCACAGTGAGGCTCAGGAGTCCCGGGGAGGTTAGGAGATGGTGACTGGGGAGGGGCAGGAACACCACGTGCTTAAGGGCATTTCTACACACACACACACACACACACACACACACACACACGGGCATTTCCACAGATGACAACAGGCATTCACTAGGTCCTCCTGGGGCTCCAGCTGCTCACCTCTGTGAAAATCCTTGGCACGGCATTCAAGGCCTCCTGGCCTCCTTGCACCCAGATTTGCCCTCTGGCTGTGCTGAGCTGGCTGCAGAGCCCTGTGAGCACATCTCCCTGCCTTTGTGCATGCTGTTCCCATTGCCCAGGATGCTCTTTCTCTCCCTCTTCACTAAATGCCTCCTTGCACCCAGATTTGCCCTCTGGCTGTGCTGAGCTGGCTGCAGAGCCCTGTGAGCACATCTCCCTGCCTTTGTGCATGCTGTTCCCATTGCCCAGGATGCTCTTTCTCTCCCTCTTCACTAAATGCCATTCACTGTGCAAGTGAGATCAGGTGCCCTGTTCTGAGACACTTTCCCCAGGTTGGTGATGTCTTCCTTCTGGGCTTGGTAGTTCTACCTTCATCTGGTCATGCTCAGTTGTCATTTTCCCATAAGAAACATGAGTTCTGTGGGGCAGGAGGTGTGCCTTCTTTCTCTCTGTATCCCTGGCCCCTGGCCCAGGGCCTGACACAGTGGAAGAGGTCAGCTCAGTGGATGGTTGACCAGTGAATACATGGATGCTTAAGTGCAATGCAAGACCTGGCTGGTATTGCTAAGTGATTAGAGCATTTGCTCATGTACCGAAGGGTTGTGGGTTTGATTCCTGGTCAAGGGCATGTACCTGGTTGCAGGTTTGATCCATGGCCCTGGCTGGGGCATGTGTGGGAGCCAACCAATTGATGTGTCTCTCCCACATTGATGTTTTTCTCTTTCCCTCCCTCCCTCCCTTCCACTCTCTCTAAAAATCAATGGAAAAAATATCCTTGGATGAAATTAACAAAAAAGAAAAAAAAAGATGGAATATGGGAGGGGGGTGGGTAGATGATAAATGATTGAAAATGGATATGTGAATGGACGATGGATAGGGCATATATGCTGAACAAATAATAAATAGATGCTGGATGGATGATAGATGGGTAGATAAATATATAGATAGGTGGGTGATGAATGGAATCGATAATAGATGTTGGATGGATGGATGTTGCTTAGATGATGGATGGGGTGATGAATGGATGGATGAATGAATGTTGGGTAGAATATGGATGGATAGATGGATAGATGGGTAGATAGATGGATGTTGCATGGATGGGTAAGTGTGGAATATGGATGATGGATGGTGAATGAATGTTAGAAGGGTAGGTAGATGAACTGAGGAAGGATACATGGATGTAGGATGGATGGATAGATGATGAATAGAGGATGGATGTATAAATGGGAAAATGGATGTTGGATAGATGAGTAGGTGGGTAATGTAGGATGTATGTTGGATGGGTACATGGATCTATGGATGTTGGATCTAGATGGATGTTGGATGATGAATGGATAGATAAGAAGGTGGATAGAGGAGTGGAAACTGGGGAATAACTTGGACTAAGCTGTGTTCTTTCTTATCTCCAGTTCCAATCAAAGGAGCCTGAGGAGTCAGAACCGAGAGGAGACTCACTGACTGGCCAGAAGCGGGCAGACTCGGTAGTTGGGTCTTGGGTGTGGACACCTGGGGAGGGGAGAGGAAGGGATGGGAAATCAGATTGGAGAGGGGCTGAGGTCCTCAGCTGACCTCTGGGTTCATTCAGACCCACGTGGGCTCTGTAATGGGCTCATCCGTGTGCATGGCGGGGCCTGGGGAAGAGGGGCTCTGGTGGAGCTGGGTGGCAGAGCCACCTTCTGGCTTGGGGATTTGGGTGAGGACTTGAGCCCAGGGCTCTGCTCTTAACTTGCTAGAATGCCCTGGAAAGGTAGCTAAAACGCCTCCCCTGGGCAAATAGCAGTTTGGCTCCAATGGTCTCTGAAGGCAAGGTCCTTCTGGCTCTGGAGGGCTGCCAGGCTGGGAGGAAGGGTAGAGCTTCCAGGAGCTGGAGCAAGAGAAGCGTTGAAGGGGCTGAGGAAATGCCACACTCCGCCAGGTCTGGAGCACCTCCAGGGTCCCGGGGCAGGACAGATGTGTGCAGGGGTGGGGCCCACTGGGGCTGCTCTGAGGCCCGGCTGCAGCTGTAGTGCACTGCTTTGTCCCGCCCCTCCCCCTGACCTGCCAAACAGACTGTTCTCTCACCCTCAGCCTCCAGAGAGGTGAGGTCAGAGCTCAGGGCCTGGGGCAGCGGGAGGGAGGGAGGCGGGAGGAGACAGGCTGTTTGGGTTGTGCTTTCCCTACCCTGCTGTTCTGCTGTCCCACATGCCGCCTGATTGGGGTGCCTGTCTGGCAGCCTGGAGCCCCGACTCTGGCCCTGCTGCTTGTCAGAGCTGGGGGGATTCTGCCCAACCCCTCCCTGGGCAGATGAGAAAACACAGGGCAGGGGTGTTGTCCCAGGTCATACAGTTGGTGGCTGAACTCAGACTAGAACTAGGGCTTGGAACCCCCACCCAGCACTCTGTCTGCTCCCCCCAAGCCGCTTCCTGGCCCTGCCCTGATTCCCTGCTTGGCCTTGCACAGCAGCAGCAATGTCCCATGTGCTTGGCGGGCCAGTCTTTCTGACAGGTGGCTGTAGGAGTTTGTGAAATGGGAGGGGACAGGGGACTGGTCACTAAAGGCACTTCCAGTTCTCACAGGGGCTCCGGCAACTTTGCGCTTCCCCTTTTTGGGTTATTTCTTCATACTTCCTGGGGCCAGGGTTTCATGAACAAAGAGGAAATAGTAATACAGGGGTCCCTCTAGTCTCCACCAAATGGGCCCATCCCAGCAACACGGAAAGCCTCTCAATAACCCCCAGGCAGCCAGGACTACACAGAATTGATAGCAGCCTCATTCATTCATTCATTCATTCACTCATTCATTCATTCACTCATTCATTCACATTCACTTAGTACCTTCTGCATGCTGGGTGTGGGCGGAGTGACTAGAGCGCCAGCATGGCGCACGGTCTAGTGGCCAGCACTGTGATGGGACGTGGTGGCGGTGGGGCAGTCCTTCCCCAAACCCCTGCTGCACCTGTGCTTTGAGGCTTCATGCTCTGCCTCCTGTGAATCTCCGGACCCGGAAGGTTGGGACATCTGGGCTCTGTCTTCCTTCCACCTGCTCTGGGACTTGGGGCAGATGCTTTTGCTTTGCTGGGCCTGTTCCTCCAAAGGGGGCTCACTTGGGGGTCCTCCCAGGATGGGAGGACAGGTGGCTGTAGGAGTCTATGATCCATTCCTTTCACAAAGGTGAGGAGAGTAGGCAGATGGGGGACTTGGGGCTAGAGGGGCCTGTGTGACCCCTTGGCCCCAGGTGGCTGTGCCATGGGGAAGAGAGTCCAGCGTTCCCACATCTTTAGATATTTCAAGAGAAGTTAGAAATATGTCCTTATATGTTAAATCTCTTGATTATTTACCACTGGATCCTGCCGGCCACATGGGGTTCGACGTTAGGAGCCCAGTCGGGCAAACACCATGTAGCATGAAAGGTGTACCGAGCTCCGTTCTCCCAGCTCTGGGAGAGGAGAACAGGGGAGCCCTGGGCCTCTAGGCGGGCACGGCAGGATGGGCAGGGGAGGCTGTAGTCAGGGACTTTCCCATCTCCCCAAAGGGACCTGGGGCCAACACTGGACCCTGTTTGACAGGCAGACAAGAGGCCTGCGGAGGGCAAGGCTGGGAGCCCACTCAAGGGCCGACTGGTGACCTCATGGCGGATGCCCGGGGACCGGCCCACGCTGTTCAATCCGTTCCTGCTATCCCTGGGGGTCCTCAGGTGGCAAAGGGTAGGCTGGCTCCAGTGGGGTGGGAGGGTGAGGGCGGGGAGCGGGGGAGGAGAGGGAGGAGGTGGTGTTAGTCAAAGAGGAGAGAGTGGAGGCTGAGAGGGCAGGATTTGGGGGCCCACATGAGAAAGGAGGGAAAAGCAGAGCCCTGAGCCCACAGGGCCTCTGTGAGTGAGTGGGTTGCCCACTCCAGGGTGAGGGGTGACTGAATGAGCTTCAGAGCTGAAAGCTCCCAGTCTGCAACCGGCCAGGGAGAGCCAGGTTCGGGGGAGGAAGAGGGGGAGGAGGGCCCTGTGAGGGGCTCAGGGATTGCAAAGTGTGTCTCAGTCCTGGGCTGGAGCCAGTTTCACAAACATCTGGCATTACGTAACCCATCCCCTGCCCAGAGAGGGCTGTAAACACTCAGGCCTCTGGTTCGGGGTTTCCTCAAGGGCAGGGAGGGGGAGGCAGCTGTGACCTGCTCCCTCCTGCCCCTTCACAGCCAGAGAGAAGGGGGCTGGCTCACGCAGCCTCTTCTCTCAGTTACAGGCGGACTGTCACCCTCTTGCTGGCTCTGGGCCCAGCACTGGGCTGGGCATGTTAAGGACATACACCCATTTTACAAACCAAGAGACTAAGTCTCAGGGAGGTGAGTTGACTTGCCTGAGGTCAAAAAGCTGGGGTTTAGAGGAGCCAGCTTCTTGGTGATTTTCCTCATTCCTAGATGAGAGAATGGGGCTGCAGCTGAACTCACTGAGCCTTGGTTGCCACATCTGTCTAAGGGGGGCAGGGAATCTATGGAGACACTCAGGGCTGCAGGGAGGGCCCGGGAGATCAGGATGCACAGAGGTGTGAGGGGGAGGGGCGGGGAGCAGGCGTGGCCAAATACCAACTTCCCCATCCACTTCATAATTTCCTCTCTGCTGCCTTTTGGGAATTAGTAAGAGAGTATTGAGAAGAACATGGTTACCTGGGCAGGGTGGTACTTTCAAGCCATGGACAGGAATTACCTTATCAACAGGAAGCAGGTCTGGCAGGAAGGGGCAGGTGAAGTCCCGAGTGGAGAGAAATGGGGAAAGGATTCTGGGATAATGCTGCTGCTGCTGCTGATAACTAGCATTTATTGTGCACCTACTATGTGCTCAGCTGTGTTCAATGCATGGCATGCTTTACCACCAGGCATACCAGGTGTGGTTTATATTGTCCATGTTACAGACAAGAAAATGAGGCTAAGAGAGGACAAAAATATCACTGCTGTAGATCCCATTTGGGGCAGAGTGGAGATTTAAACCCTACTCTGGTTGACCTCATCCCCCCCCGCCCCCCCGCCCCGCATCTGGATCTCCCTGCCTTCCTGCAGGCTAAGAGTCCCCATTAGACAGGTGTGGCAGCTGAGGCTTGGTTTGCAGTGGTTCTTGCTACTGGGAATGAGGAGAATCAGGAGCTGAGAGATAGAATTGCCAGTGGAGCCTCCCAGACAGGTACTTAGAGTAGTTGCACACGTCTCTTGAGCAAGATAGTGAGATTAGTCCACAGTTAAAAACCAGGAAGCCTGGGCTTGAACTCTGTTTCTGCACTAACTTGTGTGGCTTTGGGCCAATGTTCACCATTTAAGTCTGAATCACCCCAAAGTTGGGTGGCCCTGTTTAATTACTCTGTCCTGGGTCCCTGAGCCTGTGCCATCTCTCTCCTGCCAGGGCGGGTTGTGGTAAGGTAGTCATTTCTTCATTTGTGCATTTATTCATTTAACCAATGTTTGCTAAGGACCTATTGTGGGCTGAAGCTCTGAGACAGAGACAAAAAAACACTTCATCCCTGCCCACCAGGAGCTCATGGTTTGGTGAGAACACTGACATGTATGTGGTTAGAACACTGTGGTTATCACGTTAGTGGGGGGAATGTACAGATGTAGGGAGCACTGGGTGGGAAGGTGATGCAGGGAGCATCAGACAAGGAGATTGTAACTGTGCTGGGGGCACTTGGGTTTCCTCTGGACCAAGACTTTGAAGAGTGAGGAGGAGTTTTCCAGACAAACAAACATTTGGAGGGAGAGGCAGGAGAGAGGGGGAGTGTGTGTGTGTGTGTGTGTGTGTGTGTGTGTGTGTCTGTGTTCAGGGGGGAGTGGGGTACAGAGAATAGGAAAGGAAGTGTTTCAGACACGGCAGAGAACAACATGTGCAGTCCCACCAAGGTACAGAGGACCTGCTCATTCTGGGAATTCTCAGAAGTCCAGCATTGTGGACCCTAGCATGTAAAATGTGTATGTAGGATGACGGAGGACAGCAGGCAGGGGCAGATTATGATGGATGCAGACTGCTTGGAACAAGAATGTAGAGTTGATCTATTAGCACAGGGGAAGTGTTGAAGAACCTTGAGCAGGGGAGTGATCTGATCACTGGGTTGAGGGAACTAGAAGTGGAGAAACCTGTAAGGGGGCTGTGAGGTGCCCAGGCCACAGGGCAAGGCACTGGTGGTAGGTGAGGTCTTCTGTTTGTCCACTTACTCTCCCAAGGATAAAGTGCCTGAGTTAGGTACAGGGGTAGGGTAGGAGAACTCAGCATAGGGATGCCGAAAGGCCAGTGTCTAGAGCAGTGGTTCTCAACCTGTGGGTCGCAACCCCTTTGGTGGTCGAACGACCCTTTCACAGGGGTTGCCTAAGACCATCCTGCATATCAGATATTTACATTACGGTTCATAACAGTAGCAACATGATAGTTATGAAGTAGCAACGAAAATAATTTTATGGTTGGGTCACAACATGAGGAACTGTATTTAAAGGGCCAGAAGGTTGAGAACCACTGGTCTAGAGGAAGATGGGCTTATCCATGGCCTCATTTCTAGTGTGGAGGAGAGAATCCCAGTGGGAAATACTGAGAAAGAACTTCAGCTCCCTGAGCCTCCATTTCTTTTTTTTAATATATATTTTATTGATTTTTTACAGAGAAGAAGGGAGAGGGATAGAGAGTTAGAAACATCGATCAGCTGCCTCCTGCACACCTCCTACTGGGGATGTGCCCGCAACCCAGGTACATGCCCTTGACCGGAATTGAACCTGGGACCTCTCGGTCCGCAGGCGGACGCTCTATCCACTGAGCCAAACCAGTTAGGGCGAGCCTCCATTTCTTTATCTGTGAAATGGGGACGGTAATTATGATAGTAATAATTCTTGATCCCCGAACTAAGATGGCAGAATAATTGAAATGGCAATTATTCCAAGTCCCCTGCCCTTCTACCAAAGGATAGCTAACTAGGGATAAATGGGGTGTTCTGGGTACTTTACTTAACAGTTAATCCTTATAGCATCCCCATGAGAAAACAGCATTATCCCATTTAACAGAGGGTGAAGTTGAGGCACAGAGAGGTTAGGTACCTTGCTTAGGTAACACAGTGTTTGAATCACAGTGCCACACAAGCTACTACATGCATTTAGCAACAAATTCCACCAAAGGTCCCTCCTCTACTTCAGGGCTCAGATGAACTCCTGCCGGCAAAAGGGCTCCTAAAAAACGGCCAAGTGCTCTGGGAACGTGAGCCACGGGTGTACACCCACACCCACGAACCCCAAACCAGGTTCTTAAGCCAGAAAGACCCATTTACAGGAGAGGGCATTTAGGGGGCACACGCTAGGAGTGCACCTCTTCTTACTGTGTGGCCTTGCTCTATTTTCTCAGTAAAATGGGGACAAGGACACCGTCTGTCAAGCCTGTAGTAAGGATGAAAGTGGATTTCATTGGTGACAAGCGGGGCTCCGAGGGTGGGACGCTGAGTTGTTAGTGTTGGGGGCTTGGCCCACGCGCCCAGCAAACCGGGGGGCCGGCGGCTCGCGGCTGGGGCGGGGAGCGGTAGCCGAGGCGACGTGGGGCCACACCCCGCACTGCCGCGCGGTAGCCCGCGAAGTCACCTGCTGGCCGGACGGCTCCTTCCGCCCCGCGCGCCCGCGGCCGAGCGCGGCCCGCCCTCCCTTCTCCCCGCCCCCATCCGTCCCGGCCGCCCCGCCCCCGAGCGCCCGTCCCGTCGCGCAGGCCCCGCCCCCTGGCCCGTCCCACGCTCCCATTGGTTGGCCTGCGGCCCAGCCGCTGTTTGTCCCGGCTTCCCCGCCGCCCATTGGCGCGCCCGGGTCCTCCCAGGAAGTTTGAAAAAAAAAAAAAGTTTTATGGGCGGATGGAAGGGGCCGGAGCCGCGCGGGCGAAGGGAAGGGCCGGAGGAGCGGCTCCGGGCGGCCGAGAGGGGCGGCGGCAGCGGGATTCCCGCGCCGCGGAGCCCGGCCTGCGCGCCCCGTACACCTTCCTGCCTCCTGCCCCCGCCGCCCCCGGGCGCCGCCATGACGGTGAGTGCCCCCCAGCGCCCCTCCGCGCCCAGGCGGGTGAGCGACTGCCCGAGCCGGCCGCTCCTCCCGGGCAGCCCGGTCCTCACTCCCGGTGGCCGGAGGAGTCTCCGCCGGAGGCCGGCCGACCTGCCTCACCTTTCCAGGCCGGGAGCCCGGGCGAACCCGGGGATCTGGGAACGTCCCGGCACGGGCACCCGCCTCCTCACTTGCGGGACCGGCCCCCGACCGACTCGGGTGGTCCTTGACCACCGCCGTCCCGCTCCCTTAGTGGAGACCTGACCGGATTCCCCCAAACTGCGGGATCCGTAGAGGCTCCCCGGGCACCGGGCCAGGGCTGGGGTCTCGCCCGGGGCTGGAGGGAGGGTCCCCCCGGCTCGGGTCGGTCTCGTTGGCCCGGGCCGGGGAAGACTGCCCACCCGTGGGGGCCGGCGGAGGCTGGGTGCGTGAGAAGGGGTCCCACCCTGCCGGAGCTCATCCTGGGGTCGAAGCGGCCGAGACCACGTCCTCCCGGGCTGGCCCCTTCGCAGCGGGGCTTGGGCGGGGCAGTGCCGCGGGTGGGGTGGGGGACGCGATGGCTGGGATTTGTCTTTCTCTCGGGGAGAGCCCTACCCTAGTTCCGTCAATGCCTGTGCCTTCATAGTAGGCTTCTCAGCTGAGTTCACCATTATCCCCATTTCACAGTCCGACAAACTGAGGCGTGGGGGAGCGGCCTTGGCGAGTTGCCCGAGGTCACCCTGAGTGTCAGGGAAGCAGCAGCCCCTTTCCAGGCCCGCCTGCCCGGTGGTGGTCTGGAAGGGAAGGGCAGGGCAGGGCAGGGCAGGGCAGGGCAGAGCTGCTTTTGGTTTCTGACTAGTGTCTCAGGGAGGCTCTGACAGCTGGTGAGGAGAGGGTGTTAGGCAGGATGTGTATGTGCTTGTGCCTGTCCCCTTTCCACAGCCAGCGAAGTGGGCTGGGCTGCTGGGGAGCCGGGTGGTGGCTGGGGAGAGGGGCCCCTGCTCCCTGTAAGTGTGATGACCTGGCCACTGCCTGGACTTCCTCAGCCTCCACACATCCTGCCACCTCCCTGCTGGCCCTTCCTGTCGTCAGCAGCCTCCCCTGCCCTGTCAGAGAGCAAAGAGGGATGTGGGGGAGGAGCTGCGTCAGTGTCCTGCCCGGCCCCCCAGGCCAGGGGAGGGTAGTCCCTTTGCCCACTGGTTGCCTGCCAGGCCCTGAACTGGCTGCTTTCACGTTACCAGAGTTGACCCTCTAAGGTGGATGGCAAGTGCCCGTCGAGCGGGTGAGGACGTG
Organism: Myotis yumanensis; assembly: GCF_028538775.1. Taxonomy (NCBI): domain Eukaryota; kingdom Metazoa; phylum Chordata; class Mammalia; order Chiroptera; family Vespertilionidae; genus Myotis; species Myotis yumanensis. The sequence goes on from NW_027223754.1 coordinate 207,683,505, forward strand.
GAGGTGTAGAGAGGTGACACGGGCCCTGCTGAGGCCGAATCGGTATCCAAGGGCTATCCTGGTTTTCTCTCCGGAGATAAGAAATGTACACAGTTGCCTCTCCTGGAGGAGCACATGCTCAGCAGGGCCAGGCTGCTGGGAGCAGCATGGGGGCCGCGGGAGGAGGCACAGCCTGCCCTGCGCTGGGAGCAGCATGGGGGGCACGGGAGGAGGGACAGCCTGCCCTGCGCTGGGAGCAGCATGGGGGCCACGGGAGGAGGGACAGCCTTCCTGTGATTGTAGGACGGTGTCAGGAGGAGATGGACGGGGGAGGGAATGCTGTGGACAAAGGCTGGTGGTCACCTTTGGGGGCTGGAAACGTGGAAGAGGGGTCTGGAAGGAGAGGGGTCCGGAAGGAGAGGGGCCCAAAGGCCGGGAAAAGTAGCTTAGGCTTTTGGTCAAGGTTCCCGAGGGACCACGAAAGGCTCTGAAGCAGGGAGGAGGAGGAGGAGCACCACGGACAGTGTTGACTGGTTTCATCCCAGCTGCCTGCAGACCTGAGCCTGCTCCAGGCTGGTCCCATCTCCCTGACCCCAGGGATCTGTATGGATCAAGCGGCAAAGGTGCAGTGAATGGGTAAAGGGTGAGGCTGGAAGCCGGGCCTGGAGTCAGGGTTTGCTCCACCTCCTGCCTTCGCCGTGCGCAGCCTTGCCCTGGAGCCTCATTCCCCAGCCACTGCCTGGCATCAAATTATATACCTGTTCACTTGTTTATTGTCTGTCTCCCGACTTCCACCAAGACAGGGGCCACAGCTTTCATTCACAGCTGACTTCCTGGTCCTGAACAGTGCCTGATAGTTAAAAAAAAGAAAAGGGAAGATTCCACAAACATTCCCTGGGTCCTGGGGGCGTGAATGCGCATGTCCCTGCCTGTGAGTCTGTGAGGGACAAGTAAATGTCTTCAAGGTAATCATGGGCAACAGAGGCTGTGGGAGAGTCGCAGGGAGCGGGTGTGTGTGTGTGTGTGTGTGTGTGTGGCGTGTGACAGGGCCTCGGAGGAGGAGGTTAAAGCATGAGGAGGGTTTTGCTTGGTGTTCAAGCAGAGCACACAGGCATGTGGAGGGCCTGAGTCCTGGTGCGTTGGGGATCAATGAGGATGTGTGGAGACATAAACACGGGGCCCCAACTCGGGGGGAAGGCTGGGCTGGAAGGGTGGGGCTGACCTCTGTGCCATCCTAAGGCAGCTGGGTTTTGTTTTTATTATTTGTTTATTTTTTCCATTTTTAAATCATTTTTATTTTTCAATTACAGTTGACATACATTATTATATTAGCTTCAGGTGTACTGGACTTTGTTCTGAAGCCACCTGAAGCCATCCCTGGAGGCTTTGAGCAGACTTGTAACACTGGGCCTTTTTGAGTGAGTCCCTCTGCCAGAGTGCATCTAGACCAGTGATGGCGAACCTTTTGAGCTCGGCGTGTCTGCATTTTGAAAAACCCTAACTTAACTCTGGTGCCGTGTCACATATAGAAATTTTTTGATATTTGCAACCATAGTAAAACAAATTATATTTTTGATATTTATTTTATATATTTAAATGCCATTTAACAAAGAAAAATCAACCAAAAAGATGAGTTCGCGTGTCACCTCTGACACGCGTGTCATAGGTTCGCCATCACTGACCTAGAGGGAGGAGGCCATGTCGAAGGTCCTGAGGCCCAGGAGGGCGGGAACAGTGCAGACCTGTGGCCAAAGGGAGGAGGATGGGCTGGGCTACGAGAGCCTGCTGCTGTTCCTTAGGGAGAAGGAGAAAGTGAGCTTCCTGCAGGTGGAGGGGAGGTAGCTGGGGCTGAAGAGCCGTGTGTGAAGGTGCCGTGTGAGAGATTTAGGTTATCAGACCTATTGATCCTGCGTGGGGGGTGGGAGTTCCCAAATGACCGTAGGACCTCCCTTGCCAGCAGTTTGAAACCTCACATTGGTGGCCTCCTCCCTCCATGCCTGAGGGGGTGTGCGCCGTGTTAGTCCGTGTTAGTACCGGCTTCCAGAGGGTCACTGGGCTTTTCCCTGGGTGGCACATTCAGTCCTCATAAAACTTGAGGGAGGTCAGGACTCCCCCCGTCATTTGCTACATTAGGCAGCTGGACTCAGAGAGGGCATGTGACTTAGGAAGGTCACTGTGACCCCACTTCCCAGGCAGCCCTTGGGGTCCCAGCCTGTCATTCCTGCTAGGGAGCCCTTCTTCATCTTCTGGAAGTTGAGGCTGATCTGCTGTGTGCCATCCCTAACTCCTCAGGGCCAGGGAGTGGGGGTGGGGCCTGTCTCCAAAGCATAGAAATGTATTTACTTTTTTTAAAATATATTTTTATTGATTTCAGAGAGGAAGGGAGAGGGAAAGAGAAATAGAAACATCAATGATGAGAGATAATCATCGATTGGCTGCCTCCTGCATGCCCCCCACTGGGGAGCGAACCCACAACCTGGGCACATGCCCTGACCAGGAATCGAACCGGTGACCTCTTGGTTCCTGGGTCAACGCTCAACCGCTGAGCTACACCCGGCTTGGCCAAAGCACAGAAATTTAGATGGGGTAGAGGAGGGTGGGTATTATTCAGCAGGTTTTCCCTGGGGCCACGGGAGGTCCAGACTGAATGCAGGTGAACCCAAGTGACCCGGTGGTCTTGAGCGGGGCTACCACTTCATTCGGTCTTGGTTTGGGACGCCTGTACCTTTGGGGAAGAGGGTGGGAGAAATGGAGAGCAGATAGGGTGAACACCACCCAGAGTTTTCAGGTCTGAGCAGAGCCTCTGTCCCTTCCCTCTGACAGGTATGCAGGGAGGGGCTGCAGCGCAGGGGTGGGGCTGCCAGCCTGCTGAGATGCGGCCCTGGTCCCATGGCCATGGCTGTGGATGTCTCTGAATGTCCAGGCTGCTGCCCCAACCTCCTCTCAGGCCACTTCTTCCAGCTGAGGAAGAGGAGAAGGGGGCTCCCTAGGAGGAAGGCAGGTCAGGGGAGGTGGCCAGGTCAGGTGGCTCTGGTTTCCAGGTTTCCAGCTGCCATCCTCACCGCCCACCCCACTGAGCCATGCCACCCGCTCCCTTCACGCAACCAGACACCTTGGCCTGGTGAGGCTTCGATGCAGGCGCTGATAGGTGGGCTCAGAGCCATGGCAACAGGTGGACGCCTCTTCCCTGCCCGCCAGCCTGGCCCGCCCTGCTCCGCCAGTGGGCAGGAGCTGAGACTGCAGAGGGACCGCGACTTAGACTTAGACAAGAGAGGTCTCCACAGGCAGGAGGGTCTGGTATTGGGCACCCACCAGATGGACCTGACCCGAGAAAATGCCAGAATGAGCAGCTTCGTTGTCTAGGCCTAGGTGGGGACTCATAGCTCACAGACCCCTGTGGAGCATGCTGCAGCTGGGAGCCCCCAGACCCCGGGGCCGCGTCCCCCTGGGCAGCACCCGGCAGGTAGGCCTTGCCAGGACCGGCCCATCCAGAGATCTAGAGGGAACCAGAGGGTCTCTGACCCCAGCCTGTGCTTGGTTCCATCTTTCAGAGTCTCCAGGAGATGAGGGCAGGCAGGGCTGGTTGGGTTGGGCCACAGGAGAGTCAGTGGGTTGGAGGTGGGTGGCAGCAATAAGGCATTTTCCTGGTGGGCTGCCTGGGCCTTGTCAGAGAGAGGAACTGGACAGCTCACTCGCCCTGCTGGTCCGGCTTGTTCTCTGCAGGCAGCATTCTCTTGCCCCCCCTCCCACTCTTGGGTGAGGAAGTAGGCTGGTGGGAGGGAAGCTTGAACATCTTTGGTGGATGTCCCAGTTGCCTGGTCCACCCTCTTGGCAATCAGAGATTACTGGATGTCAGGGAAAGGGGCCAAGACTGCATTAGTGGCTGGGGAGTCTGCCTCGATTTGGGGTGTTACCTGGGCCCTCAGCCCTCTCTCCTGGCTTCTCAGGCCCTTAGTGTTACAGGATTCAAGGCCAAGAGAGTACAGCACCCCCTCCTCCCCAGCCCCATTGGATTCTCCATGGGCCTGACTCATCTGCCTCCTCCTCTCCCCATAGCCCGATCTGCTCAACTTCAAGAAGGGATGGATGTCGATCTTGGACGAACCTGGAGAGGTAGGAGGGCTGGAGTGGAGAGGAGGGGGGTGGCTGGGGGCGGCCCAGGAGGCTGAGCTGCTTCGCTCGCCTGTCCAGCCTTCTAGAGACCATGGCTTCCAGGTGGCGGGGGCCAGGGTGGGGGCCAGAAGTGGGAACTCTGAGGGCAGGGTGTTTCTTGTCCAGCCTTGGACTATGGGGGTGGGAGGGTGGAGGCTTCCTGGAGCAATCTGTAGTGTGTAAGAGTCACCATGGAAGCGGGGGGGTGGGGGGGGCGCCTCCTAGCCCCTCAGGCTCTGTACTCCATCCCCTCCTCTCACCAAGAACCTCTTGGTCCTCCCACCTCTTGATGACCTCCTGGGTATCCGAGGGTCTGGGGCTGAAGGGCTCAGAGATCATCGGGCCTGAGACACACAGATTTGTAACAACTCGGTCGTGTAACAGCCTCTCCTCCCCCACCCTGCAGATGATGCTCAGAGCACATCTGAAGTCTCACCAACCTGGGGCCCCATTGGTCAAATCACAGCTTTCCCTGGCCTGGGTGGCCACATCTGTGAGATGGGCATAGTGGATGATGATGATTCCTTCCAGGGTTGATAGGCACAGATGTCAAGCAGGTAAAGGATCTCACATAGCCCCCAGTATCTGCTAGGGCCTCAGTAATCATCCTTCCCTTTCTCTAATGTGTCTGTCCTTAGACCCAGAAGGGACAGTGGCCTCTTATGGGTTCTGCCCTTTCGGCTGCCATGCTGGAGCTGGAGCTGGCTTTCTGCCCACCCACCTTGGGAGGGAACGTCTCCCCGCCCCTGCCCTGCATGCGCTCGTGGCTTTGGTCTGTGTGCAGCCCGCATGCCGGGAGGGCTGGGAGCCAAGGGAATTGCATTGTGTTTCCTACCCACATGCTTTATCCCCTCCAACCCACAGCCTTCCGTACCCGCTGCCTGCTCGCCGGTCCTCTGGTGGCTGCGCTCCAGCCTCACACAAGGCCTGGCACCTTGCCAGTGACCCGTCCTGGCCTCCCACCCAGGGTCTCTGGAGGGCAGAGATTATGGGCCCCACCCAGCACTGGCCGTTACTCATTCTCTTTTCCGAGGTTTTGGAATGTCCGAGCTGGAAGGGCCCTGGGAGTTCAGCCAGCACAGCCCCTTGGTGCACAGACAGGAGACGGGCCCACATGGGCTTCGATCTCTTCCAGGCCTAGCAGTACCTTGGGCAGACACAGGCCTGGAACTCGGGGCACTGGAGGCCCACAGAGCTCCATCTCGCTCCCATCTTAGACAGTCATAGACCGGGCCAAGGACATCATTTGGCACAGAACCGCTGCCCCACTTTACAGAGGGACAGTTGAGGTCTTGAGCTGCAATTCAGGCCACTCAGTAAGAGCAGGTAGTTCTAAGAGGGCCAGCCTTTTAGAGCAATCCCCAACAATGTAGTACCCACCCTGGGCCAGGTGCCCTGAGAGACATACAAGGGAGGGTTAGGAACTTCTAACCTTACAAGAGGCTTAGGCATTTCTTATTAGCTCTACTTTACAAATCTGAAGACTGAAGCTCAGAGAGGTCAAGATACTTAACTAAAGACACACAGCTAGGAAGGGATAAAATAGTTGTCTCTTGAATGCTAAGGAGAGGCAGTGTGGAAAGAAGTAGAAAATGTCTTTCTGGCACATCCTTGAAAATGTACCATCTTCTTAAGGAACAAAAAGAACCCTAAGTACTTGAAATAGCAAACAGGGTGGATAGGGCTTGGTGATGTGTGGGAATCCAAGGAGATGCGGGGACTGCACTGACCCTGGCAGTGGGTGGACCTGAACTAGCATTCCAGCAAATGGCCAGAAGCCAGAGGAGGGCCAAGCTTGGCCCCTTTCATATCTGGCTGTACTGGGCCCCCACCCCTTTCCTTTCTGATGTGTTCTAACCTCACCCCAGCTGGAGCAGAGAGAAAGGCGCTGCAGAAAGGTGCCCAAATCCTAAATGTTCAGATAATGCGTCTCACAAGGTGAACACACATGTAACCAGCACCCAGATCAAGAAACAGAATACGACCAGATGCCTCCCCCTGGGCCACCTTCCAGTCCTTCTCTCTGGGAGTCCTGTCCCTGGCGACTGAGGAGATCCCGAGGGGCATATGCAAAATAACTGGGGAAGTTCTGGTCCCTGGCTAGCTAGGCAGATGACCTTACACAGGTCGCAACCCCTCCCTGGTCTACCCTGGGGGGATTTGCTTGTAGGTGCCTCAGCGATCTTGCTGGAGAGGATCGGGATGGGTATGGAAGTGTTCACAAAGCAGAGAAGCGCTCCCAGAAGGAAAGGGGGGGGTGGTTCCGGATGAGAGGTCGACACATTTCATAGATGCTGCCCCTGCAGCTCAGAGAGGAACGGAAGGGCCAGGCATCAAATGTGGATTTTCTGACTGCCCTGTCCTCTGCCCCTACCCCTCAGCGGGCTGGATGAGGGTGCTAGGCCCCTACTTGAGCAGAATGGTTGACCTGGCAGCACCCAGGGTGCCAGCAAAGTGGCACACGCATATTCTTTCATTCCACACTGGCCCCCCCTTACACCTCCTCCTTCACAGTGGAAGAAGCATTGGTTTGTGCTGACTGATTCCAGCCTCAAGTACTACAGGGACTCCACCGCTGAGGAGGTGAGACACCAGGTGCTGGAGACCCCTGGAAGGGGCTTGGGGGTGTGGGGGGGTCACTGGAGTATATGGACCATCGCCTTCCTGCTGTAGGCAGATGAGCTGGATGGCGAGATTGACCTGCGTTCCTGCACTGACGTCACCGAGTATGCAGTACAGCGCAACTACGGCTTCCAGATTCACGTGAGACTGTGCATCTGGGGGGTGGCATGACTGGAGAGCCCCCAGAGGAGATGTTGGTGTGGAGCATGCCTGGCTCTTGTCACTCATTTACCCAGAGACCCTGTCCTCAGAGCCAGTCAGAAGCTCTCCTGCCAACACAGCATATCTGGGGAGACCCCAGATATCATTGGCCGGGTAATTCAAATATTGGGGAGACCTTGGAGCCACTGGGACTCTTCCAAGACTAGGCTAGTGAAGGGGAGGTATTGCACCCTCTGCTCAACACCAGGTTCAAGACCTTAGACTCTCTCTTGGGAGAGAAGGGCCACCCTCCCTGGGGTCCATAGTGGGGTGGGAGCAATGGTGCTGGCCACGTGGCAACCCACCTGTGGGGTGGACTTGCAGACCAAGGATGCTGTCTATACCTTGTCGGCCATGACCTCGGGCATCCGGAGGAACTGGATCGAGGCTCTGAGGAAGACTGTGCGTCCCATCTCAGCCCCAGATGTCACCAAGTACGTGCTGGGTTGGACCAGGGCTTTGGGGAGGCACTTCCCCTGTATCCCTGAGTGCTGTGCTGGCACTCACCTGGGAGCCTCTGGCTGTACCTTCTGGCCTCAGTTTCTCTATCAACAAAATGAGGAGAGGGCAGTGAGCATCTTGGCAGTCCTCCAGAAATACAGTGAGGATTTGGAGTGTGACTGCTGTCCCTCTACGTCCCCCACATCCTGAAAAAGTGGGGAGAGGCCTTAGCTCTTTGGAGGAGATGCCAGTGCGTCAAAGGCCCCACCAGTGGCTGATGGTCTGTGCTGTGTGGGCTGTGTCTCATCCTGTGTTAAGGAGAGGGGATGGCTAGGCAGTCTGGGAGAGCAACTCACTCCCAATGGAGGCCACCGTGGGTAGAGTAGAGGGAGGGCTCAGTTACCTGGTGGTAGAGCTCCCACACAGTATAAACCCCAGACACCTATAGGGGGCTAGGACTTGTGGCTGCTGGGCACCAGGAATGGAAACATGACATTGAGGGGTGTCAAGCGTGACTCCCCCTGTCTGGCCATAGCCTGGCTGTTCAACCTCAGTCCAGTCACCTTGTCTGAGTTTCAGACACTTCATTTGTCAGACTGTCACGAGAATATGCATAGAAGCCCTTTGTGAACTGGAGCACAGTGCAGCGGGATTAGTACTTAGTATATAGGCTTGGCTGCTGTAACAAAGAAGCCCCAAACACAGTGACTTTAAGCAGGAGAGGTTTATTTCTTTCTCCAGAGTAATCCAGCGGTGTGTAGTCCAGACCAGCTCTGTGGCCCTCAACTCATAGCTTTGCCTCTGACTCAGGAAACTGCTTACATTCTCCTGGAGTGCCAAACAGGAGCCAGGCCAGGGCACACCCAGTCCTTTAAAGGGTGCCACCTCTCACTTCCACTGGGCAGAATATAGGTACATGGCCCTACATAGCAGCAAGGGATGCTGGGAAGTGTAGTTTTAGGATGGGTGACCATATGCCATGTTATTGTTATAGAAGAAGAGTACTGCCAAAGTTGTTAAATCTTGTGCCTATGCACCCAGAGGTCACTGTTCACCTGTTTGGCAGTAACCATGGGCATCTCCCCTATTCCACTGTGAGTCTTTTAAACCCAGGATCTTATATCAAACCATACTTTTAATAATAATTCTTTGATCACTATTCTTTTTTTTTTTTTTGAGGTGAAATTAATTTTAATGATGTACTTTAGCCCAGTGTATCTAAAATATTATCATTTCAACAGATGGTTAATATAATACCTTACTGAGAATTTTACTTTTCTAAACTAAGTCTGTGAAGTCCAGTGGGCATTTTTTCATACTTCACCCACATCTCGGTTCGGATGAGCCACCTCTCTAGTGAATTCAAGTGAATAACCCCTTGGCTTCTTTTCTGCCTGATCACTATTCTTAATGGGCTTCCTGGTTGCTTTACACACATTTGCCCACCTAGTCCTCATATTCATCCTGTGAGAAGCATTGTTGTCCCATATTACAGATGAGTGACTGAGCTCAGAGGGAAGCCAGATATTCTGGTCCCTCTGCTGGTCAGTGGTAGAGTTGGGATGGCTCCCAGGTGTGTTAATGGTGAAGCTCTAGTTCTGACTCTGGGTTCGGCTGCCTTCTCTGCTGGGGTTTATCCCCAGGCTCTGGCACATGGGGACGCTCCAGAAGTGCTTGTTTGGGGACTGAGTGGGCAAGATCCTACCTGATGTGGCTCTGCTGGCACCCTAGGCTCTCGGACTGCAATAAAGAGAACACACTGCACAGCTACAGCACCCAGAAGGGCTCCCTGAAGGTGGGGGAGCAGCGTGCGGGCTCTGAGGTTATCAGTCGGGGCAGCTCTCGGAAGGCAGATGGACAGCGGCCATCCCTGGACTACGTGGAGCTCTCCCCACTGTCTCAGGGCTCCCCACAGCGGGCCCGCACCCCAGCTCGCACTCTTGACCGCCCAGCCAAGCAGGAGGAGTTGGAACGGGACCTGGCCCATCGCTCTGAGGAGCGACGCAAATGGTTTGAGGCCGTGGACAGCAGGGCCACAGAGACACCTGCTGGCGAGGGGCCACGCCGGGGCCTGGGTGCCCCCCTGACCGAGGACCAGCAGAGTCGGCTCAGCGAGGAGATCGAGAAGAAGTGGCAGGAGCTGGAGAAACTGCCCCTGCGGGAGAACAAGCGGGTGCCTCTCACCGCCCTGCTCAACCAAAGCCGCGGGGAGCGCCGGGGGCCCCCTAGTGACAGCCATGAGGCACTGGAGAAGGAGGTAGACATCATGGCTGGCCTCTGGGAACCCTCTTACCCCACCAACACCCCTCCTATCCCTATAGTCCTGCTACAGCATGTATCATGCCTACCTACAGTGATGGGGAGCCCACTCCTGGTCCACTGTCGGACACCTCAGACTTCTTTGTGAACTGGAATCTTCTTTTCTAGACCTTGGGGTTTTTATTGTTTTTAAGAAGCATTTTTATTGAGTTTTAGGAAGGGAAGGAAGGAGGGAGGGAGGGAGGGAGGGAGGGAGAGAGAGAAACATCGATGTGAAAGCAGAATATCAATCTACTGCCTTCTGCACACGCCTCACTGGGGATCAAGCCTGCAACCTGGCTTGTGCCCTGGCCAGTAATCAAGCCGGGAACCTCTCGGTGCTCAGGACAATGTGCAACCAAATGAGCCACACAGGCCAGGGCTTTTTTTTGATATTTTTGCTTCTTAGTTCTGTCCTCAGCAATCACACAGAGGGAATAGAGAAGAAAAAGGAGAGACCATTTACTGAGCATCTTGCCCTTGGCCTTCTTTACATACAGAGGCTCATATATGTTCACAGCAGTCTCATGGTCCCAGAGGGTAGATCTCATCACAGTTTTACTGATGGGAAGCTGAGGCTCAAAAACATTTCCCCTGCCACCTACATAATGTAAATGTGGCCACAGTGTTCTGTTCCCAACCCTGTCTAGTCTTCTCTGGGCCAGAGCTCTTCTGGCTCATTGGCCCTGCCATCCAGGACACAGCTGGAATGTCCCCCTTGCCTGCACATCCCCACCAGGGCCACGTCTCCTCCAATCCACAGCTCCGCACTGCCTTGCGCCAGCCCTCTCTGCTTTCAGGCCCCCACTGACCTCATCTCCCTTCACAGGTCCTGTCTCTTCGTGCCCAGCTGGAGGCATGGCGTCTTCAGGGGGAGGCTCCTCAGGGTGCACCCAGGTCCCAGGAGGATGGTCACATCCCCCCAGGCTACATCTCACAGGTGAGGCTGAAGAGCTGCTTTGTGGGGGACGGGGGCAAGTATCTGGTTGCCATGTTTTCAGAAAAGAGCTAATATTTGGAAGCCCTTCCTGTGTACCAGAACCATGGGAGGCATTTGACATGCATTGTCTCAGTCTCTCCAGCGGGTGGACATGAGCATTATGCCGTTTTACAGACAAGGCCACTGAGCTGTGAGAGGTTATGTGACTTGCCCAAGGTCAGCTGGCCTGCAGCTGTCAGGGGTTTTAAGCTCAGGTCCGGCAGATAGCCCTCATATGACACTCTGCACTTGGACCACTTTCTTCACACCACCTTGGGGACATGGGGAGCCAATAGGGAGTGGGCGTCCAATGGGCAGGCCCCTGGGAGGTGCTCCCTAAACAGAGAAATCCTGCCCATGCCTGCCAGGCTGAGGCCCTCATAAGATGGTCTTTGGGACTTGGGAGCTCCCAATGGCCCCTAGGGGAACGTGAGGACAGCAGTTCTCAACTGAGGCTGAATTTGTTCCCCTGGGGACATTTGGCCATGTCTGGGGACAACTAGCTCTCCAGAAAAAATACACCTATGTATACACACTTGCACACTTATATATGGTATATCCTATATAATAAAAGGCTAATATGCAAATCAACCAAACAGTGGAACCACTGGTCGCCATGATGCGCACTGACCACCAGGAGGCAGACGCTCAACGCAGGAGCTGCCCCCTGGTGGTCAGTGCGCTCCCACAGGGGAAGCGCCACTCAGCCAAGAGCTGGGCTCACAGTTGGTGAGTGCAGAAGTGGTGACAGGAGCCTCTCCTGCCTCCGCAGCAGCGCTAAGGACCCCTTGGGGGATGTCTGACTGCCGGCTTAGGCCCATTCCCCCAGAGGCTGGGCTCAGGGACCCCTCCCCGCCCCCATCCAGTGCACGAATGTTGTGCACCGGGCCTCTAGGATATAGATATAGATATAGATATAGATATATTACTGATACCAAGGATGTTTAGTATACAACTTACAAATAAAAAATACGTAATACTTTTTATTGTAACTTCTATATAGCTAATTGATTTTTCTCATAATTCTTCCATTGGTTTTTCTGAATGCTTGTATCCAGAGGTAACTGACAAACGAGTGTCATTCTAACATGAATGTTGGTTGACATTTTTATTTATGTGTATGAGTAAGACGAGAAACATATTGAAACTTTTCTTGGTCAATGTCATGAGCAATTTTTTGGTTGAATTGGATAATAGTTCTCTATTGAGAATATTTTCTTAAGAGTATTCCTTCAGGTTTTTGTTCTACTTACAGTGTAGTGGTCATAGGTATGGCACACTTTTAAATTTAATTTGCATTACTAGCATTTTCTCATCACTTGCTTAAGTCTAGACTATAAAAAAATAAACCGAGTCCTGATTTGTAATGTTTACCAATGTCCATGGTGTAAATACTCCCACTGTGGCTGAGGACCTGCACACGGAGTTGGGAAGATATGTGCACACCCATTATAGAGCATTTCCACCACACAGACACAGAAGAGAAGTAACCTCGGGGGCATAGACAACAATAAAATGCAGTGAAATCATTACGAAGAGATGTTTGGAGTATCAGCTTTGTTTTTAATGTAATTAACTATAAGCTTACATAATTTTTAATAATGGCCTGCTTAACTGTGTCACAAAATTCCTAAAAGTTTGATAATCGGCTGCCTCTAATCAGCACATCATTGCCTGAAGCAGAAAAGAATGCTGGGAACCCAGGCTCTGAGCAGAGGGACCTTCCAGAAGTTCAGGCGGGAGGTTGCTGTGCGGGGCTCTTGGGAAGCCTTCCTGGGGGTGGGCATGGAGCTGAGCACTGGGGTGGGGCGGGGGCGTGGGCTGTGGTGGAAGGCTGGTGGGTGCCTAGCCTGGAGACCTCCGCCACCAAGCCAGGAGTCTGGATCTTGTCCCACACACTGAGGAGGTTTGGGGTGATGCCGGGAAGGTGGTGTTGGAGTGGAAGGGTTTTGGGAGGGGCTAAGACCATGGCAGGAGCTAGGTGATGACAGGGTGAGCGGATATAGGAGGGTATAGAGGGGGGAGTTTAGGACTGGGTGACTGGGCCCAAGGAAGGCAGAGGGGAGCCCCCAAGGGGCCCTAAGGCTGGGGTTGCTGTCAAGGCCTGGGGGCCCATCTGGAGCCATGTGGTTCAGCTGAAGGAAGACCAAGGCCTGGGGAGTTGGGGCTTGACATGAAGGGCTAGCTTGGGGGTCACTTGATATGTGGAAGGAGGAGAGGGTAGGGACCAATGTTGTCAAAGGCTCCTTTGAGGCAAGAGGAAGGGGTGGGTGGGGGTGGGTGGGGGTGGGTGGGGCCCAACACCTCAGAGACCCCCACAAGCTGTGCTCTGTGGAGCTGTGGTCTCCCAGGGACTGCTTTTCTGGGTGGGTCCATCCACATCCACGGGGAGTCAGAGCAGCTCCGCCTTTGTCCATTTTACTATTAGAACCTGCATTAGATTTCCTTTGGGAAAAGGTTTCTGTCGCTAAAATTAAATTTGAAAAGCACTTCTCTGACGTGTCAGCATACAGATAGGGAAACAGGCTCAGAGAGGAGGCTAGAACTTTGACCTGGAGTCAGACTAGTGCTGCAGTCCAGGCCTCCTGGGCTGTCACACTTTGTCTTGTGAGGTTGGGATGGTAGGTGAGCAGGCAGAACTGAGGGGCGTTGAGAAGGGAATAAAGGGGAAACGGGGGGCAGAAGACGGGAGTGGAGGAGTGGCTCAGGACGCGGAGGGCGCCAGCGAAGAGGAGCTGAGCCACCTGTGTCCCCCCAGGCACTGGAGGAAGCGGCTGGAGATTCAGTGGACCCTGGAGAGGTGACAGCTGGGGAGGGATCCCCCAACCTGGTATCTCAGGCCGAGTGGGTGCCCCTCTTTTAGCTGGTGGGGCGGCTTGCCATCACAGGACAGCAGCTGGGGGGTCTGGGACTTCACAGGCTGTAGTGCCTCTAGCAAAGGGGACCCTTCCATCCTAGTGCAGCGGGGATCACGGGCATTTCTTTGTCCACTTTGATCCACGTCAGAGGTGGCAGCTGACGCCTTGGGCCCACAGGAAGGTAGGTCAGAGAGCAGCCCCTGACCTGCTAGGAGCCCCTCATCATGGGCTGCTTCCACCTCCTGACACCAGGCTCCTGACCCCCTATTAGCTTCTGGCTCTGCTTGCCGGACTGACCTTTAAGAACAGATCCCCACCCCCCTATTTTTCTGATCTCTGAGGTGGGTGGTCTCTAGGTGGGCACTAGCTTACCTTAGGGCAGGGGTGGTCAACCTTTTTGTGAGTGTGTGCCAAAACCAGCAAAATCTCTGACTCAAAATTCTTCTGCATGCCAACCCTAATTTTTTGAGAACATGTTACACCTACTTGATGTCTCTTAAGGCGTACATATGTGAAGAACCTTGAAGAAATAATAAAATTCATTCGAGCGACAAAAACACAGTATATGACAGTGATGGCGAATCTTTTGAGCTCGGCGTGTCAGCATTTTGAAAAACCCTAACTTAACTCTGTTGCCGTGTCACATATAGAAATTTTTTTTAAAATATATTTTATTGATTTTTTACAGAGAGGAAGGGAGAGAGATAGAGAGTCAGAAACATCGATCAGCTGCCTCCTGCACACTCCCCACTGGGGATGTGCCCGCAACCCAGGTACATGCCCTTGACCGGAATCGAACCTGGGACCTTTCAGTCCACAGGCCGACGCTCTATCCACTGAGCCAAACTGGTTTCGGCAGAAATTTTTTGATATTTGCAACCATAGTAAAACAAAGATTTATATTTTTGATATTTATTTTATATATTTAAATGCCATTTAACAAAGAAAAATCAACCAAAAAAATGAGTTTGCATGTCACCTCTGACACGGATGTCATAGGTTCGCCATCACTGGTATATGATGATGAAAAATACATTTATTTTTTAATGTATACATGTACACTGATAGTCTGACAGAAAACTTTATGACTCCGTTTGATATTATCAGTGGGACTTTTGCTGCTGCATCACTGATGACAGAGATTTTACATCAGGTTTATATTTCGTGACCTTCAGAGATATGCATGAGCTACTACTTTCATCCGTCAGGCTACTCCTATTACGAGACTTAACAAAATTCATCACTGAGAACAAAGATTCACAAGCGTATGTGGATGAAACCAAAACACTGGTCGGATCTAGGAAGGCAGGGAGAATTAAGGCAGAGGCATAGAAATTGCTCTTCCCCTCTCTCGTCAATCCATGTCTATGGTCTTTAAGATAACTTGTTATGAAAAATTATTTATTTATCTAAGATCCACCTACACTGAATTTATCTGAAAATAAAAAAGTCGATATTAAGAAAGAAATTGTAAATGGAAGATTATAAGAGAGGGTTTCACGTGCCAGCAAAAGTTGCTGGTGTGCCATGTTTGCCATGCGTGCCAGGGGTTGCCCACCCCTGCCTTAGGGACACTCAGGAGTTGGTCTTATGAGGTCTGTTTTACAGATAAGGAGACTGAGGCTCAGAGAGGGAAGAGGCTTAAGGTCATTCCACAGTACAGCCAGGATTAGGACTCCAAAGCAGGTTCTATTGTCCTAACTAGAGGGATCTATAGAGGGCATGCGCAGAGTCCCAGGGAGACAGGTACCCTTGCTCACTGCCTGAACACCTGGACCCAGGTGGGCTGGCCCTTCCCTTCCCCCAAAGTGGCCTCCAAAGTGTGGCTGTGGCTGCTGGAGAGGTGGGGTCGCCCCCACCACTGTGAGATGCCCTGTACCATGAAGGAGAATGCAGTTCTTTTGTGTGATTTTTAGAGAGAGGAAGGGAGAGGGAGAGATAGAAACATCGATCAGCTGCCTCCTGCATGCCCCCTACTGGAGATCAAGTCCGTAACTCTGGCATGTTCCCTGAGGGGGAATCGAACCCTTGGCCTCTTGGTGCATCAATCCACTGAGCCACACCGGCCAGGCGAGAATACAACCTCTTACCTGGCCTCTGGGCCTTGGTTCTTCCCTAGCTCTTCACCTTCCCTTTTCAATTATCTTAATTTTTTTATTCTCACCCAGGGCTACGGTTTTTTAAATTGACTTTACAGGGAGAGGAAGGGGGAGAGAGACAGAAAAACATCGATGTGAAAGAGAAACCGACCGATCAGTTGTCTGCTGTACACGCCCTGACCTGGAATTGAGCCTGCAACCTTTTTGATGTACAGAACGACGCTCCAACCGGCTGAGCCACCCAGCCAGGGCCTTAAATATTTTTTTAATTATATAAGAAATAGGTTTACATTTTCATAATTCAAATTAAAAGGTTATAAATAAACACATGAACTCCCCCTGCCTGCTCCCCCGCGCCCCCAGGGGTCGCCTAGAGTGCCATCAGAGCACATCTGTGTTGTTTCCTGTATCACCTCACAGTTTGGGGGGTAGAAGTCGAGCATGGGTCTCGCCAGGCTAAATCCAGGCACCCGCAGAACTGCGTCTCCTGTGAGCTCTGGGTGTGATCGGCTTCTCGCCTTTCCCAGCATCTGGTGGCTGCCCACCTTCCCTGGCTCCCGGCCATTCCTTCCTCTTTAAAGAGAGCAAAGGAGTCAAGTCCTCACTTCATGTCACTCTGCCTCCTTTCCTTTCGCAGCCACTCCCCCCGCCCCCCCCCGCCCCCCCTTCTGCATCTACGGACCGATCCCGATCCCGTGGCTTCCTGGCAGGTCCGGACCGATCCCGTGGCTTCCTGGCCAGTCCGTAATCTAGGAGAGAGAGTGTCTCCTTGTTTAAGGGCATCTAGCAAGCTATATAGGTGATACTCACAGGTTCTGGAGCGGGACGTGGACATCTTTGGGGGCCAGTCCTCTGCCTGCTAGCGTCCTTCCTACCTTTCCTGTGATTTTCCATACATGTATCCGGATGTCCGGCTCCATGGGCTTTGTTTCCGTGAGTGGGATCACCCATGTACATTGCCAGAAACCAGCTTTTATCACCTAACTTTCCACACTCCTTGCCCCAGCTGTCCATGTGCGCAGCTCTGCCTTTTACCAGCTGCCTGGGTCCTTTGTAAGGCTCGATCTCATGACTTATTTAAGGGTTGTTTACTTAGATTGTTTCCAGTTCTTGTCTGTCGCCAGTCTTTGTACACGTGTGACTTTCTGTGGGGTCATTCTTACAAGTGGACCTGCTAGGTCATTGGTTCTCAACCTTCTGGCCCTTTAAATACAGTTCCTCATGTTGTGACCCAACCATAAAATTATTTTCGTTGCTACTTCATAACTGTACTGTTGCTACTGTTATGAATCGTAATGTAAATATCTGATATGCAGGATGGTCTTAGGCAACCCCTGTGAAAGGGTCGTTCGACCGCCAAAGGGGTCGCGACCCACAGGTTGAGAACCGCTGCGCTAGGTGAAGGGATAGGGTCATTAAAAATGCATCGGTGCTATCAAACTGCCCTCCACGAACCCCATCACAGCGACTCTCCCAGCAGTGGGTATTATCAGGCTTTTAAATACTGGCCAGTCTGTCCTAGCTGGTTTGGCTCAGTGAACAGAGTGTCAGCTTGCGGCCTGAAGGGTCCCAGGTTTGATTCTGGTCAAGCGCACATGCCCGGGTTGTGAGCGTGATCCCCAATGTGGGGCACGCAGGAGGCAGCTGATCAATGATTTTCTCTCATCATTGATGTTTCTATCTCTCCCTCTCCCTTCCTCTCTGAAATAATATAAAAATACATATATTAAAAAAAATACTGGCCAGTCCGATCCACAAGGCCCTGTTCTGTGATGTCATCACTTTCAGCTCCTTTGCCCAGCACCTGCCACACGTCAGGCCCTGTCCTGGGCCCCGTGTCCTCGGGGGACTTATATCTGGCGGAAACAAGGCCTTTGGCGGCAGCAGAGAGCTTGTCCAGAGACAGAGCTAGGAGGGTATTTAAGCTGGGCTGCAGGTGAAGTGAGTTACCCAGCAAAAGAAAGATGTAAAAGAATGTTCCAGGCAGTGGAAAGAGCATGAGCTAAAGCTCGGGTGTGAACACACTGAATTGTTTTTTATAACTAGGGGGGGGGGGGTTCTTTTTTTTTTTCTTTTTTTAAAAATATATTTTATTGATTTTTTACGGAGAGGAAGGGAGAGGGATAGAGAGTTAGAAACATCGACCAGCTGCCTCTGGCATACCCCCCACTGGGGATGTGCCTGCAACCAAGGTACATGCCCTTGACCAGAATCGAACCTGGGACCCTTGAGTCCGCAGGCCGACGCTCTATCCACTGAGCCAACCCGGTCAGGGCTAGAGGGTTTCTTGGTGGGGTAAGGGCCAGGGATGAGGCTGCAAGGGTCAGACATGGAACAGGGACCTGACCCTGCAGGATGGGGGCCTCAGAAGGGTTTGAAGCAGAAGAATGACAGGATGAGGTTTGTAGCTGGAGGGGAGGGGTGGTGGCGGGTACAGGCTGGTGGTGCTGGGGTCCAGGGGAAGCCTGGACCAGGGTAGGCCTGCCTACCTCGGGCTGGAGAAGGACCACTCCCAGGCAATGGGAGCAGCCCGTGACCCCTGACCCTGCCTGCAGGAGGCCTGGGAGCGCAGCTTGGCCGAGATGGAGTCCTCCCACCAGCAGGTGATGGAAGAGCTGCAGCGGCACCACGAGCGGGAGCTGCAGAGGCTGCAGCAGGAGAAGGAGTGGCTCCTGGCCGAGGAGACAGCCGCCACGGCCTCAGGTGAGGACCCCGGGAAGGAGTGGCACAGCGGGCTCGGCCTCGCAAACCTCTAAGCTGAGGCTCCTCCTCGCTGGATTTGGGAGGCTCTTAAATAAGAAGCTGGGGTCCCTGGTGCTAGACTTAGGGTAAGGGATCAAGAGGAGTTGGAAGCCCCCAGAATTGGCCTCTGAACCTACTTAAAAAGAGGAAAATGAGGCAATGAAAAGACCCCCCCCCCCCCCATTGGCTGTGAGTGCTCCCTTGGGGCCTGCAGCCACTGGAAGGTCCACTGTGATCCAAGCCTATGCCCAAGCCGGTGCCATGTCCTGGGGGAGAGACTGCTTAGCCACAGACCCAGTTTTCACAGTGGGGCCACCTTACTGGGCACGCAGGCCGGACCCCAGGGAGAGCAGGGAGGGGTGTGAGCTGTCCTAGGCCTTGCAGTGCCCAAGAGAGTGACCCATTTCTCAGATGAGGACACTGGCTCAGAGGTTAGTGATCTGTCCAAATGGCACAGCTTATCGGTGGCAGAGCTGGAGTTGGAGCCCAGAGCACACTGACTGCAAAGCCATGCTCTGAACCCACCCTCTGCTTTGTGTGCCTGGCACAGCGCATGCACCTCCAGATTGTTTTAGAATAATGGAAATGATGGAAGAGATCACATGATCTAGAACTTACACCTGCTAAGTGCTTGACACACTCAAGCCCATGGCCCTCCATCCCAAACCCTGGGGCCATGCGTTTTGCTTTTAGAAAGATAACCTGGTGCATATATTAGGTGTCTCAGCAGGATCTGGGCTTCACCCTGAAATCTAGCACCAAGTTATTTGCAGTGACATTTCTCAGGGTCACCCTTAAGTGGGACCTCAAATAGCCTCATGTCCATTTAGGCCGGGGGTTTGTCACCAAAAGAGTTACGAAAAACTTCCAGTGTTCAGAGCTTTTGGATTTTGGGATTACAGATAAGATGATGGATGAGGACTTGTTTAATGCTCACAGCAACCCTGTGTAAGTGTGAAAAGAGACTCAGTCCTCGGGAGCTCACAGTCTGAAAAATCAACCAGAAGCTAATGTCTGTGCTGTGCGTTGTTCGAAATGCTCTTCCCACGTCTCCCAGTGACTCATGAGAGAAGGTGCATTGTTAACCCCACTTTCCAATGAGGACCTGAGGCCCAGAGGGGTTAAGTCCCCTGAGCAAAGTCTCCTCGATTTGTATCCACTGCTGAGCCTGTACTCTTGACCACTAAGCTGGGCCACACAGATGGGTCTTGTTAAAGGACCCTCCAGGCTGTGCAGGGACAGTGGACTGTGTGGGCTTTACCCAGCCATCACTAGCAAAAGGTACCAGTGCTCAGACACTGGGTGTCTCCCCAGCAGGGCCCATCAGAGAGGGATTGTGACCCCCTCTTGCTAGACAGGCTCAGGAAGGTCGAGCAACTTACCCAAAGCCACTCAGTTGACGACACAGCCTGGTCCCGGGCTCTTTGCATGCCACTGCCTGCTCCTGTCTCCACCGCACGTGTGGTGTCTCAGAGGAGGTGAAGTTGGTGCTGCTGACCCCTCCCCAACCTCCCCCTTGCTTCTGCTCTGTTTCCAGCCATCGAAGCCATGAAGAAGGCCTACCAGGAGGAGCTGAGCCGGGAGCTGAACAAGACACGGAGCCTCCAGCAGGGCCCAGACGGCCTCCGGAAGCAGCACCAGTGAGATGGCACTTGGGCCCTGGGGTCTGTGGGCTGGGCCTCCTTCTGAGCCGGGGACCCAGCTGCATACACTGGCGGTCATGAGTCAGGGACCTGTGCTGACGCCCCTGGGCAAAGGATACGTCAGTTTGCCCCCAACTGAGACCCCCACTGTCATTGTGGCACCTGAACAGAGCAGCAGGGCCTTAGTCGGACCTCCATGCCATCCACACAGACAGTTCTTCAGGCCACCTTTCTTCTGGCCCCTTCTTGTCAGGCTGGTCTCGGCCTCCAACTCCTGTCCCCTCGTTAGTGTCCCCTAGAGCTGGGCTGCAGTGTCAGCCTCGGCCAGTCCCTGTCCTGCCACCGAGCACAGTTCTGGAGGCTGCAGAGGCTTTAGCGATGGGCTCCTCCCACCCACCCCTCACAGAGGAGGCACCTGTAGCCACGGGAGCCTGTCACCGTTCAAAGCCCCACAGTTGGGCTCAAAGCAACACTAGGGTGGGAATCAGGAGCTGCGTTGAGTTTGCCATGACCCGACTCAGGTGGCAGAGGGCACGCGAGCCCACATCCATCACTGTTCCCCTGCTCCGCCCCGGGCAGGTCAGACATGGAGGCGCTGAAGCGGGAGCTGCAGGTGCTGTCGGAGCAGTACTCTCAGAAGTGCCTGGAGATCGGCACCCTGACGCAGCAGGCCGAGGAGCGCGAGCACACGCTGCGCTGCTGCCAGCAGGAGGGCCAGGAGCTGCTGCGCCACAACCAGGTGGGCCTGGCCCCGGTGGGTGGGGACGGGCGCCCAGCAGGCCTGCGCTGACCATCCCCCCTCCCCACGCCCCCGCAGGAGCTGCATGCCCGCCTGTCTGAGGAGATTGACCGGCTGCGCGGCTTCATTGCCTCACAGGGCACTGGCAGCGGCTGTGGGCGTAATGAGCGCAGCTCCTGTGAGCTGGAGGTAAGTGCCCACCGGCACACCCGGCTGGTCCTCGGGGCCTAGGCCTGGGGAGGGCACCTGAGGGGCTGGGCCCAGCAAGGAGACGCCAGCACAGCTGGGAAGGACCTGCTGTGTGCGCTGCACTCCTGCAGCCAGAGTCCAGCCCTCCCACCCATCTGTGTGTTCAGGACCAGTGCCTCGCCTTTCTAAGTCCAGTAGCTCATCTGTAAAATGGGGCTCCCACACCTTTCTTACTGGGAGAAGTTACAGTGAGAAAATGTGGGCATGATCCCAGGATCACCCTGATACTTTATTTTACAAACATTTATATACGGTTACTCTGTGCCTGGGACTTCTGTGAGCTGAGGTTCTTAACTCACCGAGTCTCCCTCACAGTCCTATGGGGCACATGCTGTTACTATCCCCGTTTTACAGGTAAGAAAACAGACACAAGAAGGCCAAGTACCTTGCCCAAGAGCACACCGATAGTTGGTGTGGGAGCTGGGATTTCAACCCAGCGGTCTGGTTCCAGAGTCTAAGCTTTTAGTCTCCCCAGTCTGGCTGAAACCGTCTCCTCCTTAGCTAAGTCAGGACAGCAACACCTGCCCCTCGGGGTTTGGGGAGGGTTAATGAGGTCGTCCGCAGAGAGTCCCAGCTTCTCTGGTTCAGAGTAGGGCCATACCATGGCTCCCTTTTTCTTCTTCGCCCTCAAGTTGAGGTCCTGGTGCTATGGCGAGGGTGGGTGAGAGAGGACTTCCTGGGCGGGGGGTGCCCTAGGGTGTAGTGGGTCTCAGTGCAGGCAGGGAGCTGCATTCTAGGGGCCTGAGGCCAGGAGAAGGCCAGCTGCGGTGTGCCCTGGGCTGGGTAGCTCTGGCCTTTGGCCCTGGGTTAGCGTGCACCTGTGACCCCAGGTGCTGCTGCGAGTGAAGGAGAACGAACTTCAGTACCTGAAGAAGGAGGTGCAGTGCCTCCGGGACGAGCTCCAGATGATGCAGAAGGTAGGTCCTGGCTGAAGCAGGGTGTCAGCGGGTGGGGGACCTCGGAATCCAGCTGGATGCCCCATCCTGAGCCCCTGCTCTGTGCCAGGCACTCCTCCTGCCTCTCCCCCGGAGGTGTCATCCTCATTTACAAAGAAACTGAGGCTAAGAAAGGGTGACTTGCTCAAGGCCACACTTGCTCTTTTTTATTCAGCAAATATTTATTGAGCACCTGCTCTGTGCCAGGCATGGTGCCTGGTGCTGGGGAGACATCTGTGAACAAAAAGACCAGCATCCCTGCCTGTGCAGAGCCTGCATTTCAGGGAACAAGCCATGTTGCCAGTGGGGGTGAGGGTGGGGGTGGCGCGGGGGGCTGGGATTCAGGACAGGTCTGTGAGTGTGTGGCTTGCCTGGTGCCATGTCCCTGTGTGTTTGACATCCTCTGCGTGTCCGTGGCTCTGGGAGTGTGTGAGTCAGACTCATGGAACGGGCCCGAGTATTGGGCCACGCTGACCTGGTTCTCCTCCCAGCCACCGGTTGCAGTGTGGTCTTGGGCAAAAGCTTCACCTGCCTGAGCCTCCGCTCTCATGTTGAGCAGGTTGCAAATGGTGCTGAAACCTGTGGTGCTGGGAGGGGTTTGTCCAGGGCTGGTCTGCCAAGGGGGCCTCCTGGCGGGAGAAGACCCTGGGCTCTGCGGAGCGGCCTGGCTGCTTGTGCTGGCCAGTAGGGAGCAGGGTGGGCATGTGCTGAGTGGGCAGGGCCAGGGAGGGAGGGCTCTGTGCCCTTACCGCCCCTGCCCGCCCCTAGGACAAGCGCTTCACCTCAGGAAAGTACCAGGATGTGTACGTGGAGCTGAACCACATCAAGACGCGTTCGGAGCGGGAGATCGAGCAGCTGAAGGAGCATCTGCGCCTCGCCATGGCCGCCCTGCAGGAGAAGGAGGCGATGCGCAACAGTGTGGCCGAGTAGAGGTGTGCCCGGGCCTGGAGGGTGCACTCAGGGCTGTGCCACCTGCCCAGGGCACTTCCCTTTTCCTGGCCTCTGCTTCCCTTTCTATAAATAGGGACAGTGGCGCTTCTTAATGCTGTGCCGCAGCCACAGCCTGGTCAGTCCACGCCGCCTCAGGGCTGACAGCGCCCGGCTGGTCTGCCGAGGCGTGGGTGGCAAATGGGGTGCCTGCCCCCCTCAGACCTGGCAGCAGGCACACGTCACTAATAGTTTTCCTTCCACTGAGCTCCGCACCCAGACATCCTGACGGGGGGCAGCTCCCTCTTTCTGATAAGTCCTGTGGACGGCTGAGCGCTCGGGAGAGGCCGCCCGGTGGCCCGCTGTGTGGGGAGAAGCCTGGAGGAGCAGATCTGGCCCAGCCTTTGGGGCCCAGAGGTGTTGGGAGGACCTGCTGGCCACCCTTGCGTAACCTAAGCCACGCTGGGGCCCAGGACCAAGGCTGGGGCTTCCCCAGCCCTCACCAGCCTCTCTCTTGTCTTCCAGGTCCTGTGGTTCGGCCCAGCTGCAGACCCCCAGCCCGAGGGGACCAGTTGCCCTCCTTCCCTGCTGGATGGAAGTCAGAAGCCAAGCTTTCTCCCCACCCTCTGTGGGCTACACGTGCACTCACAACTATCACACACAGGCACACACACACACAGGCACACACACACACTGCACAGGCATACATACTGCACAGGTACACGTACACTGCACAGGTACACACACACACCTCACAGGCACACATACCTCGCAGGCACACACACTGCATAGGCACACACACATGGGCATGCACATAGGCACTGCATAGGCACACACACAGGCACCACAGGCACACACACAGGCACCACAGGCACTGCACAGGGACACACACACAGGCACCACAAGGCATGCACACGCAGGCACACACACTCAGGTGCACACACGCACAGGCATGCACATGTACACCACACACATGCACAGGCGCACGCACACACACTCTCTGCGTATCTGAGCGTGCCCCTCGCACTGGGTCTTCTTACCTTGCACCTTCTTCAGGATTTTATATGTGAAGAGATTTTTATATATAGACTTTTTCCTTTTTTTTTCCCAAAACACGTACTTTTTAAAAAGCAATACCTGGTGGCTGTGTGCCTCCAGCACTGGCTCCCCTGTCTCCAGCCTCCTGCTTGGGCTCCTGGGGCCGAGGCCCTGCCCTGGGGCCTGGCAGCAGCCCTGGCAGAGTTGATTCTGGTGGGAGAGGCAAGGAGCCAGCCACCCTCCTCCCACCCTACCTCCTGCTAATTACTTATGCCCTGGAGGGTCCTGCGCCCTGGGACTCTGGACAGAGGGACAGAGGGAGCCGGCCTCTGTCTCCATGGCCCCACCTCTCCCTCGGGGTGCTGGGCGTGGAACCGCTGGAGCTGCCGTGAAGGCGTTTTCCTCCTGCTCCATCGCCTTCTTAACTTAATAAAGTGTTCCTGCAGCTCTGGTGTCCTGGATGGCTGGGGCAGGGCGGTGATGGAGGTGGGGTTTCCCACCCCTCTGCCCCCAGCACTGCACCCTTCCTGCAGGTGGCCTGTGAGCTTCTGAGGGCGGAGCTGAAGATCTAGCTCCTCCAGGCGATGCTCTGCAGCTCTGCGTGGGTTACAGACCAGCACCAGCACCCCCACCAGGGAGCTGGTTAGAAACACCAAGTCCAGGTCCCACCGACCTACGGACTCAGTGTCTGCACTACATTACAGTCCCAGTGGTTCATGCACCTCTGAGACGCCCTGGGGCGGGCGCTGGGCCCAGCTGGACCTGAGGCTGCCCCTGACTGACCTGGCAAGTCACATCCCCTCTCGGAGCCTCTCCATCAAATGGGCGCCTTTTAGTCCCAGTCCCCGAGGCTGTGCCCAAAGGTCATGCTCAGCCCTGGACAGGGTCAGGTGGGGGCAGTGGATGTGGGAGGCCCCGTCATGGCTGATGGGTGTGCTGATCTTGGTCACGTGTGGGTTGGAACAGGCCCCCCTGAGCTGCCCCAGGCCAGGCCGGCTGTCCAATTAGCAGGGCTGTGGCTAAGCTGATGAAGACATAAGGACAGCTTGAGCCAGCTTCGCCCTCACAGCTGTTCCCATCAACCCTCGGGCACCTCAGGCCAGGCACAGGTGCACAGAACTGGCCTGGCCCCACTGCAGCCACATCGGTTGGGGAGTGGGCCTGGTACCTTGCCAGCGATGGGTTAGTGGGTTAGGAGCAGGCACGGGATGCCGTTCCAGCCACTGGGATGCAGGAAGTACTGGTTGGAGGTGGAGGCCAGAGGGGTCGTCTGGGAGGTCTTCCTTGATCTTAAAAAGGGTCCCAAAGCCGTGGCTGGTGTGGCTCATTTGGAGCGTCGTCTGTGCACTGGAGGATCTCAGGTTCGATTCCCTGTCAGGACTCATGCCCAGGTTATGCGTTTGACCCCCGGTCAGGGTGCGAACAGGAGGCAACCGATCAATGTTTCTCTTCTCCCTTCCTCTCTAAAATCAATAAAAAAAACATATCCCACTTTAGCCAGTTTGCTCAGTGGGTAGAGCATCCCAGGTTCGGTTCCACTCAAGGGCACGGACCTTGGTTGCAGGCTCCTCCCCAGTCCCGGCCCTGGTCAGGGTGCGTGCAGGAGGCAACCAATCGGTGTGTTTCTCTCACATGGATGTTTCTGTCTTTCCTCTCTCTTCCACTCTCCCTAAAAGATCAATGGAAAAATATCCTGGGGTGAAGATTACCAAATAATAAAAAACGAAACTAAACATATCCTCAGGTAAGGATTTAAAAATGGAGGTGGGGGTTCATAAGGAAGGAGACTTCTCTCCTGGCCTGTGGACAGTGTTGGGGAAGTCCTGACATGGCCACCATCTTGCCTCATCAATGGTCAATAGTGGCTGAGCAGAAAGAATCAGGACCCCTGCCTCTGGACCTCCTGTCTCATGAGATAAGGAGCTTCCCAGAGCCACTCGGAGATGGAGTGTCTGCACGGCAGCTCAGTATCCAGAGAGTTGAGTCCAGATCCCCACCCATCCTCCCTGTGCTTATACCTCCCACCAGCCCTGGACACCCCTCAATTCCATCCTCGGCCTCCATGACGCCTTCAGCCAACTGGGTTTCCCAGCGTGCACCTGGGCTGAGGCACCACCCTCAGGGCCACCTGGGCAAGCTAAAGTCAGGCAACATGAGATGTCACTCTCCACCTACGAGAATAGCTCAAACTAAGAGGCCTGACAATCTCAAGTGTCTGCGAGGATGTGGGACCTGGGTTCTCGCAAGTCGCTGGTGGCAGTGCCCTCTGTGCCACCACTGTGGGCAAGAGTGTGGCAGATTCTTAGAAACACACATCTCTCCTATGACCTAGATGTCCACTCCTGCATATACACCCAGGAGCAATGTGCGTAGGGCCACAGAATGACTAGGACAATAATAATCATATCAGCCTTATTCATAGCAGCCCAAATCTGAGCACAATATGTCCATCAACAGAATGAATAAATAAATGTTATATTCATACATTAGACATACTATATGGCAATGAGGAAAGAATTACTGCTACGCGCAACATCATGATGAATCTTCAGACACAATGCTGAGAGAAAGGAGCCAGCCACAAAGGGCGCCGGCTGTACAATTCCACGTGTGTGAAGGTCAAGGACAGGAAAACTGTCACTATGGTGATGGTCATGGGCCTCTGGGCTGGACGGGGGGCTCATACTGACTAGCAGTCCTGGGCACAAAGGACTTCCCGAGTGAGAGAAATATTCCGTCCGTGATCGGGGTGGTGGTCACACGGGTGTGTCCGCATCTAAAAATGTACCACGCTGTACATTTGTGCGGCTGACTGTGAATCATGTCTCGAAAAACAGCTGGGTTCCAGTAGGTGCCCAGGTGAGCCACCTGGGGAAAGCCCCAGGCACCTGTCACACAGGGAATTTGGCCAAAACCACCTGGCGTGGCTGCCAGGCATGTCCTATGGAAAGAGCGGAGGCTGGGGCCGCAGACAAACCTGCCTGAGTTCAGACCCAGCCGCCGCCTCCAGCTGGCTGCATGCACCACGCCGAGTCACAGCCCTCTCTGGGCTTATTTCCCATCTGGTTTTTGTTTTGTTTTTAATCCTCACCCAAGGACATGCTTAGAGAGAGGAAGCGGTGGGGGGCGGGGAGAGAGGGAGAAACATCAATGTGCGAGCGAAACATTAAATGGTTACTGACCGGGGATGGAACCCAGAACCCAGGTATGTGCCCTAATTGGGGATCGAACTGGCAGCCCTCAGTGCACAGGATGACGCTCCAACCCACTGAGCTACCTGGCCAGGCTATGGCCCATCTGTGGAATGGGGACCATAATGTTTACCACCGAGGGCGTGTGGGTATTAAATCACCAGCCCTGTCAACTACCTGTCGCTGTGTAGCCAACAGCCACAGCCTTAACGCTCAGAACAACTGTCTTCTATTATCACGCACGACCCCGTAACAGATGGATGGGGATCTGGACTCAACTCTCTGCGCTCAAACCGGCAGTTTTCTGGGCGTCTTTTTTGCAGTGGCCGTTGCGCGGTGGCTGGGCTGGAGCCATCTGAAGGCTCGGCTGGGTTGAATGTCCAAAGTGGCTTCTTCACTCAGCTGGGATGACATGACAGGGACCCTGGACACACCCCGAGTGGCCTCTGCACGAGGCTGGCTTGGCTTCCTCCCTGCACAGCAGGCCCCGGGGAGTCTGCAGTGACTTCTTACTTGGTGGTTGACCTCCCAGAGGAAGAGAGTTTCAAGAGACCCCGCTGGGATTACAAGCTTCTGATGACTTAGCTTGGAAGTGCTGTGGCGTCGCTCTCATCACATTAGTCAAGCCCGGGTCACAGGGAGGGGACAGACTGGGTCACAGACCAGACTCAAGGGAGGGGACACCAGCAGGGCATGATGCGGGGGTGGTTCCCTGGGAGCCATCGTTCTTCTCTGGCTCCCTCTCCTCCTCAGGCCGTGAGGCTGGGGAGCCCTGTGGGGTTTGGGCTTTGTCACTTCCTTATCACCACTGAGTCAGATTTCACTCCACCTCCCTTTACTCAGGTCCCGAGCTCCAGTCTCCCCAGCCCCACCCCATCCAGGGGCTCCACAACCACCCACCCCTCTCAGCCCCAGGACCTGCAGTGCCTCTGGGTGGGTGGGGGACAATGTCACCCCCTAGGGGCTCACCCTCAGAAAGCACTAACGATGCAGACCCCACCCTCCTTTTCCTCCCAAATGCCCCCGTTTATACCCCTGCCCCTGCTCTAACCCTGAACACCCCTCCCTCACCGGGGGCGGGGGGAGAGCAGGATGCGGAAGGAGTAGGAGCTCAGGGCAGGGGTCAGACAGCTCTTCATCTGTATCCTTGTACTAGCTCTGCAAATCTGAGCAAGTTATATAGCTTCTCCGTGCCTCAGTTTCCTCTTCTGTAAAATGGGGGTAGTAGTGCATAACTTGCAGAAGTGTTATGAACATAAAAAATGAGCTAATAGCCCGGCCAGCATAGCTCAGTGGTTGAGTGTCCACCTATGAACCAGGAGGTCACTGTTCGATTCCCGGTCAGGGCACATGCCTGGGTTTCGGGCTCAATCACCTGCGATCAATGATTCTCTCTCATCATTGATGTTTCTATCTCTCTGTCCCTCAGCCTTCCTCTCTGAAATCAATAAAAATATATTGGGGAGGGGGAGCTAATAGTCCTGGCTACTGTGGCTCAGTTGGTTGGAGTGTTGTCCCATACACCAAAAGGTGGGGGTTCAATTCCCGGTCAGGGCACATACCCAGGTTTTGGGTTCAATCCCCTGTTGGGGTCCGTGAAAGAGACAACAGATGGATGTTTCTCTTACATCGATGTTTCTCTCTCTCTCTTTCTTTCCAATAATTTTTTAAAAATGAGCTCACCCTAGTTGGTTTGGCTCAGTGGATAGAGCGTTGGCCCTCAGACTAAAGGTCCCGAGGTCGAGTGTGATCAAGGGCATGTACCTCGGTTGCAGGCTCAATCCCCAGCCCTGGTGGGGGTGCGTGCGGGAAACAACCAATCAATGTGTCTCTCTCACATCAATGTTTCTCTCTCTGTGTCTCTCCCTCTCCTTTCCACTCTCTCTAAAAATCTATGGAAAAATATCCTCGAGTGAGGATTAACAAAACAAAACAGAACAGAAGAGCTAATAGGTGTAAAATGCCGAGAAGAGTACCTGGGACCTAGTAAGTGATATACAAATGTTACTATTATGGTTGTGGTGGTGGTTATGGGGCAGTAATGACGATTAAATAAGATTATGGAAGTAAAATGCGTGGCACAGGCCGGGGTACAGGAGCTAGGGTTTGATCATTCGTCAGAGGTTAGCTGGATGCCCCTGCCCCCCACCATCCGTAGGAGATCTGGTTAAACTTGGTCCAAACCCCAATGCCATGGTCTGGGAGGCATGGTCCTTCCCCTTTGGCAGGTTCCCACCCACCTGTCACTTATCCTGAGACTTCCTTTCGCTTGGGGGACGGGGAGGGGGGGGCGGGGGCGGGGGCGGGGGCGCACAGCATTTCCAGGTACAAAGCCAGACCCTTCCGTGGTTCTACAATAAATGCTCTCAAAAAGCGTGTCCTGTGAGGGCTCCCAACATCTCGCCCCCTTGCTGGTGGTGAGAAGAATCCAGCCTGGCCACTGGGTACGGCCCAACTGCTCCTCCCCACCACGCCCTGGCCAGCTACCCTTTCCTGCTCTCGGATGCAGCTGCTTATCTGGTCCCCTTGACCATGGCCTCATTCAGCCCCTCCCCTGGTGCCCACGACTGTGACCTGGATCAGCCTCCCTCCTCCCCTTCCTCCCCCGGTCCCCAGCCTTGGGTTTTTCCCTTCCTGTCCAATCTGCATGTCACCAGTGTGAACTTGCTAAAACCAAGAGCTGGTCCTGGGCAGTTTGGCTCAGGGGATAGAGCGTTGACCTGCGGACTGAAGGGTCCCAGGTTTGATTCTGGTCAAGGGCACATGCCCAGTTTGCAGGCTTGAGCTCCAGTGGGGAGCATGCAGGAGGCAGCCAATCAATGATTCTCTCTCATCATTGATGTTTCTGTCTCTCCCTTTCTGGAATCAATAAAAGTATATTAAAATAAAATAAAATAAAATAAAATAAAATAAAACCGAGAGCTGGCAGTTATTTCCCTTCGTGAAGCCCTGCCTACCCCCTCCTGCCCTTAGTCACGGCGAATAAACCCCTCAGCCTGCCCCAGCCCCTTCTCCCTGCCCCTCAGGTTCCCTGGGCTCCAGGCTTCCACGTGAAGCCACCTGAGCTCCTGAGGGCACCCAGCCATGAACTCATCTGTCCTCACTGCTCTCCTCCATGCACCTGCCCACTCCCTGCCCCTCGCCTGATGGTGTCAGGACTCAGCTCAGTCATCATCTGCCGCCTCCAGGCAGCCCTCCCAGACCCCCCCAGATGGGGCTAGATGACTGTTCTGACTTCCACAGCCCCTCCACTTGACATGTTTTTCCCACATAGTTCTCTGCACACCGCCCCCGGCCCCCCCAGACTTTGAGCCCACTGAGGCCAGACCAGTTCTGATTCACTTGTTTCCCCAGGGCCCAGCACAGAGCACAGGGAGTCTCAGTGGGACAAGTGTTTGTTGATTGACTAACTGACCTAGTAACAGGAAGTAAATGACTACCCAGCCACAGCTTCAGCCCCACCCGTGCGCCAGTGGCAAAGGGCTGGGTTTCCCCCATAATCCGGTTGGGAAGCCCAGCAGCCAGCCTGAGAGGCTGGGAGCTAAAGGTAGTTTCCAGTACATGAAAGGGCCTGGCTGTGACTGTGAGTCACCCCTGTCATCCCCGCGTCCCAGCTGGACTTTACAAGGGCCCTGCGGGCCCTCAGGCCCGGGAGGGAGGAGCTTACGTTGATGGAGCTTCTGCCGTGAGCAAACTTTACAGACACCATCCCTGTTAATGCTCACAGTCACCCTTTGAAGTACCCATCGCTGTGTCCGTTTACAGAGGAGGAAACTGAGGCTCAGCGAGGGGACAGGACCCAGCAAGGTCAGTCACTTAGTGACTCACATCTCGGCACATCTGGCTCCAGAGCCCAAATTGCTTTCCTCAGGCCGCCTGCCCTAACAGTAAAAACAGCCGCCTTTTGTGGAGCACGTGCTGTGTCCACGCCCGCAATAAGCATTCACCCCATTACCTCCTTTAACCCCAGAACAGGCCAGCGAGGGAGGGAATGGACCACCTTGTAGGTGAGGGGGCCGGTACTCAGAGCAGCACCCGTCACCGGGTCACCAGCTGGAGCCCAGGGCCCGGGTCTCACTGCGCAGGCGGCTTCCTGAGCTCACCCGGCTCCTCTCCGTGGAGACTGCCTGGGGGCCAGGAGCGAGGGTCCCCCTTGTGCTGTGGGTGTGGGGAGAACTCTGGGTGGATCTCTACCGGGCTGACTCAGATGAGCCATCACCACACTCCTGCCTCAGTTTCCCTACTAAAGTAGAACAAAAACTTCCTCTTAAGGGGGCCAGGAAGGCTGGCGGCCCCGAGCTAGGGCAGGAGGGTGTGCCAGGGGTGCCCGCATCATTGGCTGCGCCCCTTCACCATCCTTTAGTTCCAGACTCCCCCATGCATCATGGAGGGGCCAACCACACCGTCTTCCCCAAGCGCCTCAGTGTTGCTCCCTGCCCAGCCCTCTCCCCACTCCCTCACTCCTAGCTGACCCCCCAGCTCCGGCCACCCTAGACCCAGTCGGCCACACTCTCCAAGCTCCCTTGCAGCTCCCTAAGGCCATGGCTCAATGAGGCCAGTGGTCAACGCTGTGACTCCATCTCCCCAGTGAGTGCAGGTGAGCAGCCTGCAGCCCAAAGGTTGTCACCTGGGCCTAAGGCCTGGTTTGGCCACCCACTGGCCCTGTGACCTCAGCTAAGATATCTCCAGGCGAGTCTGAAAGGTGACCCCTGGTGGACACGCTTGGCCAGCAGTGTGGCCTCACTGCGTGGAGCAGGAGGAGCCAAGGGCTCCGCTGAGACCTGCACGTGGGATTGGCAGCTGTGACCCTGTGGCTCCAGCAGATCCTCACGCTCCTGCTTCCTCAGCAGACAGACTTGCAGGTGTCTCCAGGCCCACACCCAGGTGCCCGCATAACCCAGGGCCCCACCTCATGCGCTCTCTCACCTCTTCACTCATTCACTCACTGAGCCATTCACCCAACGAAAGTCTACGTCTAGCCCAGCCTGTGTGGTTCAGTGGTTGAGCGTCTCCCCATGCACCAAGGAGTCGCTGGTTCGATTCCCAGTCAGGGCACATGCCCAGGCTGTGGGCTCCATCTCCGTAAACATATTTAAAATGAAGAAAGTCTGTGACTATATACAATAGCATACACACACGAAGCATTGGAAGTAGGAAGGGTTTAAGTAAATTCAGCACCACCGTGCCAGGCACTCACGAAAAGCAGTGAGAGCATTATCTCTATGCTCACGCGGAGAGATCGCCAAGATGTACTGTGGAGTAAACAAAGCAAGGTGCAGAAACAGGTGTGCGATGGGCTCTGTTGGTGCACAAGGAGGAACTCTGGCAGGTGCAGATGGGCATGTGTGTGTATATGCGTCGAACCCCTCTGGAAGGGTTTGCACACACACACACACACACACACACACAGTGGGAAGGAGGCCCTGGCCGTGCAAGAACCTGCAACAGCCCTAGCTGGTTTGGCTCAGTGGATAGAGCCTCGGACTGAAGGGTCGCAGGTTCATTTCCTGTCAAGGGCACATGCCCAGGTTTCGGGTTCAATCCCCACTAGGGGGCGTGCAGGAGGTTGTTTCTATCTCTCTCTCTCCCTCTCCCTTCCCTGAAATCAATAAAAATATATTTTTTAAAAAGAAAAGAAAAGAACCTGGAACAGCAGTTGCCTCCAACAGGGGATGGGAAGGCTGGTGGACAGCGTGGAGGACCCTTATTTTGACATTACCCTCGTTCACACATTCTGAATGCTTTCCCAGGTGTGTGTGGTCTCTATTCCAAAACTCTGAAATCGCCCCAAAAGGAACATGGTATGGAGACAACAGAGCTGGAGCTTGGGGTTCACTTCCTGGTTCTGCCACCCTCGGGCTCCAGTCAGTTACCCTCTGGGGCGCCTCCTCCTCCCCTGAGATTAACAAGTGGGATCAAAGCCAGGTGAGGAGGGCACCGCTCCCGCACGCACACGCCTCCACGGCAGCCGCGCCCACAGTGGCAGCTGCTAGCATCCCTGTTAATGTCCTGGTCAGGCCTGTTCCAGGCCCCCAGTGACACAGATGTGAAGGGGCACGCCTCCACCCCCCACCCCCAGGACAACAACAACCAGGGAAGACGGACGACGCCAGCCAGGGCAGGCTGCCAGCGAGGTGACCACATCGCGCTGAGTCTTCAAAGGTAAGTAGGGGAGTCAGGAGGGGAGGGGAGGAAGGGCGCTCCAGGCAGGAGGGCCAGGCTGGACACATAAACAGAGTTGTAGACACACGCGACGAGGAACACCTGTGTGCACACCTGCCCCACCCTTCGCCAGCTCACCTACTCACATAGACAGCCCACAGGCTTGTACCCGCCCTAGGTGCTCCCAGGCCAGGCCGGGCAAGGCGCGTGGGGGTTAGGAGTGCGGGCTGGATAGACTGCTGGCTCCTGTGTGACCGCCGGCAAGCCATTAACCTCTCTGTGCTTCAGTTCCCTGAGGATGACAGTGCGGAACTCATAGGGAGGCGGTGAAAATTACATGAGGCAGTTTCTTTTTTAAAAAACTTATTTTTATTGATTTCAGAGAGGAAGGGAGAGGGAGAGAGAAGTAGAAACATCAATGATGAGAGAGAATCATTGATTGGCTGCTTCCTACACACCCCCTGCTGGGAATCAAGCCCACAACCCCGGCATGTGCCCCGACCGGGAAGCGAATCGAACCATGACCTCCTGGTTCATAGGACAATGCTCAACCACTTGGCTACACCAGCGGCCATGAGGCAGTTTCTGTGCAGCACTGAGAAGGCTGTCTCATCGTTTTCATTGTTATGCTAGAGCCCTGGGTCAGAGGCCAGCCAGCTGCTCTGGGTGGAGAGAAGGCCCCAGGCTCACGGTGTGTGTTCTTAGCCCGGGGGCCCCTGGGAGGCCAGCTGCCACCGTGTCCCTGTGCCCCCTGCGCCCAGCACGGTGGGCGCCTGGTGTCACGCAGGAGGCCTGATTCCTGGCAAGAGTTGACTGACAGTGTGAACAAGTGGCTGCCCGTTGTATGAAGTTGAAAACACTAGTAGAGTTGTCTTGGGATTGTCTATCTCACGTTCATCTCCCCTCTGGACTTGGAGTTGCATGAACTTAGGGCTCATAGCTGTTCCGGCACCAGATTCTGGCAAAGAGTGATCATCAGTGAGAGAATTAGGAGATATTTGGCTGTAAGTGGCAATAGCAATAGCTTACATGAATGTGTTTATTTATCTTATCCAGAAAAGTTTGGAGGGGGGATCCCAGGCTGAGCCAGACTGTCTGGGATCCAGGCTCCTAATATCTTTCTGCCTAGTTCCTAGACTCCAGCACCCACAGCCTCCATTCATAAATGCACCTCATGGTCCAAGGTGGCTGCTCTAGTTCCAGGCAACACATCTTTATCCTGGCCAGCAGGGAGGAGAAGTGAAGTGAGGGAAAGGCACAGAGCTTATGCCAGCTCTTTATTAAGGAAGCTCTGGCCCACCCTGGCCAGTTTTGCTCAGTGGATAGAGCGTTGGCCTGTGGACTGAAGGGTCCCGGGTTCGATTCCAGCCAAGGGCACATGCCCAGATTGCCGGCTTGATCCCCAGTAGGGGGCGTGCAGGAGGCAGCCAATCAATGATTCTCTCTCATCATCGATGTGTCTATCTCATCTCCCTTTTCTCTGAAATCAATAAAAATATATTTTTTAAAAAAAGAAAGGAAGTTCTCCCAGCTGGCTGGTGTGGCTCAGTGGTTGAGCGTCGACCTATGAACCAGGAGGTTATGGTTTGATTCCATCAGGGCACATGCCCAGGGTTGTGAGCTCGATCTCCACTAGGGGGCGTGCAGGAGGAAGCTAATCAATGATTCTCATCATTGATGTTTCTATCTCTCTCTCCCTCTCCCTTTCTCTCTGAAATCAATAAAAATATATATATTTTTTAAAAAGAATCATCGATAGGCTTAAACTGAATTCATTTGTTGACTGTCCTGTGGGACTTTTGTAATCCTATATATACACATAACTATGCATACTTATATACTTTTTTTAATGTAAAATGTATATACTTTTCATGGAATCACACTACACATAGGCTACTTGAAAACCTTAAAATACTAAAAACAATCTTGTTGAAAAATAACTTTTCCACCACTTCACATATCAACATCTCTAGTATTTGTGCTGCTTTCATAAGACCAAGAGGTACTCCACTGGGCCTCTCTGACTGTTTCACATATAAGTTTTCTCCAATTTTTCTAGGATTAAAAATAATGCTGGCCCTGACCGGTTTGGCTCAGTGGATAGAGCATCAGCCTGCGGACTCAAGAGACCCAGGTTCGATTCCAGTCAAGGGCATGTACCTTGGTTGTGGGCACATACCCAGTGGGGAGTGTGCAGGAGGCAGCTGATCGATGTTTCTGACTTTCTCTATCCCTCTCCCTTCCTCTCTGTGGAAAATCAATAAAATATATTTTTTAAAAAAATAATGCTGCAGCGAACATCCTTGTACACAAATATTTGTGTGAATTTCTGGTTGTTTGATAGGCTAGACTCCTACCAGTGGGCCTCTTCTATGTTTTAAAACTTTTGGTCTCTCAAACAAGCCAGGAAGAAGAGATTTCCACATTTTAAAAAATTAAGCAAAGCCATATGGAACTCCCAGCCAAAGCTGTGGATCGGCGGGAGAAAGCCCACTGCTCCCACACTGAATTGACATAAATCGTAGCCAGAAGTAAAGACGCTTCACACACTTGTGAGTCTCTGCTGCCTTATTGTGGGCAAACACATCATTTCTGTCCCGGAGTCTGAGATACCAACCGTGATGACAGCAGCTAATAGTTAAACTGCACTGGTTACGTGTCAGACTTTCATGTATGCATCATGTACATGTCACATACACATATATCTATGTCCGTATATGCACATTTAGTCTTCATGAAAACTCTATCAGGTAGGTGCCATTATTACCCCCAGTTCACGGGGGCGGGGGGAGATTTGAGGCACAGGAGGGTCAGTTGCCAAGCGTCTCATGCCCATGAGCATAGGGCTGGGGTGGAAACCAGGACCCCATGCATCTGTGGAGCGTGGGCCTGGCCACTATGCTAGACTTTGTGGGCTTCTAGTGGGTTGATGAGGTCTAGCCAAACCCTAAGTTTATAGGAGAGAGTTCATGGGCCCAGAGAGGGTTAGCAAACAACTGTAGGGCACACAGCAGATTTAGGTGCTCCTCACACTTACATTACCTTCTAAGGCAGTGACGGCGAACCTTTTGAGCTCAGCGTGTCAGCATTTTGAAAAACCCGAACTTAACTCTGGTGCCGTGTCACATATAGAAATTTTTTGATATTTGCAACCATAGTAAAACAAAGGCTTATATTGTTGATATTTATTTTATATATTTAAATGCCATTTAACAAAGAAAAATCAACGAAAAAAAATGAGTTTGCGTGTCACCTCTGACACGCGTGTCATAGGTTCGCCATCACTGTTCTAAGGTGTGTTTAAAGGGACCCAAACCTTTCTGAAGCAGCCGCGGTGACTCAGAGTTTATGCCCGCTCCTCTCTGGGAGGCGCTCTGGGCTCCCAGCCAGCACTAACGCGTGTTTTGAACACCTGCAGGGAGTGATGGCAGCTGCGTTTGGGCCCAGGTGGGCATGGCCCTTGCCGGGGAGCATCCAGGCCTGGTGTGCAGGCCTCCTCGCCATCCCGGGCATCCCAGCCTCCGCTCCCGGGCCGTTTGGCTTCTGGGGCTGGTCAGGGCACCAGCGAGTGCCTCTGAGAGTGTGGTGCACGGAGTAGAAAGTACTGTAGGACTTGCCTCAGCACTTTGCGGCTGTAAGAGATGGTGATTCTGATATTTTATTTTATTTTATTTTTATTTTTATTTTTTATTTTTTTTAAATATATTTTATTGATTTTTTACAGAGAGAAAGGGAGAGAGATAGAGAGTTAGAAACATCGATGAGAGAGAAACATCCATCAGCTGCCTCCTGCACATCTCCCACTGGGGATGTGCCCGCAACCCAGGTACATGCCCTTGACCGGGATCGAACCTGGGACCTTTCAGTCCGCAGGCCGACGCTCCATCCACTGAGCCAAACCGGTTTCGGCAGATTCTGATATTTTATATTTTATGATTCTAACCTAAGTGAGAATTCTCAGCTTGCCTTTGATGATTCTGGATTCTTTGAGTCTCGAAAGCTTTGTCCTTTATTCCCAAAAACTGGGGCCAACGAAGGCCATTGCTCCTGGCAGCCAGGACGTGGGCAGCCTGGAGGCCATCAGTGTCGGTGGGCTGCGGGTCAGGCCTCTCGGAGGGAAGGGGCCACAACCTCTGTCCTTTGCCCTCTTTTCCTGGAGCCCCTGGTCTTGTTTTTTGTTGTGTGTTGCGCCCGGGGACCCTCCTTATCTCCTCCTCCAGGCGGGCTGTTGCTCATGTGAGCGGCCCCAAGGTCAAGCTCAGCTGACCACTCTATAGCAGAGTGCATGTCCGAGGTTAGAAAATCAGCTTGCGCCGACGTTGGGTGTTATTGCTTTTTGAAAAAAGAAACACAAACACCCCCTCCATGTGCCCTGGGCGTCAGGCCTCGAATTAGGATGGGGTGCTCCAGGGCCTCTCCTGGGAGTCCCCCATCTCCAGGGACTCCTGACCTTCTTGGTTGGAGCTGCCCGTCCAACTGCTGCCCATGCTGGAAGAGACAAACTCTGAGTGTTCGGGATGATGGGTGGGCAGGTCTAGTGAGAAAACAGTCCCGGAGTCGGGCCAGCAGGGACACGGGTAGAACCAGCACCGGGACTCAGTCTCCCTGGCACCGCCTCGGTGTGAGTGCCAAGTCTGGGACCAGGGGAGGGTCTGGCCCCTTTGGGCCTGATGTGGGATGAGGGGCTGAGTGGAAAAGACTGGCTCAGGGCTCAGGGGGCTGGAGTAGGACCAGCGTGGGGGAGG
Organism: Myotis yumanensis; assembly: GCF_028538775.1. Classification (NCBI taxonomy): domain Eukaryota; kingdom Metazoa; phylum Chordata; class Mammalia; order Chiroptera; family Vespertilionidae; genus Myotis; species Myotis yumanensis. The sequence continues at coordinate 207,721,505 of NW_027223754.1, forward strand.
CGGCATGCGGCGGGGGCCCCTAGACAGGCCTGAAAGGGGTCTCCAGGCTGGAGGCGCTGCGGTGGGGCTCTAAGGACGGGGCCGGAGCCAGGGCAGCCTCCCCGGCTGGCACGCCTGCCTCTCGAGTGCAGGGCGGAGAGTGGCCTTGAATACCTTTCCTCCAACTTACCCTGAACATTTAAAATCTACCGACGAGCTGCAAGGATATAGGACAAGCAGCACCCACGCGTCCTTCGCCCAGGCTCACCGATGGCTGTCATTGGGCCACCTCTGCTCTCTCTCTGGTGCTACTGTCATCGGTGTCTACACATACACAGACCTGTCAGCTCTGTCTCTGTCTAAACACGTACATTTTGTGAACGTTGTGCTGCAGACATCCGGACACACTGCATCCTCCAGCATCACCTCTTAAAAGGACATCCACCCACATGACCAATGGGCACCCACGGGAAATGGAACATTGGCACAATATTACCTAATTTACAACCACATTCCAATGTCCTCAATTGTTTCAGTACTGTCTTTTTAAAAGGTCCAGCCCTAGATGGTTTGGCTCAGTGGATAGAGCGTCGGCCTGTGGACTGAAGGGTCCCGGGTTTGATTCCAGTCAAGGGCACATCCCTGGGTTGATCCCCAGTAGGGGGTGTGCAGAAGGCAGCCGATCAATGATTCTCTCATCATTGATGTTTCTATCTCTCTCTCCCTCTCCTTTCCTCTCTTAAAAATATATTTTTTAAAAAGATATTTACCATTCATCATATTTATTCTGAAGGTATTTTTGTATTTTATTTTTTGCCTTTCATCATATGTATGTTTTTGACATTATAAAGGTTCTTTCTGTGTTACAAAAGAAAGAACCCTGGCTCGGTGGCTCAGTTTGTTGGAGTGTCGTCCAAAAGGTTGCGGGTTCAATCCCCTGTCCAGGGGCAGATGGGAGGCAAACAATTGATGTTTTTCTCTCTCTTTCCCTTCCTCTCTCTCTAAAAAAAAAATTTTTTTAAAATTAAAACTGATGTATAAATTAAAAAACTAGTATATAATTAAATTATATTAGTATATAAAATTAAAACACTTGTAGGCAGTGATCTTCAACCTTTTTCCTCTCATGGCACACATAAACTAATAACTAAAATTCTGAGACACACTGAAAAATATATTATACTTTTTGCTGATCTGACAAAATAATAGGTATAATTTTCATTCATACCGGACGGCTATTGTTGTGTTGGCTGTTGTCATGTTTTTATTTGACAATCCAAGGGAAAAGAGGTCAGTGCTCCTGACTAGTCAGCTATTGCATGTTTTAAAAATTCTTGCAGCACACCGGTTGGAAATTACTGCTTTTAGGGTATAAAATAAAAAATAAAGGCCTGCCGTGACCCAATTCCACGTCTCACAGAAAACGGTGAGTAATAATGTGGTGTGGACACACACACACACACACACACACACACACACACACACACACACGGCCCATTTGCCCAGCTTGGAGGACGAGCAGCTCCCAGCGCCCTGTGCTTGTTTATTTAACCAGCCTCTCATGCGCTCTCATGAACTCACTGGTACGAAGCCCAGCATCTCCCTCTTGAGGTCTCTTCCAGAATAGTCTGAGAATCCCAGGGGCTCCCTCCAGCAAAGGAGGCCCTCTCCTTCACACCACGAGCTGGGTCCTTGCTCCCTGAGTTGGGAATGCTGCCAGAATGGGTGGGTCCAGCAAAACTTCCAGCCCAAGCCACACATGGCGTCTGCCCCCGCCCCCCACAGTGCCCAGCCTCTGGCTCTGAGCGTGGGTCACCTACCCACACCTAGCACCGTGTCAGGCACACAGTAACTACTCAGGAAATGTGAACTGTTATTATATACCCTGTAGGGAGCTCTTGGATTTCTCTATTTTATAAAATGAGATCCTCCACACATATTTTTCGTAGGTTGCTTTTCTCAGCATCCCTTTTACATTTGGAGATTAAACTATCGCTAAGGGTCAAAACCTTCTGTCTTTGTCTCTGTGATGTGTTCTGTTGCTTTAAATCTTAGGAATGAGCTAAAGTTTAGTTGAGTTAAACTAGTTAAAGTTTAACTGTGAAGCTGTCGCCTGCGTGTTCATTCCTTTGTCCCAGGAGAGTTTGTCCATCGTTTGATTCTCAACCCATGAAGGGTTTCAGGGGGAGATCAGCTTCCTCAGCAGGAGGCGGGGAAGGACCAGGAGAGCCTGGGTAAGGGCAGGGGAGGAGAAGGCCCACCGAGAAGGGTCCCGGAGCCAGACTCCCTGGCCATCACCACCTTGGGATCCCACCCCTTCCTTGCTTCTGCTCCAGGAACTTGGGGAGTCTTTCTGGTTCCTCCCGAAACCCCCAACAAGGAAGCCTTCAGCAAGTCCTGTGGACTCGTTCCCCTAAATATTCCTCACACCTGCCCCCTTCTTCCCACCTCCACTGCCCTCTCCTTAGTTCAGTATCTGCGTAGCTGCGATGGCCCCCCCGGGTCTTGCCACCCCCCTTCTGCCCTTCCCTAATCCCTCATCCACAGGGCAGCCTGTGAAAAGCACAGGCAGCACCTGGTAAAGCGGAAGTCACGCCTTCTGCAGCTCCTCCCTGTTGGCACCAGGACCCGTACAGCTGAAAACTCACAGCAACACTGGAGAGCAAGAAACTGGAAACACCCACGTACCCAACCAACACGGCAGTGTATGAGCTTCCCACGGCTGCTGTGACAAATCGTCCCGAATGCGGTGGCTTCCAACACAGGTTCATTACCTTACGTTGCCGGAGCCCGGAGTCCAAAATGGGTCTCAGGGGCTAGAATCAAGGTGCTGGAAGGGGTGTGCTTCTTCGGAGGCTCTGGGGAAAGATCTGTTCTTTGCCTTTTCCAATTTCCAGAGGCAGCCAGCATTCCTTGTCTCTTAAAAGCCAGAGACGGTGGGTCAAGTCTCTCATGCTGCCATCTCTCTGGGTCTGATTCTTCCCCCACTCTTTCCTGATTTAAGGACTTTTGTGGTTACGTTGAGCCACCGGGATAATCTGGGGGAGCCTCCCAGCTCCAGCTCAGCAACCTGGATCCCATCTGCTACCGTAATTCCTCCTGTCACGTAACATAACAGATTCACAGGCTCCAGGAATTAGGGCGTGGACATCTAGGGGAGCCATTCTAACACAGGTAGAATGGAGACAAACTGTGGCCTCTTCCTACAGTGGAACCACATTCTGGGATAGATTCACTGTGAAGTTGCTCTCACTGAAATTTTAGGGTCCTTCCCTTGCCCAAACCCCTTGCAAGGCCCTGAGAGGGACCCCCAAGTCCCTGGTAAAGCTCTGTGAGGGACCCTAGTCACGAGGATCAGACAGTTAATTAGTAAAAATAATATATTTCTGGATTTCATGATGCTTGTGATATTTACCAGTTTTTTAAAAAAATCTACAACTTGTGAGTTCTCTTCTCCTTCTAAATATAAATTTAGTCTTTGCCTAATATCCTATTAAATTTTATATATTTTTAAAAGGACCCCCCAAATTGTAGAAACTTTAGGCCCTACAAAACCACTATGTGCTCTGACCGTAGCAGTGAAAACAAATGAGCCGCAGCTGCTGGCACCAATGTGATGACTCTCAAAGACATGACAGTGAGTAAAAGAAGCAGGTCACAGAAAAAACACCCACCGTATGATGCCATTTGTATGTGGTCTAACACCAGGCAACACGAAGTTGTATAGTGCATGGGAAGAAGTCCATATATGGGAAAACTATAAAGAACAACAAGAGAACTGTTTACATAATCTGAGGATAAAGGTCACAGAGATTTGATCAGGGAGAGACACAAAGCAGGCATCTCAGGGCCTGGTGATGTTTATTATGTTAACTTGGGTGATGGGAACACAGTTGTTTCCATGTTAGTTTTAGAATCACAAATATGTTGCATAATCTCGAGCATGAATGATACTGGTTTTAATTGAAATTTTTATCTTAAAGTAACTGGATTAATTTTTTAAAAGAAACTTAAAATTTTGAGCTTAAAATTCCGCAGTGGCTCTCAGCGCACGTAGAAGAAAATTCACACCCCTGGCTGCGGCTCACTCAGTGGGTGCCCTTCTCTGCTGGCATCTCACACACACTCCCCTTCACTGTCCCCATCAAGCCACACAGCCTACCTGGCACCTGATCCACATAGGCCTGCCTGTCACACCCTCTCACAGCCCCCCCCCTCCCTCCCGCCCCCGTTGCTTTCCTTCCTGAAATGGAGACAATCACAATTTGCCATGATATCCCGGAGGCCCAGTGCCTGGTCTGTCCCGTTGCCCACCTGTGCCTCCTCCGCTTCCGGAGGGCTTGGACTTCCATGTTTGAGTTGAGGCTCACATTCTGTGAGGGGGATGAGGCAGGTGGGAGAAAGAGGTGGACGGGAGAACAACGGCTCCAGAGGGAAATGAGGCAAGACCTAGAGATGGAGGGGTGGGGGTGGGAGAGGAGAGGCCGGCAGAGTTTACCTTTGGCTACTCGGGAGGGGTGGCCGCTATGGCCTGGAGGGCGGGGTCCCCTCCTCTCAACAAGGTTCTGTGGTTACTCTTTGTCTGGGGGCTGCCCTCACTCCTACCTGGGCAGGTGTAACTCGGACGCTTTAAGTGAAAAAGTGATGGACAGTCCTGGCCACGTTTTCTCAGTGGCTAGAGCACTGGCCCTCAGACCTAAGGGTCCGGGCTTTGATTCCTGGCCAAGGTCATGTACCTCGGTTGCAGGTTTGATCCCCAGCTCCAGTCAGGGCACGTGCGGGAGGCAACCAGTCAATGTGTCTCTCTCACATGGATGTTTCTCTCTCTCCCCCTCCTCCTTCTCTCTCTCTCTCTCTCTCTCTCTAAAGGCCAATAGAAGAAATATCCTTGGGTGAGGACTGGAAAAAAAAAAGTGATGGACATTTAGGGACATGAGGAATCTAACAGAGTCGAGCCAAAGGGTTTCTACGATCTCCCCTCCTTCCTACCAGTCACATGGCTGCAGGGTGACTGAAAAGTGCCCACCCTCCTCCAGCTCTGCCCAACCAGGGGTTCCTCAGAACAGGAACAGCCCTGGCTGCGAGCTGAGCCCCACTCGGTGCCACAGTGGGTGTGGAGGGATGCGGCTCACATCCCCAGCCCCTGCCCACTTCTGCATGTGGATAGCTGCCTGTGGGCAGTAGAATAAGGGCTCCCAGAGATGTTTGTGTGCTGGTCCCTGGAACCTGTGAATATGTTGTGTCACACGAGAAGGGAGAATGAAGGTTGTTAACTGATTGACCTTGAGGTGGGAGACTATCCTGGATTACCCAAGTAGCCCCTGGAATCTCAAAGGTCCTTAAATGAGCCAAGAAGAAGGTGGGAGAGTCAGAACCAGAGAGATGGCAGCATGAAAAGCACTCAGTTGTGGACAGCTTTTGCGATGGAAAGGGTCCGAGAGCCAGGGAATGCAGGCTGCCGCTGGACGTTGGAAAAGGCAACATATGGATCCGCCCCCTAGAGCTTCCGGAAGAAACGCACACCTGCCGACTCTGATTTTAGCCCAAGGAGACCCATTTTGGAGTCCTGACCTCTGGAACCGTAAGATAACACACACGTGTTGTTTTAAGCCACCAAGTTTGGGGTAATTGTTACAGCAGCAGCAGTAGACTATGCACCGGGTAATTTATTCCTTCCCTCTCCTCAGGGTCAAAGGCAGAGCCCCAAGGACGGCCGGCCATAACTCTCTGACCTCACCTGGGCGCTGGGAGGCCGAATTTTCTCTATTCTTAACAGAAGCCCGAATACAGTCGTGCGCCGTATAACAACACGGCAGTCATCACAGGACCACACATCTGACCGCCATCCCACCCCAGGAATGTGTGAGTATTACACAAATACGTACCATCGTGTTCCATGGCCCACGGTATTCAGTCCGGTAACATGCTGCACAGGCTTATAACCTAGGAGCTGCAGGGGAACAGAATCTGTCACCCCAACACATGTCTCCTTGGCATAAGAATTATTTTAGGTTGGTTCGTTTTAGGAGGTCCTATCCCGCTGTCTGACACACGCCAAGCGAATTCCTTAAGGTTCCAAAGCCCAAGACACGTGCCCTCTTACAGGATCTCAGGAGACACAGTGGTGCAGAGGGAAAGTCACCGGCCTGGGAGTCGGTCAGCAGTCACCCTCCTCCTCACCCTCCCGCACGCTGCCCCCCCTGGGACACGTCCTTCAGCCATTCCGCACCTCCTGCCTGAAAAATGAATGAAGATGCGATGGATCAAGGCTCCATGCACGTGGCGCACGCACAGGCGCGCATCAGTGAAAACATGACTCCCGGAATCCTAATGCGATCTCCCCTCTTCATGCAGGATTTCATTTCGCCCTCACACCAACCCCACGGCGAGCTGGGGCCCCCTTTTTAACGGGATGGAAAAAACAGCAGGGAGGCGGGGGCGTCCCTCCGCGCGACCGCGACCGGACGGCCGCCCGACCTTCTCCCCGCGCCCTGGGCGCCCGGCGGTCCCCAGGCTCTCCGGGTCCCGGGCTGGGGGCGCGGTGCGGGGCTCGGCGCCCGCCGGAGACTACATTTCCCAGGAGGAGTTGCCCGCATCGCTGCGGCGCCGGGATGTTCACGGGCTCGCGTTCCAGGGGGAGGAGGGAGTTCCGCCGTCTGCCGGGAGCGGCCTTCCCGGGGCCCGGGTGGGGCCCTGCGGAGGCCAAGTGCGGCCCAGCTGATCTGGAGGCGGCCTTTCCTCACCTGGCCTCCCTCGGCCTCGGCCTCTGCGCCCAACTCTGGGGGGACCCCTCCCGGGCGCCCCCCTCCTCTCAAACCTCCCCAACTGGGGAGGTGAGCTGCCCGCCGGTGGAAAGCCCCGGCGACCCTCCCCTCCAAGTCTGGCTCCAGTTCCGGGGGAGAACGTACTGGTCGCTGGGGTGGGCGGGGGTGGGGACGGGGCAGCCGCAACATCAAACCCGGGCCCGGGTCGCAGGGAGCGGAACCTAACAGTGCGCCCCCCACCACCCGAGGGAGTCCCTCGGCCGCGCGGAAAAATAGGGGCGATGGGGGAGCGATCGTGTTGCCTGCCTCCCCAGGCTGGGGGCGCAGAGGATCGAGAAGCGGGTGGCGAGCACTTTGCAGATGGCAATGCGCCGCGTAAATAAACTCTTTCGTCGTGATGACATTGGCCTCCCCCCGTGCTGGTTCTCAGGGGTGCACGGACCGGGGGTGCAGGATGTTCGTGGAACATCTCCGACCCGGGGGTGTCTTTATTTGGATTCCGATGGCCCCATCCAGATCTTGGGGACCAGGAGAACTGTCTTTGGAAACAGCCCACACAAACCCACCAGAACGTTGTGTTTTCAAATCAGGGAACTTCGGGGTCACTGGCATCAGCCTTCTTCGCTCACCTGGCCCTTCGTCGCTTCCCTCCCCACCTGTGCCCCCAAGATAAGCGCGGGCCGGGCACCCGACCCGTCCGGCCCCCTCCCTCCCTCCCGCCCGCCCGCCCCCAGTCACTCGGATTAATCCATCCTCGGTGTGGGGGGAACCACGCACTTCCCGGCCTCAGTCCTGGACCAGCCTCCCCTCCCCCGCATCCCTGCTGGGACCCCCGTCCCGCGTCCGACCCTCCGACCTCCCCTCCCTCCGCACAGCCCAAGTCGGCACCAGCGGGACAGCCCGTTCACCGCGTTGACCAGCTGTCCCCCCCACCCTACACCCCCCACCCCATCACCAGCTGGAGCCCCTCCTACACCCTACACCCCCTCCATCCCCCCCACACACCCCAATCCCGGGCATTGTTTCGGGTGCAGCGAGCTAGGCCTCTGCTTGGGGAATGAACGCGGGTCTGGAGCGGGAGGTGGCTCAGGGTCGGGCCTCCAGCCGCTCACGCCAGGGCCCCTGCCAGGCAGGACCTGCGTGCGAGGGGGATGCCTGTCGCAGACCAGGGGCCCTGTCCCAGGGGTGCTGGGGTCCCTTCTGCTGGCCTCTGCGCCCCTGGATCCCCTCGGGGCCCCCCCAGCCCCACCAGAGCCGGTGGCACCCCGTGCTGGCCTCGTCGATACCTGCCAAGCACGGAGCGATGTGCACATGGTAACAAAGACCGCGCATCCTCCCAGCAAAATGGCGGTGGTCCCGGCCCCGGCTCCCCGAACGGCCGCTCACTTTCCGAGGAGGAGTCGGTGCCGGGGACCGGCCCCCCCCCCCCCGACCCCGTCCCCGGGCCCCGCTTTCCCGCGCCCCGAAGCGCGCAGCGCCTTCTCTCCAGGCGCCCCCAGGGCCGCCTCTGTTGGAGCCTGTGGGCAGCTACTGGGTCGTGGTCCTCCCGCCCGAGACCCCCCACCTTGGAGGGTGCTTGGGAGGGGGCTGCACCCCCAGGCTGGGCCCCAGGGGCGGGGGCAGCGGGCTCTGTCTCTGACCCCCCAAAACTAGGCTGAGGGAGGCAGACAAATGAATTCCCGGCTAAGCTACATAGGGAGTGTGGGGGCCTTTGCGGGGAGGAGGCGACTGGGGAGACCCCTTCCCCCGGTCTCGGGGGGGCCCTGGGAGCCCTGGGGGTTCGGCCCCAGGAGAGAACCCCCACCGCAGAGGGCAGGGGGCCCGCTGGGGGAGAGCCGACGGAGGAGGGGGAAGGGACAAAGTTTGAAAGTGCCCTTCCAACTCTTGCAGAGAAAGTTTGCTTAGGGGCCCAATGGACAGAGAGGGGGTAGGGGTGCGGGGGGCCCGGTCGCGGGGTGACCCCCGAGAGGTGACCGGACCCCGGGGGAGCGACCCCTCCCCCCTGTCCCGGCTCGGCCCGGCTGGGAGTCTCCCGGCTCGGGGCCGCGTGTGTTAGTTGGGGCCGCTTTCCGGCCCCTCCGCCGGGCTGGGGGGCCCCGCAGCGGGCCGGGAGCGGGGTCCCCAGGAACCCCAGGGTGGGAGCTTTGCTACGGGGGGTTTCCCGCCTCGGGGCTCCCCGGCTCCGCAGAGCCAGCCCCCCGCAAAGGGGAAATGTGCCGGCGCACCAGCGGTCCTCGGCGCCGTTTGGGGCGCCTGGCGGGCTCGGGGGGCGGCGGCCGGGCCGGCGGGCCGCCTGGCGGGGGAGCCCAGGGAGCCGGGCAGCGACCCCGGGCGGCGGCGGGGAGCGGGAAGGCCCGGGGCGGGGGGAAAGGTCGGATTTGCTCGGCGGAAGAAACACAGATGGCGGCGGCGCAGCGCCATTCCGGGCCCGGAGCAGGCAGCCAGCAGCCCTGTCCTCACCGCGGTCCGCCCGCCGCCGCTAAATACCCGGATGCGCCGCCCGAGCGCCAGACGCGGAGCTGGGAAAAGAGAGGCAGCGGAGGCGGTGGCAGAGCCAGGACCGCAGCCGCCGCGCGCAGAGACAGACAGGCCGACCGGCTGGCGGGGCTGAGCCACGCAGCACCGGCGCAGCGAGCTCTGCCTCCACCCGAGCCCGGTTCCCGAGCACCGGGGCTGCGAAGGCCGATCTCGAGGCTTTGCTCGGCCTCCGACGGGGGCCGGCCCTTTTGAAGGCGCCTTCTTCGGCAGCAGGACCGGGCAGCCCACCATGACCGAGAACTCCACGTCGGCCCCTGCGGCCAAGCCCAAGCGGGCCAAGGCGTCCAAGAAGTCCACGGACCACCCCAAGTACTCGGACATGATCGTGGCCGCCATCCAGGCGGAGAAGAACCGCGCGGGCTCCTCGCGCCAGTCCATCCAGAAGTACATCAAGAGCCACTACAAGGTGGGCGAGAACGCCGACTCGCAGATCAAGTTGTCCATCAAGCGCCTGGTGACCACCGGGGTCCTCAAGCAGACCAAAGGGGTGGGCGCCTCGGGGTCCTTCCGGCTGGCCAAGAGCGACGAGCCCAAGCGGTCGGTGGCCTTCAAGAAGACCAAGAAGGAAGTCAAGAAGGTGGCCGCGCCGAAGAAGGCGGCCAAGCCCAAGAAGGCAGCCGCCAAAGCCCCCAGCAAGAAGCCCAAAGCCACCCCGGTCAAGAAGGCCAAGAAGAAGGCGGCTGCCACGCCCAAGAAAACCAAAAAGCCCAAGACTGTCAAAGCCAAGCCGGTCAAGGCATCCAAGCCCAAGAAGGCCAAGCCGGTGAAGCCCAAAGCCAAGTCCAGTGCCAAGAGGGCCGGCAAGAAGAAGTGACCGGGAAGCCTTTCTCGTGGACACTCCTGCCTGTCTCCTGTTTCCTGTAAATACTTTTCCTCTCTCGTACTCCTCATCTGCGGCCCCTGGCCCCTTTCTATTCTGACTTGATGCGAGACAGAATTTGGATTCCTCAGAAATTAGGGACTAGTTCATTCTTCCTTAACCAGTCGTGCAAGGACAGCAAAAAAAAAAAAAAACCTCATCTCCGTAATGATGAGAATGTACTTCTATTTTGTTCTGTTAATTTGTTATTAATCTGCTTAGGGTTTGGGGTGGGTTCGTGTGTTTTGTTCAGGCGGGTGGTTTGTTCGCTGAGAAGGTGAATGGAGGATGGGGGGGAGTGGGGAAGGCCGCTTGTTTGGGCTAGTGGAGGGGGAGCCCAGGGATTGCAAGATTTGTAGGAATATATTTGAGACAAGTGGGTTTTCTTTAAGTTGAGCAGCCCCTGTGAGTTTCAGGACCTTGTTGGGGAGGGGAGGGGTGGCAGCAGCTGGACCGCAATTAGGGAGGTGGAATAAGCCCTCTCGGGACTCCACCTCCCAGTGGGGAGCAGAGGGGGTCCAAGTCCAGTTTCCTGCTCACTTCTGAGTCCGTCCCTGTGGCTCCCATTGTCCTAGGGAAGGAGGGGGGGGTGACAGCTGGTCTGAGAAGCTGTGGCTTCTCAGCTGGAAACTAGCCATGGGGGCGGGGGGGGTGGGGGGTCTTTGTGGCTTGGAAAGTCTCCCGTTGAGGGAGTGGAAACTTTGGGGGAAGGGTGGGGAGTCAGTCAGCCAAGTGCCTCAGTGTGCCCTGTTGAAACTTGGGTTTTTCCACACAATTGGATTGTATTCCCCGGTGTTTTGGTTCCTCCTGTACAAGAGGTGGCTTTGGTGGTCTGGTGAGTCTCCAGCCCTGCCAGCGCCACCTACACACACACGTCCCGACCTCTTTATTTCTGCGTCTTTTCTAAGTAGTGGTGGGTGGGGCGGGGCGGGGAGTGGACAGTAAGACATACTGCAGTCGACTTTTGAATTGCTAAGTAGTTTCAGAGCTGGTCTGTGTCTGCGTGTAAAGTGTACATACCTGCTTAGAGCTAGCACTTAGTTTCACACCCGGGAGCTGGGAGAAAAAACCTGTACAGTCCTTCCCATAAAGTAGGAAAACGCGCAGTTCGCGTCGTATTCCCCCCCCCCCCCTTTTGTAAAAAGTACCCCACAAGTGTTATTTGTGCCGGGGAGAATTTGCTGTCTTTGTAATTTTGAAACTTTAAAATAAAAATCTGAAAAAGGACAAAACCTGGGCGGTGTTTTTCCTCTTCTAACACTGGAGAAGGCGGAGCAATTGGGCGGGGAGTCGCCGGGGAAACCTCTGGGGGCCTTTGCACCTGAGAAAGGAGGGAGGGTCCCAAGAGCTCCCAGAAATGGGAACCTGAGGGCTTGGGGGACCGAGCGTGCCGCGGGCTGCTCCTGCCTTTGGGTCCGGAGCAACCCCTCCCGGAGGTGGGTGGATGGGCTGGGGCTGGTGGGCTGGGCCCGCCGCGTGGCCTCCCTTCCCCTCCGCCGACCGCTCGGGTCTCAACTTACAGATGAAGCCACTCTGTCCTCTGTGCATCCCGCCCGGCCCCGCCCACCTGCCCTGGGCCCGCCTTCCTGCCTCTCCGAGGGAGCCCTTCCCGCTCCGATTGGCTAGCAGGGTTCCGGCCCCCGGCTACGTAACGCGGCCCCGGGGCGCTGGGCTCCCAACCGGCCGGCGCGCTCGCGCGGGGTAGGCGAGGTGAGTGCGATGTGGGCTGTCTCCGTCCTCCGCGCCGCGCCCTCCCGGGCCCCCGGCCGCTGCGCGCACTCCGCGCTGGCCCAGCTGCGTGGCATCCTGCAGGAGGAGCTGGAAGGGATCCGCGGGGCTGGCACCTGGAAGAGCGAGCGGATCATCACGTCGCGTCAGGGGCCGCGCATCCGCGTCGACGGCGTCTCCGGAGGTAACTCCCCCTCCCGGGAGTCGTTGGACTCGGGCGGCTGTTGAGAGGGCCTTCCGAGGCTTGCGCTGAATGGAGGTCCTGCGCTCGTAGCCACTGGCCCCTGTTCCAGCTATCAGACCTACTTTACTCATGTTTAATCTGGTTAAACCCGTTTCCACGAAGGGAGGTGATTTGCCCTTGAGCCCTTGTTTGATTAAGAGGGCAGAGTGGGCCAGACCCAGCCTGGGAGAATGTGAGAAAAAAGAGACATGCCCAGCTGGGTCCCCAGCTGCTTCCAGGACGGGTGATGGGAAGGCGAAGCGAGAAACCCGGCATTTCTGGAGCTGCTGCTTTGTGCAGGCCTCTCTAAGAGCTGCACGTGGACTTCTGTAACTCTCCGCTTTACAAATGAAAAGGTTCAGAAGTGAGCTCCCCCGAAGCCCCCAGCGAGCGCAGAGCTGGGCTTTCGTCCAGGTCCTCTGGCAGTGGAGCTGGCAGGTCAGCTAATGGGCCCGAGAGGCCAACTTCCTGGCCAGTCTCAGCGAGCAAGGGGCTCATGGGCTGCTGCAGGAGTCACACCAGGAATTGGACCACCCGGTCTCCCTCTGTCTGTGCCAGTCCCAAGTGGGTACTGGTTATAAAGGCTGCCCTCTGCTCAGGAAGTAGGCATGGAATCCTTGGTGCTGTTGCACTCATTTGTAAAATGGCGGTCCCAGGAAATCCCTACCTCCCCGCACCCCCCACCCCCACAGGAAGCCTGGAGCAGGTCAAAAGATGGGAAATGAGGAGACTCCAGGTGCTCATCCCTTTCTGCCTTCCCCAGGCTGAGTGAACCTTCCTCAAGCCGCTTTTTCCTCCTCGGGTATAATTCAAGGTCCAGGTCTCAGAGGCACCCCTTGTCGCCCTGTGATTCTATATCAGGCAGCAAAGTGAACTGTGAAGTTTGAGAACCACAGTGAGCATCTGACCAAACCTTATTCATTTACCCATGAGGTAACCAAGGCTCAGATGAGGGGGTGCTGGTGTCCTCAGGGAGGGGAGGAGCCTGTGAGTTCCTCCTTGGGGTGGGGGTGGGGTGGGGGGGTGATTCAGAGCCAGAGTTTAAATTTCTCATCTTTCAAGATGCCACTCAGACTTTTTCCTGACCTCTCCTCTCCTGTAGCTGGTGGATTCAGTGCCTCCTAGGGGCCCCCAGATCCCCATCCTGGCCTATGCCCCAGAATGGATCATTGTGGTGGTTACCTCCTCAAGGGTGAATCCTGATTCATTTACTGCCTGGGTCCCCAGGACCTAGCATGGACACCTTTCCAGGCCTTTCCTTAGGGCCTTGAGCTGCTGTCTGTTTTCTGTCCCTCACTTCAGAAATCCTTAACTTCTGTGCCAACAACTACCTGGGCCTGAGCAGCCACCCCGAGGTGATCCAGGCAGGTTTGAAGAACCTGAAGGAGTTTGGAGCTGGCCTTAGTTCTGTCCGCTTCATCTGTGGGACCCAGGTATACAGTGGCTGATGTGGGAAGGGGGCGGGTAGAGTGGGGCCTTGTGCCCAGCTGTCTGCTTCCCACAGTCAGCAGGGCTGGTTTAGCCAGCTCAGCTCATCTTATCCCAGGGCTGTGGGCCACTCTCGGCCCCAGAACCATCCACTAGAAAGACTGGGTTCAGGCTTCTGTTTTGCTCTGAAGGTTTGGGCAAGAAACCACATCTCCCAGCATCTATTTTCCCACCTGCAGAACAGAGTCCACCGGTCCTACAGAAAGGAAGAATAGAAGGCAGGGATTGAGGTAGAGGGTTCTGGAGCAATTCTGCCTGTGCCCAATTCCCAGCACGACCTTTTTATTATTATTTTTTTAATCCTCACCTGAGGTTATGTTTACTGATTTTAGAGAGAGAGGAAGGGAGGTAGAAAGAGACATGGATGTGAGAAAGAAACATCGTTCGTTGCCTCCCATACACACCCAACAGGGGATTGAACCCACAACCTTAGGTACATGCCCTGACTGGGAATCGAACACGAAACTTTTTCGTGTATGGGACAACATCCAACTAATTGAACCACCCGGCGAGGGCCCAGTACCACCTTTTATTGACTCTGTTACTCTGGGCAAGTGACTTAACCTCTCTGTGTCTCAATCCTTTTATTGGTAAAATGGGGATAATAGTGCTTAATAGAATCTTTACAAATTACAGAGTTAATACATTTAAAAATGCTTAGAACAGTGCTTGACACACAGCAGTGCTCAATGAATGTTGGTTATTATTTTGTAATGTTTCAAAATAAACTTACATAGACATGAAAGTTACTGTGCTTACTATGTGTCAGGTACTGTTTTAAGAACATTACAGCCAAAACCGGTTTGGCTCAGTGGATAGAGCGTCGGCCTGCGGACTGAAAGGTCCCAGGTTCCATTCCGGTCAAGGGCATGTACCTGGGTTGCGGGCACATCCCCGGTGGGAGATGTGCAGGAGGCAGCTGATCGATGTTTCTCTCTCATTGATGTTTCTAACTCTCTATCTCTCTCCCTTCCTCTCTGTAAAAAATCAATAAAATATATTTTAAAAAAAAGAACATTACAAACATTAACTCATTAATGCTCAGAACTATCCTCAGTGATAAGTGTTGTTTTCGCCCCTGTTAAAGAGGACACTGAGGCCCAGAGAAGTGAAGTGACTTGCTTAAGGCGCTCATGGTAGGATTTTAACCCAGGTGACCTGGCTCAAGAGTCCATGCTCCTGACTACTTGTAATTATGACCTCTCCTCTCAGAAAGTTGAGGATGAAATGAATGATGGAACTCCTAAGTCAGGGCACTTTCCAACAAAATCCTGGACAGCTCTCAAATCTAAGAATTCAAGGTCCAAATGAACTTAGAGTTACTTATGTAATCCTCTTCTTTGCCATAAAGCAACCAAAAAGGTCACTCAGTTTGATATTAGCAAGACACATCTCCCTTTGCCATCAGTACCCATAATTTCACTGTCAACCCTCATTACAAAAAGAAGAGCCTACCAGGAAGGGACACCGAGCAAGTCCCTAATTCCTCCGTGAGAACCATCTGCCAGAATCCTGTTGGCTCTGAGGAACCCTTGTGGTGAAGAAAGAAGGGAAAGGCCAGGGCTGTAGGCCTTCTAGGCTGGGTGTGTTTTATGACCCTTTAAGCCTCTGTCCCCAGGACTTGTGCCATGAGACCCTGCAGGCATTAACACCTGTCTCGCTCGCTTTCTTCAGAGCATCCACAAGAATCTAGAGGCAAAGATAGCCCGCTTCCACCAGCGCGAGGATGCCATTCTTTTTCCCAGCTGTTTTGATGCCAATGCTGGCCTCTTTGAGGTGTGTAGGGGCCATGGGTGGGAGTTGGCGAGGCCTGCTAGGCTGTAGAAAGAGAGGGCAGTCAGGAGAACCTGGCAGGATGCCAGTGCCATGGCTAGAGGTTCCAGTGACCATTTCTTAGGGAGATCAGGTTAGGCAGTAGGTGCTCCAGAAAGAATCCTGAGGCTTGCAAGGAGGCAATCTTTCAGGGTATTTGGGGATAATCTACATCAGCTGGATGGCTGAGGGTGGCAGGGGCCAGGCACTCACCAAACATATTCCAGTGGCAGGGGCCCAGAGAGAGGCAGAGGGTTCCTTGCCTCCCTGCCCAAAGAAATACCCTGTTTGGCAGTGAAGTTTGGACTCGGGAATCATAGGAGAGGGAGGTGGTTGGGTGATGTTTTTGCTCCAACTGCCTTCTTCCAGGCCCTGCTGACCCAGGAGGACGCAGTCCTGTCAGATGAGCTGAACCATGCCTCCATCATCGATGGCATTCGTCTTTGCAAGGCCCACAAGTTCCGCTACCGCCACCTGGACATGGCCGATCTAGAGGCCAAGCTGAAGGAGGCTCAGGTGGGGCAAGGCCCGGGGGTTCTGGGGCCCAGGGCTGGGCTTATCTTCAAGGCCAACTTCACACTCAAAGACAGCCTGCAAAGTTTGAAACAGCCCAAATTTGCACCCAAGTCCCTCAGACCCAGAGCTTTTTTCCATTGCATCATGTCACCTTGGGTACCTTATGTGTGGCAGACTCTTAGCATAGTGGTGGGATGAACGTATGGGAAGAACTGGCCCCACCCCATGCTGCCCTCTGAAGGGGACACGGAGAGCATGCTCACTCTCAGGGCTAAGTGTGCTCCCGACTGCCCTGGAGGGGATGGGTAAGGCTCAGAGAGGCAGAGATGAGGGAGATGTTCCAGTCCCGCTATAGGAGTGCTTATGTGCCCACCTCTGTGCTGGGCACTGGGCAGAGTCAGCTCTTAGAGCCCCAAGTAGCTCAGAAGGTGAGTGGTTTGGGCCAGCTCGTGACATCAGCGGCCACCTATCCTTGCCTTCCCCTACAGAAGCATCGACTACGCCTGGTGGCCACTGATGGGGCCTTCTCCATGGACGGCGACATTGCACCCCTGAAGGAGATCTGCCAACTCGCATCTCAATATGGTGCCCTGGTCTTTGTGGACGAGTGCCATGCCACTGGCTTCCTGGGGGCCACAGGACGGTGGGCACATGTGGCACCTAAGGCCTTGGGTTGGGCTTCTAAGGGTGGGTGGGAAACCAGGAGGCCAGCCTCCAGCTCACCCCATGATTGCTGAGGGCTCAGGTGGCCAATAGTGGCAGTGGCAGTGGCAGCTTTCCTTGCAGGGGCACGGATGAGCTGCTGGGCGTGAGGGACCAGGTCACCATCATCAACTCCACACTGGGGAAGGCGCTGGGCGGAGCATCAGGTGCCTACAGGGTTGTGCCCCTGGGGTCCCCTTATCTACATGCAGGGCCCTAGAGGAGTCTCAAGGGAGGTGGGGAGGGGACACTTGGCACTGCGGACAAGAGGGCAGCATGGACTATACTCTCGGGAGGGGCTTAGTGTAGGCTCTGGCTCCTGGGCCCTGACTACCCCCACCTCTGCCCTTGTTTCTCAGGGGGCTACACGACGGGGCCTGGGCCCCTGGTGTCCCTGCTCCGGCAGCGTGCCCGGCCCTACCTCTTCTCCAATAGCCTGCCGCCTGCTATCGTTGGCTGTGCCTCCAAGGCCTTGGACATGCTCATGGAAGACAACTCCATTGTCCAGTCTATAACAGCCAAGACCCAGCGGTGCAGTGCCTGGCAGGGGTGGAAAAGGCGGGGGGAGGGGGGCGCTGAGGCCTGCCTGTGTGCTTGCCCAGCCCCTGCCGACAGGTGCTACCTCTGCTCACACCACATCCCCCGCCCGTTTCACTGGGACGCAGCTTGGTCTCTTCCTTCCATTTCCTTCCATTTCTCTGCAAATGACCCTATGTAATTCTGTCTTACATCTTATGTAATTCTGTCTTTCAGCCTCTCTTTTCGGTCTATTTCTTCCTCTGCCTGGCTCCCCGTTGGACTTTCTGACTGCACCTCTGTCCTGTTGGTCTCTGCAGACTCAGGCCCAGATCTGGGATCCTGTGCCCATCAGGAGTGGGTGTGAGTGATCCACAGTCCCCCCGTGGACCTGTCACACCCTGCTTGTGCCCACAGGTTCCGCAGTAAGATGCAGGCTGCTGGCTTCACCATCTCAGGAGTCAATCACCCCATCTGCCCGGTGATGCTGGGTGATGCCAGGCTGGCCTCTTCCATGGCGGACGACATGCTAAAGAGAGGTCAGGAGACCAGGACAACAGGACTGGCTGTGGGTCCTGAGGGAAAAGAGGGAGGAGTGAACCTCTAGACTGTGACATTCCCCTTTGTCCCCACCCTCCTACCCTTTTTGGACCAGCTGTCCAAATGTGGAAACCCAGGCCACAGGGCAATCCATGTCGAAGAGACCATGGACTGCCCCCTTGCCCTCTGTGATCCTTAGGAAGCAGGAGCTGTATGTCATGCCCCAAAGCCTGCCTGGCTCTGATGAGTCCCAGGTTGGCTCTCTCTACCTTCCAGGCATCTTTGTCATTGGGTTCAGCTACCCAGTGGTCCCCAAGGGCAAGGCCCGGATCCGGGTACAGATCTCAGCAGTGCACAGTGAGGAGGACATTGACCGCTGCGTGGAGGCCTTTGTGGAGGTGGGGCGGCTGCACGGGGCTTTGCCCTGAGCCCTCCCTCCACAGCGACGAAGGGGGCCTCTGATCATCCGCCCAGGCCAGAGGCCCTGAGCCCTGTCGGAGTCCTAGGGCCAGGCTGGGGCAAGGCTTGTGCTTGTGGCCCTGAGTGTGAAACAACCGTGGAAATTGGTTGTGATGCGTTGGTCTGCTTTATTCTCTCTGAGCAGGTTGGCCTGCTCTGTGATGGGTTGAAGAAGCAGGCAGGAGCTGGGGCTCTGCGGGGAGGCTCCTGAAAGTAGACCTCAGAGCTGAACACCTCCCCCAGATTAAGATGAGACCCAGGCGGCTGGGCTAATATAGCAGGGGCCACCATCTGGCTCAGCTGGACCCCGTGCTGCTGTAGAGGGAGCCGAGCATCAGCCCTGCAGGGCCTTTCCCACGCCCCCCCCCCCCCACTCTGCAGCCTCCAGAGTCTAGCCTTGGGCACCCCTTGTGCTTCTCCCCGTCCAAAGGACGACTCACAGCTGCCCAGATAAGAAGGCTGGACACCCAAACCCACGTTTGGACGAGAGGCTGAGGATTCAAGCCCCAAAGGAAAGAATGTGGGTCACTACTGGAGAGGCCCTGCTGCCTGGCACCCTGTGTTCTAGCTACTCTAGGCCCCATCCTCTGTGTGTGCCTCATCCCCCCACCCCCTGTCCCCGCACGACTGGATTTATGTTAACTAGGGCCTTCCAGCTCCCTCTTCTCAAGGCCTAATGGCCTGATGGTCAGCCGCCAGGGGGCGCAGCGAGCTCAGGCTCCGGCCGCTATGGCCCCGCCCCTGCAGACTCCAGGCCTTGGACTCTGGGCTGCCGCCAGGAGGCCGATTGGCTGCTGTGAAGGCCACATCCACCTTTGTCCTCCACAAGGCCTCGCAGCGTCCCTATTGGAGGTGGTACCCCCTCCCCTTCCCACAGCCCTTTCCCCTAGCCCTGCTCCATTGCCCTCCCCACTGAGCCTTATGGGCACCTGGTGCGGGCGGGGGATGGCTCCGGTCTCAGTGATTAGCCTTGGGAAGCTCTTGCGTAGTTTGCTGGGGTAGAGCAGGGAGGCTGAAAAGGCCCTTATTGACAGGAAACTAGGACAAGGTCTGTGATGCCCTGCACCCCCAGCCCTCCCCTTTCCTTGGGAATCTTGGGGTGGACTATCCCGTTGAGTTCCAGCCCAACCCTGCAGGGTCTTAACACTGGGATTCTGGAAGCCCTAACCTGTGGTCTGGAACAGCTTGAGACTGGGGTCGAGGAGCCCAGGGCACGGGGGGTGCAGCCAGGGGAAGGGGCTGCTGTGGCCACATCAGCAGCAAGAACCCTTGAATGCTGCCACCACCAGGGGAAGGCACCTGGTGCCACACGCACTGCTCCAGCAGCGAGGGTGCATAGCCTGTAGCTTGATGTGTAAGGTTTTCGCCGGCAGGCACAATACATACCTGGCAGCCACGGTCATTGTCACATCACAGTGGGTGTGCCCTACCCAGCGAAGCCAGAGCACCTGGCCCAGGTCCGCTAGCTGTTGGCTGGCTTTCCCCAATGGACAACACGAGCAGCTGTAGGGTCGTGCCATCCTGGGCCTGGCCAGTACGTGGTAACCTGGCCCACTGCCATCCAGAGGGGCCACAGGAAGCACCATGAGGAGCAGCAGCAGCTCTGGTCGCATGCTTGGGCTTGGGCAGTACTGGACACTCGCAAGAGGCTTGAGGGCCGGTCACAGATCAGCTGCACTTCTTACTGCAGGGCTGGGGGCTCGGAGGACCGCTCCCAGGGCACACAGTCCACATCCTCTGCATTGGGCACAGGGTTCAAGCTGTGGCTGCCAGGAAAAGGAGGTGGAGCAAAGGGAGGAGGGAGTGCTGGGACAGGAGGACATGCCTTCCCGCCTGCCCCAAGGCCAGGCCTTCTGTGGTCCCCTCCATCCTTCCCTCTGCGTCTACTATCAAAGCTGCTCAGCCTCACAGCTGCTGGGAGTTCCCCTAGTTTGCCAGACCCCAACCAAGGATAAGGAGTGGCCTTGTGGGCTGGGGGCCCCCACGGGGAGGTAGGACAGTGTCAGGGATCTCAGGGGCTTCCCAGGTGCAGGCATGCCAGCCAGTTAGTGAGTCCGGGCTTCTGGGAGTCGATGGGTGCATTACTTTCAATTCATAAAGCAGGGGTCCTCAAACTTTTTAAACGGGGGGCCAGTTCACTGTCCCTCAGACCGTTGAAGGGCCGGACTATCGTTTAAAAAAAAACTATGAACAAATTCCTATGCACACTGCACATATCTTATTTTGAAGTAAAAAAACAAAACGGGAACAAATACAATATTTGTATTTGCATGTGGCCTCGGGCCGTAGTCTGAGGACCCCTGTCATAAAGGGTGGCTGTGATTCTAAAACCCCAGCACACTGAGTCTAGAATCCTACAAGTCTGCCTTTCACTGATCACAAGATCCTTCGGTTCTAATTCCTTCAGTCTGCTAGCTCTGAATTCAGATTTGGAGAGTCCAGGTCTGAGTCCTAATACCTTCAGTTCAGGAGGTCTCTGCTTCCAAAAAACCGAGGATGCTCTGCGTCTGGGGTGAGAGCCATCAGGCTTTGGAGCAGCGCTTCTGAGCACTCGCAGAAACGCCAGGGGCCCGCGAGGAGCCGCTTCTGAAGAGTTCTCCGCTCCTCTGGCCTTGATGCAAGGCTTGGCTTTGTCAGCATCCCCTCATACTATTTCCACTCTCCCAGACTTCCCCCCTCCCAGCTTCTAGAAAGACTCCTCATGCGGTCCCTTGCCACCTGTCCTCTCCCTTAACTCCTTGCAGTCTGCACCTCGCCCTCTAAGTGCGGGCCTCTATCCCTTTTGGCCACGTGGTCCACTCTAAGAGGTCAGGCCAGAACCCCTTGACTGAGTCAGCCATTCACCAAGACGTTTTAACCTGTTTAGCTGTTGAGTGTAAAGAGGCTTCTAGCAGGTCACTTGTTAAATCACTCCCAATCTGTGCATCCTTTTCACTGCAGCCATAATAAGCTAATTACAAAATAAATTGGCAGGTTATAGCCCTGCTCTAGAACTTCTTGCTAATTCCCCCATTGCCCTCTGGCTAAAGCAAGACTCTCTAGGCTGGTACATAAACTCTCCAGTCTCCAGCTAGACTGAACCCCTGGACCAAGCTTAGGGAAGCTGACAGGTCTCAAGCTTCTCAGGGTCTGGGGGAGGAGTCCCACCTGAAGAATGCAGAAAAGGGGCTCATTCTGGTTTCCCAGCCTCGGACACCCCATTCAAGCCTAGGAATCCTTTCTGAACTTGGGGTGGAGCAGGGAGAGGGGAGGATGGGGAGTGGAATCCTCAGGCAGGGCCACAGGAGATGGGAATGCCAAGGATGGGCTGGGCCCTGGGCACAGAGGGGTTAACTACAAAGCGAATCGGAGAGCAAGATCAATGGGTTACTCACTGCAGAAAGGGAGCAACGCAAAGGCAGAGAGGAGCCTCGCAGAAGAGCATGCCACCTGGGGGAAATCCGGGACTGAGGAGGAGGTGGCCACTGGGCACTCTGGAGGGACTGCCCAAGTCCGGCTCAGCAGAGGAGGGGCCTTAAAGGAGAAGAGGGAGAAGTGAGAGGCAGATCTCTATCTGCAGGGAGGCACCAAGGGGCGGCCAGGAGCCAGGAGGCAGCCTCAGCCTGACTGGTTCACCCAGGATCAAGCGGGGGCCTAGTGCCCAGGATCCAGGTGGGTGTTGCACTGGGAGGGTCTTTTGCATGCTGGGGGGGGAGGGGGGGGAGTAGGGAGACATCTATTTTCTTACCTCTCCCTGCCTGTCTCCCTTGCCCTTAATTTGTCCCACCAACCTAGAGGTCCCAGGCTTCAGGGGGAATCCACAGGTAGTAGCCGATGTGGGGTGGGGCAGGGGTGAGGGTGGACACAGCTTGCACCAACGCACGTGCACATACACGCACACAGGTTTTCACAGCAGCACCTGTTACAGAGTGCTCTCATGAGCGCTCCAGCCTGGGAGTCAGTACCAGGATGGCGGCGGCCCCACATCTGCCATTCCAAGCGTGCTCTTTAGCTTCCCGTGTGCCCTCTCTGAGCCTTGACTTCCTCATGTGCAAAGCGGGGGCGGGGGCTATATATGGTGTTCCCAGCTGTGCTACTGGGGCTCTTACCAAACTGGACTCTCCACTGACAGGGATGCCACCCAGGTTTTGCTGGCCTTGACCCATGTCCAAGAGTCTTCCCTGAGCTTCAGGTGCCCCATTGAGAAGAAAGTATACCTGCTCCTGAGGCTGGAGTGCCCCTCTCCTCCCCCTCCATGTCCTCCCTCTCCCTGCCTGTGTCTTTACCTGCATCACTGGTTGGAGGTGTCCATCACCTCACCTTCACGCTCAGCACTATGGGGGTGTTCTCTAGGAAGCTGAGAAACCCACCTCAGACACCAATGTAACTGCCAGGAGCTTGCACAGTAGATCTCTGTCCCCGCACACCTCCCCCTCCCCGCAGGAGCTTCTAGCCGGGAGATCTAGCCAGGCCCAGGCTGAGGAAACTAGACCCTGGGTCAAGTGACCAGGGCTGCAGCCCCTGCCTGAGAAGTCCAGCTTCTTTTCCCCAGGTGATCATCTGCTGGAGAGATGGCTGATGCCCAGAACAGTTCGTTAGACAGCCCAGGGAGTGTGGGGGCTGTGGCCGTGCCTGTGGTCTTTGCCCTCATCTTCCTGCTGGGCACGGTGGGCAACGGGCTGGTGCTGGCCGTGCTGCTGCAGCCCGGCCCCAGCGCGTGGCAGGAGCCAGGCAGCACTACGGATCTGTTCATTCTCAACCTGGCAGTGGCCGACCTCTGCTTCATCCTGTGCTGCGTGCCTTTCCAGGCCGCCATCTACACGCTGGACGCCTGGCTCTTCGGGGCCCTTGTCTGTAAGGCTGTGCACCTGCTCATCTACCTCACCATGTACGCCAGCAGCTTCACGCTGGCCGCCGTCTCCGTGGACAGGTGTGCCTGGAACCGGGCCGGGGCCGGGTGGGGGAGGGAAGACCTGAACAGATGCTCATTGGCCTTAGGAGAGAGAATGGGGGACCCAAAAGGGACATGGAGAGAGGAAAGGAACATCCTGCCCTCCCCCGACTCCATTATGAGCTTCCCCCAAAGATCTCTGTGTCTCGTGTCCTCACCAGGTCTGGCACATGACAGGTGCTGTGTGAGTGAAATGAATGGGGAAGGATTACACGAAAGGACTCAGATATTTATTACCACCCATGCCTGGCCCGGGTGCGGTCATCCACAGCTGCTTGCACGGCTTGAAACTTGGGGTCAAATCCAGGCTCGCTCTCTAGCCAATGAGCGTGGCCAAGCCACTGTTCTCTGTACCTCCAGGCACTTCTCTAAGCGCTTTGCCCGTGAACCCCCTTAATCACCACCACTCGGGAGGCCGGTCGAGTGGTAACCCCACGGCTCCACCAACCCCCAGGTCCCCTCGCAGCGTTTCGGGGTGGGGGTGGGGGGTGAAGGGCGCGGATGCGGGCCGCCCCCCGCCCGCCGCGCTGACCCGGCGCCCACCCGCAGGTACCTGGCCGTGCGGCACCCGCTGCGCTCGCGGGCCCTGCGCACCCCGCGCCACGCGCGCGCCGCCGTGGGCCTGGTGTGGCTGCTGGCGGCGCTCTTCTCGGCGCCCTACCTCAGCTACTACGGCACCGTGCGCTACGGCGCGCTGGAGCTCTGCGTGCCCGCCTGGGAGGACGCGCGCCGCCGCGCCCTCGACGTGGCCACCTTCGCCGCCGGCTACCTGTTGCCGGTGGCCGTGGTGAGCCTGGCCTACGCGCGCACGCTGCGCTTCCTGTGGGCGGCCGTGGGGCCCGCGGGCGCGGCGGCGGAGGCGCGGCGCAGGGCCACGGGCCGCGCGGGGCGCGCCATGCTGGCGGTGGCGGCGCTGTACGCGCTCTGCTGGGGCCCGCACCACGCGCTCATCCTCTGCTTCTGGTACGGCCGCTTCGCCTTCAGCCCGGCCACCTACGCCTGCCGCCTGGCCTCGCACTGCCTCGCCTACGCCAACTCCTGCCTCAACCCGCTGGTCTACGCGCTCGCCTCCCGCCACTTCCGCGCGCGCCTCCGCCGCCTGTGGCCCTGCGGCCGCCGCCGCCGCCGCCACCGCGCCTGTTGCCCCCCGGGCTCCCGCCGCGCCCTCCGTCGCATCCGGCCGGCGTCCTCGGGCCCTGTCGGCTGCCCCGGGGACGCCCGGCCTCGGGGGAGACTGCCGGCGGGCGGTGGCTGGGGCGGAGAGCCCGGGGAGGAGGCTGCCCGAGGTGGGGAGGCTGGACCAGCCCTGACTCCCGCAGGACCGAAATAAACCTTGTCCGCCTCCATCTGCTGGGTGTCCTCTGTCTGTCACCCCCTTCCCCCAGGGCCAGAGCTGCGAGGGGAGGGGATGCGGCAAGGCCAGAAGCCCTGTGAGGAGCAGTGGCTGAGCTGGGGTCCCAGCCCAGTGGACACCCCTGGGTGGTGAAAATGGATGGATACAGCTTAGAGCACCCCCTAGACAGGCAGCCCCCAGACTGTCTGCAGGAGAGCAGGCCCTTCCCCATCCCTCCAACTCCATCAGCTGCTAAACCCTGCTCCCTCCACAGCCCTTCACCAAGCCCTTCTCCCTTCCAAGTCCAGTTCTGGGTTAATACTGGCAGCTAATGTGGCAAATACTGATTGAGCGCTTACTATGTATCTTATGCGGAGTTACATTCTTCAACCCAATTACCAAAACAGCCTTGCGGGGTCGCTATAATTTGCTCCATTTTACAGATGAAGAAATCAAGCATCAGAGGGGCCTAGTGATTTGCTTAAGGTCACATAGCTAGTGTTTGGCAGAGGTTGGATGCAGCCCCACTGCAGTCCAATTTCTCAATAGAACCTCCCCTTCTCCACCTCCAAGGCCTCTGCTCTCGGTTTCCATGGTTTCCAAGGTGTGTTTATTTTGTTCTTTCTGATTCTGGATCAGCCCTCTTCCCCAACCCACAGCTCCCCACACCCTAATCTTATGCCTTGGAAACCTCCGGCTCCCACTCCCCTTCCTCAGGAGAGTGCCGTTCAGATATGCAGGCCTGATGGGCTTCACGTCCTAGGCCCATTGCCTGACCCAAACCCCTTGCATCCTGCCTTAGCCATTTGGCGCTCCTGGCGCAGGAGACACAGCCGCACTCGGGTCCCAGCTGGCCTCCCTGCAGCCCTGGCTGCCCTGTGGACCCCTCCTTCCCTTTCCCAGCACAGTCTGTGGCGGTGGAAACCTCCGAATTAACCAATAAATCAGTTTCAGTGGCTGCAGAGCCAACCACTTCCCTCCCTCCCTCACCGCTTGCCAATAAGCTTGATCAGCTCCGGCTGGGGCTTGAGACCTTCCGGCCTCTGTGTCTCCCCAGCACACCTTCTGGCTGCTGGGCACTCTGGGAGGGCCCCTCCCTGACCATAGGCAGCTGTTGAGTCCTGGTCATGCCTGCCACCTGCCACCTGCCACCTGCCACCGGCCCAGGGGTCAGAGTGGCAGCCACCCTTCACGGGGGAGGCAAAGACCCAGCTGGGGGAGCAGCTGCTGCAACGGCCCGGCGCTGGGCTTGACACCTGGTCCCGTGCTCTTCCTCCCACGTCTCTGCCGAGGTTCCCACAGCCTCAGGCCACAGCAGTGGGAGTGGGTCCTGCAGGGCAGCACCAGCATGGCCTGTGTCTCCCTGTGGCCTCCACGGGCTCATCCGGCCTTGTGCCAGCCCGAGCAGGCGAGGAACATTACCTCCATCTTCAGAAGCAAACGGGAAACATCTGCACATCTGACAGAGTTCGGGCGATGGTGAGTGCCTGCAAAGGAAAGAAGGGAGGAACCTCCCGGCTGGGCTGCTGATCCACACCCACCTCTCAGGCACGGACAGATGACCGACTGGGAACGGCTCCATCTAGGACGGGCAGGCGACAAGCTCTCCCAGCCGGAGAGCCACAGGGTCAGAGTCTGAACCTGCATAAAACCCCAGGTCCCGGGGAGGGGTTGCTCAGTGGAAACCCTCCACAGTGGCCTGGTCTCTCCTCAACTGTCAGGCAGCCAGGCCTCTGGCTGGACTTTGAGGCCTCCTACATTTAAAAATTTTTAAATTGATATTTAGAGAGAGGAAGGCAGGGAAAGAGAGAGAGAGAGAGAGAAACATTGATCTGGGAGAGAAACATGCCCCCACTGGAATGGAACCCGTAACCTGGGTATGTGCCCTGACTAGGAATCCAACTTGCCACCTTTGGGTGTATGAGACAACGCTCCAACTAACTGAGCCACCCGGCCAGGGCAAGGCCTCCTGCTTCCGAAGTAGGTCTCTTTGGCCCCTGGAGCCAAATAACGAAGCCAGAGGCCCTGATTCATGGAGGGCAGCGCAGCCTGGCCCAGTGCGGGCACACACAGATATTTGATACACGAGGTCAGGGAGGCCAGGGAAAGAAAGAGATGGCCTGTCCCTGCTTCCTTTATCCCCCAAACATGTGAGTGCCTGCCCTAAGCTAGGCCTTTTGGGGAAGACAGGGATGGCATGAGTCTGTCCTGGTCTCTCCCTTCCAGGCACCAAAAACCCAAAGAAGGAAGGACAGCACCGTGGGAGGGGCTGTAAGAGAGCACAGACAGTCTGGACAGGCACAGAGGCCATCCCGCCTCCCCGGGCAATCCAAGCAGGAGTCCCAGGGAAGGTGGCAATTAACATGTGGAGGGCTGGCACGGCCATGGCATACTCATGCCAGCTCAGCCTGGTTCAGTGACCCTGAGTGGGGGCGATGAAAGGCTTAGAAAAGACAGACAAGAGAATGAAAGCTGGGTCTCGGTGGGACGCTGCTCCTCTGATGGACAGCGCCCATGCCCACAAGCCGTGTCTTTACTGTTTTATTTTTTTAAATATATTTTATTGATTTTTTTACAGAGAGGAAGCGAGAGGGATAGAGAGTTAGAAACATCAGTGAGAAACATCGATCAGCTGCCTCCTGCACACCCCCTACTGGGGATGTGCCCGCAACCAAGGTACATGCCCTTGACCGGAATCGAACCTGGGACATTTCAGTCTGCAGGCCGACGCTCTATCCACTGAGCCAAACTGGTTAGGGCTTGTGTCTTTATTTTATAGCAGATGCCACGAGGCAAAGTAAGGGCGTGATCAAGTTGTTTACAACATTCTTGTGGGTTTCAATCCTACTCAACTACATGCACCTGAACTCTATCACTCAGGCACGTGGGGCCACGTGTTCGGACCACAGGTTCAAGCTTACAGCTACAGCTGTTGGCTATAATTGTGCTGGGAAGGCTCTGCCCTCCAAGCTGGGATTTGAACGTGGCAATGAGAGGACTGTGCCGTCTCCTCAGTCCAAGGCTTGAGCCTGTCCAAACATTGTAGCGGCGCCCCACAATAATATGCACTTTTCTGGAAAAAGGTGGGAAGGGCCTGCAAGGTGGAGCGACAGCCTGTGCCAGGGCAGAGTGCAGGTAGGAGCAATAAGCGGGCTCGTGCCACGGAAGCCAGGCAGGTGGGGGCCAGGGAGGCCGGGTGAGGTTGCAGTGAGATCAGGAGGGCCTCCCAGGCCAGCTGGCGCACAGGAACTTTCTCCAGGCAGGCGGTGTCACCATGGCAGGTTTCAGGAGGGGCGGGACCCATCAGACATGTGGTCAGAGAGCCCCAGGGTCACAGTGTAGGGGCTGGCTGTCCAGAGGCTGCCCTGTGAGCCCTTAGCCAGGAAAGCTGCCGCCAAGGGCCTGGCCAGGGCTGGGAAATGAGCTTTGCTATGGCTTTGGCAGGACGATTGATGGCCTGCTGCTGGGCTCGGGCTCGGCCCCAGAGGCGCCCGCGTCTGCGTCAGGGGGCTAATGAAATGCTTGGAAGAGCAGATGGCCTTGATACAGCAGGTGCTTGAATAACGTCATTTCGTTCAATGTCGTTGCGATATAACATTGAGGAGATGCCATGGGAACTTAACGCCAGTTTATATCAATTAGCCTATAATAAAACTGGTTTTGTTAGATGTCATTCTGCTTAAAGTCACGGAACCTATGGACGATGTTAAGTGAGAAGTTACTGAACTTTGGTTAGGAGATCGCGGTGAGTCCTGCAGGGCCCGAGGCAGGCAGCAGGGGATGGAGGAGAGGCTGGGTGAGCCCTGGCTGCTGCCCCAGGGCCCAGGAGAAGCCACCTGACCGGAGCCTGTGCAAGGTCTCAGCCTGGGCCTGGGGCGGCCTGGGAGCCTGGGAAGGAACCCCTATTGGTTGGAGGGAGATTTAAACTCTGCATCCCTTTCACCCCCCTACTTGTGCAAACCTCTTAGGGATGGGCCTGTAACATCCATGTATGAGCGCTTACAGTGGTTCTCAACCTTCTGGCCCTTTAAATACAGTTCCTCATGTTGTGACCCAACCATAAAATTATTTTCTTTGCTACTTATAACTGTAATGTTGCTACTGTTATGAATCGTAATGTAAATCTCTGATACGCAGGATGGTCTTAGGCGACCCCTGTGAAAGGGTCATTCGACCGCCAAAGGGGTCGCGACCCACAGGCTGAGAACCGCTGGCTTAGTAGGCCAGGGTTCTTTGCAGTAAAGGAAGACAGAGGCATGGGGGATTGTGGGAGTCCAGAGGAGGGCCCTAGCCAGCATGGAGAGGCAGAGAAGACTCCCTGGAGGAGCTGATGTCCAGCCAAGTCCTGAAGGGGGAGTTAGTTAGGGAGGACGGCGAAGAGGGAGAGAGAAGAACATGCGCATGGCTGCTGAGTCAGGCACCGCATGGCGTGCTCAGGGCCTGGGACGGGGCACGTGGGAGCCCAGTCAGAGGTAGGGGCAGGCACAAAGGGTCCTGTAAATTCTTCTCTGAAACCAAGACTGTACTTTGTCTTGAGAACAATGGTGAGCCACTGAAAGGTGTTTTTGCTTTTGTTTTTTCTCTTTTCTTAATCCTCACCAAACGATATGTTTTTTTAAAATTGATTTTTAGAGAGAGAGAGAGAGAAACATCAATCAGTTGCCTCTCCTATGTGCCCCACCTGGGGGTTGACCTCCCAACCTAAGTATGTGCCCCGACTGGAATGGAACTCGCAACATTTTGTTGTGTGGGACGACGCTTCAACCAACTGAGCCACCCCGCCAGGGCGAGCCCCTGAAAGGTTTTTACTAAGAGAATGACCGGATTGGATTTACTCTTTAGGGAACTCTGGCTGCCAGGCAGGCTTTCCTGGGGAGGAAGTGCAGGGAGGGCAGTTAGGAGGCGGGAGTGAGAACCCAGAGATGATGATATCTAAGACGTTGGCAGTGGGTGGGGAGACATGGGGAGACAGGACAGCCCCTTACGACAGTGATGGCGAACCTATGACACGTGTGCCAGAGGTGACACGCGAACTCATTTTTTTGGTTGATTTTTCTTTGTTAAATGGCATTTAAATATATAAAATAAATATCAAAAATATAAGTCTTTGTTTTACTATGGTTGCAAATATCAAAAAATGTCTATATGTGACACGGCACCAGAGTTAAGTTAGGGTTTTTCAAAATGCTGACACGCCGAGCTCAAAAGGTTCGCCATCACTGCCTTAGGAGGTACAGTTGTCGGGACTCGGTGATTGAACATGTGGAGGGAGGAGAGAGGTGTCCCAGAGGACACCCCAGACCTCTGCCTTGGGCTATTGGGAGTGACAGTGGGGATGATGAGGGTCAGGTTTGAGGGGGAAGATGTTGAGCTCGGTGGGAACTTGTTGAGTGAGGGGCCTGTGGGGCGTGGTGATGGGTGTCCACAGGGCACCGGTGCTGGACACCCTGCTACCTTTCAGGCCTAGTGCTTGGCCTAGAACATGTCTCATCTGCTTTAGAGTTTAAAGACAAAAACACTGGGATTATGTAACACACCTAAGCTCACAGAGCTAGCCAGAAACAGAACTGGGGTCTTCAGTTCAGGTCTGTCTGATTTCAGTTCCATGGTCTTCAGGGAAGAGGCAGGAAGGAGTTGGTTGAGGAGGAGGGAGGAACTTGGATGTGCAAAGAAGGTGAGCCCCCCCCCCCCCCCGCCCCCATATAGCAACCGGAGTCGGGGCTAAAAGTCAGTCCGGGGAAGGGTGGGTGAGATGAGGGCCCTGGCACAGCCGTGTTAATCAGCCCTCTCCCTGCCTGACGTTGGCAGGCACAGCATCATCTATCAGCTTTGAGGTGTGGACCTGGGGACATCAATACCAATTAAGTACCCAGGTTTCCTATTAATGAACATCAGTTTCTCAGCCCTGAGGCAGGACTCGTTTGCAAGCTGCCAGCTGGATCCAAGGTGGCCTGAGGCCAGAGGGCCAGGCTGTGCAGGCTGGATTGTGTCTAGGGTGAGGACAAGCCTGATTTATTGAGGGATCTGCTTGGTGCCATGTTGTTTCAGTGGCCCAGGCTCAGTGGAGGTGTGAGACGGAAGCAGGAGGAAGGGGTGAGCGGCACAGTGCCAGCTTCGAGTACCTGGGGGTGCTCTGGATGGCGGGGGTGCTGGGCATTGGGTGGACCTGCCAGGTCAACTCAGAGAGGTGGCATAGAGGAGGGGTCAAGGCGGACTTGGAGCCACACTGTCGGGTTGGAATCCTGCCTCCTGCACCCCCTGGCCCTGACCTCGCTGAGCCTCAGTGGCCTGCAGCACTCAGCTCTCTGCCTGAGCGGCCCCGTTGGAGGCACGCTGCCAGCCATAAGTGAGGTTTCAAGGGCTCCCCCAGGCAGATCCTGGTCTCCAGCTGAGGAGGCATGGCTCATCCACCTCTGACCCCCTGGATGTGTTGGCTGGCAAGTCCGTCTGCAGCACCCGGCATCCTCCCGGCTTCCAAACTGGGGGAGTCACCAGGCTGGCACGGGCCAGTCATAGAGATGAGAGAACACCCCGGTCCCTGGTCTGGGCAGGATTCTTTTGCTTCCCTGGGCCCGTTTCCTCATCTGTAGAGTGAGCTGCCCCCTCCACTGCAGGCACTGAGGCCTGGGTGTCAGCTGGTGAGCCGGTATCAGGTGTTTGGGCTGCAATGCCCTTTGGGCTCCACAGCTGGTGGGGAGCAGGGTCTTTGTTGGGGTGACCCAGGCATCGGTCCAGCCTCCTTGCCTCCTCACCTGGCATGGGCTCAGCATCTGAAGCAGTCTGGGGAGCAGGCAGCCCTGGGGGGGACAGGGACTTTCTCCCAGAGGGGCTTTTTCCAGAGCTCCTGGTGCCCGCTGGGTGAGGACACATCTGACCTCCGGTTGGAGTGACATCCCCCGAGGGCCTCCGGACTGTGAGAGGGTGCAGGCTGGGCTGAGGGACACCCCCTCCCCCCGCCCCCCCCAGTGCACTGGGCCTCTAGTTTCTAATATGAACAAATGTGAGGTATAAAGCAAAGGACCCTCTCAGAAGGTAAAATCAACAATGATAGATTTCTTCTTGCTGCTCGCCCCCCCCCCCCCTCCGCCCCTCCCCACCTCCCCCACAGACTCAGCAACTCCTGGAACAGCTGGTAACAGAACTAACTCCTGTGTGGGCGACCTCTGTGGAGTTCTCCCTCCTGCCCCCGCCAGCCCAGCCAGCTCAGGGCCCTCTGTGTTTTCTGACTCACTTCAATGTCGGGGGCTGACATGAACTGGCTAGCTCTTACAGATTTGGGGGTGCAGGATAAATCCTGGCTGGAAATGGGGCGAGGCAGATTGTCTGGCTGCCTCCCCGTCTGGCCTATAAGCCACCTTCACCTGTCAAGCTTTGTTCACTGTCTGCGTGGCCAGGGAGGGAGTTGACAATGATCCCTTCGCTTGCCCCAGCGGCCTGTTCTCATGGTTACTTGGCTACAGGGCAGGGGTGGATGGGTGGGGCACCACTGGGATGGAGGATGTCGATTTCCAGGTGGAAATGCTTTGGTTCAGCCAAGGACTTGGGAGTTAGCCAGGGATTCTCCCCGTCAGGCTGCCCCAGAAACACAGTCACCTCAGAGCAGCCTCAGTCTCGGCATGGCTGCCCCCAGCTCTGCCAGCACCAAGCAGCCTGCCCTTGGGGTTAACGGGCCCAGAAGGGCCAGGCAGTCCCCAGGAGGTCCTTGGCAGGCCCTCACCTGTCTGCTCCCCAAGCCCCTAACCTTGCCCTAGCCAGTTGCTCAGTGGTTAGAACGTTGGCCTGAGGACTGAAGGACTGCGGGTTTGATTCAGATCAAGGGCATGTACTTTGGTTGCAGGCTTGATCACTAGCCCTGGTTGGAGGGCGTGCAGGAGGCAACCAATCCATGTGTCTCGCATGTCAATGTTTCTCTTCCTCTGTCTCTCCCCCTCCCTTCCGCTCTCTCTAAAAAAATCCTCGGGTGAGGATTAACAGCAGAGTTCCTAACCTCTTCTGAGTGTGGATCGTGCTGATAATGAAAGCTATGGACTCTTATCAGAAACACACGTGTGCACTCCACACAACATCTTGCATCGTGTCAGGGAGTTCACACCTCCCGAAGGGCCCATTAACTGAACCCCTTGGGCCAAAGGTTGAGAAATCTCGCTCAGCTCTCTCCAGGTTGATCGGGCCCTGGGGGTGCAGTGCGGCAAGGCCCAGAGAAGCAGGTCCCAAGAGAAGTAGCCCCTCTGGAGTCCTCCTTCCTGCCCCTGCTCCACTGCCGGGGACTCTTCCCTGCCCAGCCCCACTGCTGGGGCCATGGCCAGGGGAGGCCGTGTCCAGGCACAGGCCCCGCAGAGTCCCTGCGGGAAGGGAGCTCACCGGGGGCCCTTGCGCCTGAGTGGGAGGGAGCTGATAACATGGACAGAAAGGAAGGGGAAAAGCTGCCCCATCCTGCACCTCTCCTCCTCGCTCGCTCCCCTCACTGACCCGCTCCCCTCACTGACCCGCAGCGCAGGCAGCCCCTCACTCACAGCAGCAGCATCTCACCGCGTCCTCTGTCCCTCCCCCCACTCTTGAGGTCACAACACTTGCCCCTCCTCAACTGCCCACCTGGTGGAGCTTCGGCTTCCCCCACAGGGGCCCGGAGGCTGGTGTCTTGTACCTACAGAGACCCTTTTTCTTCAGGGTCTGGGATCGGCTGGGTTCCAGTTTAATTCAGATCTGAGCAAGCTGGGATTTGGGGAGCAAGCTCCCCTCCTCTGAAAAGTAGCCAGAACCCCAATTTGGTGGGAGGGAAAGTGGGGCAGAACTGGAGTGGACACAACTGATGACCCAGAACAAGTCTGCCCTCACGCTGTCATCAGATGGCTCCTGGGAGGGCTGGCCAGGCAGTGCCTTCCCTTGGTCCACGACAAAGGGCATGTGCTCCTGCAGGGGGTGGGGTGGGGGGAGTGGGTACCTCCTTCCCAGGGAGTTTTGAGCCTTTCCCAGTATATCCGTTTCCTGCGACAAATAACCACAGACTTAGTGGCTTAAAACAACACACATTTATTCTTACAGTTCGGTGGTCAGAATTCTAAAATAGTCTGACTGGGCGAGTCAAGGTGTCGGCAGGGCTGGTTCCTTCCGAGGGGACTCCATTTCCTTGCCTTTTCTAGCTCTGGAGGCCGCCTGCATCTCTTGGCTTGTGACCCCTTCCTGGCATGGACAGCTTCTTGCTCCATCACCATACCCCCTACTTGCTCTCTGACCTGCTTCCTCTCATACGATCCCTGGGATCACAGCAGGCCCACCTGGACCATCAGGGTAACCGCCTTGCCTGAGGGCCGTAACTATGACATCTGCCAAGTCTTTTTGCCGTAAGAGGCACAGGTTCCTGGGATGAGAACACGGACACCTTGGGGCCGCTATTCAGCCCCTTACAGCTAGGCTGCCAGGCCCTCCTGGCGCTTCATGACCGGGAGGAAAAGGGTTGGGCTTCTCTGCTCTGGGTTTAGCAGGGCCCTTCCTAACCTTGTATTTCTAGGGTCTAGGCTTTCCAACCCTCTCCTTCCACCCAGAGAAGCTCACGCAATGTGTCCTTGGAAGTCAGGTGCCAAGTGTAAATCTAACGCTGGTGAGAGGTGCAGGGCCATCCAAGAAGCTCCGTGGGCCTGAGGGCACCTGTCTGAAGCCACACCCTGCTGACTGCTGCAAGCCCATGACCAGGAGGAGACAGGGGCGGGTCTGGGGCCTGCCGAGGGTGCCAGGAAGACCACGGGGTGGGTGAGCCCTGCTAGGCCCGGGCCGGTTGGCCAGAGCTGAGCTGTGGCTGCAGTGCCGCGGGGGTCAGAGGAAGAAGCTGGGGCTGTGGTCCTGGCTCGGAGATGACGGAGACCATGGCTGGGAGAGGCTCTGGGTTGGTGAGAGCATCTCTGGCCATAGCATCTAGGGTGAGGACGGTGGCCTTGCAGACAAGTGCAGCTCCCAAGTCCCGGCGTCAGGCTTTTCTTTGTGACGAGAGCAGGTGGGCAGGGTGGGCAGGGGCAGGGCGGAAGGCAGGGAGCCCCTCTTGCTACCTCTTCTCCATGCTCTGCATCTGCAGGCTGAGGGAGGTGAAGCTGGCCAGGAGGTCGGTCACCTCATCCACCTGCGGGACAAAAGGGCGGCTCTGTCTCGGGATTCCAAGACCAGCCTCGGTGCCAGGCCCCAGGCCTCCTTCCCAATACCACAGGCCAGGGCAGGCATTGTCTCTCCTCCCAAGGCATGTGGTGGCTTCACTGTGACTGTGGACAGCTGCCCAAGGGTCAGTCCTCGACAGCAGTGGCCTCAGACCCAGAGAGAAGGGCCACCAGCAGCTTCAGAGGAAGTGGGCAGAGGCTGGAGGTCACAGGGGCTGCAGCCCACAGCCACGGCCTCCTCTGCGATGAGGGTCTGGCTGCTCAGGATGGACTGGCCCTGTGGCTCCTGCCAGACCCGGGGCCCGGACCTGCGGCCACGCTCACCTGCTCTCGGGTGCTCGTCATCTGGAGGCGGGTGCACAGGTCATCCAGCCGCTCCCGCTGCTCGTGCCGCCCCAGGCGCTCCAGGTACTCCCTCAGCATCTGGATGATCTGAAACGAGAGGGCGGGCTGGGCTGTGGGGTCCCAGCTCGGAGGCACAGAGAGGCCTGACACTGCAGCCAAGAGGCACAGTGGAGCAGGTACCAACCGGGTCAGAGTGAAGTGACC
Organism: Myotis yumanensis; assembly: GCF_028538775.1. Lineage (NCBI taxonomy): Eukaryota > Metazoa > Chordata > Mammalia > Chiroptera > Vespertilionidae > Myotis > Myotis yumanensis. The sequence goes on from NW_027223754.1 coordinate 207,756,583, forward strand.
CGGGAGCCCTGGCGCTGGAGGCGCGGTGTCTGTGGTGAGGGCAGCACCTGTCTGCTGCTGGCTGGGTGCCATGGCGCAGCATGAGAGGGGCACACACCTGCTTCACCTCCAGCCGCACGGCTTCCAGGCACTGGGAGTGGCCTTCCTGCAGGATGCTCAGCTTCGACTTGGCCAGGTGCAGGGGCGTGCGGCCAGCTCGGTCCAGGGCATCTACCCGGGCCCCTGTGGGAGCAGGCAGAGGTGAGCACACTGGGGGTGAGGGTGCAAGAGGAGGGAGAAGGGGAAGGCGCCACATACCTCCTCGTAGCAGCGTGGTGATGACAGGGACGTGGTTGGTGCAGGCCGCTGAGGAAGAACAGGGGCTTGAGTGCAGGACCACCAGGGCCTGGCCCTGTGTGCCTGCTGGAGGGAGCAGGACTGTCTCCGAGTTGCCTGTGCCAGGTCATGCCTCCTGGAAGGCATCACCAAAGCAGCAACTCGGTGGGACTCGGCAATCGAGTCGGGCTCCCTCCCTGTGCCGTGGGGACAGAGGCTTGGAGCTGGTACTGGCCTGTTAGCCGTGGAGTGAATCAGCCACAGGGCAGGAACCAGCTGCAGGTCTCACCGCCCCGAGCAGAGCTGCTGCTGAGCCAATTTCGGTGCCTAAATCAGCTAAGCTCAGGGCACAGCCAGCTAGTGACTGACAGGGCAGTCCATGGCACAGACACTGGGAGCTAAGGCTCTTCCTAGATGCTAGGAGATCCCGCGGGGAGCCTGCAGGACGCCAGGCTCTTCATCAAAGGAGCCTGTCTGAGCCACAGAGAAGGGTGTCTTGGCAGCTCTTCAGGCACTTACCCAGGTGCAGTGGCGTGTTCCCCAGCCCATCTCGCTGGTTGGGATCGGCCCCATGGTCCAGGAGCAGCTGCACTGGAAATGGGAAAACCCAAGAGGAGCTGTCAGAGGCTCCTATGGACTGGACCCTAACCCCCAGCCCTAACCTAGCGGCAGAGGCTCACTCAGTGTGTGGATACGGAAACTAAACATGGCCCCTTATGTTGTTTCATTCATTTGCTTGCTCACTCGCTCAGAGTTCATGTGCAGGACGCTGAGGGCCAGAAACTGAGCATTCCGGGAGGGCCTCCTGCCCTGTGCAGTGTTACAGGACTAAGATTTGGGATGGGGGGTGGGGAATTTTTTTCTTTTTTATTGAATTTATTGGGGTGACATTGGTTAATAAAATTACACAGGTTTCATGAGTACAATTCTCTAATACATCATCTGTAGATGGTATTGTGTGTTCTCCACCACAAGGCAATCTTCCATCACCATTTATCACCCCTTTACCCTACCCCCCCACCCCCCGCTTTCCCTCTTGTAATCACCATACTGCTGTGTCTATGTGTGGCTTCTTTATATCCTTAGTTGTAGGACTTCTGTTCATCTAGATTCCGGGTGGTTCTGAACGATGGTTGTTCTGTAGTTTACTTGTATTTTTGATGTGGTTGTGCACGGATGTGAGACCGCATTTACCTACGTTGTCATCTTGACCAGAAGCCATGCTTTCAATTTTTATTTCCCTAGTGATTAATGATGTTCAGTATATTTTTTATGTTTTTTGATGATTTATTTATCTTTGTGATGTGCCTGCTCAAATCTTAATCCAGGTGGTGATTACACCAGTGTAGACATATAGAAAGTTCGGTTTAAACGTTACACCACACCCAAAGAGACTCCTAAATAAAAGGGCTGTCCCGCTGCAGGTCTTGGCACTGAATAAGTGTGGCCTGATGTCTTGAAGGACTGGCCCCAACCTCGGAGGCAATCCTAGTCTTTCCCCAGGTGAACCCCTTCCCCAGTCTCTCAGTGCCAGATCCACAGGCTCGGAGAGGAACGGGCACCACCCGGCCTGTGCAGACAGGTCTTCCCCAGCTCCCCCGGAGAGATGCTATTTCCGCTCACTCCTCCCCCTCTAGGACTCACCGATCTGGTCATTGCCATTGCAGGAGGCGAAGTGGAGAGCCGTGCGGCCCTTGTCGTCCGCTGCACAGGGGTCTGCACCATCTTCCAGCAGCTGCTGCACTGGGACCACCAAGACAGAGGGGGTGGGGGAGTGACCGTGTTAGCTAAGCTGCAGTCCCAGGGGATGGAGGGATGCTCAGGGGCCCTTCCAGGCAAGGCACTGATCATGCATGGGAGAGCTTGTCCCTCCTGGGTGCTTGCCCACGGGGACTACCATCAAGGACTTGTTCCCCTGAGGGCACAACGGATGGCCAGACTCTGGGTGCTCACACTACTTGTCTAGGGAGAGGACATCGTAGAAGGATCCTGGCCCTCAGAGTCAGGAATTCTAGAGTCACAGAAATCCCCAGCACAGACTTTGGTCCCATGCCACTACCTGAATTGAGAGGCACACCTACTCCAGCTGGACACGGCTGCCCCAGCTGTTGTTCGAGGCTTGCTTTGCTCCCAGGAAGCAGCCCTTTTGAGTGGACAGAGCAGAGGTTCTGGAGCCACACAGACTAAATCCCAGGCTAAGCTAAGCTAAGAAAGGAAGACACTGCCAATAGCATGGGCAGTGAAAGAGCGGGGCTGGGAGCGAGAAGACCCGATCTGGGCTCTAATTCACCACCAAATGGGAGTGATCTCTGCCCTGCCAAACTCCAGAGCTGCTGTGATGAGACTAATGGATGTGACATTCCTTCTTCGAAAAGCATGGGGCCATTTTAAAATGTGAGGCGTTAGGTATTACATGTCCAACTAAAATGTAGAAATTGCTGCCAGACGTGATTTTAGGGCAACATTTTCGTCTGCCTCAGCAAACCTCTCAAGGACTTGAGTCCTTCCAGACAAAGCCCAGGTATCCCCTCCTCCATGAGTCCTCCTGTCTCCTCAAGCTGAGTTAGCCAGTCCCTGTCCTGCGGCTCTAATATTAACCTGCTGTTTTAGAGCAATCGCTACTGTACACTGAGCCCCAGCCTGGTGTCAGGTATCTGACTGCTAAGCCCCTGGGCCCCCCAGCAAGGTCTCACGTCCATTTGACAGACCAGGAGGCTCCAGCACAGAGGACGCGTGTTCAGGAGGCCACGCTGGGATGTAAACCCAGGTTTCTCTGGCTCCAGAACTAATTCCTCCCCAGCTGAATACCTAACTTCGGTTTTTTGGGGAGTTTTATCTTAGAAAGGGTATTGCTTTAATATTCTTCTTCTCCAACTATGTTGTAGGGGTTTTGTTTTGTTTATTACTTACCTTGTTCAATGAATGTTGCTGGCTGAGTGAATAGTGAATGAAGGAAAAGGTTTGGGAGAGTGGAGGAGAAATAAGAGCTTCAGGCTACCTTAGTGTTCATCAGTGCAATCACCAAAAGACAGCCAGTATCACAGAGACAGAAAGCTAAAGTATTCAGTCTATTTTGTGACTTGTGCAGTTATAGTCTTTGGAAAGCATTTTAGCAACATCTATCAGGAGCCATCAAAACAGGCATACTCTTTGATGTAATAATCCCATACCTGGGAAATTATCTTAGAAATGAAATACCAATGTGCAAATATATGACGAAAGAAGAGGGAGAGAGATTGAAACATTAATAATGAGAGAATCATTGATCGGCTGTCTCCTGCATGCCCCCTACTGGGGATTGAGCCTGTAAACAGGGCATGTGCCCTGACCAGGAATAGAACCATGACCTCCTGTTCTTAGGTCCACACTCAACCACTGAGCTATGCCTGGCCAGACCGAGGATATTTTTCCATTGATTTTTAGAGAGAGTGAAAGGGAGGGGGAGAGAGAGAGAAACATCAATATGAGAGTGACACATTGATCAGTTCCTCCTGCACGTGCCCCAACATGGGCCGGGGATCGAGCTTGCAACCGAGGTACGTGCCCTTGACCGGAATTGAATGCGGGACCCTTCAGTCTGCAGGCTGACACTCTATCCCTGAGACAAACTGGTTAAGGTGTTTTTGCCCCTTTAAAGGCATAGTGTGCATCCATTAAATATTGTGATTATGACTGGGGAATGGAGTTATAAAATGTTTTTTGCTCTTTATAAGCTTTAGAAATATCACTTAGTCCTACAATCATTTTATAAATAGGAATAAATGATACTTCCATTTTGAAAAACAAATGGTTACAAGGACAATGAAAAATGTTTATGATATACAAAAATTATGCGGGCTACAAAATTGTGTATACAGTACAGTGTGCAAGCCCACGAAGAAAATTCCTCTGTGTGGGAAGAAGAACCGGAAGGATGGTCACCAAAACATGAACAGAGATTAGTTCCTCTCCTAACATTATGGATGTTTTGCTTGTATAGTTCTCTAATTTCCAAAACATTTTAAGTGCATATATTATTTCCATATTTAAAATATTTTAAATGATTATGAACTCACAGAAAAGCACTTATGATTTAACACTAGCAAGGGATAAATTTTGTGCCCAAAGTAATTGTTAAACTATACAAAAACCCCCAGAATAATAAACATGCAGAGAAAGAAAGAAAAATGCTAATCCTACAACCAGTTTCGCCATCAGAGTCCTGCTAGAGCCTGGTAAACCTGAGAGCCATTTAGCTGTGAAGATGGGTGTGTTAGAGGCTCTGGATGGACAATTGCATCCTTTCTCTCAAAATAATAAAACCACCACACGAACACCTGATTCAAGGTGAACCAGACTTGGTGCGCCCTCCCTCCCAGGAGCACAGCCTCCCCCAGGCTGTTTCCTTCACCCTTCTCTCTCCTAAGCGCCAAGGGCCCCTTCTGTTGCCTCTGTAATTTGTTTCCTGAGCCCATTTCTTCTACCGCTCACTTTTTCTACCTCTGTGACTTTCTAAATAAGCTTTCTCTTATAGTTTGAAAAAAAAAAAAAGATGAACTAGACTTTCTGTGGGAGGGAAGCATAATTAAAATATTCTCTGGTCACACACTAGAGATATTAAAAAAAGAACTCGTCATTTTTCTTGAAAAGCTATCCAGGTTATTGCTCAAATATTACAAAATATTCAAGTTTGTGGAAAAGAGACCAAAGTGAAGAGAGGTGAAAAGCGCTCCGGTTTCCAGGCCTGCTCACTATGCTGTGCCAGGGACAAGGGCACCATGTCCAGGCCCGCAGTGCAGCACCGCAGCTCCCAGGTCAACGACCTCCTCTCCACGCCTGCTGGACATGGGCTTTCCTGCCCTTGGCGCTTGATCTATGCTCACACTTCCATCTGTTGGCCACAGGATCCCACCACCAAAACAAATGATGTCCACAAGAGGCAGGCAAGGATCCGCTCCCAAATACGCCACGCCCCGTCCCCGGAGTGTATGGATATGTTACTTTACACACCAAAAAGGGACTTTGCAGAGGTGATTAAGGTTAGGGACCTTGAGCTAGGAACATTATCCTGGATTATTCAGGCCCAACTTTATCCTGAGTCCTTGAAATCAGAGAACCTTTCCCTGCTGCGAGATCCATAGCGACGGCAGTGCGAGGACTCAGCCCGCTACTGCTGAATCCTGAAGCTGGAAAAGGCAGGGAAACAGACTCTCACCCAGAGCCTCCAGGAGGAAACAGCCCTGCAGACACCTTGCTTTCAGCCCGTGAGACCTGTGTTGGACTCTGACCCACGGAACTGTATGATAACACATTTGTGATGATTTATACACCACTATGTTTGCGGTAATTTGTTACAGCAGCCGTAGGAACGAAGGGACCACTTTCCCCTGATTCACAGAAAGAATTAAATCAGTGGATAAAATTAACTTTTTTCCTCTAACTTGCCCTTGAACCTTTGATATTGCTACTGCCCTATCAGCTGGTGAACGCTAGAGAGCAATGACAAGACAACCAGAGTGGTGTCCTGCTAGGAGCCCCTCCCATATCTTCCAGATGTTCTGCCAAAAAACAAGTTTGAGAACCAATGACCCAACTACCACAAAGCCTCAGTGTGCAGTGGAAGGTGGTTGCTCTGTGCAGATGGTGGCTCTCCTGGCAGCTAAAACAGACTGTTCGTTCCCCAAAGTTCCTAACCTGCTGGGTGTCAGGGATACAAAAGCAGACGTGTCCCCACCATCAAGGAGCCCTCAGGGCGGTAAACACTAAGACATCAGGAAGTTCATGGTGACGGGGAAGCATGGGAAGAGTGAGCACCTACGCAGACACATCTTCTGCCAAATGACTGCAGCTTTACAATAACGACAGTGAGCAGGCTCCACAGGGTGAGCTGTCAGACTGAAGGGATTCAAGCACCGTCTCCCCAGGTGTTGGTTACCTGGGTTTTTCTTCCCTAACCAGCCCGCGGAGCTGGATCCGCTTTGCACACTCACCTGTTTCCACATCGTTGGCATTGGCTGAGTCCCTCAACCTCTTCAGAGCTGTGAAGAGAGTAAGAGAGTACCAGTTAATATATATATCTATATATATATAAAACAGCAGCCGCCACAATGAAGCAGAAAGTGCACAGCTTCCTTGTTACCCCACCACTCAGCTACAGGAGCACCTAAAGAGAAAGAGAGGTGCCAGGATACAAGAGACACTACCCCGGGAACAAGGAGAAACTTGGAACAAGGCACAACTAGTGCAAAAGCCACATTCTGTCGCACCTGCAGCAGCTGGGTGCCTTGAGCAGGTTAGCTAACCTAGCTCAGGTCTATCGCTGGCAAAACAGGGCTGAGCTCTGTCCTGACAGCCATGGGTTGTTGCAAAGACAAAACGAGATGTTTACATGGCAGCTCTCTGTGACCAGGTTACACACAGATAATCTTATATTCTCCTTTAAAATAGGCCAGTCCCAAAGGCCTTACTTAAATGTGGTCATTTCTCTACAATGACACTACCTCTACACTAGAGGCTAATTGAAAACAATGCCTTTGTCATCAGAAAAATGGTCACATAGGGGCGGCACATCAGAGCAGAAGTCTGTCTGGCCGCCTGGGGTGATACGTTCCTCGCGATGGGACTTGGAGGAAGGCGCTCTCTCTGAGCCAGTTTCCTCCTCCATAGAATGGGATCAGGATCTGGATCTCAGTGAGTTATTACCGTGAGGGTCAGAAATGCTCACTGTTTGGCCGAAACCGGTTTGGCTCAGTGGATAGAGCATCGGCCTGCGGACTGAAAGGTCCCAGGTTCGATTCTGGTCAAGGGCATGTACCTGGGTTGCGGGCACTTCCCCAGTAGGAGATGTGCAGGAGGCAGCTGATCGGTGTTTCTCTCTCATCAATGTTTCTAACTCTCTATCTCTCTCCCTTCCTCTCTGTAAAAAAATCAATAAAATATATTTTAAAAAAAAGAAAAAAAAGAAATGCTCACTGTTTGGCACACACAAGAGCAGATTCACAGCTATACATGCACTACCTTCCTCAGCTCTCCCCAAGAGCTCCGTAAAGCAAGTACTGTACCCATTTTACAGATGAGAAAACGAAGGCTGAGAGGGTCCACAGTTTGCTTAAGGCAGAACGAAGTGGAGGAGTCCATCGAGGTCTGTGCATTAAAACCAGCGGGTAGGACTTGGCTACAGGCTCATTCCGCGGCGCCCCAGGTTACTATCTACTAGTAACCCCTGGAGGCGCGGGAAGTTTCCATTCAGGAATTAGCCAGTGTGGAAAGCCTGGGGTGACTGGTTCTGAGCAGGAAGGCCTTTTTCCTTTACATTCATGGTCCACAGCAGTTATACGTAATAATTATTCCTGCTGAAAGGAGACCTGGGGGTGTCACTCTGGGCTCTTAGGTCGGACGTCGGGGTGATGGGGATGGGGATGGGGGGGGTCCAGATTGACAGGGCAGGGGTGAGGTAGGGGCCTGCTCCCGGCGGAGGCCCGGCCCGCCTCCCGCGCGCTGCTCACCGTGCACCTCCTTGCCCAGAGGCCCGAGGCGGCGGTGGGGCCTGGCGGCGCGCCGCAGCCGGCCGGCGGGGATCTTACAGAGCAGCTCATCGCGGGGCTCCGAGTCCTGCTGCCACAGGACGTGGAGGTAGCGCAGGGGAGACTGGGCCCCGCTGGACGCCCGGCCAGGGAGGCCCGCGCCGCCGCCCAGCGCAGACCCGAAGTCCGCGAAGGAGAAGAGGCCCTCGGGGCCCGTCAGCGGCTCCGGCGCCACCGCGCACTCGCCATCCGAGCTGGAGCGGCCCGAGCGCGGCTCCTCGTCCGCGCCCCCGGCGGCGGCTGCCATGGCAACAGCTCCGCGCGGGCCTGGCTGCCGGAGCCTCGTTCCGGACCGACCAACCGACCCACTTCCCTTCTCCCGAAGCCTCGCTGTCAGCGGGCGAGCGGGTGGGCCCGACCTGCAACCACGGCAACCGAGCGGGTACGGGCTCGCACCGCGAGCTGGAGCGCTCCGAACCAATGAAAACCCTTCCAGCCTAAGCCCCTCCCCCAGCCGGGCAATAGAATGGGCTTCCGGCAGTGTGACTGACGGACATAAAAGCCAATCATATTTTGGCAGTACCCAAGTTCTAGCCCTACGTCGCTACACGGGAGCCAATAAAATATATTTGAAACACTATTTTTTTCCATTTCCTCCGTCGCAGCACGGGAAAGGTAATGGGCAGATGCTTTAACCAATCACGTTAAGATGATCTGCAGCCAATCGCGAAGGAACGTCAAGAAGCCAAACTTTAGAGAGAGGTAAATATGTATATATTTTAAATCAATGAACATGAAAAAAAATAAAATAAAAGAATTTCCCACAATAGCACAGTGTAAGTAGGAAAACGAAGATATGTTAAAATGATGGCCTATCACCACGAACCAAGGAGCGATAGTTTCTAAATGCGATAGATTCCTTTATTCTGGATTCTCTCGGCAACCCCAGCGGTGATCACTGATTTACAAATAATTTTAATTCAACTTAGTTACACCGGAGCGACGCTTCAGTCCGAGAACCAGTCACTGAGCCAGGTAACTGTGTTAGGTTCTGGACGCAGGGTCAGACTCCATTCCCGCTGACATACAGTCCTATGGGAGAAGTCAGAGCTGGAAATAGGAAAATATTCCGCAAACAGGTGATGAGTTTAACAACAGTGCAACTGGGCGCACTGTTTTGTAAGAATTTTTGCAACCCTACACCTGAGGAAAGAGTGAAGATAGGGGGTATATAAAATGGAGGCACTTTAATCAAGCTGCTAAAATTATTAACATTATGAAGGTTGAGGCGTGAGGAAAGACTATTCTTGTTCAAACTAGCCTGGTAACTTACTCTTTTAACTTTTCAGTCCTGTGTCAATGCCTGGACATCCATCTGGACACGCATCAGGCCTCCATATAACCCTCTGATTACCCCAGGACTCACGTATCCAGACTTTGTGACATCTGACTAATAACTCTCTTGGACCAGTCATGGGGCTAAGAATGCAGGGCTGCTAATTCTCAAGAATGTGCTTTTTTACCATAAGAACTTTTCTTTCTTCTCTGGAACACTTCTGGGGGTTTGCCTAGCTCTGTTTCCAGTTTGTATATTCTACTTCTTTTTTTTTTTTTTTTTAAATATATTTTATTGATTTTTTACAGAGAGGAAGGGAGAGAGATAGAGAGTTAGAAACATCGATGAGAGAGAAACATCGATCAGCCACCTCCTGCACATCTCCTACTGGGGATGTGCCCGCAACCCAGGTACATGCCCTTGACCGGAATCGAACCTGGGACCCCTCAGTCCGCAGGCCGACGCTCTATCCACTGAGCCAAACCGGTTTTGGCCAGTTTGTATATTCTAAGATCCTTGAATAAATCTTTATCTTTGTTTCTAGCCAAAGCCTCCAGACTCTTTTCAAGTTCGTTCAACATACCCACAAACCTTTCTGTAAGGTGGACAAAGAGGACCATCCCTATTTTATAGGTGAGGAGCTGAAACCAGAGAGATAAGGGAATTGTTCATTGACGTCCAGCTTTCTTGGGACTAGGGCTGTATCCAGGCAAATGTTCTTTCCTCTTATTCAACCCAGTTGAATTTACAGTGCTCTCAGAACACCATTGTGAGGTTTAACACTGAACTATTTAAAGGAAAATGTTATTTGAATTCCTTTGCCCCATAACTGATAAGGACATGTGCCAACTCCACTTGTAGCTAGAAGAAAACAAAGGAAAGAAATAAACATTGCACATGTACCACTTACCAAGTGCTTTCTATATATTATACCATTTAGTTCTCCCTCCCAAGGGTATTAGAAGGCAGATATTATACCTATTTGCAAATCAGTAAATTGAGGTCCTGAGATGTATGAATTGTCCAAGGGTACAAGGCTAGAATGTTGAAGAACTGGGATTTGAACTTTGAAAAGTCCTCTCCATCATACTACCTTTTTTTAAAAAAAATGAAGAGCCTGCTGGAAACTTGCTTAAACCAAAGACATCTGAGTATTTAAACCTCATGTTTGCTGAATATACCCTGAAATAACTATTATTTTTCCCTCCCTTTTTTTCATGTAATAACCTCCAAAGTAGTGGTCATCCCTTCCATCTCTCCTTGTAGAACCACAGTGCACAGGCTGCCCAAAGCACAATTCTCTTCATGTCTCTAGGATCTGCCTGCCCATTGAGTTCAGGTAGCATCCAAACCCTTTGTCCTAGCAGTCAAGACGTTGTCTTTCTCCTACACCACGAGGGTCTGGTCTTCAGGAAACCTGGCCTATTAATATGTTTGCATTGTCACAATCTTTTCATTTGAGCAGGACCCCTAAACATCTAGAGGTGGTTGCTACTGCTAATTTTTAAATCAACTTTGTTAAAGTATAAATTACATGGCCCAATCATCTATGTGTTTCAAGAACTACCTGTTACTTTGAATCAGAAGAATAGGATGTGGGTTGAATGTGGACTCAGTTAGCCTCAGCCTCAGGGTTTTAGACTGGAACTTGGCTCTATGGAGTTGTATTCCCCCATAACTCCTGGCTCAGCAACTGGCACCAGCACATTGTAACTATTTCACTAAATGAATGAATGAATGAATGAGTAAAGATAGTCCAGCCCAGTGGTTAAGGCCATCAACTTTGGAGCTGTAAATATGTGGGACTATGGCTTTGAGCAAGTCATTTTACTTGCTAAGCCTCAGTTTCCTCATCTGTAAAACGGAGGTAATAGTGGTACCTAAATCATGAGATTATCACAGGACTGAATGATATGATGTGAGTAAAGCACCTAGTATTGAGCTTGGCACAAATTTAGTGCTCAAAACAGGGATATCTATTGGTGTTATTATAAATAAGGGTAGGATGCATGCAAATTCTACACAACAGTGGGCATATCACAGGGATTTGAACTTGACCTAAGGTTAAAGCTTTCATACACAAGTTATTTATATTTGGTCAATCAGCAAATAAAACATGAAGCACTAGATGAGAGACAAAGAAACTACCTCTGTTTGCCTTGTGGGGAAAGCTTCTGCCTGGAAACCCAAGGACTTGGGTTTTAAGTCCTGTCCAGCCCAAGCTTACCTCATGATTTGGGAGTGTTTCCTTTCTTTGGGCCTCAATCTTCCCATAAGGAGGTTTTGTTCTAGGTCAGATAATGACACTGGGTCAGGCCAGATGCATCAGGTTGATTTTCTTTTCATTTCCATCATCCTGTTGGCCTTTACAGTATTTTAGAACAATTTGAACTGGTTGCCAACATATAAAAATTGAGAGCTTTCACATAAAATTTTCTATTTCCAGATTCTCTTAAAAATGGGAAAGTATGGCAATATAGGACCAGCTCTCCCACAGGGCAACAGCTGGCTGGAGCTGCACAGCAACTTTCCCCTTCAGATGGGGAATGGTGTTCTGGTTTGCCACAGCCCCCACTGCTCTGTTACCTCCACATTGAGGCCTAGAGGCAGCTGCCCCTTATTGTCATACCTGTGCTATTGTTTTTCTATGTAGAGTTAAAAGGAAATTAATATATTTCTTGTCTTTATGAAACATGGAATAATGAAAATGTGTGGAGGGAAATTATCTAGTATCTGAAAATATGTGGTGATTATGCGACTTGTTAATATGCTGGAGAATTTCTTTTTTAAAAGTATATTTTTATTTATTTCAGAGAGGAAGGGAGAGAGAGAGAAACATCGATGAGAAACATCAATTGGCTGTCTCCTGCACACTCCCTACTGAGGATCAAGTCCGCATGTGCCCTGATGGGGAATTGAACCAGCAACTTCTTGGTGTATGGGTCAACGCTCAACAAGTGGGCCACACCAGCTGGGCGAGGCTGATGATTTTTGACAAATGTATACATTCATGTAACAACCACCCCAATCAAGAACATGACAACTATATTTTTAACAATTTGAGAACTGTGATTTAGGCTACAGAGAGAGGGCCCTGAGTTTTCAGAAAAGTGATTGAATATTTATTTATGGGCAAGAGCAATATTCTTCCACGTCAATGGTGAAAAAAGGGACACAACCTCCCTGGCCAGGTACTCAGTTGGTTGGAGTGTTGTCTAGTGCACCGTAAGGTTGAGGGTTTGATTCCCAGTCGGGAGCACGTTTCTCTCCTGCCCCTTTCCTTTCTCTCTCAAATCAGTAAGCATATCCTTGGGTGAGGATCAAAAAAAGAAAAGAAATAAGGGATACAACTAACATGGTCAGGAAAAAGCTTGCTACTTCACTGTTTTTCTCCTATCTAATGGACTCCTATACCAGAAGATCCTTAAGGATGCTTCTAGTTCTGATCTATAAAGACTGAGCTACTGCTCTCCCAGGGCCCACACATTATTGCAGTAAAGGAAGGTAGAGAGGGGCTTGTGAGATAGATCATGCTCAGGAGAGTGAAAAAATAGGACAGTAAGTGAACTACAAACACAAGGTTCTTGGGAAGTGAAGCTTGAAATGAACCCAGCCGAAGAGCCCAAGACAACTGTAAAATATAACTAATGGCTTCTCTGAGTCAGAGAAGTTCCCGCCTCAAATCGCAGGCAAGAGATGAAGAGAATCAGGGCAGTTTTTCAGCTGCTAAGTTCTCTCAACAACTCCCCCAGGTAAAATTCCAAGGGCTTTGGTCTGTCTGTTGGAAGTTTCTTTCCCTTTGAAGTACTGTGTTTCCATTAGCAAGGGAGCCTTGCAAAATCGCCCTGTTTTCAGAAACGTCATAGTCTGTAATGGAGTTCCAGCTGTTTTCAGATCAAAGTTGCATTTCTAAGCAGACTTCATGTGCTGCCTGTTTCAACTCAAAGCAATTCTGCAAATACGGATTGAAAATTGGAAGCAGGAGAGTGAGGTAGCTATTACAATACAAGTGAGATGATGGAGGCTGGGACAAGAATGATAGCGACATGGTGGTGAGAATTGAGCCTGGGAAGATTTTGAAGATAGAGCCGACAAAATGCAGATGTGTGGTGTAGAGAGTCAAGTCAAGGGTGGTTCTGCAGGCTTTGCCTGATCAACTAAAAGTATGAAATTGCCCTTAACTAAGATGGGGGAAACTGTGGGAGGGGAGGAACACGGTTGGGGCAGAAAATCAGAAGCTCAGTTTGGACATGTTAAGTTTCAGGTGCCAATACTTCCACAAACTCACCAGGGCCATGAGCCCACTTCAGGGGTAGGTCCAGGATGGAAATATGTGGGAAGTCAACAGCACATGGATGATATTTAAACCTAGTGGATTGGATAAGCCACCCTAGGAGTGAAGTTAGATCAATTAAGAAGAGACGAACCCCAGAATGAAGGGGCAGTCTACTACACACACACACACACACACACACACACACACACACACACACTAGAGGCCTGGTGCAGGAAATTCATGCACGGGTAGGGTCCCGAGACCTGGCTGGAGATCAGGGCTGATTGGGGCCTTCTGGCTGTCGGCCAGGGCCTCCCTTCGTTCCATGCTGCCCCCTGGTGATCAGCGCACATCATAGCGAGCGAGTGAACTCCCGGTCTCCTGGTTGAACTCCTGAGGGAACAATTTGCATATTAGGCTTTTATATATAGAGATATATAAAACATGCAATAGCTGACTATTTAATCAGTGGCTAGTCACTGACCTTTTTTCTTAGATTGTCAAATAAAAAAAATGACAACAGCTAACAACAATAGTGTGAATGAATAAAAATTATACCTGTTTTTTGTCAGATCAGCAAAATATATATTTTTTGGTGTGCTACAGAATTTTAATAATTAGTTTGTGTGCCATGAGATGAAAAAGGTTGAAAATTGCTGCTCTAGTATGTTAGGCCTATTTTTTTATTGATAATTTAGAAAAACTCTGACTTCACAATTCCTTTTTAGTAATGTCGTGAACATTTTGAGAATTGTCAGAGTTGGGGCAACCCTATCAAATTTTTGTCTTACATGAACTGCAAGTTTCCAGGTAATCTCAAGCTTTCCAGTGCCCTGATTAACCTTAAGCATTCCTTTCATTGAGGACCCTCAGTGATCACAGTGGATGGTAGGTATATCTTACACATGAAGACCAGCAATAACTTAACTGTACACATAAATGTATTCTACTAAACTGAAATGTTTCCAAGTGGATATCCTCTAGCTGGATCTCAAATGCCACTAAGCACAAAGGAGTGTTACAGGGAGGAATCCAGTAGAGAGAGCAGTTTTAAGTGATTGTAGTAAAAATATCACTTTTGCAAATTTTACAAAAACATTGGATAATGGGAGCAAATTGCTGGGAACCCTCCTTGAGCCAAGGCAGAGTCCCGGGGAACTGAGGGAACCCTAAAGCTTGAGGTACCATCTTTTGGTGATAGTGCAAAGAGGGAACACAAAACAAAACCCTGGCGCAGGGAGTTGGGCCATGGTGTTATAATCCTACATAATAAAAGGCTAATACAGTAGGTCCTCGGGTTACATCAGAGATCCGTTCCTACGATGTAATGCAATTTTTGCCGTAAGTCAGAACCCACCTACATAAGCACCTACGTCACTCACATGGAGCACATACACAGCAGTAATGAAGTGAAACAGTAAAAAAAATTTAAAAGAAAGATAATTCCTGACCTTTACTTGGGGTAAATAAATAATAAAAACATAAAGCACATATGTACATACGTTGAAATGACGGAACTTTTTTTTAATAAATACTGTAAATGGGAGATGGCGACATAACCACCAAACGATGTAACCAGGTGCATCGAGTTGGATTTAACCTGAGACCTGCCTGTATGCAAATCAACTGAAGGGCAGACCAATCAGTCGCTATGATGCACACTGACCACCAGGGGGCAGACACTCAATGCAGGAGCTGCCCCCTAGTGGTCAGTGCGCTCCCACAGGGGGAGCACCACTCAGCCAGAAGCCATGCTCATGGCTGGCAAGTGCAGTGGCAGTGGTGGTGGGAGCCTCTCAGGCCTCCGTGGCAGCACTAAGGATGTCTGACTGACGGCTTAGGCCCCGCTCCTCCCACATCCCAGGAGGGCTCCAGGTCTGTGAGTCAGCTCAGTCCAGGCTGAGGTACCCTCCGCCCCAGTGCACGTATTTCATGCAGAGGTCTCTGGTTCTAAATAGGATGCTCTGAGTCTCTGACATCAGAGCAAACAATTGAAGGGGGTAGAGCCAGCCTTACGGATATCTGGGTGGACCTCACTCTAGACCAGCCGTGGGCAAACTACGGCCTGCGGGCCGGATCTGGCCCGTTTGAAATGAATAAAACTAAAAAAAAAAAAAAGAAGACCGTACCCTTTTATGTAATGATGTTTACTTTGAATTTATATTAATTCACACAAACACTCCATCCATGCTTTTGTTCCAGCCCTCCAGTCGAGTTTAAGAACCCATTGTGGCCCTCGAGTCAAAAAGTTTGCCCACCCCTGCTCTAGAATCTAGACCAGGTAACTGAATACAAAAGCCTCAAGGTTGAGCATGGACCTAAGAACCAGGAGGTCATGGTTCGATTCCAAGTCAGGGCACATGCCCCAGTTGTGGGCTCCATCCCCAGTCTGATCTATCTCTCCCTCTCCCTTCCTCTGAGCCATGCTCCTGGCACACAGCAAAGCAGCGGGAGTGCAGGACTGGAGTCCAGATTCCCACTAGTGCTGTGGATGGGCAGGCGGCTGAGCGAAGCCCCTGACCCACATGGCGGCTTCTGTTGCTTCATACCCCCGTCCCCACTCGCCGGCTTCCCCCCGGACGCAAACCCACAGTCCGCGGGACTCCGACTCCACCCGCAGCCTGAGCTCGTGCGTGGGACCAGGACTCGCTCCAGGACCTCACACCAGAGCTGGCCTTGTTTTTGCCTGCTCCAACCTTAACGTCCAAAACCGGGCGGCGCCTTTTCTCAACGCCCTCTCACTATGTGGGACCAACTCTCCACTTTTACACCCAGGAAGTGTAGTCTTTTGAGGCCGGAACGTTGGAAGACATTTGTCGCCGCAGGCAAACCGTTTATACCTAAATCCAACATCAAGCCCTCTCGTATTCGAATTTCCCTTCAGGCGAAAAATCGGCCGACTAAAGCTTCCAGCCATCTTTTGTGTGGCAAAACTTTGGGTTTCTTTGCCCATAGTGTATTATGCCGAACTATTTTATGTCCTTATTTCCAAATTCACGCAAGGACTTCAGGGTCACTTTCCTCGTAAGGCCTCCATTTGGAGAAGAAAGGAAACTTAGGGCGTTTGTTGTCTTCGCCCTTCCTAACATGGCAGCCTGAGAGTGCCTGCGGTCCCGGCAAGACTTCCGGTTTCCGGGCGGGCCCGGGCGGGGCTGGACTTCCGGTCTCGCGACGCAGGCGCAGGACACTCCTTCCGCTCTCTCCGGCTGTGTTCACGAGCCTTGCAGTCATGTCTTACCCCGCCGATGATTACGAGTCTGAGGTAACCTGGCCCTAAGCGCGTGCTGGGCTCCGCGACGGGGGCCGGGCTCCCTGGGAGCGGGGCCCCGCGGTGAGACTGGCCCGGGCGGCCTCTGGGAGCCCCCGCGGGCCGCGGCCAGCTCCTGCCTGCCGCCTGGCCTGCGCGCCCATGCCGCGGCCCCCCCTCCCGGCTCCTCATCGGCCCTGTCTGCCCGCCCACTTCCCGTGTCCGGTCCCCCCCGTTCTCTTCTTTTCCAAGATCCGGGACGGAAGCTGGCTACGGGGGCTGCGTCTCTGTAATCGAGGTCTTCTTGTATTTGGGGCTCGGTCTTGTCAAATCCTGCTGATTCCTAGCTTTGCTCCAGCTTACTACACCGCAACGTTGTGTTGTCACTGTGTGTTGAGTCTCCTTTTGCGGGCATGCGGGTTTCTGAAAGGCAGGGGCTGTTTCACCCAACTCTGCACCCTTAGTACGCTGCCTGACACACCGGCCCCGGGACGAGCATTTTGGGTTCACGGCGTGGTGACTGCCGCTGTCTTTCTCGTTCACAGGCCGCCTATGATCCCTATTCTTACCCCGGCGACTATGATATGCACACAGGTGAGACTCGTCTGGTTAGCTGGGTACCTGCAGGGACGGGCCCCTTTATTAACGCCTGGGAACCGCGCTGACGGGCGCCTGTATAAAACCGCTTCTTGATGTCTGGGCCGGAGTCAGTCATTAGCGCCCAGCAGGAGGGCGGTGTCCAGCCTGTAAACCACGCCTTCCTCCTGGTCCACCTGGAAACCCTAGGAGGGGAGGGCGACTGACCTGGCTGTGATTCTGTTGTTGTTCAAACTGTTAGCCGAAGAAGGAAATCTTGTAAAAAAATTAGTGATTCAAACCAAGCCCAAATGAAATCTTTTGTGAGGGTTTTTGAGGTTTCTTGAAATGTCATAGTGACTTGGTTTGACTTAGTGCCATGCATTGTTCTGGGTATTTTGTGTGAAGGCTTTCATTTAGTCCTTACAACCGTTCTGTAAAGCATGTATATTAATGTTGTCTCCATTTGACAGAGGAGAAAACCGAGCACAGAGAAGTTTAGTTCCTCCTACCAAATCATATAGGTAGAAAATGGCAGTAATTTATCCATTCAAATAATATTAAATACCTACTGCTTACTCTCCCTTTCCACAGTCTTCCCCTCTCCTGCAACACACACACCTCTTCTAGGCCCCCAGGGTACATCTGCGCACAAGACAGACAGGGTTCTTTCCCATGCAGACTTTAGCTTTTAGGGGGAGAAACAGGTAATAAGTAACTTTGGTGGCAAATGTTGTGAAGAAATAGGACAGTGATGGCGAACCTTTTGAGCTCGGCGTGTCAGCCTTTTGAAAAACCCTAACTTAACTCTGGTGCCGTGTCACATATAGAAATTTTTTGATATTTGCAACCATAGTAAGACAAAGACTTATATTTTTGACATTTATTTTATATGTTTAAATGCCATTTAACAGAAAAGTCAACCAAAAAAATGAGGTGACACACATGTCATAGGTTCACCATCACTGAAATAGGGTGATGGGATTGGGAGTGCTTTGTGAGGATTATATCTGAGTATTTAAAGGGGGAATTATATCCTATTTGATAAGTTTGAGCTTAATTTGGGTGATGGATCTGGCCCTTTTGTTATATATGTGGGTTGGAAAGCACTTTGTAAAATATTTATTATATCCAACCTCTAGGAGATCCAAAGCAGGATCTGGCTTATGAACGTCAGTATGAACAGCAGACCTATCAGGTGATCCCCGAAGTGATCAAAAACTTCATCCAGTATTTCCACAAAACCGTGTCAGATTTGATCGACCAGAAGGTGTATGAGCTACAGGCAAGTCGTGTCTCCAGTGATGTCATTGACCAGAAAGTATATGAGATCCAGGACATCTATGAGAACAGGTATGGGCTGCTGGCTGAAGGCACTGTACTGGACAGTGCAGGCAGAGAGAGAGTGGATTAGCCAAGCATGTGGTCGGTATTACTCCCCTAGGAGAACGCGTAGTGAGGAAAACGGCTGGCACCCTGGGAAAGATGTTTTGAGGGGAGAGCAAAGAAAGGAAATAGAGGGGACAGTAAGTGAGAAAAGTAGGTAGTAAATCAGAAAGAATTGTCATAGGAACTAAAGAGAGAGGAGACTTTGAAGCAGGAAATGGCAAACAGATGTTAAGTGCTCTACAGATTGAGATGAGAAAGGAGCCACTGGAATTTGACAACTTAGAAGGTGCTTCGGTAACCTTAACAAAGTCAGTTTCAGTGGAGTGGTGGAGGCAGAAGCCAGATGACAGTGGGACACGAGAAATGGGGGTTGAGAAAGGCGAGTTTGTAAGTGCTGAGGTCTTACAGGGTTATGGAGACACTTGGTTTTGTTGTGTGTTTTGAAGGGGAATTTGAGTGTGTTAATGGGAGAAAGGGGAGAGGTGGAGCTTGACAATCAGGGACGTTGAAGTAGCTGCTGAGGAATCGGGAGAAAGAAAATGAACATAACCCTCTCTGGGGCTGTGAAGCATGTTGGACAGCAGTGTGTGGGTTGGATGCTCTAGGTCAGCTGTGGTCCAGACTTCAACAAATGGATTTGTTCCTGTGTTTGGAGAGAGGGAGGAGGCACAGTACTCTAGCAAGTGGAAATAGTATTGCTAAGGGAGCGAGGAGGAGAATCTGAAAAGTAGTTCTCAAATCAGGGATTAGCAAGCACTTAGCGTTCATGATGCCGAGGCAGGAGATGATCCTGAAGAGCTTGGGGGTGCCTCACTGATAGTAAAGGAGTATTTCACTGTATTAAGACAGATTGTCTGAGGTAGAGTTGGGTGGAGGAAAGTTGTAGACTTGGATGCTCTGGCCCTGGCTTTATTTCTGTGACATCGTCCCCTTTCTGAGCCAAAGGTCCTCATCTGTAAAATGTGAGAGTGGCTCTTGGGTCCTTTTTGTTTCAAATTCTAGAATTAGTCTGCTTGGTTTTCAGCTGGACGAAGCTGACAGAAAGATTCTTCAAGAATACGCCTTGGCCTGAGGCTGAAGCCATTGCTCCACAGGTTGGCAACGGTAGGTGTGCGCTCCTTGTCTTGTGTGCTGGATAGGATCCTGTGACTGGGGTCATTAAGCTCGGGGTGATCTGTGGTTGTTTTGCTCACCATGTTATTTCCCTAGGGCTTGGTACATAGTAGACCCTTGGTAAGTAACTTGTTGAATGAAGGTTGAATAAATGAAAAGGACAGAGATCTCACACATGCTGAAAGCTGAAATTAAGATCTTTTATGTTAATCCTCACACAAGGATATTTCTTTCCATTGATTTTTTTTTTTTTTTAGCGAGAGTAGAAGGGGAGGGAGAGAGAAAGAGAGAGAGGGAGAGAAACACCTATGTTAGAGAGACACATCAGTTGGTTACCACCTGTACTACTCTGACCAGGGCTAGGATCAAACCTGTAACCCAGATACATGCCCTTGACTGGGATTTGAACCTATGACCCTTCCTTTGGAGCTCAGACTGACATTCTAAACACTAAGCCACACTGGCCATTTCCCTCTGCAATTTGGGGGGTCCTTACAGTGGCTCTAGGATGGGCTCTCCAGCCTCCCATCTTTCACTTTCTGATGGTGTCTTTTATATGTGACTAGAGGCCTGTTGCACAAAGAGATTCGTGCAATAGGCCTTCCCTTCCCTTGGCTGCTGGCACCGGTTTGCCTCTGGCTCCCGGACCCAGGCCTTTGCTCTGTCCGGGCTCCAGCCGGAGCCGGCCCCGGGGCCGTCAGGCATCGCTCCACCACTTGGAGCCTATGTATGCAAATTAACTGCCATCTTTGTTGGGTTAATTTGCATGCTCTCCTGATTGGCTGGTTAGCGTAGTGAAGGTACGGTCAATTTACATGTTTTTCTATTAGGTAAGATGTGAACTAGGAGGATCTAACTTCATTCTTTGCATGGAGCTATTTAGCTGTTCTAGCATCAATTTTGAAAAAACCTAGCCTTCCCCCTTGAATTGTCTTGGCACAGTTGTCGAAATTGGTTATCATGTAAATGTAAGGGTTTATTTCTGGACTTTGAATTTGATTCCATTGATCTATATGCCTAGCTTTAGGCTTATACTCGTACTACACTGTCTTTTTTTTTCTTTCTTTCTTTTTTAATGTTTTCATTGATTTTTAGAGAGAGAGCAAGGGAGAGGGATAGAGAGATAGAAACATCAATGAGAGAGAAACATCGATTGTCTGTCTCCCCCAACCTGGGCATGTGCCCTGACCAGGAATCGAACCCTGACTTCTTGGTTCCTGGGTTGACACTGAGCCACATGGGCTGGGCATGTACTACACTTTCTTGATTACTGTAGCTTTGCAGTAAGTTTGAAATTGAGAGGTGTTCTTCTTTAAGATTATTTTGATTTTTCTTAATTTCTTGGATTTCCATATGTATGAATTTTAAGATCAGCTCATCAATTTCTGCAAAAAAGTCAGCTGGGATTTTTTTTAAGAAAATATTTTTATTGATTTCAGAGAAGAAGGGAAAGGGAGAGAGATAGAAACATCATTGATGAGAGAGAATCATTGATTTGCTGCCTCCTGCACGCCCCCCACTGGAGATCAAGGCCACAACCCGGGCATGTGCCCTTGGCCGGAATCGAACCTGGGACCCTTTAGTCCGCAGGCCAACACTGTATCCACTGAGCCAAACCGGCGAGGGCTCAGCTGGGATTTTTATAGGGATTGTGTAGAATTTGAAGACCAATTTGAGGGAGTATTGCCATTTTATTTTATTTCTAGTTTTTATTTTTTCTCCTTTTGGAGTATTGCCATTTAAAAAATGTTTTTATTGCCCTAGCGGCTAGGGCCTAGCCGGTTTGGCTCAGCGGATAGAGTGTCAGCCTGCGGACTGAAGACTCCCAGGTTCGATTCCAGTCAAGGGTACATGCCCGGGTTGCAGGCTAGATCCTTAGTAGGGGGTGTGCAGGAAGCAGCCGATCAATGATTCTCATCATTAATGTTTCTATTCCTCTCTCCCTCTCCCGTCCTCTCTGAAATCAATAAAAATTAAAAAAAGAAACATCCATGATGAGAGAGAATCATGGATCGGCTGCCTCCTGCAAGTCCCCCACTGGGGATCGAGCCCACAACCCAGGCATGTGCCCTTGACCGGAATCGAACCTGGGACCTTTCAGTTCGCAGGCTGGCACTCTATCCACTGAGCCAAACTGGCTAGGGCTGTATTTTGTTTTTGTTTTTTTAAAATTTATTTACTGTCTAAAGTTTTACATATGTCTCCTTTTCCCCCAATCCCCCACCCAGCCATTCCCACCCTGGGCAAGCCCCCACCACCCCAGTGTCTGTGTCCATTGGTTATGCTAATATGCATGCATACAAGTCCTTTGGTTGCTCTCCAACCCGCCCCCACCCCCTGCCATTTGTCTCTGGATCTATTCTGTTCATCAAATTATGTTGATCATTATATCCCACATATGAGTGAGATCATATGATACTTATCTTTCTCCGACTGGCTTATTTCACTTAGCGTAATACTCTCCAGTTCCATCCATGCTGTTGCAAATGGTAAAAGTTTCTTCTTTTTTATAGCGGCGTAGTATTCCATTGTGTAGATGTACCACTACAGTTGACTTTTGGAACACCGTAGCGGTTAGGGGTGCCGAACCCCCACACAGTCAAATCTGCATATAACTTTGATTCCTCAGGAACCGTTGTTTCCTTTATGATTCCCCAGTGACTTTATATCAAATGGCACAGATCAATGCATGTAGTTGGTCCTTTTCATCTACAGTCTCCCGACCACAATAAAAAAATACTACAGGTATTTACTGAAAAAATTCCATGTATAAGTGGACTTGCACAGTTCAAACTGTGTTGTTCAAGACTTAACTGTAGCTTTTTTGTTCCTTTTTTCATATAAACTAAATGTCCCTTTCCATTTTTAAAAAATTCATTATATTTTTGGAGAGTACATATTCTGCATCTTCAGCATTCCTAAGACCACCTCCAAGTTTGATGATTTGCTGGGAGGACTCAGTACTCAGTGTGTAGTGGTCCCCACAGCTACCAGGGTTTATAGCAAAAAGGATTCAGAGCAAAGTCAGCAAAGGGAAAAAGTGCACGTCCTGAAGTGCAGAGGAAACCAGGCGCAAGTTTCCAACAGTCCATCCCGTGCAGTCACAGGCGCACTTAACTCCTCAAACGGGATTGGAAGGACGAGTGAATGGAGTGCCAGAGAAGCTCATTACAGGCTTGGTGTCCAGGGATGTTATCTGGGCTGGTCATGTAGGCACACACTCTGCCTAACATGTCCCAACATTCCAGACTCCCAGAAGGAAAAGTCAGTGTTCAGAATAAACCATATGGTTGGAACAGTTTAGGCACAGCGGGGAGAACCCCTTATCAGGGTGGTGGGAACCCTTCTGAAATCGAGGTTCCCAGATGCTAGCCAAGTTCCAACTAAGTCAGCAATACTCATGTATTTGCAATTTTGATAGGTAGCATCATACTGCTTTTCATGGAGTTACCATTTACTTACGTGCTGGTTTATTTAAGCAACTGTATGGCACAAGTCTCTAAACGGTGAACAGGAATGGACCTGAATTAAATTGATGAGGTTGAAAGAGTAAAATGAGAAATGAATTTTCTTTTTAAATTAAATTTATTGGAATAACATTGATTAATAACATTATATAAATTTCAGGTGTACAGCTTTATAATACAACATCTGTATAGTGTATTTTGTGCTCACTACCCGACGTCTAGTCTCTTTCCCTGGAGAAACAAATTTTCTTGTTGCATGTATTTTTAGGTGTAAGTATTAGAGTTTAGCTGTTCAGTCTCTGAAATCACGTTTGTCCCTTTACTGCCTCTAAGAGGCTAAAACTGCCAGAATTCCCTAGTTGTTTTGTGGATTACTAAAGTACCCCTTTGCCATCTCTTTCAGATGCTGTCTTCCTGATTTTGTACAAAGAATTATACTACAGGCACATATATGCTAAAGTCAGTGTGAGTATCTAAACGATTCTGGCAAGTTTTTTTTTTTAATATATTTTATTGATTTTTTTTTTTTTTTTTTTTTTTTTAGAGACAGAGGAAGGGAGAAGGATAGAGAGATATAAACATCCATGAGAGGAGGGGAACATCATTGATGGGCTGCCTCCTGCACGCCCCCCACAGGGTATCAAGTCCACAACCCAGGCATGTGCCCTGACTGGGAATCGAACCAGTGGCCCCTTGGTTCCTGGCTCAATGCTCAACCGCTGAGCTACACCAGCCGGGCTGCTGGCAGTTTTTTTTAACTTTCTACAATTTTGTCCCCAGAACACAGTCACTGGTTTATATTGGTTCAGTGCCCAAGAGTGGTTGGCATGTTTTAAGAAGTGGCAGTGGGAGAATTGAGTCTAGAAACTATAACACTGCATGGCCTGTCCATCCTTTTTAGTTTTTCCATCCCCAGTTCTCCTTGGCTGGGCACTCATCACGGTGCACTGGTTTAGGCTGCCATCCTAATAGTGTGTTCCAAGCACCGTGTGCTGCCTCTGCTTGGAATGTCCTTTTTCCCTTGTGCATTGCCACGGAGCCTTCTTCTCTCTGAAACATAAATAAAACTGTCACTGTTTGCCAGGCACAGTGCTGGGCTCTTGGAACACATCCACATGTCTACTCCCACAGTATCCTGCAAAGTAGGCAAACTGAGGTACAGAGAGGTTGCTTTTTCTCAAATTCCTACAGTTAACAGACTTGAACCCAGATCTGTCTTACTGTGACACCAGGGTTCTTTTTAAACACATTACCTCAACTTGGGGCACTTGTTTAATTCTTTTCTTCCTAATTTATAAATTTTAGAGTGCCTGAGCCTCTTAAAATACAATCTGCACTGCCCTGGATGGTTTTCTCAGTGGTTAGAGTGTTGGCCCGTGTAATGCAGGGTCCCAGGTTTGATTGCCAGTCAAGGGCACATACCGGGGTTGCAGGTTCGATCCTTGGCCCCACTTGGGGTGTGTGTAGGAGGCAGCCAATCGATGTGTCTCTCACATCGATGTTTCTCTTTTTCTCTCTTCCCATCTGTCTCCCTCCCTTCCACTCTCTCTAAAGATCAATGAAAAAAAAATATCCTTGGGTGAGTATTGGCAACAACAACAAAAACACATCTGCAGTATTTATATACACCAGTGACTTAAAAATCTCTTAGGCTCCAGTCTCTCTAGATCCAGATTTTAATCTACTGTTCAACACCTCCACTTGGCTGTCTAATAGCCATCTTAAGTTTAACATGCTTCAAATTGAACTCTTATTTTCTCTCTAAGCCTGTTTAACCCATGTTCATTATCTCAATAAATGATACCACCAGTCATCCAGTTACTTGGACGGAACACCTTGGTATCATTCTTTTTTTTTTTTTTAATGTATTTTTATTGATTTGAGAGAGAAAGAAACAAACCTCACTGATGAGGGAGAATCATTGATCAGCTGCCTCTGTACGCCCCCTACCGGGGATCAAGC
The DNA here is from genome assembly GCF_028538775.1 of Myotis yumanensis. Lineage (NCBI taxonomy): Eukaryota > Metazoa > Chordata > Mammalia > Chiroptera > Vespertilionidae > Myotis > Myotis yumanensis. The sequence continues at coordinate 207,781,766 of NW_027223754.1, forward strand.
CCACAACCTGGGCACTTCCCCCAACCAGGAATCAAACCCTAACCTCCTGGTTCATAGGTCAATGCTCAACACTGAGCCACACCAGCCGGGCATTGGTATCAATGTTGACTTTTTTCTCATTTGACTTCACTCTTGCAGCAAATCCTGTTAGCTATACCTTCAACATACTTCTTGAAATCAATTACTTCTTTTACCACTGCTGATAGTTCAAGGCATTATCTCAGGGGTCCTCAAACTTTTTAAACAGGGGGCCAGTTCACTGTCCCTCAGACCGTTGGAGGGCCGGACTGTAGTTTAAAAAAAACTATGAACAAATTCCTATGCACACTGCACATATCTTATTTTGAAGTAAAAAAACAAAACGGGAACAAATACAATATTTGTATTTGCATGTGGCCCGCGGGCTGTAGTTTGAGGACCCCTGCATTATCTCATTCCTGAACTACTGAGTAGTTGCTCAGCTCGTTTCAGTTTCCACTCTTGCCCACTTAAGAATTTTTATTGTTGTTAATCCTCACCCAAGTTTTTGCATCGATTTTTAGAGAGAGTGGAAGGGAGAGGGAGAAACAGAAACATTGATGTAAGGGAGACACTTCAATTGGCCCCCTCACACCCCACCCCAACCAGGGAATCGATCCTGCAAGCGGGGTAGATGCCCTTGACCGAATCATCTGGGACCCTTCAGGCTGTGGGCCGACGCTCCATCCACTGAGCCAAATTGGCCAGGGCCCAGATAGTATTTTAGACTTTAAAGGTCATAATGATCTCTCGAATTTATTCAGCTGTGCTGTAGTCAAGGAGTGGTCATGGCTGTGTTCCAATAAAACTTTACTAAAACAGGTGATGGTGGATTTGCTGACCTCCTGGCCTAGATTTTGTTTTCTAGGTTTTTGTTTGGATCTTAAAGACCTCTTCATTCCTGGCCCGGTATAGTCCAGTGTAGCATTGTCTCTTCTTACCTTCAAGTCCCACAGTTTTACCTTTTTGCCTTTGTTAGTACTGGTTTTGCTGAAACACCTTTCCTTCCTCTGCTTTGCTGGATGTGCATGCCTGTTCCCTAATGTTTGGTTAAGGTTGTTGCCATAAAACCTGATCATTGTGGCCCTGGCTAGGGTGGCTCAGTTAGTTGGGCCTCGTCCTGTGCACTGAAAGATGATTGGTTCAATTCCCAGTCTGGCACATGCCTGGGTTTCAGGCTTGATCCTCAGTAAGGGGGCATGTAGGAAGCAACCCATGGATGCTTTGCTCTCTTGCATCAATGTCTCTCTCCTCTCCCCCTCTTCCTTTCTTTAAAAATAATAATAATAATAAAAAAATAATAAAAACCTGACCATTATGGTCTCTTGGAACTCATAGCACTTTTGTCTTCCCTCTTGCTGGAGTGCTCTTTGCATATTAGGAAGGAGAGAACAGACATCAATTTTCCTGTATTTGTTTTCAGCTGTCATGGGACACCATTAGTAACACATTGCAATTAATGACTTATGTCCTGATGTCTCTGCTCTCTTTACAGGGGGGACCTTCCTTGGAACAGAGGTTTGAATCCTATTATAACTACTGCAATCTCTTCAACTACATTCTTAGTGAGTCTGGGGTTTGGGCAAGTGAGGGAGGGGGAGAGTATGATGAGGCCTAGTATTGACCTCCAGCTCTTTTTAACAGGATATAATGTGCAGGTGGAGAGGGGATAATGCCTTCTGATATATAGTTTTTTAAAGATTTTTTTAGCCCTGGCTAGTGTAGCTCAGCTGGTTGGGCCCATCCTGTGCACTGAAAGGTTGCCGGTTCAATTCCCGGTCGGGTCATATGCTTGATGCCCGGGTTTCGGGCTCAATCCCCAGTAGGGGTCCTGTAGGAGGAAGATGATGGATGTTTGGCTCCCGCATTGATCTCTCTCTCAAAATCAATGAAAAAAATCTTTAAAAAAAAAGAGATGCTAGACAGGTTTTCAAGGAAGAGTATGGAAACTCACAACCTATTTTTTTTTTTTTTTTTTTTACCCAAGGATATGTTTTTATTGATTTTAGAGGAAGTGAGGGAGCAAGAGAGACAGTAAGAGCAAAACGTTGGTCTGTCTCCTTCATATCCCCCTACCGGGCATTGAGCCCACAATCTGGGCATGTGCCCTGACTGGGAATCAAACTGGCAGTCTTTCTGTGCACGGGACGAGGCCTAACCAACTAAGCCACACCAGCTAGGGCATGAATTACAGTCTTTTTAAGAGAGAACTGTAAAATGTGCTCTGCAGCCTTACCAAGTGGGCAAAGTCCTTGCTTCTAGTCTGACTTTTCTGTGATCTTCTGTGCAGATGCTGATGGTCCTGCTCCCCTTGAACTACCCAACCAGTGGCTCTGGGATATCATTGATGAGTTCATCTATCAGGTATCTGGCCAGCCCTTAGCCTCTTTTTAAATAACTGATTTGAGCAAGGAGTAGGTGTTACTGCCATTGCTTGTGTTATTAAAAAGGTGCATGGTATAAAAACATGCTCATCATAGTCTAAACTGAAATATCCCATGGCGGTGGGCTCCTCTGTTGTGTTTTTTTTGTTTTGTTAAATTCTCACCTAAGGATATGTTTTTATTTTATTTTATTATTTTTAAAATATATTTTTATTGATTTCAGAGAGCAAGGGAGAAGGAGGGAGAGAGAGATAGAAACATCAATGATGAGAGAGAATCATTGATCGGCTGCCTCCTGCACGCCCCTTACTGGGTATCGAACCCATAACCCAGGCATGTGCCCTTGACTGGAATCGAACCTGGGACCCTTCAGTCCGCAGGCTGACACTCTATCCACTGAGTCAAACCGGCTAGGGCAGGATATGTTTTCATTGATTTTAGAGAGAGGGAAGGGTGGGGAGAGAGAGATTGTACAGGCCCTGACTGGAGGTTAAACCCGCAAACTAGGTACTATGTGCTCTGACCAGAAATCGAACTCTAGCCTCTTGGTGTATGGGATGACGCTCCAACCAACGGAGCCACCAGCCAGGACATGTCATGGTTTACTGAGGAGTCAGTGAGGCCTAAGAACTCCAGGTAGGAACTTGGAAGTCAGGAGAGTTGAGCTTTTACCAACTTCTTACCTGACCTTGAGAGGTGATGTGGCAGGAAGAATGCGGGTCCTATAGGCTTTGGCGCCAGGTAGAAATGGCTCCTCTTTGGGGGGCCCCCTCGTAGCTCTGTCACAGTGACATGCTGTTTAAGCTTTCCAAGCCTCACTTTCCTACAAAGCAAAACTGTTCTCTATCCTGATTGTGATAGTGTTTACTTAAGTACATTCTAGATCAGAATAAAATAGAACATGTTTATCAAAATGGAAATCTTACCACCTCAGAGTACTGTTGTTGATGTGCACTGAGAACTGTGCCTGATGTAAAATACTGCAGCTGTGGGACCTGGGGGTAAAAGTTCAAGTTTTACTGTTCACTAGCCCTGGACATGGGGCAAACTACGAATCACACTGTCCCTTGGTTTCTCTAAATCAGGGATCTTTGGGAAGATAACTCTGTGGGGGGGGGGGGGGGGGCGGGGGGCGGGGCGGAGGTTATGAATATGTGTTTTAGTGCAGTGCCTGTCACAAAATAATGTGTGTCTGGTTGTGGTCAGTATCATTGTACTTCACCTTCTTTTAGCCCAATTCTGTTTAAAATATAAAATAAATTATAAAACAAAATAATTGAATTTCGAAAAACATCTGTTTCCATGTCTTTTAGGGGATAGTATAGCCCACACTGGGTATATCACGGGAATCTGTTTTTTTAATAAAGATGTCATTTGAGCCCCTTGGACCAAAGAGACTTTGTGAATGCTGCGTAACGTGTTGCTAAGTTGTGATTGGTGAGCTGAGAAAACCTTCCTAGGGCTCTGCCAGAAAGGCTTCCTGCTCACGATGAGACTTCAGTATTTTTGTGAGTTCAGGCCACAAACCACACAGCTTGGTTTGCCCTCTCTGGCTCCTTGGCTTGTGTCCACCTCTAGTTTGGCATCATTTTAGAAGGTTGGCAGTCCTGTTCACTCGCAGCAAGTCCTGGAGGGTCATCTGTGCTGAGGTTCTTCATCCCTGAAGATAATCATAATTCTCTTGGTTTAGCTGGTGTTCTTTTCTTAAGGGGCTAAGGTGCTCTCATTTCTAGCACAGACTGGCCAGTGAAGGCCTGGCTGGTGGTTCCTCCTAGCTACATACATGCCACGTGGGGTGAGTGGCTCTTCCCTGCCACTCTCTTTTGTTTATTTTTATTGCTGCAAGTAATATGCAAATATTTTAATACTGTATTTTTAAAAATCTTTTTCTTCAAACCAGATAAAATGAAAATGTCTTCTTTGTCTTTGCAATTATTGTCTGGATAGATAGGCACCACATTAACCCTTTGAGTGCCCACCAATATCCTAGGAACTATGCTAAAATTGCCAAGGCATTTTTGCTGATTTTACAGCAGTTTAGGAAAAAAATTATGAATTGCAAGTAAATGAAGTTACATATTCAAAAACTTAAGGGAACCTTTACTACTTTGACATATTTAGCAATATCATCATCACTAATAAAAGCAGACTTAGAACTGGGCGCCATTTCGAAGCTTTGATAGTGCTCCCGGCACTTTTGGCGAAAGACAGGAGGAGCGCCATCACGCTCCCCGGCACTCTAGGGGTTAATGTTTCCCAGGCATTTACATTAGATGTGTACATATAAAAATACTTCATTAAAAAATGATGCCCTGCCCTAGCTGGTTTGGCTCAGTGGATAGAGCGTCGGCCTGCGGACTGAAGGGTCCCAGGTTCGATTCCGGTCAAGGGCACATGCTCAGGTTTCGGGCTCGATCCCCAGGAGAGGGCGTGCAGGAGGCAGCCAATCAATGATTCTCACTCATCATTGATGTTTCTCTCTCTCTCCCTCTTCCTCTCTGAAATCAACAAAAATACATTTAAAAAAAAAATGATGTCCTACTATATAGTGTATTTTGCTATGACTTGGAACACTTAACATGTCTGTATAGAGACCTGCCTAGTTCTTTTGTGCAGTATACAGGATATGGATATATCACTCCTGGTGGTGAACATTTGGGTTTTTTATTTTCACTACTATAAACTGAAACAGTGAATATCTGTGTAACATATAGGTATATCTCCAGGGATTATTAGAAATAAAAATTGTTAGTTGAAGGATATTTGCCTTTTAAATATATAGTATATATAGTCCAAACAGTGTGGCTCAGTGGTTGAATGTTGACCTATGAACAAGGAGGTCACGGTTCGATTCCTGGTCAGGGCACATGCCAGGTTGCAGGCTAGATCCCCAGTCAGGGACGTGCAGGAAGCAGCCAATCAGTAATTCTCTCATCATTGATGTTTCTTTCTTTTTTTTTCATACATGTTTATTGATTTCAGAGAGGGAGGGAGAGGGAGAGAGAGATAGAAACAGAGTGTGCACCAGGATCAACCAGGGTGCTTTTTGAAAATTATGATTGAGCAGACGGTCTCTTATGCTGTTATTCTCTGGGTGATTCTTGGAGCCAGCCCCGTGCTGATCTGATAGAACCACTGCTCCAAATATCTGTGGCATGACCCCTATGTATGCCTTATACTTGGCTTTGGTACAGAGATGGCTCAGATTGGATGACACACACATACAGATACTTACCCCCTTTCCACCACATCATCATTCATATGCAAAGCTGCATATGAATAGAAATCTGTTACAAACCACCTCATTCTGGTGGTCAGATTAACTGCATTGTGGAGCTCAGGTATATTAAATAACTTTAGGCTTGTGTTTGACTCCAAATGAATGTTGTGTCTTCGTTTTTTTGTTTTTCACAAACTACCTCTAATCTTAGAGATTTTTACTTAACTGTAGAACAACTAACATTTAGTAATGAACAGAATTCACAGCTAATCAAAGATGGCTCTGAAAAAGCAAATAGTGTGCAGAGAGGTTTAGCATGAGTAGGAATATTCTCACCCTCACCTTTCCCCAGTCCACAGTTCTGGGCATCGCCTCGTCTTCTGCATTGTGCACTTGGGCTGTCACCTTGGATTTTATGCCACTGCTGCATCTTTCCCTTCTTTCCCAACAGTTTCAGTCATTTAGCCAGTACCGCTGTAAGACCGCCAAGAAGTCAGAGGAGGAGATTGACTTCCTCCGTTCCAATCCCAAAATCTGGAATGTTCACAGTGTCCTCAATGTCCTTCACTCCCTGGTAGACAAGTCCAACATCAACCGGCAGTTGGAGGTGTACACAAGCGGAGGTGAGTGCTGCTTGCCATCTGTTCCACGTGAATAGAGACCGCAGGAAGTGCGGAGGAGTCACCGCCTCCTGGGGGTGGGCTGTTGTTCCTCTTTGGTTGTGAATGGTAACTGAGTGCCAAAGTTGGGGGCTACTGGGCTTGGCAGTTGGCTGACAGACTGAACCAGCACTTCTGCGATGGGCGTTTATAAACATTCCTACTGTTTCTCCAGGGCCTTTAAGATGACACACTTTTCTAACGTTTTGGTGTCAGGACCACTTTACACTCTTTTTTTTTTTTTTTTTTAATATATTTTATTGATTTTTCACAGAGAGGAAGGGAGAGAGACAGAGAGTTAGAAACATCGATGAGAGAGAAACATCAATCAGCTGCCTCCTGCACATCTCCCACTGGGGATATGCCCGCAACCAAGGTACATGCCCTTGACCGGAATCGAACCCGGGACCTCTCAGTCCACAGGCCGACGCTCTATCCACTGAGCCAAACCGGTTTCGGCCACTTTACACTCTTAATAGATTGAGAAGATCATAGTTAATATGTAAGTTTTTGGTTGGTTGGTTTGTTGGTGTTTTTTCATTGAGAAGAGAGGCATTTTTACAAATCTCTGTAGTGTCTGGCTTCCAGAAGAGATGGGCTCTCATTTCTATTCCTGGTTTCAGTCTGCTGCAATGTGCTGTTTGGTTGAAGTACGTTGAGGGGAATCTGGCCTCACAAAGGTAATTAGTTGGGAAAGAAAGAAGTTTTTAACAGCCTTTTCAGGTGGTATGGATGTGCTTTGATACCACAGTGAAACTTGACAAGCGGTAGTGTCTTACAGTTTAGCTGCAGTGAGGAATCTGAAACTGTATCAGTGAACTTTTACTTTGGCACATTAAAATTTACTGGTTGCCCTAGCCAGTTTGGCTCAGTGGATAGAGGGTTGGCCTGTGGACCGAAGGTCCTGGTTCAGTTCTGGTCAAGGGCATGAACCTTGGTTGCAGGCTCCTCCCCGGCCCAGCTTGTGCAGTAGGCAACCAGTCGATGTGTTTCTCTTACATCAATCTTTCTTCTTTCTCTCAAAAAAAAAAATCAATGGAAAAATATCCTCAGATGAGAATAAAAAAAAAACTTCACTGGTTTCTCCAGCTTTAATGGATCTTTTGCTCATGGATGATTTTGTAAAATATTGGTTCATTAAGTTGTAAAACTTTCCAAATGTTGACACACTTGGTTAGACATTTTTTTTTATTAGACAATTTTTAAAAAATCACTTTTATTTTTGCTGTCAGCCTCATCAGATAGCCTTTATTTGGAAGTTGTTGAGCTCATAGTGGCAGATAGGAGTTTTTTGTTTTGTTTTAAGATACAAATTTTATAAAAGTCTAATTTTTGCTTAAAAGCTCAAATTTTTCTTTGGCAGCAAACACTGTTAGTTGCTTTCATTGAAGTGTAACAGCCTGGCTTCATTCATTTTTGAGAAAATGGCTGCTAAATGCCTAAATCTAAATGTCCATAGTTTTTGTGTCTGTCATTTTTTTTTTCCAAGTAAAAATGGTGTTTTGTGGAAAAACCGCTATTCTTTTATTTTTAATTAATTAATTATTTATTTATTTATTTTTACTGCAAGTGTGTGGTTTCAAAGAATACAATGACTAGGTACAGTTTGGTGCCATTGCCTGATTGATGCCAAGTTGTCAGTAGTTTTACCTGGCATTGTTTTTGCATCATTGGTGTAAATTTCAACTCAGTGGTAAAGGCAAGTAGCATCTTAGTGTTATTAAGAAAATAGCTTTGACCTGTGAGCTTCCTGAAAAGGGAAGAGAGGTCTTGGTGAGAGGGAACCTCATATTCTCAGGTGTGTTGGGACCAATAAGTAAAAAATAAAACAACTGCTACCCTCCACCCAACTGTAGGTAAATTTAAGATTAGCCTAAGGCCAGGCATGCTATTTCCTGGTATTCCTTCGAAGGCAGAGTTATTCCCTGTGGCAGGAAGCTGTAGAGGCTGACAGTGAGTGAAGAGTTCACTGAGTGACATTCAAGACTCAAGCCTGCCTTCCTTACCTCTCCCTGCTGCAGTGTTAGTGTCTGTCTCTCGCAGGTGACCCCGAGAGTGTGGCCGGGGAGTATGGACGGCACTCCCTCTACAAGATGCTTGGCTACTTCAGCCTGGTGGGGCTTCTGCGTCTGCACTCCCTGCTGGGGGATTACTACCAGGCCATCAAGGTGCTGGAGAATATCGAACTGAACAAGAAGGTAATTAACTGTTCCTCGGCCTGTCTGCATCTGTTAGGGCAAATACAAGGGAGGGGAAAGAGGACTCCTGTTCCCTAGGCCAGTTGAAAATTGAGACCCGGGAAACCACTGCAGTGAAAATCTGAACCTGGACAAGGTGGTTTCTCTTTGGTGTTTACTTAAAATATTCGGTCGTCTTTTGATTCTGTTTCCAAAACAGAATGATAATGCCAGGTATTTACTATCCCAAGTTTCACTAGTCTTAATTAACAAAAGACTTGGTCCTAAGGTGGTATAAATAGTAATATGATTAGTTATGGTTGTTTTGCCTAGCCACATAAAAATCGATACCTTTTTGTTTGACTTATGTGTCTGTCTTCTAATTTATCTGTTCCTTTATGGGGCTTATTTACAAAAGCAAGGAATAGAAAGCGAGGAAGAATACAAAAGTGAGGTGTAGAATGTTTAGAGCTGAAAGATTTTGGGATCACTTGGTCCAGTCCCTTTGTTACAGCTAAGAAAATGGAGGCCTCAGGTCACATAACGAATTGGTGAGTGGTGGATATAATGCTCAGGGCCTCTGACTCCAGCTGACACTAGGCCCCATTCACTTTCAGATCCTGTCTGGGATGAATTGGTTTTGGGCCTCATGGGTGCTTCTTCCATTTCCTTCCACAGAGCATGTACTCCCGAGTGCCCGAGTGCCAGGTCACCACATACTATTATGTTGGTTTTGCATATCTGATGATGCGTCGCTACCAGGATGCCATCCGGGTCTTTGCCAACATCCTCCTTTACATCCAGAGGACCAAGAGCATGTTCCAGAGGACCACATACAAGTATGAGATGGTAAGGGGGCTTCTGACTGTTTTTGGTAAATGCCATCCAAACTTTTGTTATTTTAGTATACTTTTTCAGCACAATGATTTCGTTATGGCTGGTCTACTCTAGGAGTTTTTGTTATGTCTATTAACTCAGATCGTGAACACTTTGATAAGGACAGTGCCTTTTAACCCCAATATATCCCCATCAGTGCCTACACTTATTTATTCAGCAACAATTTGCTGAGTGTTCTCTGGGCTGTGGGTGTTTAAAAATGAGTTAGGTGATGAGGGTATTGTGCTCAGGCAGTTTGCCATGGGGGAGGATGGGTCCAAGGACATGCATAGAATTGGGAGGAGCTTTTAGGCCAAGCAAAGCTATGGAGACTTGGAAGTGTATGGTGATGTAGCAGCACAGTAAACCATTTTGGCTAGAGAGCGGAAAGTAGTCAAATTGGGTGTTAGATTCTGGGGTAACCTTCATTACCCAGCTGAAGTATTTAGTCTTTGTCCCATAGGCATTAAGATACTATCGAAGGTTTCTGGGTGAATTGATCATAACTGGTGTGGGAGGCTTGACCTGCTAGTAATGAGTGTGGCAGACTGGAGAGACTGAGAATTACCAGGAAAGAATCCAGGAGACAACTAAGGAGTAGGCTGGAATTGAGTAGAGCCAGAAGAAGGCTTGGGGAAGACATTGGGAAAGTTAACTGAGTGGTGCAAGACAAAGGGGGAAGTCAAGGGTCTGTGAAGTGCGCTGGGGAGAATGGTGGGGACCTCGGAAAGTCCATTTCTTTTGACCCTACTCCAATCTCACCCTCACCCCCAGATCAACAAGCAGAATGAGCAGATGCATGCGCTGCTGGCCATCGCCCTCACCATGTACCCTATGCGTATCGATGAGAGCATTCACCTCCAGCTGCGGGAGAAATACGGGGATAAGATGCTACGCATGCAGAAGGGTGACCCACAGGTCTACGAGGAGCTTTTCAGCTATTCCTGCCCCAAATTCCTTTCTCCTGTAGTTCCCAACTACGACAATGTGCACCCCAACTACCACAAGGAACCCTTCTTGCAGCAGCTGAAGGTGTTTTCTGATGAAGTGCAGCAGCAGGCCCAGCTCTCAACCATTCGTAGCTTCCTCAAGCTCTACACCACTATGCCTGTGGCCAAGCTGGCCGGCTTCCTTGACCTCACAGAGCAGGAGTTCCGCATCCAGCTTCTTGTCTTCAAGCACAAAATGAAGAACCTGGTGTGGACCAGCGGCATCTCTGCCCTAGACGGCGAATTTCAGTCAGCCTCTGAGGTTGACTTCTACATCGATAAGGTATGGTCGCCCCTTGGGCTAGGTTCTCTGGGCCACTTTCTGTTCATGCATTAGCAACAAATATTTATTGAGCTCCCACTGTCTTCCAGTCATGGTTCTGGGTATTTGGGATACATTGGTGAACAAAATCAACAGAGATTTCTGCACTTTTGCTAACATTCTAATTTTAAAGAATAGACAGTAAACATTGTAATTAAGCAAAAAATAAGGTTAGAAGTTGCCAAGTGCTATGGAGTCAGGGTAGTGGTGGAAAGCATGGGTTGCAGCCTGGCTGGGTAGCTCAGTTGGTTAGCATTGTTCCAATATGCCAAGGTTGTGGGTTCAATCTCTGGTTAGAGCACATACAAGAATCAACCAATGAATGCATAAATAAGTGGAACAACAAATTGATGTTTCTCTCACTGTCTTGCCTGTGTCTAAAATCAATAAATAAAGGGGGGGGGGGCGGTAAATTCTTTAAAAAAAAAAGAAGAAGAAGAAGGCACAGTTGCAGTATTAAATAAGGTGCTCAGGATAAGCTTTGTAGAGAAAGTGAAATTGAAGTTAAGACTTGAAGGAGGTGAGGAAATTAGCCAAGCAAATATTTGATTGAAGAGCATTTCAGGCTGAGGGAGCCTGAACTTTTTATAATGGAACTAGGGGCCCAGTGCATGAATTCGTGCACCTTGAAAGGAACTGTGGGCCGAGAGGCTGCGGTGGACACAGGGGTGGGTCTCGGCCCATCCTCCCCACCCCTATCCAACCCTTCCCACCGTGGCTCCTGGTCTTCTGTCTGCTGGCAGCTCTGCTCCCGCCGCCACTGCTCCCATGTGCTGACAGCGCTGGCCCCGTTCACACCCGCTGATGGCGTGGTGCAATTGGGGCCAGCGCCGGCAGTGGGTGCGAGTGGCGGCTGCTGGCCCCAATCGCCCCTCAGGAGCAGGGGGAGGTGGAGAAGCCCTCAGGGGCGATCAGGGCTGGCAGCCACGGCTCGCACCCGCTGGCGGTGCCGTGTGATTGGAGCCAGCGCCGGGCGCGAGTGGTGGCACTGGTAGCGGGTGTGAGCACCAGGCGGTATTGCGGGAGCAAAGAATTTTCAGTAACCACCAGAGGCTCTCCCTGATGACGGTGACCAGCGCCCTGCTTTCATCTGGTGCCCCCGCTGACCTCCACCATCCCGCTGCGGCCGACACCCGCCATGTTCTGTGCTCTGCCACCTGCTGCCAATGCCTGCTATGTTCCATGCATGCCTCCTGGTGGTCAGCGCACGTCATAGCGACTGGTTGTTTGGTTGTTCCTCTGTTCGGTCTATCTGCATATTAGGGTTTTATATGGATAGATAGATTACAGTGTATGTGCTCTTTTTGTTGTTGTAAATCCTTACTAGAGGATATTTCCCCTTTGGTTTTTAGAGAGAGTGGAAGGGAGGAGGATAGACAGAGAGAAACAGCCATGTGAGAGAGACACATTGATTGGTTGCCTCTCGTACACACCCCACCAGGGATTGCAGGGCGAGGGATTGAGCCTGCAACCGAGGTATGTGCCCTTGTGTGCCCTTGCCAGAACTGAACCTGGGACCTTTCAGTCCACTGGCCAACGTTCTATCCACTGAGCCAAATGGGCTAGGGCCAGTATGTGCTCTTTTTGTGTCTAGCCTCTTTTGTTCAACGTTACATTTGAGAGAATCACATCCAGTGTTGTGTGTAGCAAAAGTTCATTCATGTTCATCGCTCTATTCAATATCTACCTTAATTTTTGACTGCCTTTTTTTTTTTTTTCATTCTTGCTGCTAATGGACATTTGGGTGGTTTTGGCTATTGCAAAAAGTGCACATAAAGCTTTTTGGGGTAGCTGTCAACGGTCCATTTAAGTTTTTGGTTTTGGGTTTTTAAGCCTTCCTTATGCTTGTGTATGCACAAGCAGTATTGCGGTGGTTTCCTCTCTGGAGGAGAGGAGGGTTGAGGAACAGAATTGGTTTTCCCTATTGGGATTTTAAGTTCAAGTTGGACATTTTAATGTCCTAGTGAGGTTTTTTAGAGAAATATATTGTTTTATTTTCTTGAGTTTTTTCCCCAGACTTAAAATATGCTTGATTCCTAGAGTTGTTTTTTCTATAAAATATCACTTTCTCCTTTACTTCCCCCATATGTATACACTCACAAGTTAAGAAAATGTTCTTGTTTTCCTTTTCTTTTTTTGTCTTTTGCTCTTTCTCTCTTTTTTTTTGTCTGTGTGTGTAGACCTCACTCTGTTCTCCATGTCTCTTAAACCCTTCTTCCATCTTCTTGTTTCCTTTATTCTGGATAACTTTGTTTTGACTGATCATTCTATCCCTAATTAATCTCTTCAGCTCTATTTCTTGCTTTCTGTAATTCTTTCTTGCTCATGGTGCAGTGTGTCCTTATGTGCTTGAGTATTTTTTACTACAGAGGGTTCATTTGACCTTGAAAAACTATTTGTTGACATTCTTTGAAGGCTAGGGTGAATATTTATTTCTCTAGAGCTTATTTGTTTTTTCCTCTTAAACTTGCCTAGAGATGTTATTGGTCTGGGACAGTGGTCGGCAAACTGCGGCTCTTTGGCCCCTTGAGTGTGGCCACAAAGTTTCAATCGCACTGTACGTGCATGCCTGCACGTGGTATTTTGTGGAAGAGCCACACTCAAGAGGCCGCAGTTTGCCGACCACTGGTCTGGGACCAACATAGACTGAGCTTACAAGACTGTGGTTCCCTGGATCAACCCGGCGGCAAGCTTAGGCTGCAGATTATCAGAAGAATCACCTGTGTTTCTGATGTCTCGGGGATGGGTCTTCTTTCTTTATTCACCTCTCCACCCTTGGAGAGCATTGCTTGGTGTCAGGAGTGGGATGGCGGGTCTCTTCTGGTTTATGTTTAGCTTGAAGATGCAACCTTTTAGGATCCCAGCATTAGAAGGAGGGTCTTCTGTTAGCCTGGCCCTGGCCTTGGTTTATCTCTAATTTATCCAAATTTTCTAGGGTTAGCAAATGCCTTCCGCACAGATGGGGCTTCTATGCTTTGCTTACGGAATAGTTCTTCATTCTTTTTTCAACTCTGTAATGCTTTAAGGAGATCTAATTTATTCTTCATTTTTAGGTGTTTTAAGAAAGTGTGTTTATCTAAACATCATTAATTTTTTGACAGTGTTTTAGATGACTATTAACATATTCACAGTGTTGTGTAGCCATCATCACTAATTCCGCACTATTTCCATTACCTCCAAAAAGAAAATCCCTGCAGTCATTCCCAGTTCACCTAATCTCTGGCAAACCAGGAATCTGCTTCTGTCTCTGGATTTGTCTCTTTCTAAGATTTCATATAAATGGAATCACAAAACATGTGACCTTTTGTGTTTGGCTTCTTTCATTGAGCATATTTTTAAGTTTCATCCAGGTTGTAGCACGTATCAGTACTTTATTTCTTTTATGGCTGAATCACATTTTGTTGATTAATTATTTGATGAATAATTGAGTTTTCACTTTCTGTCTATTGTGGATAACACTGTTACGAATATTTGCAAACATGTTTTTGTGTGAACATATTCTCTTGTGTATATACCTGGTTGCCAAGTCAGTTTGGGTAGAGAGTGTTTTGTTTTTTTAAATATTTTTATTGATTTCAGAGTAGAAGGAAGAGGAAGAGAGAGAGAGAAACATCATTGATGAGAGAGAATCATCGATCAGCTGCCTCCTGTAAGATCCAGCCTGTGACCTCCTGGTTCATAGGTCCACTGAGCCACACCAGCTGGACTGGGTAGTTTGTTTTTGAAAGCTCATCTTGTTAAACATAGTCCTCTCATTTAGAGTTTATGGCTTTTGGAAGACTTGGTGTTTGTCAGAATTTAGCTGTCCTTGACATGAACAGACTCACCAGAAGAAGAAACACATCAGCAGTGGAAAGTTTTTCAATGTGTTTTCTTCTTCTTTTGTTGTTGTTGTTATTGTTTCAATGTGTTTTAAATCCTGCTTTTAAAAATCAAACAAAATTGTTGGTCCCTTGTGGTGTCACATCAACTACCTAAAGTTCTTTTTCAGTTTATTCCCAATGGCTTACATATACACATTCTTTGGTAATATCAGTAACCTGCTGCATACCTGTGTAATATCTTAGTGACCCGATGAACTAGTCCCAAATATCTGGGTAGTCTTCAATAAAACACTTCTCCCAAGAATTAGCAACTTGGTTATAATTAATAAGATTTTGCTATGAGATTTAGATTAAATTAACTATAATGTGAGTCAGTCCCAAATGCAAAAGGTTTTAACTGCATGTTTTGTTTTTATTGTTTCTCTTCCTGGTTCAGGTTTGTCTTTGGCAAAATGCTGCTTTTGGGGCTTGAGGGTGGGTGTACTTTCTCTCATCCCTGACTTAAAAAAATCCTGTCAAAGATTCAGAAAGTTCTTGGGTCTTAACTTGGATTATGTAGGAACTTACAGGGAAAGTGGTGTTCGACAAAATATTTTGAGCTTAAGAACAAAATGTAAAATCTTGGCTAATTTGCAACCCGTGTATGAGGATGAAATGCTGTTTTAAATGTTTTTAATTGCCAAAAGATTTGTGTTCATTGAAGAAGACTACAAAATAAAAATAATGAGTTAGCAAGAAGAAAATAAAAATCGGTCATCTACAAAGAGCTGCTATTAACGGGAAAAGCACTTTCTGGGTTTATCTAGCAATTAGCATTGTGATTATCTGCAAGTATGTAAGTGGCTCCGCCGCACCGCTTTGATCTGCCTTTGCTTTTCCCACAGGACATGATCCACATTGCAGACACCAAAGTTGCCAGACGCTATGGGGATTTTTTCATCCGGCAGATTCATAAATTTGAGGAGGTGAGAGTTCTGAGAGAGGTGTCTGGGCTGGGGACAGAAGTTAGGAACTAGGTGGGAGTTTTAATCTTTTTCTTTTTTATTTTCAAGAAAGCCCCAAACTGACCCTTGAAGTTTCTGAGCTAGACTGGCTAGCTGCTTAGGGTTTGGGGAGTGGGTTGGGCCTGTAGGAGTTGCTGTGTCAGCCTTCTCTGGAGCATCTCTTTCCAAGATCTCCCTCTGCGGGTGGCCAGCAGCCCTGCCTCCCTCCGTAGTATTTCCTAATATGGGTGGATTCACTGCCTGCTCTTACCCTCCCTCCCCATTTGGCAGTTATTTTGCAACTTAGACAGGTCTGGCCAGCTCCGCAGGCAGAGGACAGGGAGCAGCTCTGTTTTGACAGACTTGGTGCATTCCATGTCTTGCCCAAGGAGAGGTCTTGTGGGTCAGGCCAAACACTACTAAGGTAGTGGGTCTCTTTTTGTCCTGGTGCTTTGAGTCACCAGCAGAGGTCACTGCTCTGCTGTGGTCCATGCCACCAGGCTCCTGCAGGGTAGTAATACAGCCCTGGCAAGAATTGTGAGAGGTCCTGTGAATATCCGGTGGAGGACCTCTCTGGGCCTTTCCACAGAGTAGCTGCCCACACTCACATCAGCTTCCCCCTCCCTGACTTCAGAGGGCCGGCCTGGAAGCCTTTGCCCTGGTGATCACACATGCCGTAGGACAAGGCTTATCTCTCCTTTTTCTCTTCTAGCTCAATCGAACTCTGAAGAAGATGGGACAGAGACCCTGAGGGCATTCACACTCACATTAGTCATGAACTTATTTTGATGTCGTCGGTGGGGAGTGATTTTGCCACGGTGGAGCTTTTACCCAGCTCAGTCGTCAGCCTGTCAACCGAGTTGAAGTTTATTTGAGTCAAGGACTGAAATGTTTTCAGTAGGTCTCAGTAAAGGATCTTCTTTGGAGCCAGATTTGTCATCTCATTATTGTTGGGGAGTGTTTGTGGATGAGGGCAACAATAGGTAATTTCCCATGTGTCACGATGCATCAGTTATTGGTGTGTTTGGGTTTTTTTAAGTCTATTATTTTTAAAATATATATATATGTTTTTATTGATACCAGAGAGGAAGGGAGCTATAGAAACATCAATGATGAGAGATCCACTGGGGATTGAACCTGCAATCCAGGCATGTGCTCTGACCAGGGAATCAAACTGTTACCTCCTGGTTCATAGGTCAATGCTCAACCACTGAGCCATACTGGCTGGGCAGTTACTAGTGTTTAAATTGAATTATTTAATCCCTTTATTCGTAAAGTACCATACAATCTATAGGGCGTTTTCACTTTCAGTATCTTATTTGCACCTCACAAGAATCCTGTGAGCATGCAAGTTAGTGGAAGTGCCACAGAACCCCTCCTACTGCCAGGAACTGTGCTAAGAGGAATCCATGTACATTGCCTAACCTTATAGCTCAGGTTTAGCAGTAGTTACCCCATTTTATTGATGAGGAAACAGACTCAGGGAGTTAAGTGACTCAATCAAGCTCACATAGTTATACAAAAAGCAAGAGTTGGCTCCAAATGACTACATTTTTCTACTGTCTTCTCTGGCCAGGTCTTATGATTCTTCCCACTGGAAACCCATTCATGTGGTAATTACTATTGAATACTATAGTGGGTTGAATACTGGTCCCCAAAAAGATATTCCACATCCTAACCCCTGGATCCTGGCAATGTGACGTTTAGAAAAAGTTCTTCACGTTTGTAAGTTAAGGCTCTCAAGATAAGATCGTCCTAGACTAGCCAGGTGGCCCCTCAGTCCTCTGACACATGCCATTGTAAGACACACAGACACGAGAAGGCCACGTGAAGACAGGCAGAGACTGGAGTTAGGCAGCCTGCAACCACCAAAGCTGGGAGAGGCAAGGAATGGTTCTCCCTGAGAGCTGACACCTTGATTTGGGGCTTTTGGCCTCCAGGACTGAGAATACGTTCCTGTTTTAAGCCACCAAGTTCATGTAATTTGTTACAGCAGCTCTAGGAACCTACTGTGCCGGGCACGCTTTAGGATTTTATGCAGAGGTTGGATCCTTTTCCTCCAGGTGAGCCTGCAAGGCACTGCTAGGCAAGGGGGAAATGGAAGTGCATAAAAGACAAAATCCCTAAAAACAAATGACATTTAAAAATTTTTAAATTAAAAAAAAAAAGCTCTGGTCAGTGTGAGAGGCAACTGATCGTTTCTCATATTGATATTTCTCTCTCTCCTCTCACTGCCCCCGCCCCCAAACCCCTGCCACTACACTTTCTCTAAAATCAACAAAGAAAACACATCTTCCTCAGGTGAGGATTTGAAAAACAAAACAAAATCCCTGTCCTCATGGGTTTAAATTTTAATGAGTGGAGACAGGTGATAAACCATATTTTGTGTGTTGGATGGGGATACATGTTCCAGAGAAAAATCAAGGGCAGGAGGTACCATTTGGAATAGGATAGTCCGAAAACAACACATTGATTGGTGTCTTTTGGGCAGATACGTGAAGTTGCGTATACCCAGGGACACCGAGTGCAAAGGCCCACGTTTTGTGTGTTGAGAGAAGGCAGTGAAAAGGTCAGTTGGAACAGTGAGCAAAGGAGAAGGAAGGGTGAGGTGACACTCCCAGGCATGTGTAGGGGAAAGCCATTCTTCACCAGGGAGGTTACAGAGCTTGGTCCAGGTTCCCAGAGCTAAAGAGCCAGGATCAAACGGGGTCAGCGCAGTTCTAAAGCCTGCACTGTCCTGGGATCCATCCTACAACTCGGCCCCCCTCCCAAAGGAAGGAAAAACACAAGCGGCCTCTGAATAAGTAATAAGTCCAAACATTCATGGTGCTCTTGGTAGCTTTCCAAGCACTCCATTTCTTACCTTACTGGGTCCCAACAGTGCAGAGTTGGGATCCTGCCAAGCATTTTGATTGCCAGGCCATTGCCAGCCAGGCCTCCTTACCCTCCACAGTGCCTTCTTCCCTGGTTCCCTGGCCTAAAGGACGGCCTATCCAGTACCATCTCTTCTGCCCCCACTACCGGTCCTGACATTTAGCTGTGGTGGCTCACAGGCATTCAGATCCACCTGAGCAGCCCCAGGGTTAACGCTTTGAATTCAACACCAGAGTCTCCTGTCCCCATTGTGGAAATTAAGCCAGATCAAGGTGTGCTGACACAGCCTCTCAGCACTCCTCTCACCTTGCTGGGAGATGGGCCGTTGCAGGAGCCCAAGGTCACGGACACGGTGTATGTGCCCAGTTTGGGGCCATTTCCCAGTGGCTTGGATCAGGTCCAGGGGCAGTGCTGGCCAGCCAGCAGCCCTTGTGAGGGGACAGGCACAGCTGAACTCCGCCTGGTACTTACTGCGCTAGGAATGCAGGGCATTCAGCAGCTGCAGCCAACTCGCAGGGTTTTTATTCTTGCTGCCCAGAGTGGAGGAAGTAGGTTCATAACCCTCCCATGATGAAAGGAGTGAGGGTATTGTCAACTAAGGAGTGGGGAGCTCCGGGTGCTCCCAGCGCCCTAAAGTTCCCGCACCCGCAGAGTGTGGACTTGGGCTCGGTCAGACCTGGGTTTGAATCCTGACTCCATGTACTGGCTGTGTAATCAGGGGCCAAGTTATGTAGCTTCTCAATGCCTCACTTTCCTCGCCTATAAAATGGGGGTAGTGCCAGCCTCAGGGTTGTTCTGTTGGTTAAATAATATAAAGTTCTAGCACAGCACCTGGCCTTAGGGTGTGATTAGGGAATGACAGTCATTATTATTAGCTGTCTGCGACATGAGAAATCAGTCACAGGTGATAGAGACAGAAAGGTCGTGTGTGGATCTGCATGGCTACTTCGTGGTAGAGCTGGGGCAGCCTCCAGACTCACCCACATGGGGATCTCTATTCCTCTAGGGACCGAGGGCAGCCCGTGTCGAGACGATGCAGAGTCCGGTCCACGGAGAGGCTGCGGCACTTGTCCAGCGTAGGCCAGTGGCAGAGGAGCTGGCTCGCACAGCAGGCAGCAGGCAGCAGGCACGGGGAGGGGCAGGGACTGCAAGAGCAACTTGGGATGTTACAGAGGACAGGACTTGGCAGTTGGTCAAGTGGGGGTGGTGGGGAGGGAGAGGCCCAGACCTCTGGCATCCGAAGCTGGGGAGATAGTGGAGCCACTCCGAGATGGGGTGGGTGGAGCAGGTTTGGAACAGGAGGCCTATGCAGGTGGGTAGAGAACTGAGGTTACACATGAGTTGGAGGTGCTTATGAGACATCCTGGTGGAGATGCCCAGGGTGTAAGCATTTGGGCAGAGGCAGTGAACAGCTGGGGCTGGAACCCTGGTTGTCAGACCCCAAAGCTAAGAGCAGGTTCCTCGCCACATAGACCGGCCTCTGGGGGCCTCGGCTTTCTTTCACCGTGTCTCTCGCTGGCTTCCTCATACCCTGAACTACAAGCCCAAGATGGGGTTTCTCTTTCCAGTATGGCCTTGACCTTAGGTGGCTGCTGACCACCTTCTCCTCTGCAGAATGAGGCAGCTGTTGTCCAAGGGCCTGCAGTTCTTGAATTCTGGGTTACATCCAGAATTGGGCCAGGCGCCCCGGGAGCACCTGAGAAAAGAGGCAGCACGTGGGATCAATGGTCTTTCCAGTGAAAAGACTGCAGAGTGAATACAGGAAGTGAGCGAACCAGGGTTCAGTGAAACACTGTAAGGGTACAGCAGGGCCTGAATAACATTGTTTTGTTACAAAGTTGATGAGGGGAAAAAATCAGTTCCCAGCGAGGTCACTCCTTGTGGAGTTTGCACATTCTCGCATGTCTGTGCAGGTTTTCTTCAGGGACCCGCTTCCTCCCACATCCCAAAGACGAGCTCGCTAGGGGGATTGGGGGCCTACGTGATCCTGATCTGAGTGAGCGGAGGTGTGCGTGAGTGCTCCCTGCCAGGGAAGGGCGTCTTGTTCAGGGTGGGTGGGTCCTTGAGTGGCTGGGAGAGGCCACCCGTGACTCTGAATTGGAATAAAAGGGTTAGAAAATAATCCTCTTAGTTGTTTTTATTAATCTTTCTTAAATGAATGGATAGCTTACATTTGTTTAAATGTTTAATATTAGAAGTGTTGGGGGGACTTGTTTAGAAGTTTGGCGATATTTCTGTGACCTGAAATAGGCTGTAGGAACTTAACTGTTGTTTCAATTAGCTGATAGTAAGTAAAACTGGTTCCATTATACATTATTTCACTTAAAGTTGCAGTTTCCAAGAACCTGTTGGCAACGTTAAGTGAGGATTTACTGTATGAATAAGTGATGAAATGTGCCTTAAATCCTTTCTAGAACATAGAGGTGTAGAATGAATAAATGATGAATGTATGCACTGTCCAGCAGTCTCTTAGCAAATGAAAACCGGCTATGCTGTCACTGCTCTTCCTAACAGCGGTCCTTCATCACCGCCCAGCCTGCCTTGCACATGGAGAGGGGCTGGAGGATGCTATGCTGGGGGTCAGGAGCTGGGGGTCAGGAACCCGCCTCCGGTGCGGCAGGGGGAGGTGGAGTTGGGAAGGCATCAGGAAGAGGCTGAGAGGGAGGCAGGGGCTGCAGTTTGAAGATCCACAGCCTGACCTGCAGTTTCCTGAAGTTTTCCGGAAGGAGGAGGGCATGGGAAGCAGCAAATCATCCGGGTTCCTGTGGCTCCACATTCTTGTCAAGCCTGCAGCTGAGAATTGCAGCCTTTTCTTACTTCTGGCCCCACCCTGTTCCTCTCCAGCAACTTGATCAAGGTCAAGGTACCTCCCTCCTACCCTCCCTCTCACCCCCATATCTTTCCCTGGGGCCAGTGGACACGGGAGTGTGGACTTTGCTCTCTGGTCACGGTTGGGAAGTGGCAGGGAACTTAGGTTCACCTTGATGCTGCGCCCGTAGAAGCTGGGAGATTTCAGGCACGTTGCTTACCTCCTCAGCCTCTGCTTCCTCATCAGTAACCTCCCCAAGGTGCCTGGCCCTGCTAGTCTCAGCATATAAAGCTGCAGAGTGTGATAACATGATGTGATTCACATCCGTCCTGGCGTGTTGTTTACCTGGAGAGGAGGTGTTGTGTGCCCTCACTAACCTCTATGCTACTTAGAGGAAAAAGCAACTCACGCTTAGAGCTTCCACAGACAAGTCTCACTTTCTGTTTCAGACAGGAAGAGCCGCCTTGCTCACGGCTCGGTGTGCACACTCAGGTCCTTTTCTAGTGTCTGACGGGCTGTCACATGGTCTGACCTGGCTAACTGCAATCCCTCCGGTCTGACAGCCCTTCCTGGTCACTCGGGCCTCAGAGGAGAGGTGTCAGGAGGCTCAGAAATCATTTCCTGTCTCCCTCCAGCCTCCCTCCTGTCCTTCCTGCGGATCTCTGCCCTGAGCCTCCTGTTTAGCAACAGGAGCTCAACTATTAGTGTCTTGAATACTAGATCAGCCCGTAGCACCCACCTGCTAGTCTGCTGGGGGAACCCCAGAACCAGCGTGTTTATTGCAGTTGGAAGTGAGATGGGAGCATTGTGGGTGGGCCTCTAGGACTGTGGAGCTGGGGTTCCTGGGAGGGTTCTTGCTCACCAGGCTCATAGCTACATAACCGTGAATGAATTTACAGTGAAAACTAGGTGTTCAGTGAACTGGACACAATACCTGCCTCAGTACACCAGGTACACATCTTTGCGGTGGGAGTTTTTTGTGAAGTGATAGACGGAGTCCTTCTTGACTGCAGCTGTGTGGCTTCAAGCAGGCTCTGCCCTCTCACAGCCTTATCCTCATCAGTACACGGAGATAATGTGATAGAGTTGTGAAGAGTCAAAGAGACCTGGCTGGTGTGGCTCAGTGGTTGAGCATCAATCTATGAACCAGGAGGTCCCGGTTCAATTCCCGGTCAGGGCACATGCCCAGGTTTTGGGCTCAATCACCAGTGTGGTGCATGCGAGAGGCAGCCAATCAGTGATTCTCTCTCATAATTGATGTTTCTATCTCTCCCTTTCCCTTCCTCTCTGAAATAAAAAAACATATATTTAAAAAAAATAATCAGCCCTGACCGGTTTGGTTCGGTGGGACTGAAGGGTCCCAGGTTCGATTCCAGTCAAGGGCATGTACCTTGGTTGCGGGCACATCCCCAGTAGGGAGTGTGCAGGAGGCAGCTGATCGATGTTTCTCTCATCGATGTTTCTAGCTCTCTATCCCTCTCCCTTCCTCTCTGTAAAAAATCAATAAAATATATTTTAAAAAAATAATCAAAGATGTAGTGTAATCAACAGCACACACACACAATGTCTGCCATATGGTTAATGCTCATAAAGGTGAGCTATCAGAATTATTGAGGATCTCACAGTCAAGTGGGGAGAGACATATGTACAAATAAATGCCTCAAAATATGGGCAACTGTTCAAATGCCACCTCCTCCATGCAGCCTTCAGGGATGTACCCTCAGGTGGAAGATGAGAGGCTCCTTCTGGAAGCCCTGTTGCACTTTGCTTAACTCTCCATCACATCCCTTATCTTGTCTTTCTGTGACTGTTTATTGCTGTTTCTGTATTTGTCTCACACACTGATCTGCCAGTCCCCCCAGGGTGGGCATCTGGAAACTCGTGTCTGAAATCAGCAAGGATATCCCCTCTGGGTTCCACTTAATTCTAACCTTAATTCAGACCTGCAGTTTTGGCTTCTGTCTGGGCTTATCAGGGAAGGCTTCAGGGAGGAGGTGATGGCTGAGCTGGGCCTTGAAGCCTGTGTAGGATTTAGAACAGCAGTGATAAGCATTTCAGAGGCAGTCAAAAGGGGCAAGGGACAGTGTGGCAGGTTGAGACCTAATCAGTAGCACAGAGTGTGAGTGTCAGGGGGATGAGATTTACTCCCAGCTCTCCCTCTACCACCTCGGGCAAACACATCCCCTCCTGGGGCTCCAGTCCCCCCTCTCCGGTAGCATGTGGTCCTCTCTGTTCTGGAAGGGTTGTTTGGTTTGGGAGTAAGCAAGCCCACCTGCCCAGTCCCTGGTGGATTTTCCAGAATGTGTCTGTATGTATATGTGGGCAGCGGCAGGGCCTGAGGAGAAAGGCTTGAGATATTGGAGCTATCCTCAGACATAGCTGGGATTCCCAGGGACCGGGCCTCATCTAGGCAGGCTGGGGCTAGGATGTCCTGGCACGCTCAGGGCGCAACTCCGGCCCAGCGAGGACAGAGGAGAGCTGCGAAGCAGCTGCTACTCCTGCACTCAAGCCTCCCACAGGCCTCCTGCTGCCCCAAGCCCCCACTCCTGATGTCCCACAATGCTCCTCTTGTCCACAGCTCTGCCGGGCTGCCCCCCAGGGAGCAGCTCAGAGCCCAGGCCCTGAACAAGGCCCTGAATCCTGGGGCACAGTGGGCAGACCCACACGGAACGTGCAGAGTCCCAGAATCTGGCAGTCAGGAAAGCTTAGAAAAGCCAAGTCCTAGAATTAGAAGACCGCAGGTGCTGAGGCTCCAGGCTGCCTGGACTGCAGGGATGGCCCAGTTCACAAAGTCTCCCTCCCTCATCTCTTCTTTCTTTCACTATAAAGTTATACTTGCTTCATCGGTCTTATTCTCGTCTTGCAGTCAACAGCCCGTGGCCCTACTGCTGTGCGGACAAATTTTCTCTTGTTCATTTGGGACTGTTTTTATTTTTTATTTTTGGGTGGTGGTGGTGGTATTTTGTTTTAAAACTAGAGCCTGGCCCTGGTCAGCGTTGTCCCGTGTACCAAAAGGTTGTGCGTTCCATTCCCGGTCAGGGCACATATCTAGGTTGCAGATTCAATACCTGGTGGGGGGTGTAAGGAGATTTTCTCTCTCTCTCCCTTCCTCTCCCTCCCAAAATGAAAAATAATAATGAAAAATAAAACACCCTACAGCCTGATTTGCTTCTAGCAGCATTGAACCACAAACCATGTGTGTTGGTATGAGAAAGTGAAAATGACTTTTTTCAAGTGTCTGGTTAACAGAATGACAGAGCAAGATGTTAATGATTAATTAGCAACCGATACTGTTTCCTTGTATGTGGCACCTAGAGTAGCCTTAATACTCAGAGACAGAAAGTAGATTGGTGGTTGCCAGGGGCGGGGGGCGGGGGGCAGGGAGCGAGGGGGGGGGAATTGGGAGAGAGTGCCAATGGGTACAGAGTTTGGGGGGCAATGGAAATGTTCTAAGTGAAATAGTGGTGACGGTTGCACAGCTCTGTGAATATACTAAAAACCACTGAACTGTATACTTTAGAAGAGTGAATTTTATGCTATGTGAATTATTTTAAAAAGTTATCTGTTGTTATAAATGCAAACCATAGTGACTTGTAAAAAGTGAGTCAGCCATACCCATCAGTCTCAACCCACAGTTAACCACTGCCTGCGTTTGGGCAAGTATCCTTTCTTCCCGATGAATTAAAATGCCAGATACATGCACCTGTATATGTTTAGATGCATAAATATATGATATATAGAGAGATAATATTGTTTTGCAACAGTGGGATCCCATTATACTTGTTATTCTGCAGCTTGCTTTTCCACTTCTCTTAAGAATGTATTTGCATGACATTCTTTTAATGGCTGCGGGTTTTTCTGTTGTCCAGCTGTGCTGAAACTGAATCACCCGGTCCCGTACTGATGAACATTGAGGCTGTTCCCAGTGCTTTGCTGTGAACAATGAACATCTTTGTATATACATCTCAGGGCCCCGAGATAGTATTTCTGGAGGACAGAAATACTAGAAACAGGCCTGCTGCATGCAAGGGTGGGCAAATCCCTACCTTATCTAGATGTTAACATCAAGCCTTGGACAGGTGACATCCTCATGCAAGGTCTTGAAGTCAGTGGCATAGCGAGTAGGTGGTGGGTGAAATAGGGCCAGCCGGGCATTGCCTCCCACCCCCAGGAACACACACGCCCACGTGGATGCACCAAGTCCACCGGCCTCTGAACAGGTGCAGAATCAGGTGGACTCACAGCCCGAGGTTCTCAGGGCAATGAGGAAATTCATTCCCCCCACAGCCTCTCCAGGTCCCCTCCATGGTGGGTCCGCTCCCTCTTATCTTTCTGAACCTTACCTTGAGATCTGTGTGGGGAAAAAAAATAAACCGTAGGCCGCAGGTCGTGGTTATTCATTCACTCATTCATTCCCAGCGCTCATTCTGGGTTAACTTCTCCCACCCCGTGGTTCTGTGTGTTTTCATCCGGCTTCTGCACTTCCTCCTCACAGCTCTCCTACAAAGCAGGCTGGCAGGGAGCAGGTGCGTGGAAAGCATGGCACCTTGACCCAAACTAGTCAGGGGTCTCCTCTGGATGCCTGTTGATCCTTGGGCTTCCTTTTTCCTTGTCCCCTTATCATGCTGGACAAAAAGTTGCGAGGCGTCTGTCTCGCTCACCAGACTAGCCAGCACTTCCCTTCTAGGATCCTGCCCCACTACTGGGAGACCTGCAGCTGTTTTGAAGGCCACCCTGCCTGTTCCCACGGTCTCCACCACAGCACCTTGCTTTTTTTCTTCGGAGCACCTCCCACCATCATTGATTGGCTGCCTCCTGCATGCCCCACACTGGGATCGAACCCGCAACCTGGGCATGTGCCCTGGCTGGGAATTGAACTGTGATCTGGTTCATAGGTTGATGTTCAACCACTGAGCCACACCGGCCGGACATGGTTTACTTGTTTACTGTTCTTCTTCCCAACTAGAATGTGAATTCCCTGAGGACAGGAGCCCTGTCTTGTTCACCCCCACCTCCTCTGGGCTCAGATGCTCAGTGCTGGTTGAATCCATGTTTGAATGTAAATGCTGCAGAGGTCTGGAAGGCTGTTTCAAACGGACAACCGTGGCCACTTCTTAGGAGGGGCTGCGGTTGAGGGAGACAGTCAAGCAGGAACTTTAGCTTTATTTTACTTTAATAGTTTTATAAGAGTGCATTCACTTCTAATTGATAGTTTAAAAATAAAGCACAGAAGGAAGGGCCCAAAGCCCTCTGTGCTAATCCTGAAATGATGGCCTCACTTTGGGCCCGTGACCTGACTTGTCCAGCTGCCTGTGGCTTCTGACCTCACCTGTAAACATAGTCCCCCCTCCCGCCAGGACCCGGATTTACAGTCTGCACAGCATTTTTCCATCCATTATCTCACCTGATTACCCACAACCCTGGGACACAGGCAAAACAAAGATCATTATCCTGATTCTACGGGGGGGGGAATGGGGGTGTGTAGGGGTGAGTTGTCTGGCCTGTGGTCACACAGCTGTGGTCATGCAGGTTCTTGCTTCCTATCATGATGAGCTGACTCAAATATGAGTTTACAAAACCCACAAAGAAACGGCTAGTGGGAGCCCAGAGGGCTCTGCCATGTAAGCCATAGGGCAATGGGGTCAAGGTCAGACCTGGAGCTGCCTTCAGGGACCTTAAGCTGGTGAGGACAGGGTTTTAATGCGAGTCCTGGTGGACTCTGAAGGCCAAGGTGGGTGCTGGTATCAGGATCCTGAGTCCAAGCCCCCCATGTAATGAGGGCACCTGGAACCCTCCTTTCCCGGAGTTGCTTGCCCGGAGAGGACAGGGCAGGTAGGAGGTGGCCGCACAGGTGGTTAAGGGCCAGGAAGCCTGCCCATGGCAGCCCCTTCCTAGGTAGCCCGAGGGTCCACACTCTGGGCCTAGGAGGTGGCCTTCCAGCCTCAGACAGATCCAGGGTGTGAGGCTGGCCCAGGTTGGCAAGTTGGGGTCCCCCGCCCTGGGTCATCATTGTACCCAGGGCTGGGGCTCAGTGGACCTTTCAGGAGGGGGATTCCCTAAGTCCAGCTCCCTGCTCGATAATTTATTCAAGGCTCAGGTGACAAGCTGGGTATGCAATGCTTTCGATCCATTTTACCACATTTACCAGGTATCAGGTATCAATAGCTAGCATTTATGCGTGATGACTAAAGGGTCAGGCTCATCTTAATCCTCTCAGCCATCTTGTAAAGAAATTATCCCCCCGCAAAAGAAATTATTCCCATTTTTAAGATATAGAAATTGAGGGTTTCAGGGCGGCTCAAGATCACATGGCTGGGTGAGTGGGAAAAGCCAGGATTTGACTCCCAAATCCCTGTTCTTTCCACGCCCCACCCCACCCCCAGGGCTGAGGGGTGACACAGATGACTAAGACCCTTGGGTGGGGTGGTGTAGCCACAGACCTATCCTCGCTAAGCAGTGCGCTGGTCAGAATGACATCACGGCCGTGGCCGGGCAGCCAGCCAGTGGAAGGCTGATTCATCTCGTGGAGGAGAGGCCTTGGGGAGGGGTCGCTTCCCAGGTCTTGGAGGGGGAGCAGAATGGTTCCAGGCCAGACACCTAATGCCCTGCCAGCCAAGGGCCTGCTTCCCCTCCGAGCAGGAGCAGGGCCCCGGTGGGGAGGGGGCGACCCAGAGCCTACACCAGGGTCAGAATTGTGCAGGGCAGGTGGTCAGGCTCCGTCCAGCCCCGGGAGGACACCTGGACTGGTGTGGGGGGAGCATGGAGCCTCCGCGCAGGGTGTTTCGGGGGGTGAGACAGGGTGGAGGCGCCCATTGGGGGGCTCTGGAGGCTGCAGGGAACTGCTCGATTGGCCTGAGGCGGGGAGAAGCCTCAGACCAGGTGCTCGGTGGGTTGAGACGTCAGCGAGGGGGACTTGTAGGTGCTGAGGCCCAGGGATGGAGGCAGGGGAGCGCTCCCGGTGGGCTGCGCGGTGGAGGGGGCGCGGTGGGGGGAGGGGCTCGTCTGCGGTGGGCGCGGAGTGCAGGGCGCCCCGAGTGGGAGGGGTGTCTGTCGGGATCGCTGCGGGGAGGGGCGGTGGGGTGTCGGCTGGGGGTGGGGGTGGGGGTCCGCGTTTGGGGGCGGAGCCGGCGCTGGGTGGGGCGCCAGGCCGCCGCCCCCTCGCCGCTCCGGGCGGCGGGCGGGACCCAGGCCGGCGGGACGCGGCGCCCGGCCGGCCCACAGCGCGGGGAGCGGCGGCGAGTAGGCGGCGGCCGGCCGGGCTGGTCCGGGCAGGTCCGGGCCGGGAGCCGGAGCCGAGCCGGGACCCGCGCCCGAGCCGAGCGAGGACAGCAGGCCCGGCCCCGCCTCCTCCCCGCCCTGCGCCCGCCGGTCGCGCCGGAGTTCGGAGCCGCGCCGGGCAGGGCCGCGCCGCCGCCGGTCCTCGGTCCTCGGTCCTCCGTCCGCGGCGAAGCCTGATCGCGGCGCCCGGGGCCGGGCCGAGCCCGCGCGGCGCATGGCGGGGCCGCGGGGCGCGCTGCTGGCCTGGTGCCGCCGCCAGTGCGAGGGCTACCGCGGCGTGGACGTCCGCGACCTGAGCGGCTCCTTCCGGGACGGCCTGGCCTTCTGCGCCATCCTGCACCGGCACCGGCCCGACCTGCTGTGAGTGCGCGGGCCCCCCGCCCCTCTGTGACGCGGCCGCCGGGGGGGGGGCAGGCGCCGCCCCCAGAGACCCAGACCCCGACCCACCGACGGGCCCCGACGCCCGTGGGGTCCCCGAGACCCCAGCCCGCCCCCCAGGGCCTCGGACCCCGCCCCTGGGCACCCCCACCGGCGCTCCGTTGCCTCCGCGGCGGGCGGTGGGGGTGGGGTGGGTGGCCCCGCCCACCAGGCACTGATTTCCGCCTCAGGGGCTCCCCCACCCCCAGGTCTCGGCTCTTTAAAGGGGGCACCGAGCCCTCTTTGGGGACCCTGTCTTTCCTGCAGTGGCACCCCTCGAATGGAGGCCTTTTCCCTCTTGGGGGGACCCCCTAGCTCTGAGTGCAGTGAACCTCACTTCTCTGACTCCCCCTGGCACGGAGGGAGGAGACCCTAGGGGACAGGGCTGGGCGAATGGAGAAAGGCCCCCCCCCCCCTTAGGACACAGACCTGCCTCGGAGCGTGCGCCCCAAGGTCCTGCTGACCTCAGGGGCGGGGGGGGCGCGTGGAGACGCAGAGTCTGACTGGCAGCCACCAGGGTATGAAATGTCTCCTTCCTCCTTGTCCCCAGCTGCCCTGCGAGGTTCTCATGGGAACATTTATTCAGGTCCCCCCTCCCCCAGAGCAGTGGACTTGGGGCTTCTGTCTCAGCTCCCTCTTCCTTGGGTCCTTGAACCTCTTCCATTCATTCATTCATTCATTCATTCATAAAACACTGAGTAAAGTTGATCTGGTGCCTGCCATTTCTGGTGCTGACAGCGCCCCCCAGCAAGGGTGCCCGATCGGGGGCAGGGTCCAGAGTCTGTGTCTGCTCCACCCCCAGACCTGTCTCCCCAAGGACAGCACCTGAGAGGGCTTTGAGGGAGGAGGGAGGGGGGGAAGGGTGCCTCAAGGATCCGCTGGGCTGGCGCATGCACTTCGTTTACTCTGTGCCACGTGGTGCAGTGTCTGTGGGTGGAGGGTCGGGCCTGGAGGAGAGGACTTTGGGGGTGTGGATGCAGAAGTGAACAAGGTGAGGTGGAGACAGACGTAGGTGGGCCCTGCCTGCTGGGGGGTGCGTGACAACTGCACGAATAGAGGCTGGGTGCTCAGGAGAGGGGGCTTGAAGGACGGAGAAGGGCACCCAGAAGGGAGGGGAGGGCTGGGAGGGGTCTTCTGTTTTGGCTGGGGGGCAGCCGGGGAGGCGGGAGGCAGGGGTGAAGGGACTTGGGTATCACACGGTGCAGGCTGCTCGGTCTGTGCTCAGTGCCATGTCCCAGGTGTCCCTTGGGTAAATCACCCCCCCCACCCCCCCAGGCATCAGCTCCCTCATCTGTAAAGTGGGGTTGACAAGAAGACTGACCTCACAGGCTTGTTGTGAAGATTAAATGAGGAAATGAGCATTCAGTGAACAGTTACTATAAGTAGTGTTATTAGGAGGTTCGGGGATGATGAAAGTGTCTTATTCCTTCATTTATCCAACAAGTAGTGACAGAGTTACTACTCCGCTGGGCACTGTGCCTGGGAATGGAGATAGCAACCAACTAACAAAGAGACAAACCCCGCACCGTCTCCCACGCCTCCGGGAGTAACAGATGCGGACGCAGGGGTAATCATTCCCCGTGGGAAGTGCTCTCTCAGGGATGGGAAGGCCTCCCAGATATCACAGTTTCCAAGGAGACAGCAGGAGCCAGGTCAGGGTGTTCTGGGCAGAGGGGACCCCTGAGCAGAGGAGGTGCAGGTAGCGCTGCTGGGGACCATGGCGCATGGTAGGCGGGCCCGGGGAGTGGCTGGGCCAGAGTGCTTAGGGCAGTGATGGCGAACCTATGACACTTCTGACACTCGAACTCATTTTTTTTGGTTGATTTTTCTTTGTTAAATGGCATTTAAATATATAAAATAAATATAAAAAATATAAGCCTTTGTTTTACTATGGTTGCAAATATCAAAAAATTTGTATATGTGACACGGCACCAGAGTGAAGTTAGGGTTTTTCAAAATGCTGACACGCCGAGCTCAAAAGGTTCCCTATCACTGGCTTAGGGCCTCTGGCTGCCTCAGGAGGGTGCACAGGGCCGTGGGAGCCATGATGGTTTTCAGCAGGGGAGGGATGTGGCCGGAGTTGGTGTGGAATGGAGGGCGGCTCCCCTCCTGAGAAGAGATCTAGGATCTCACCCAGGCGTTCACTTGCAAGGCAGGCCAGTGTTGGGGCTGCCAGCCCATTGCACAGGACAAAAACTGAGGCCCAGTCCCACCTCAGGCACAGAGAGGACCTCCATGAGAGTAGGGCCTGGCAAGCAGCATCTTGAAGTAGCTCCTGGCGCTGTGGGCCCTGCCTCTGAGGGGGGCGGGCTCTGCTGCCATGTTCATTCTCTCTTCCTCCAATCCAGGCACCTTTAAGCTCCCTGGAGGGCAGACACCATGTGGGTTTCATTTCTGTGCCCTTCATCTCTCCCAGAGCCAAATACAACTTCCCGGGCCTTTGAAAGTCGCAAAAAATCTGTTACCCAAGCCCAGATGGTGATTAGAGACAGAGATGGGGGTAGGGGGAGAGGCTGGAGGAAGAACTGTAGTGTCTTGCGGGCCTTTACAGTTTTTACGCTGCTTCCAGGATGTCTTCATTCAACAAACATTTATTGAGTGCCTACTGAGTACCGGAACCTATGTACCAGGTAGAGTGTTGGCGACACAGGGGGAATAAAAGCCCACCTTCCTAAGAACACTGCTGGGGAGACTGGAAGAAGTGGCCGAGACAAGCCGCTTTGCCTCATTTGGTCCGGGAACAAGCCTTTGTCTTGGGGGCTTCTGCTGGTGCCCCCTCACCCCCTTCACAGCATCACAGACCAGGAGGCTGAGGGTTAGGAGGTCACATTGCTTGCTAAGGGTCATGCTCTTAGGCAGTGGCAAAGCTAGGGGAGTTAGGGACCCAGCTGAGGGGAGAAGAAAGTAGCCTGGCCAGGGGGTGGCAAAAGGGGGCTGAAGCTCATACACAGCCACCTCCCTTCTGTCCAGTCCATCCAACCTTGGGGCACCTCCCTTCCGGGGTTCTCAGCTAACTGTACCTGGACTCTGCCTGGAGAGGCTAGGGGTCGGAGGGCCAGGGGAGGGTCATGCTTGCCCTCTCCCTGGTCTGTGAGGCCTGCCCTCCCCACCAGCCCGGAGGAGCAGAGCCCCGGCCGGGGCCTGGGAGGACGTGCTGCCTGCTCCAGCCTCTGACCACTGCATCGGGCAGTCAGGCTGCAGTTTTCAGCCATAGAAGGGCAACGACTTGGGCGGTGCACCCAGGAGGCCGCCAGCAAGAAGGCTGGGCTGCCTCCACCGGTGTCAGCCACTCTAGCAGCCTGGAGCCGGGAGGGGGCGAGGGGGATAAATAAAGCCAGCAGGCTGGCCAGCTGTCCCCTCCAGGGTCCCCCAGGCCGGCCCTGCTGCCTCTCACCTGTCTCAGCTTAGAAACTGGGAAAGCCTTCGCCGCTCCCCCAGGAGACGGGGCCCCGGAGTGGCCCAGCAGGGCAGCCAGCTGGCCAGTGCCTGCCTGCCAGCCGCTCCGGAGGCTGTTCTGTTTCCAGTCCAGTTCAGACTTGTTCTGGTCCTGGCCCCGTTAAGAAGCAGCCATCCTCGGGCTGGGCTGGGATTCAGCATGTTGGTGTGGCTTCTCCAGGTTTGAGACGTGCAGTACGAGGACCAGGAATGTGGGTTCCCGGGGCCGGCTGGCTTCCCCTCTGCGGGCCTCAGTGTTCTCATCTGAAACGGGGTAAACAGGCAGAGTTGAAAACAATGTAAATTCAAGACAGGAGCTCCGCACAGCACTGGCGCGAGGTCCTCGATCCACGGATGTCCCTGTTTTTACAAGTATTTGTCCTGGGCTGGCCAGGATGTGGCTTCCTGGGGAAGGGCATCCTGATTCGCAGTGAGGTCAGGGATCTTCAGCCTGGAAGCTTGCACTTGAGCCCTACCCCTTCGAGTGATCTGCATCCTCCGCGTGGGTGCCAGGAGC
This sequence comes from Myotis yumanensis, assembly GCF_028538775.1. NCBI lineage: Eukaryota > Metazoa > Chordata > Mammalia > Chiroptera > Vespertilionidae > Myotis > Myotis yumanensis. The sequence goes on from NW_027223754.1 coordinate 207,814,548, forward strand.
TCAGCCTGTGCCCCCACCGGAAGGCTCAGTCCTCCAGGCATGTGCTGTTGCCTCAGTTTCCTCCTGGCCAGTCCACAGACCCCTCCCCTTGGGATGAGGTCACCCCGCCTGCCCCTTCCTTTGTCCAGTCGCCTCATCAGTGCTCCTCCTCCCCTTTGCCTCTTGCAGAGATTTTGATTCACTTTCCAAGGACAATGTCTTCGAGAATAACCGTTTGGTGAGTCCTCAGATGGATGAAAGCACAAGAGGCTGTGGGGCTGGGCTGGGGTGGGGCTGGATGGGGGTGGGTAAGGGTCTTGCAGGGCAGGAGCTGTGGGAGGGGCTGCCTTGCACTGGGGCCCTGGCTGCTCCTTTCCCCACCCCTGCTCCCCTCTGGCCTGCTTGTCCCTGGAGCACCAGGCCATCATGTGGGTTCAGAGCTGAGGGGAGCTCATGCCCACCCCTGCCCTGGTACCCTCATCCCACTGACGGGCGCCCACTAACCCTGCCTCCTCCCCCCACCCCTGCACCTGTTCCCACCTAGGCCTTTGAAGTGGCCGAGAAGGAGCTGGGCATCCCTGCTCTACTGGACCCCAATGACATGGTCTCCATGAGGGTCCCCGACTGCCTCAGCATCATGACCTACGTGTCCCAGTATTACAACCACTTCGCCAGCCATGGCCAAGGTGAGAGGGGGCAGCCCTTCAGGCAGGCTGGCCCTGGGGCTGGGGCTGGGGCTGGGGCTGCGGCTGGGGCTGGGGCTGGGGCTGGGGCTGGGGCTGGGGCTGGGGCTGGGGCTGCGGCTGGGGCTGGGGCTGGGGCTGGGGCTGGGGCTGCGGCTGCGGCTGGGGCTGGGGCTGGGGCTGGGGATGGATGGTAGTTTTCTGCTCTGCAAACAGTCAGCTGGGGAGGCAGCCCATCACCCATTCACTGGATCGTTCGTTCACTCATTGAAATGCCCTTTGCTGGGGTATAGCTGTGACCAGGTCTCTGCCCCCCGGAGCGCCCAGTCTGGTGGCGGGGACAGATAACAAACACAGCGACCCATAACTGAGCAAAATCATATGAGAGGAGACAAAGCGGGTGGGGGGGGTAGGGGGGGCTTCCCGCTGTCTAAGTTCACCTCTCTCCACCCACCCCACTTCCTGTTAGCAGACACTTCCCTGGGGTTTTTCCTCCAGCAGGGAAGTGACCCTGTGGGCTGCTGTGCAGCATCTTCCCTAGAAGTGACCTTCAGGGCCTGAGAACTGGGAGGCTGGGGAGTTGGGGGTTCCCCAGGGTACAGGGGTACTTCTCTGCTCTGAGTCAGGTCACTGTGGCAGCGACAGAGCCTCCTGCCTGGAAAATCCCCATGCAGGAATCTCCTGGAGCAACTGGCCCAGAGAGGGGAAGCCAGGAGCCCAAGGTCACACAGCAGGAAAGCAGAGAGGCTGGGTGGAGAATACAGGTGTCCGGACTCCTGCTCTGGGTCACTTCTGGGTCCTGAGTCGGGGCCGGGGGGAGGGAGGGGGAGAAGGGCGGGCGGGGAGGGGGCGCCTTGCCCCCCCCCCCCCCCCCCCGCCCGCTTTAGCCCCGCCTCCTGTCTGCTGTCCATGTGGACAACCCCAGCCCATCTTTACAGAAGTGTCTGTAAAGTCAGGTCTTTTTTTCCTTTTTAAAAGTAAAGCATGTTTACTGTAGACAAGTCAGGACACAGAAAAGGACATCAAAATTAAAATAATCTGTTACTCCCCTTCCCGAGATATTGCTAGGGATTAATATTATACTTGAACAAATAGCATGGTATGTATTGTAGTAGAAATCAAATGAAAAAGATTTCTTCACCACTGAGTCGTTGGTGAGAGGCAAATAGGGTGGAAATTGAGAGCGTGGACTCAAAACGTTTTATCTGCCATTTACTCTCTGGGTGACAGTGGGCCACCACGGTCACCCCTCTGCCTCAGTTTCCCCTGGCGGTGGGGTAAGAATAGCACCCACCTCGCAGGGTTGATGTGAGGAGTAAACGAGGAAACGTAAACCTGGGTGTGGCTCTTATTTAGGACTCAAGGTTAGTGTCATTATGACGTCTTTGTTCCGTCGGTTAGAATTTAGCTGACTTACCTAGAATCACAATTTGGTCCTGTGTTCTGGAAGGTTTCCTGTCGAAACCCCCAGGCTCGCTCTACTGAGCTCTTCTTCTGGGGAGCTGTGGGGTGGGTGAGGTGGGTGGGGGGCCGTCGATCCTACTGTTGGTGGTCCTGGGTCCTCACCCGGCATCCTGGGGGTGAGGGCGCCCCGGTGGCCCAGCTCCCTGAGCTGTGCCTGGGCCTGCGGGGATGCTTGTTGCTAAAAGCACAGCTTGTACTTTTCATATAACTTGGCCCCTAAATGCAAACCATTTTTATCCCACCTGCTGCTCAACCAGAGGAAACCCAGCGATGTGTGCCAACCCTGGAGGCAAAGCTGGCTGTCAGACTACCCCAGATGGGCCCGTGCTGTACTTTCTGGGCGAATGGGGGGGATTTCAACAGTGCTTTTGACTGGCCTGGACTCTCACCGGGCTGGGCAACCTTGAACCCGGCCCTGGCTGAGACACTGAAGTGCCGTGCTGATGCTCAGCTTGTGCCAGGCTCTGTGGGTGCCAGTGACCCTGGGCACATCAGCTGCCCCCTGACCTCCAGGAGCCGCAGCCTGGTCTGGAGCCAGCGTGTGAGTCCAGGACGCCCAGCATCTGGGGAGTCGGAGGAGGGGCTCCAGCCCACAGGGTGGCAAAGGCAGGTCATCAGGAGAAAGTCCAGCTTCTCAGTGGCCCTGAGGTCCTCCCCACAGTTAGCCTGAGCCACTCGCTGCCCCAGTCTCTTGTGCTTCTTGAACACCTCACATTCGTTTTGTTTTTTAATGTTTTTATTGACTCATGAGAGAGAGAGAAGGGGAGAGGGATAGAGATAGAAACATCATTGATCGGCTGCCTCCTGCACACCGAGCCTGAAACTGGGGCATGTGCCCTGACCGGGAATGGAACCCGTGACCTCCTGGCTCAGGGGTCAGCGCCAACCCTGAGCCTCACCAGCCTGCACATCACGTCTTGTGCTGCTCAGTCTTTCTTCGTGGTGACCCTCCGGCCCCAAACCCCATTGTCTGTCCCATTCCTTCCACCCCCAGCACGTGCTTTCCGACTGATCCTCTAATCTTCACATTCTGCCTCTAAGCAGCCTGCCCGGCTTTACCTACTCCAGGTGCTCGTGTCGCCCCTGCCCCCTGTTCAACACAAGACTGTGGCCACAATATCGCGATGACTCCTCTCTGTCCCCTGCAGACCGTCTCTATTCACAGCCGGATAGCTCCAGCACTTATTCGTGTAACAGATATCTATGGAGCGCCTACTGTGTGCCAGGCACTGTGCTAGGGAGAGAGCTGAGAATGAAACAGACTCACAGAGCTTGCAGTCTAATGGATGAGGGGCGGGTGAGAGGGGTGAGAGACATAATGTCAGGAGAGTCCAGTAAGGAAGCAAAGTAAGGTAATGGGATGAAAGCGATGGGAATAGGAAGTGGTCAGGGAGGCCCTCTCGGAGGAGGTGACGTTTGAGCTAAGCCTTGAACAAGGAGGAGGAGGAGGCCATGTGAAGCTCTGGGGAGGAATGTTCCAGGCAGGAGGGCAGCAGGCTTCCAAAATTTTTTACCACGATTCATGGTAAGAAATACAGTTCCCATCACAGTCTGAGTTCATGCACACATATGTAACTGAAACAAGTTTCAGGAAATGATTCTTCCCCTTGCACATGTGATGCACACAGATACTTTCTATTCTGTTTCATCTTTTTTGTTGTTGTTAATCTTCACCAGAGGATATTTTTCCATTGATTTTTAGGGAGAGTGGAAGAGAGAGGGAAAGACAGAGAGAAACATCGATGTGAGAGAAACACACACCCATTGGTTGCCTCCTGCATGCACCCTGACCAGGGCCGGGGAGGAGCCTGCAACTGAGGTACGTGCCCTTGACTGGAATCGAACCCTGGACCCTTCGGTCCACAGGCCAATGCTCGATCCACTGAGCCAAACTGGCTAGGGTTTTTTTTTTATATATATACTTTTATTGATTTCAGAGAAGAAGAGAGAAGGAGAGAGATATAGAAACATCAATGATGAGAGAGAATCATCGATCGGCTGCCTCCCACATGCCTCACACTGGGGATCAAGCCCGAAATCCAGGGAATCGAACCCTGACCTTCTGGTTCCTAGGTCGACGCTCATTGAGCCATACCAGCCAGGCTGTTTCATCTTTGAAATGTGCTAGTTGCAGTCCACAGAATTGATTTCAGGGTCCATTAATGGACGGCGACCTGAAGTTTGGTCATTTTAGACCACAGTAGGAGCTTGGGTCTTTTTAAATTGTCATACAGTAAAATGGACTTTTTAATACAGTTCTCTGAATTGGGGGTGTTTATGTCAATCCCTGGGTACAAAGTGGGTGCTTAGTGAATATTTGCTTAAGGAATGAAGGAGGAGGATGTTGGAGGAGGCTGGGTGGGGTGGGTGGGTTTCTCTGGTGTGAGGGACAGCAGGAAGGTTCTGGGCCGCGGCTGCCCGCAGGGGCGTCGGGTAGGGCAGCTCCTTGCTGGCCCCAGGGAGCCAGCCCTGTTCCCTTCTTTTCCTTCCCTCCAGCCCCAGTGCCCCGGGAAGGGGGAGGAAGCTCCCCGTCCTGCCATGGGCTGGGCACTGTTAGTTCTGTGATTGTGCGGTTGCCTCTGCACACGGCCCCTGGGCGAGCAGCTTGCATTTGGGACTTGGCTTGGACGTGGAGGTGTCCGCTGGTCGGTGTGAAGGGGGAGCCTGCCCTGGTCCCGCTGCACTGGGACCGAAGGTGATGTCTGCGGAGCTCAAACCTTCGGCCAGGTTGTGGCCTCCTGGAAGCCCAGCGTCTCCACCTGCCTCAGGTCTGTTTTCCGTCCCTTTGCAGCCGGTGTCTCACCACCCGGAAAGGGCCCGTCACCCTCCTCCCCGCCATCCACTCCAGTGGAACCAGAAGAGAGGGCTCAGGTAGGCAGATGCCTGGGTGGGCGGGTGGGGCGGGTGAGAGGGTCGGTGGGCAGGGACAGCGGGCATTGCAGTGCTCAGAGGACACTTGGACCTTTCCCCCTGGCTTTGGGAGTGGAGTCTCAGAGGCCAGGCCTGGGGGCGGGCACAGGGCAGCCCACGTTGGGCCTGACGGGATTTAATATACTTGCTGGGCGAGACAGCTTTTCACCTCCCTGATGGTTCTGTTTAACCCTCTACCAACCCTGGAGGTGGCTATTATGTGTCCTGATATACAGACAGGCTTGCTCAAGGTCACAGAGCTTAGAAGGAGAGAAACTGGGAGTTAAGTCTGCTGGGGCTCTAGGAGGGAGGCAGGGAAGACAGGCGAGGGCAGTCACCCTGGGCCAGCCTGCAGGGTAGGAGCCGCTCTCTGGGCCGTAGTGTCCTTGCACCCTGTCCCCCTCCAGGGCTCTGACGAAGCACGTTAGTACTCAGCAGGTGTCCACAGTGCACATGGGGGGCAGCGGCCATTAGAGGGACTAGGATGGCTGGTGACCATGCCCCCACCCCCAATCTGCCCGCCCTGTTCCCCGCAGGGCGAGGAGCTTGCCTCAGGTCACCTGACGGAGCAGGGCGCCCACCGGACCCCCAGCAGCGTGTGCGCAGCCTGCGGGCAGCACGTGCACCTGGTGCAGCGGTACCTGGCCGAGGGCAAGCTGTACCACCGGCACTGCTTCCGGTGAGTGGCGGGGGCCTGGCCGGGCCTCGACCCCGGCACCCCAGTAGCAGGGAGGGAACTTCCGTGGTTCAGCACCACCGTGGGGGACACCTTGGTGGGCTCTCCTTACGGAGCATCCTGCTTGTCTCCCTTTCCTGGGGAGCAACTAAGGCCTCCGAGGGGAGACCTGCTCATCGGGTCATTAGAGGCCGGAGCGGGCTGGAGCCCAGGGTTCTGCCCCGGGCGGCGCTCTTGGAGGTGAACCGCCCATGATGTTTTAGGACAGTGGTCGGCAAACCGCGGCTCGCGAGCCACGTGCGGCTCTTTGGCCCCTTGAGTGTGGCTCTTCCACAAAATACCACGTGCGGGCGCGCACGTACAGTGCGATTGAAACTTCGTGGTCCATGCGCAGAAGTCGGTTTTCGGAAAGGAGATAGACGGAACAAGTATACAGGACGAGTGTGGATGGGAGAGTTGGAAGGGGTCGACCTCAGCGAACGTACCTCAATCAGATTGAGGACGTTTTTAGCAAAGGCCAGCTTAGGAGTACCCTAATTAAGTTAATAACAATGTACCTACCTATATAGTTTAAGTTTACAAAATTTGGCTCTCAAAAGAAATTTCAATCGTTGTACTGTTGGTATTTGGCTCTGTTGACTAATGAGTTTGCTGACCACTGTTTTAGGAGCACAATCTGCTTTAAGGCCACTGGGGAGAAAGTGGCCTTAAAATATCACAATAACAACTTGCTTTCTGTGTACAACTCCCAGTGGAAGCCAGGTTTAAAGAGAATGGAATAAGAGGCAAGGAAAATACAAATAATTTAGAAAATATATGATACAAGAGAGAAATCAGAAAAGGAAATTGAAGAGTCAAGGGAGCTGGTGATTGACAGTTGCCGAATGCTCTGTGTGTGTGTGTGAGATGGGTGTGCGGTGTGTGTATGTGTGTGTGTGTATGTGGTGTGTCTGTGTATGTGATGTGTTTGTTTATGTGTGTGGTGTGTGTGTCTGTGTGGTGTGTGTGTGGGGTGTGTGTGTCTGTGTGGTGTGTGTATGGTGTGTGTGGCGGCTGCACCTGGAACCTGGGACCTGACTCCAGGACTGAGGGTCACGGGGGGAACACTTGGGGAGCCATCACACCCACGTCAGGGCAGTGTTTATAAACTTTTTACAGCATTCCCCCCCCACCCCCGCCCCAGTAAGAAATCCACTTGACATTGTGACCAGGTGTGAACACATACCTGAAGTGAAGCTTGTATAAGTAGAGGCACAACTGGAATAAGAGTCGAGTGCGACCCGCTCTGACATGTATTCGGTGCCGTTTTCTTCTCTCCATAAAACAACAGAACGAACAGCCTGCTGGCTGAGAACCGCCGAGTCCGTCCTGAGCCCTAGTGGCGGCCGTGCTCACTGGACGGTCCCTCTGGGGGAAACGTTGCTTCCTCTTGCAGCACAAACGGAATGTGTTTCACAGTTTCTGTTGCTGATTTCACGTGGTTTTATTGTTCTGCTGCGATCCTGACAGTTACCATTTTCCTTTTCCTCTGGGAAGTCCAGGGCATTGAGGCAGGATCTGGCTGGCATTTGGGAGGAGGGGGAGGGGAGAGCTTTGGTGCTGGAGGAGGGGCGGCTGCACGCTGGGCCGGGCTGCCTGGTCAAGCTCAATGCCCATCCCCTTCTCCCTGCAGGTGTCGGCAGTGCTCCAGCACCCTCATCCCCGGGGCCTACCGGGCTGGGCCTGAGGAGGGCACCTTCGTGTGTGCGGAGCACTGTCCCAGGCTGGGCCCGGGTGGGCGGGGGGCCAAGCCCCGGTCCCCACCACAGCCAAAGCGACAGCCAGGAGAAGGAAAGAAAGCCGCAGAAGAAGCCAAGGATGTGGAGGGAGGCGGCCCCAGCCCTAGGGCGGCTGCAGCGGCGGAGGCCCGGCCCCAGATCCCCACCAAACCCTGCATTCTGGACAAACCACAGGATCTGGCCAGCCCCCAGGCCGGCCGCCCCATGCCCGCCCCCAGGAAGACCTTGGAGAGCACAGCCCCGGCACCCTCTGTGCCCCCGATGCCCTCCGTGCCCCCGACGCCCTGGCCCCGGTCCAGCCTGCAGCCTGAGAACTTGGTGGAGCAGGGAGGTGGCAGCCTGGTGAACGGTGAGCAGGGTCCCGCTGGGACTGTGGTGTTTCAATGGACACGTGCCCTGGGCGTGTTGCTGGGGCCTGTGTGTGTGTATGTCTGTGTATGTGTGTTTGTGTGTATCTGTGTGTATGTGTGTGTGTGTCTGTGTGTGTCTGTGTGTGTGGGTGACTGTGTTTCCAAGGTCATTCAGGCCACAAACAGTGACTGAGGCCGCGGGCACAGCTTGAACAAAGCAGATGCCTGCATATGGGGCCCCGGGCTGCCCATGCTGTGTGTGTTGGGGTGTTTGTGTTCTTTCGTGAGTCTTGTGTGCTTCAGTTTCGGGGTGTCGAGCAAGTGCGCACGGTGTGTGCCTGTGTCCCGACTGCATCCGGGACTCTGTGCCCGGCCAGTTGACATACTCCATCAGGTGATCTCCCTCTCAGGCCAGCCCATGTCCTTGTCCGACGTCTGACCGGGGAGTGCTCAGGGGCGGGGACAGGCCTGGGTGTGTCTCTGGTCAGGTGGGCCCCCGGGGGGCTCTGTTCAAGGCCCTGATTGCAGGACTTTCCCAGATGACCTGCCTGGCTCCATGAGCTCACGCAGGCAGGGCTCCTGGGCATCTCCGATGTGCTGGGCGACCTTCTCACCTGCTCAGGGAAGGCGGTCAGGCGAGGAGGGCCCGTGGGTCTGGGGCAGAGGCTCCCTCTGGCTGTTCGGTTCTGTTCTGAGCTGGGCATTGGGACAAGATGGTGCTCACCTGTGTGTGCCTTTGTGGTGTAGCCATTCTCCAGGGGTACCCGGGCACAGGCGGGTTCAGTAGAGCCTGAAGTCTGTTGGGAGGAGCAGCGGGGCTGCTGTGGGTTCATGGAGGCATTGGGGTCAGGAGGCCTCCAGGAGGAGGTGGTGCTGGGTGCGTGGAGACGTTTCCCGTCCACACGGGCAGTGTCTGAGGGCACTGGGTCCCCCTTCTCAACTGAAATGCAAATGGGGTCTCAGCTGCCCTGTCCTTTCCCTTCGACCTACTCTGCCTGTCCCCTCTGGGGCTTATCTAATCTCCCTGAGCCCTGGGGTGGGAGGTGCGAGTGTGCGGGTGAGGTTGCCATGGCCACCTGGAGCCCGTGACCTGCCAGGTAGGAAGGAAGGGCACTCCGTGGTGAGGCGGTCACTCTGGCTGGCGACCCGGCTGCCTCACTGCGCTGCCCAGCCCACGGCGGCCATGAAGGCCTGCCTCACCCTCCTTTCCCATCTAGGAAGGCTGCACGAGCCCCCCGTCCCCAAGCCGAGAGGGACGCCCAAGCTGTCAGAGAGGTACGCCGGCCCCGGGAGGCTCTCGGGCCCTGGTGGTGGGGATGGGGGGCTCCTGGGACCCACTCTATACCCCCCAAGCATGGCAGGGTTCATCTCTGGGTGGGGAAGGAGTGCTGTGCCCACATCCCTTCCCCCGAGGCTCCCCGGGGGCCCCTGACCTGTGGGCAGCAGTGCCAGGTGGAGTCACCCACCTCTGCAGTCCCCTCGCCTCCCCTCGCCTCTGCTGCCTTTGTGACGGGGGCGGCCTGGGCCGGCTCACTGAGCTGGGAGGATTGGCAGGCAGGTGTAGGAAAGGCCGGCACAGCGCAGCCGTGTACCTGGCTCAGCTCTTCCACCAGGGACCCTGCGTCCCCGGTGAGGACACCTGGGATGTCCCCTGTGGTGTGGCAGCCACAAGAGTAGCTAGGACTCGGCAAGCACTTGCTGCGGGCCAGTGCGGTGCCCGCTGGACCCTTCCCATGATCTGTGGGGGAGGCTCCCTGCTGGCCCTTGTCCCGGGTGGGAGGCGGTGCAGAGGCCAGGCGACTTTCTGTGTCACAGAGGGAGCCCCTGTGGGTCTTTCCTGGGCTGGGCTGTGTGGCCTGAAGGTTCACCCCCTCTGGGCCTCTAGGGGTCCAGGGGGATGTGACTGTCATAGTCCGTGTCAGCCTGCGGCCCAGACTGGCCTCACCGTGCTGGGGGCGGGAGGGGAGGAAGCGCCGTTTCTCATCCGTCCTCTTGGAGATGGACTCCGCGCTGTGCAGAGAGGAGGGTGCTGCCCCTTCCCTCCTGAGGGTTCCTGCCTCCCGCCCGACAGGACGCCCGCCCCCAGGAAGGACCCTCCCTGGATCGCACTGGTCCAGGCAGAGCCAAAGAAGAAGCCAGCCCCTCTGCCTCCGAGCAGCAGCCCCCGGCCGCCAAGCCGGGACAGCAGGCGGGTGGAGAATGGAGGCGAGGAGGCGGCCCCCAGGAGCCCGGCGGCGGCTGGCCTGGAGCCCAAGCCCTACAACCCCTTTGAAGAGGAGGAGGCAGAGGAGGTGGAGGAGCCCCCTGCTGCACCCAGTCAGGCCACCAGCCCTGCCCAGGCCCAGCCGGAGCCCACACCCAAGTCTCTGCACCCCTGGTACGGCATCACCCCCACCAGCAGCCCCAAGACCAAGAAGCGCCCCGCCCCCCGGGCACCCAGCGCATCCCCGCTCGGTGAGTGCGGTCCCTGGAAGCTGTCCCGACAGTCGGAACTCGGGTCAGGGCCGGGAGCGGGTGTGGTTCAGCAGGATTCCTCTCAGCCAGGTGCCAGGTGGTTCACCTGTGTCCCCTCATTTATCCTGGAGCTAACCTGTGAGAGAGGTACCCTACCCCCATTCGCAGGTGGGGAAACCGAGGCACAGAGAGGGTAAGTGATTTGCCCAGGTCCTCACAACATTTAAGCAGCGGAGGCAAGATTTGAATCCAGGCCCTAGACTCTACGTTTAGCTCTGTGGCCCCCTCGCAGGTCTGCTGTGAGAGTTCTCAGGTGCAGTGTTGAGCGTAGCTTTGGCTCCTGGGAAAGCGCATGGCAGGGCTTAGCTGGCCTCTCTAGTGACAGCCTCGCCAGTCACTCCCCTCCGGGCGCCGCTGACAGCCTCGGGCTCGGACCTGGCTGTGTGACTCAGCCCTTGTGACTTTGAGCAGTTCCTTCCCTGTGTCTGTCCCCGTCTGCTCATCCGGGAGCTGGTAGTGGTGGGCGCATGCCCTCTGCCAGCGCTCCCGCCCCTCCAGGCACCGGCTGGCAGTCTGCTTAGCCCTGGGCCCAGTCACCTTCCACCGTGGCTGGGGGCCGGCTGCCTCTGAGACCTCAGGGGAGTCCCTCAGACTGGGGGGCCTAGAGCGGGTTGGAGATGATCAGAGGCTGGTGGTCTGGGGTCCCCACTCTGGCCCTGCTGGAGCCCTGAGACCCCCTAACTGAGCCAAGTGGAGGTGGTGGGCGGTGTGGGACGCAGACAATGAGACGAGCTCTGAGGCAGACTCACTGGGTTCACCCCCAGCTGTTGCCGGGCAGTGCCTTCGCGCTGCACCTGCTGCCTTATATGCAGATGACGACACTTTGAGGCGTATTTCAGTGGTGGAGGCAGAGCCTGGCCCAGAGCTGGCCGCCGCTCCTGCTGCCTCCCTCCCTCCCCTGCTCCTGATGGAGCCTCGCTTTCCGTGTTGTCTGCGCCTCCCCTCCCCTGGCAGGTTTGCCTTTTTATTTAAGGCTAAAATTTTTATTTATTTTCCCCCCTGTTTATTTCATTTTTGTTTGTTTGTTTTCAGATTTGCCTTTTAAACTTGGCCTGGGTTGGGTCAGATATGGGAGGGGAAGTGGAGGTGGTAGCCGTGCTGGGTCAGAACGTGAGAGGCGGGTCCTCGGGGCCGGGCTCCATGTGGACGTGGAAGGACATGGTGGCCGAGGCCACCCGCAGGCCTGTGGAGAGAGGGACCGTGTTAGGCGTGGCGCCCACTTGCTCATCTGTTTGTACAGCTCTCCACGCCTCCCGCCTCTCACACTCGGAGCCGCCCTCGGCCACCCCGTCGCCGGCCCTCAGTGTGGAGAGCCTGTCGTCCGAGGGCGCCAGCCAGCCCACCGGCGGGGACCTCCTGGAGCCGCCGGTTGTGCCCAAGAGCTCCTCAGAGCCTGCTGTCCACGCTCCAGGCACCCCCGGGACCTCTGCCAGCCTCTCTGCCGGCTCCTCCCTGTCCTCCTCTGGGGAGCTGGCACAGCCCACCCCAGACCGGACGCCTCAAGCCAGCCCTGGCCTCGCCCCCAATACGAGGGGCAGCTCGGGTGCCCAGCCAGCCAAGCCCTGCAGTGGCGCTGCCCCCACCCCACTCTTGTTGGTGGGAGACAAGGTCCCCATGCCTTTGCCTGGCACCTCCTCCCCGCAGCTCCAGGTAAAGGTGAGTGCCTCACCCTCGCCCAGAAGCTGGCCTGTCAGTGATGGGGTCTGGTCTCAGGACAGGAGTGTCCGTGGCTGTCCATCTTTGCTGGCCTTTTACTTCTTGACTGACCTGGCCGTGTCCATTTACCCATTCGCCACCCCATTCGCTGAGGCACAGATCCATCTGTCTGTCGTTCGTCCATCGGCCAGACCTCCCGTCCATTTCTTCACCTGTCCACCCGCCTGGCCTGTAGGCATTGATGCATTCAGGCACCTGCTTACCTGCCTATCCATACACTTCTCCCTCCGGGATCCACTCACCCAGCCACCATCCATCCGCACGTCCTCCTGTCCACCCTTCTGCTCCCTGAGGCCCTCCTAAGCCCGTCCTGCACTCCGTCTCCTTTTGGGGGTGGAGTGGGCATGAGGTGACCATCCCAGGGAGCTCTTGACCTTTGTGGGCTGTCTGCACACTTGTTTCACTCCCACGCCAAGAACGGGGGGTCACCAGGGGTCAGGACAGTCCTCTGGGCACCTAGTTCCTGAGGGGCCTCTCCTGCAGCCACAGCCCCTCTGGGCCACCAGGTTCTGATCGTCCACTTTCCCCCCACACTCTGAGCTCTCTGAAGGCCAAGGCTGGTCCAGCCCCCAGGGAAGTGGCAGGACGGCTCCTATGGGGCCCCTGTGGTCCTGGTCTGACCTGACAGAGGACAAGGCTGGGGAGGCAGCTGAGCTATTGGTCCAGCCTCTGCCCATGTGCCTCTCAGGCATTTAACCTTCCCTGACCTCCGCCAAGGCTGCCTGTCCAGCTCTGCCACCCACCTGCTGACCCTGGAGAAGGCCGCCCTGCCCCTTCTCTGGCCCCGCCCCTTCTCTAGGCCTCAGCGGCTCTGAGAAGCCCCAGGGTTCCTCGGTGGAGGTGGGGGAGGGGGTGAGTTTAGGCCGCTCCCTTTAAACACCCTCTTGGTGTGAAGGAATTGTGTCTGAGAAAAGGCTGAGGACCCCCGAGGGGCTGGGGTTTCAGGCTGTTTGGCGCTGCTGAGCCCCTCGGGGTGCGACTGTGGGGAGAGGAGGTAGAGTCCCAAGTGGGCTTCCTTTTGAGGCATCCCCACACCCTAACCCCAAGGGTAGGAGAGGATGGCAGAGGCACTGTGGGCAGCAGAGGGGGTCTTGGGTGGGTGCTGCCCTGCAGGAACCATACCTGCCTCCCTGCCGTGCCTGGACTCGGAGCAGCTACCCCTGAGGGAACCTCTCCCCGGGCTGCACAGGGGGTGAGCAGGCCCCCTGCCTCCTCAGCTGCTGGAGAAACACTCGGGGAACACGCCACAGCCCGTGAGGCCTCTCCATGGGGCCCTGATGACCCCTCTGTTTCCAGGGGCTGGGGAAGTGGTTGGAGGTGCAAGGGCTGCTGGCTGTGCTGGGAGGGGGGGGGGGGGTGGGGGGGGGGAGAGTGAGAGAGAGAGAGAGAGAGAGACTCTCTCTGGTGCACGAAGGGCCAGCGGGGAGAGGGTTCTTTCCTGGGCAGGCGGGAGTGCTCTCCACCACCTGCTGGACAGATGCAAGGAGGTGCTGAGGGCGGGGGGCAGGGGGATGGAGAGGATCCCCTGCTTTTGTACTTCCCGCACGCTGGGCGGGAGCAGTGCCTCTGAGCCTGGGAGTCCTCGCTGGGGAAGGGGCGGTTATGAGGCCTGAATGAGCTACGACAGCTCTGTTGGCCCTAAACTCCCAAGACCTGACCACTGCCCCAGGGCTGGATGGCTGCCCGCCTTGCCCTGAAACAGATGCTCAGCCTGGCTTGGGCCCTTGGGAAGTGCATGACCTTGAGCCTATTACTTAACCTCTCTGACCTTGAGTTTTAGCTGTAAAGTGGGCATCACAATACCCACTGTGAAAGCATATGTACGAGCTCCAGGGCAGCAGCCGCACTGGGCGGTGGGGAATGGGAGGTGTGTTGGATGACTGAGGGCCTCAGAGACTGAATGCTGGGAGATGCCTCTCTGCGGGGATGGGGTGGGGGTGGAGGTGGGGGGCTCCCTGCCCCGGGGCCAGCCTGCTTTCCAAAGTCCCACTGCTCCCTTCCCAGACTTACCCTCTGTCGTGTCACCTGCCTTTAGTCTTCCTGCAAGGAGAATCCTTTTAACCGGAAGGCGTCACCCACAGCGTCCCCAGCCCCAAAGAAAGCCACCAAAGGACCCAAGCCAGCGAGGCCACCTGCCCCGGGACACGGCTTCCCGCTCATCAAGCGCAAGGTACCAGCTGGGAGCTCCAGGCTGCCGGGCCCAGCCCTCCGTGGCAGCCGCAGGCTCCCCGTGGGGCACTGGGGAGGATGGGCTGCCTGGGCAGCTGCGCCCAGATGTTGGAGAGGGGCGCGTGGGTGGTCCAGCTGGAAGGTTAACTTGAGAGATTTTGAGCAGATCAGCTGTTTGCAAGCAGGAGCAATGGGTGGTGCCTCTAGCTCGTTACTAAGAGTAGCTCAAGGATCAAAGCACTCACGTGACTTCTAGTAAGATGGACCAGTGTTCTCCAGTGTACCTCTAGAGCAGTGATGGCGAACCTATGACACCTCTGACACGCGAACTCATTTTTTTGGTTGATTTTTCTTTGTTAAATGGCATTTAAATATATAAAATAAATATCAAAAATATAAGTCTTTGTTTTACTATGGTTGCAAATATCAAAAAATGTCTATATGTGACACGGCACCAGAGTTAAGTTAGGGTATTTCAAAAGGCTGACACGCCGAGCTCAAAAGGTTCGCCATCACTGCTCTATAGCAAGGCCACCCACACTGGGATATCGCCTAGGGAGTGGCAGAGGAGGGGCAGGCCTGCCAGGAGAGGCGGGAAGTTGTGCCTCCCTCTGCGTGTGCCCATTGGTGCTGGGGCCAGGGGCATGGAGCAGCTGTGTCTGTGCCCACAGCAACCCTTCCCCACCCTGGGTGCTGCACAGGGCGTGGGATGGCGCCCGGGCCCTGGGCCTGTGGCGGCCAGTGCTGGCCCGAGAGCGTGAAGCTCCTGGCAGCAGGCAGGGCCGGGGGGCTATTCCTCAGGTGACCGGGTGCTGTCGGGCAGGTCCAGGCTGACCAGTACATCCCCGAGGAGGACATCCACCGGGAGGTGGACGCCATCGAGCGCCAGCTGGACGCCCTGGAGCTCCGTGGGGTGCTGCTGGAGGAGAAGCTGCGAGGCGGGGTGAATGGTGCGAGAGCTGCGGGAGGGAGGGCCGGCGGGCGGGCGTGGGGCGGCGGGTGCCGCTCTCGCTGAGGCCGGGCCCTGCTGCCAGCCCCGGCCTCAGTGGGATCTGGTTGCAGAGGGCCGTGAGGACGACATGCTGGTGGACTGGTTCAAGCTCATCCACGAGAAGCACCTGCTGGTGCGGCGGGAGTCCGAGCTCATCTACGTGTGAGTCCTCCCGCCCGCGGCCCCCGCTCCCGCCCCGGGACCCGTACGGGAGGGACTCCCCGCCTTCCTCCCGCATCACCCACAGTACAGGCCAGGCCGCCTTGCGTGGGGCCGAAGTCTCAGTCGTCTTATTCCCACCCTCCAGCTTCAAGCAGCAGAACCTGGAGCAGCGCCAGGCCGACGTGGAGTATGAGCTCAGGTGCCTCCTCAACAAGCCAGGTGAGTGCACCACCCAGGCCTGGCACACGGGAGCCGGCCCCGTCCTTCCCCTCCAGGCTGGGCAGTGGACAGACAGCGCCCTGAAGGGGACACATGGACTCTGGGAACAGGGCCGGGGAGAGGGCTGGGAGGCGCCGTCTGGGTTGCATCAGGTTATAAACAGGCTGAGCCAGCAGGGGAGTGTGGACACATGTTGTCGGAGATGACTGGCCCACAGAGCACCAAGCTCAGGAACAGACACCTGTGGCTGCCCCCCTCCTGGGACGTGTGGGGGGGCGGATTCCCCGGGGGCGGGGCTCAGGCTCCAGAGCCCAGGGCTGCTCTGATGAGTGGATGACAGCAGCTCCGGGCTCATGCCTTCAGCCTGGAGCAAGCATGTCAAACTCTCAGCAGGACCTGCCCCGCACTGGGAGGGAGAGGGAGGGATCCCCTGCACAGCGTGACTCAGGATGACTGGGAGGGAGGGGCAGGACCGGCTCAGGATGGTGGACGGGCAGCTGGAGGGTCGGGGGTGGAGGCAGACCATCCTGTGTTTTGCTGCTAATGTGCTGGGGGCGGGGCCTCCCAGAGCCTCAGTGGCTTCAGGTGTCAGACAGGATGAGGGTACCTACCTCACAGGGTGTTCTTGGGGCCAGGTGACAGTGGGTGTGGAAATACTATGTGGCCCCTGCAGGGCGGAAATGATGGTTATTAAGTGGCTGAGCTGGGGTCCGTGGCTGTGACATGGGAGCCGCAGCTGCAGGCCCAGAGGCCCAGGGATTGTGGAGTGTTTAGAGCGGGAGCCAGGGCTCTGACCACTTCCTGTGGCCCAGGTGTGGCACCGTCATTTCCACCAACAGTTGAGCCAGAGAGGTGGAGCCTTGCCCATGGATGGTGGACCTGGGCTTCTACCTGTGTCTCTGACCTGGGCCCGACCCTGTAGACACAGCCCTTCCTCTCCATTGACTGGGGAAGTTGGGAGGTGGGATGAGACTTGGAGGCAGGAGTGTCCCTGGGAGAGTAGTCACTCCCAAATCTCAGGGAAGGCTAAGGCGTGGCCACCCTGAAGGGAGCCACAGCGACACCCTGTGGTCAGAGTGGGTACAGCACCTGTATGCCCGGCCAGCCTGGCTCTGGCCTTACTGTGTTGCTTCTCCAGCCCTCTGCATGGTGACAGCACATCCTAGCTTTGTCACCTGTCCCCAAGGTTGCTTTGGTGGGTGGGACTGGTTTATAAGGCCCCAAGTGGGTTGGAGCCCCATAGATACCATAAGGGCTGCAGATGGTGAGTGTCAGGTTGCCCAGGTTCAAATACGGGCTCCATCCTTGCTGTGTGACACTGGTCACGGTCTTGACTTCCCTGAACCTCAGCTTCCCCCCATGGAGATTGGTGACATAATTTACCCGGGCTCCAGATCTGGGAAGTGGCAGAGTAGGACTTGAACTGGGGGACTTGAAGCCCGAGCTGTCCCCAGAACTGTGAGGGCCACCTGCTCCTGCCTTGTGCGAGGTGAAGTGGAAGGGGCAGGTGTGGAGGGAAGGCCCACGTGGGCGCCCATCCCTGGGGGCCTGTGGGCTGGGTGGGAGGATCCTGAGGGGCAGGTGGGCCCCTGACGTGGTCCGTGAGGATTCTTGAGAGGAGACTGGAGGAGCAGCAGGTGCATGGCTGGGCTCCCTGCCCCAGGGTCCCCTCTAGTCTGCCCTCCTTCATGGCATTAATGTTCCAATAAGCCACGTGGGTCAGCGGGCTTCTCCTGCACGAGGACCCTGGGACTCCCTGTTCTTTCTCCACCCCTGCTCCCCTGGCCAGCCGCCTTGGGTGATTCTCAGAGGCCCAGCCCCATCCTGCCTCCTCCGAGAAACCACTGTGAACATTTGTGAATGAACGAATGCGCGGAAGCAGGAGGCCGTCTGCATGCGCTGGTCTCTGGTCTCTGTGCTTAGAGCAGGTGCTGTGCTGGCCTCCTGAGCCCCACGGGTGGTGTTTCTGGTAGGCAGCCCCGTAACCTTGGTCGCTTCTATAATGACCTTCATCTTTCCCAACACGTGGACTCCCCACCCATCTGCTCCTCCGTCCTGGCCTCTGGCATAGGGCTGGCCCGAACTCAGCACTTAGGGGTTGCTGCCTGGCTTCCTGGGAAGGCAGGGGGGTTTCCCACCACTCACACCCCCAACTTTTCTCCTTGGGCAGAAAAGGACTGGACAGAGGAGGACCGGGGCCGGGAGAAGGTGCTGATGGAGGAGATGGTGACCCTCATCGAGCAGCGCAACGCCATTGTCAACTGCCTGGATGAGGACCGGCAGAGGTGACCAGGCTGGTCAGGGCTCTCTGGGGGGTCCTGGGGGGAGGGCTCAGAGCAGGCGGGCCAGCCCTGCCCTCACTGGGCGACCCCAGGGCACCCTTGTTCACCTTGGGGGAGTCGGAGGCTGGAAGGGACTGGGATTTTCTGGTCCTTCCTCCTGTGGGACACTCAGCTTCCCTTTCTCGTTTCAGGGAGGAAGAGGAAGATAAGATGTTGGAAGCCATGATTAAGAAGAAAGGTGAGGCCCCTCCATGGCCCCGGCCCCTTTGAACTCCAGGTTGAACAGCGGGGTGGAGTGGGCACTACAGGGATGGCACGTGCCAACTCCCAGTTCTGTTTTGTTGGGAAGCCGTGTGTGGCGAGGCAGGCGGCCTGTGGCCAGGAAGGCCGGCCTGGCCTTGGAGGGTGGGTGTGGCTGCCCGGTGCCCACAGGGAGCACCGGTGTGCTGTGAGCATTTTCCCAGCGTGGTTTACCGAGCTCTGCCTTCCTCCCGGAGAGCTGCAGCTGGTCTTAGAAGTCTGTGGACTCCAATAGCAGTACCTTCCAGCAATAAGGCAGGGCCTGCGGCGGTTAAGGGAGCACTGAGCGGCCAGTCAGGAGACCTGGGTTTAATCTTAGTTCCACTGTGACTCATGTTGTGGCCTTGCGGCTGCGTCTGGACTCCGGTCAGACTGCTGGGCTTCCAGTCGCTCTGGTGCGTATTAGGGGGGGACTTGAGCCTGAGTCTCCTGGCCTGCAGAGGCCCCGCCTCCCAGGTGTATGCTGAGGATACTGGGAAATGTGTGGGCAGCACTTCGCCAGGGCCTGGCATCTACAGAGAGCTCGGTTGGTGCTAGTCCGTTGCAAACCCACATTTTCTCGTCTGTCTATAAAGTCGGGGCACGGAGAGATGATTTCTGAGGTTCCTTCCAGCTGAGTCAGTGTTTGTGTTGTAACCCACGGAGCTGTGAGCACCGGCCTAGGAATCAGCCTTTTAAAGATAAACGGACGCCATACTTCAGACACCGCACATTCCTCTATCCCGGATCCTTGCCCCAACCCTGGGAGAGAATATGGTTCCCGTTCTGTAGGCAAAGAACCAGAGGCTGAGGGCGGAGTGACGTGCCCAGGGCTCCCGGGAGGAGGTGCCGGCCTCTGTCACAACCCTCCCCTCCCCTCCCCTCCCCTCCCCCACGTTGTTGAGGCTCCCCTCTCTCTCCGGCAGAGTTCCAGAAAGAGGCTGAATCCGAGGGCAGCAAGAAGGGGAAGTTCAAGAAGGTGAAGGTGCTGAAGCTGCTGGGAAATAAGCGTGACGCCAAGAGCAAGTCCCCCGGGGACAAGAGCTGACAGCGAGGGGCCTTCCACCCCGTGGCTCAGCCTGTCCGGGCTGGTTCCTGTGACTCCGATGCTGTGTCAGACCCAAGGAGCAAGCAGGGTCCAGGCTCCAGGGTCCTGGGTCCGGGGAGCCGCGCACACCTGCCCCTCGTCCCGCCCAGCCTGGCTGTGACGGCAGCTCCTGGGTCCTCCTTCTGGGTCACGTCCAGACGGGATTCTTTGCTGTTAAAGTTCGGACCTGAGGGTCCTTCCCCCACGAGGTGTGCGCCCGGCCTCCTGCCTCTAGGGCCCTGCTCCTCGCAGGCAGAGAGCCGGGCTTGGCTGCCTGGCTGCTTCCTGCCCGGCCGGCCCCGGCCTGGCCCAGTTCCTGTCTTCCTCGCCGGGCAGGTGGCCCGAGTCCGCTTCTCCTCCCTCGGAAGCCCTATTTATGAAGCCTCCATGTTGCTCGGTGACTGTGTCCTCAGCCAGGAGTGGGGCTGATGGACGAAACCCTCTCTGTCTCTGAGTTCCAGGAGGCGCTTCCCTCGTTCCTTGCTCTGTAGGAACCTCACAGGATGGGCTGTGATGGCTGCACTGGGGATCTGGGGGCCCGAAGCTGAGTCTCCCCACAAGGGTCTCGGAGGCAGGCTCGGTGGCAGCTCCCTGATCGGCTGAGGGGTCTGCTTGGTGTAGGTGCTAATCCCGGTCTCTAACACACTGTAGTCTGAGGCCCCATGGAGGCTCACCCCGCCCCCCGGGGGGGAGGGCCCGTTCCTGCGTGTGGTCATCACCAGTCTGTCTGTCTCCTCACACTCCTGTTGCTTGTTCTCCCCGACTTATTCCCACCAAAGGACTGACCGCCTCTCCCCCCACTGGGAGGAGCGATGGGGACCAGGCCTTTCCCCAGGGACTGTGCCAGCAGCTCTTGTTCGAAGCACTGTGGCAATAAGCTAGTTCTGGGACCCCAGGCCCCTTCCCTCAGCTCGCCTCTGGGGAAGATCTCTCTGTATTCACTCCAACAATGAATGGAGACCCCTTCATTGCCGTGCCCTGCAGCCTTGGGCGCTGTGCCCTTGGCCAGTCTGCCTTCTTTCCCGGTGCCTCCGGTGCCTGGCCTCACTGGTGGCCCAGGAAGCGTGTAGGGGCTCTGGTCCTCACTGCCCGCCCTCGGGCGCGACTCCCTTGCTCTGGAGGGGGAGGTGGCTCCCGTCTGGCCCGGAGCCCTGGCAGTCCTCTTCCTCATGTGCCTGTTGCCCTGGGACCGGGTCACCGACTCCAGGGCCTTTCGGGGGCCAGGACGCAGGAACCGGGCTGGGGTGCCTCAGTGTCAGGAGACTTGGGTGGTGGGGACTACCGTGGCCATTGCCCAGTGTCGTCAGATCTTTCCATTTTTCAAAAGAAGCTAGAAATCCAGATTGTGTGTGTGTGTGTAATTTGTAATGTTGGCAACTAATCTGAAATTAAATCGAGGGCAGGCTGAATGTATCCTGGGTTCTCCGGTTTGCTGCCTCGGGGCCATGCGGTGGGGCCACTGTGCGGGAGGACAGGCCTTGTCATGTTGCGCCCTCTGGCCTCAGGTTCCGGAGGGTGTGTGGACACAGGCTTCCTGTGGAATATTCCAGAACCAGCCCTTGATCTGGGCCCCCTCCCTGATCTGTTTGAGGCTGCAGGTGGAGTTTACCCTACAAACCAAAACTTGGGTCATGTGGCCTGCAGGGTTATATGACTCCCGGGTGGGAGGGCTACTGGACATTTTCAAAATATTTTGATTTACGGAGATGGGAAATGACAGACTGCCGGGGAACGGAGGGCTGGCGATTGCCAAAGCCATGGGGGCCACGCAGTGTGCCCGGCCCGGGGTGCCGTGCTGGGCAGACGCCTCCTTTGAGGCTGGGCCTCACAGGTGAGGGTCAGAGCTGAGGCCGGGGCCGGAACCAGAACCGTGGGTTTAGTGGAAAGACACAAAGCTGACTTAACCCTGAGTCGGCTGCTTGCTAGCGACATGACCTTGGTTTTTGCAGCGTGTTGAGCCTCCGTTTTCACGCTGGGATGACGAACCTTTGTGGGGGTCGGGGGTATGGAGAGAATGACTGCCAGAGGAATCCAGCACCTGCCACAGTGCCCGCTATGGGGCGCTCAAGAGGTTCGTTCCCATTTCCACTTGAAATATGCAAACAGCTGGAAACATGCTTGAAAAAGTCTAACTCCTTGAACAAATAAGCCTTATCCCTCTGGAAACAAAACGGTGTGTGTAATGTGTCATGACCTGCGTTAAATGTGTTTTATTGGCCAATTCATCATAGTGGTTAAACATTTGCCTAAGGCTGTAAGAAGTCAAAGAAGCAGGCCCTGAGACAGGTAGGAAGAAAGGAGCCATGTTCATTCCCGAGTTCAGAAGACTAGCCATGGGGACACAGCGCTGCAGGCGGTGGGACGCGGGCCTGTGGCTGCCCTTAGACATCTGTCCACGATGGGGAGACAGGCCTTGCCTTCACTCTGAATGGGGCTCTTTCCCCAAGGAAAGAGTCAAAGCCGGGTGTGTGTGTGTGTGTGTGTGTGTGTGTGTGTGTGTAGTCTCGGGAAGAATCAACTCATTCTCTGATGTCCATTTTATAGGGTGCTGTGTATGCCCGGGTAGCCTGCACCCTAGGCCAGGGCAGTGCTGTATGACCATCTGACATGGCTGGAGGCCTGAGTAGGTGGGCTGACCTGGGCATGACCCTGCTTGGCAACGGGGTGGGCTCCAGTGGTCAAGGCTGGGCTGCTCCGCCCCTGGAGACGGATTAGGCGGTGGCCAGAGCCTTCCTGAGTTCCTTGCTCCTCTGGTGGTCGATGTCCTCCATTTCCCGTAGTTTCTGCAAGGGCCGCAGGGAAAGCTGGGCATCAGGGCAGGAGCTCCAGGCGCCAACACAGACGAGGCCAGAGCTGGACTCCGCCAGCCTCGGCCACAGCCGGCCCTTCCTTTCTACTTGGACCCCATACTTCTCACGGTGCCACGTCCCCGCCACCGCCTGCTCCTGTCCTACCTGGGAGATCTCCGTGAGGATGAGCCCTCGGTACTGTCTGGCCCGGCCCAGGGCCTCCATCTCAGCCAGGAAGTCTTTCCTCTCCTGGATCTCCTTGACCACTGGACAGAGAGAAGGGTGGTCATCGCTCAGGGCGATGGGGGCCGTCAGGCTCCTGGGAGGGGGGGGCAGGGACTGCCTCTTGGGGGAGGAAGCAGCTCTGTGGTCAGACATTGTGTCTCGCTAGTTAGCCCTCAGGGGTCAACCCTTCCCAGTCCTGGGCCCCTCACTCCCCTCCCCAGCGCCAACTGGCCCATCTGGGCTCACGTTCTTCAAACCGGTCCGGCTCGGGGGCTGGGTCCTTCCGCTGCACAGCACGGGGCTTCCTTTTCCGCTCCTCCTTATCCTTCCCCGTGGCAAAGATGTCTTGGAGTCTTCGCTTCTCCTTCTCCAGATCTCCTGTAAGGCCCAGAAAAGGCCTCGTTAAGGCACAGAGGGCCCCCCGGTTCATGGCCGGCGTTCCCAACTGGGCATGCTCGCTCCAAGGTGCCCGGGGAACATGGAGGCGGCTTCTGCAATCCCGGCACCTTCTAGCCACGTGCTCCTGAGCCTGCCTTGTCAAGACAGGCAGGGAAAGGGATGGAAAGAACCAAGAAGAGAGCTTCGTCAGAACCCACACACGGCTTTGGTGCAGAGCAAGGCTAAGAAAACCCAGTGACCGCCGCATGGCGGCCTGTGTGCAGTGTAGCGGGGTCTGGGCCCAGAGTTCTGTGACGTGCCAGGGAGGAAGGGGCTGAGGGCTCCCTGGAGCAGGCTGGGGTGTAGAGAGCTCTGGATTTGAGGCACCGTCTCAGCCTGAGAGAGCCATGGCCATGAGGTCTGACGGCCAGCCACTCATCAAGAGATGGAGAGAATCCAGTTAATTATTGAAGAGCATTCTGGAAAATTTTTGAAAAAGGACAACCTGTTTTCTGTTGCACCCTGAACGCTCCCCGGCTAATGTGCCAAGGCTCAAGAGCATTGGCGCCAACAGCGGGAGAATTTGAGTAGATTCGTGCTCACCTGCTCTGCTCATCTCCCCCCAACCCCCTGCCCCTCGTGGACGGGGGTACAGAGGGGCTCTGGTCCAGGCCCTCTCACTTACGGGTGGCTCGAGGCTTGAACTGCTCCCGGCTGTAGGCCCCATTGGCCTGGCACATGCTGGCAGGCCGGAGCTGGGACCGGGCCGCCAGGATGGGAGGCAGGCAGACGGCTGAGGCCGGCTGCTTGGCAGGCAAGACCCTCTGGCTGGATGTCGGGCTGCAGTACAGGGGCAGAGCTTCTCCTTCTGGGGAGGAAGAGGTTGGGGTGGGGGGTCCCCTGGATTTGTATCCATTTATAAATTGGCACCTTTTATAATGAGGCTAACAGTGCAGAAGAGTCTCCCCCCACCCCCTCCAGCCCCCCTCTGCAATGGTAGCAATTTGGCCGTCTCGTCCGTTCTGTATGATACTATATAAACATGCTCATACAATGGACCACACTGTGCTACTTCCATAATAGACTCTTAACAGTGTATCACGGATCTCTTTCCAGATCACTCCATTTACATGTAACTTATTTTTTAAAATATATTTTTATTTTTATTTTTTTATTTTATTTTTTTAAAAATATATTTTTATTGATTTTTTACAGATAGGAAGGGAGAGAGAGATAGAGAGTTAGAAACATCGATGAGAGAGAAACATCGACCAGCTGCCTCCTGCACATCTCCCACTGGGGTTGTGCCCGCAACCCAGGTACATGCCCTTGACCGGAATCGAACCTGGGACCTTTCAGTCCGCAGGCCGACGCTCTATCCACTGAGCCAAACCAGTTTCGGCTTAAAATATATTTTTATTGATTTTTTTACAGAGAGGAAGGGAGAAGGATAGAGAGCTAGAAACATCGATCAGCTGCCTCCTGCACACCCACCACTGGGGATGTGCCCGAAACCAAGGTACATGCCCTTGACTGGAATCGAACCTGGGACCCTTGAGTCCGCAGGCCGACGCTCTATCCACTGAGCTAAACCCGTCAGGGCTATGGAACTTATTTTTTACAGCTGCATACTAGTTCTTGCGATGGCTACATTATATATTCAACTAGTCTCCGCATTTCAGAAACTCCGGCTGTTTTTATTTTATTTTCACTACTTCAAACAACACTGCCATAAACATTCTTGCACACCAAGCCTTCGTACTGGTGCTTTTATTTCGATAGATGGATTCCTAAAACCTGCTTGGTCCACAGGGAAGGAGGGATGGTTTGGATGGTAACAGACACAAATCTGTCTCACTGCCCCGGCCCAGACCTGGGGCTCCTCCGCTAGGCCGTTTGGTTCTGGCCCCTGTCTACCTAGTCCACTTTCTTCTATCACCCACCCGGCGAATACGTAATGAGCATCTACTCTGTGCCAGGCCCGACCACTGGGGGTGAAGTGGTAAGAAAGACAAAGTCCTGCCTTCGTGGCGCCTGCATCTGGGGTGTGGAATAAGGGAAAATAAAATATGTAGTATGTTAGGTGGTGGAGCGTGCAGTGTGTGACAGCAGGATTCACAATTTAAGTAGGGTGGCCAGGGACGCCCTCATGAAGAGAAAAGACCCGACAGTGGTGAGGGGCCAGCTCTGCAGATATTTCAGGGAAGAGCATTGGAGGCAGGGGGAGCAGCGAGAGCAAAGGCCCTGAGGTGGGAATGTGCCTGGAATGTCTGAGGAACAGCCAGGAGGCGAGGGTGCCAGGAAAGCCGTGAGCAAGGGGGATGTAGTGGGAGTAGAGGTCAGAGGTCATGGAAGACACGAGAAGGACAGGGCCCTGTAGACCTCTGGAAAGACTGGCTCTTACTTTGTGTGAGGTTGGAAGCCATCGGAGGGTTCTGAGCAGAGGAATGACATGATCCTCTTGGTTGCTGTTGAAAATATAATACAGTGTTGGGGGCCAAGGGCAGAGGCGGCCAGGATATGGGCTGAAGGTCAAGCGATGGGCTGGCTGATGGGTCAGATGTGGGGTCTGGAAGGACGGAGCTGCCAGTGTTTCGCATTGACCTTCCCTTCACACGGCGCTCTGCATCTCTCTTCTAAAGTGATGCCGTGCTTCCTAGAATGTCCCCCTGTCCCTCTACTCCCTATCTCTGCCTGTCCAGTGCCAGATGCTCCCTCTTCCTTTGGTCCATTCTCAGCAAATAATTATGGCCTGGGTAATTCTGGGCGTTCAGGTAAAGGAGAGAAATTTGTGGCTTGCAACAGAATTTGAAACAAGGCTCAGGACAACAGTAGGATTTGAATAAGAGGAGAGAAGTAAAGAGAGTCTAGAAGAAAGCAGATTCAACAGCAATGCTTGGAGGCAATTAAAAAACCCAAACCTCTAAGGCAGTGGTTCTTAACCTTCTGGCCCTTTAAATACAGCTCCTCATGTTGTGACCCAACCATAAAATTATTTTCGTTGCTACTTCATAACTGTAATGTTGCTACTGTTATGAATCGTAATGTAAATATCTGATGTGCAGGATGGTCTTAGGCGACCCCGGGGAAAGGGTGAGAACCGCTGCTCTAAGGGGAATAACGCTGCCAGGTGAGCCAGTTACTGGTGTTGGCCTAACCACTAATCCTTCAATAAATATTGAGCACCTAGGTGCTGGGGCTACCCCGGTGAACAAGGCCGACGTAATCCTTGGTCTTCTGGCATTGACTTTTAGTGGAATTCTAGGACAGTCTCTGTAGTTGTGTGACAGGGGACACCATTGATTAGTATGCTGCTGACTGTGGAGACTCAGTTATAACTCAGATGTGCTATGGCACTCGGCTCTGGCAGCCTGAGATGCCCTTGCCCACAATAAGGAAGGACATCTGACCCATGACCTGGCCTGATGGATCCTCCCTCCCTCCCCAGCCAGTGCTGAACAGACGCTGCCTTTATCTGCCTCCCTGACTCTCCCTTCCCTTTGCTTCTGTGGTTAATCAGATGCCCTCCCGATACACACATTCTTTCTTTGGAGAAGGCGATAGCTTTCGATAGACTCAAGTAAAATTGTCAAGCTTGCTCTGGCTCTCTCTCTCTCTCTCTCTCTCTCTTATTGATTTGAGAGAGAGAAAGGGAGAGAGAACCATCAATGGATGCCTCCTGACTGGGGATCGAACCTGCCACCGTTTGGTGTACCCGATGCCATTCCAACCAAGTGAGCCACACCAGCCAGGGCTGGCATTCTGTCTCTTAAAGGCAACTTTCCAGGTCTCTGTTCTGATCCATTAAATGTTGATTCAGTTGAATCTCAGAAAGTGAGGTTGCTTACAAGATCTTAGTGCCCGCCCCCCCGAATACTACAATTTGTGGTCAGAGGTGAGCCGTGCAAAGGCTTTGCATAGTCCTCCCAAGTTGGAATTCTGCCCATTTTCTTGTTTCTGCTAGCTAAGCTATGAATGGATAAAACAACAAGACACACACATACACAGTTCTCTCCTCGGGGGAGCTCATATGGTATGTGTATAACAGGGAGGAACAAATTGCAGACATGACAGTTTTGAGACGATTTTGGCTGGGCAAGAAGTTCTAATTGCTCTGTGATCTCTTGGGGAGGTTGGCTAGAGCGGGACTGCAGGAAGCTGGTTGTGCCAGGACGAGTGTCAGGAGGGAATAACAAAGGCCCCTCAAGGTCAATTCCCCAGGGGCAAGATAAAAAATACTACGCTGTTCTGTTTTGGTCTTTGAAAAGGATGCCCACTACTCCTTAAGACGGAGGAGCACTAAAAAGGTGGCCCAGAACCCCTCTGTCCAGCAAGCCTCTGTGGACTGACCCTTACTTTTCATGGTGTCCATGATGTGTCGCTGTTGGAACTTAGTCAGTTTGGATTCCTTCATCATCACTGCAAGAGAAAGCACTTGAGTCAGGCCACCTGGGCTGTGGGCAGAAGCCTTCATCTCTCACCACTGAAATGCAAAACTGTCACCTCCTCCCACCATTCTGCACCCAAGCACTCCCGCGCTTACTCTCCTGCTTTGCTTTTTCCTGTAGCACTCGTCACCATCTAACCTCTATAGACTTTGTTACCCTCCCACTAAAATATTTGCTCCATGAGAGCAAAAATTGTTGCTGTTTTTTTTTCTTCTTTTTTTTAATGCTGTATCCTCACCACCTAGAACACAGCACACAGTGGGCTTTTTTAATGTTTTTCATTGAGGGAAGGAATGCATAAATGAATGAATGAGCAAGTATTCATTAAGCATGTGTCAGGCACTGGAGCTACAACAGGGAGCCAAGACAGGAACAACGGTACCCTGATGGAGTTCCCGGGCTACAGGTGTAGGATACTGATCCAATGAGACACGCTGAATATCTGACTACAGGTTATGCTGAGTCCAATGAAGAAAAGGTATTGGTAAGGTGAGGGCACATCACAGTTGGTGGTGGTGGTGGGGGTCGGGGTCGGGGGGGCGGGGGGGGGGGGGGAGATAAGGCTTCCCTGGGAGGAAACAGAAAGTTCGATCTAAGGAATGCACAAGAATGATCTACTCTGAAATCCTTTATTCTTTGACTTTTAGCCACTTGCAAGTAAGTTGTAGGACCTGAACCTTCCTGAACCCAAGGCTTCTCCTCTGTAAAATGAAAATAGCAATGACGAAGCCACAGGTCACGTAGGGGAGACCTGAGTTTCAGAGGATAACTGCTACCGCCGCTCTTACCCGGTCCTTTAAGCGTAGTACTAACCTCTGAGGAGCTCGCAGGTTCCAAGGGTGTAAGTGGTCTGCTTGGGGCAGCGACAGAAGCCCGTTCCGTTGGTCACTGCCTTTACCCTATCCTGGGAAGCCATGGGAGGGCTCTGCGGAGGATAAAGGCGCAGTGACACAGCCGTCTCCCAGGTCCAGTCTCTACTCCAGCCCCCCCCCCCCCGCCCCGCCCCCAGCCCAACACCAGGAAAGTCTGGGAGCAGTCCAGTCCCATTAGAATTGTGACGCCGCCCTCCACTATTGTGACAGTGCCCTATCCTTCCACCCGAGCAGATACGCAGGCAGATGCACACACGTAAACAGAGAGCTCATCTTGACCCGGTGTCTGTGGCAGGAAGGCCCTAGGAAGGGGCCTCCGATAGCCGTGCTCGCGACAGTGCCTTAGGTGTTACGCCCAAATTGAAACCTCACCCTAAAGTAAGACGCCGGTTGGGTGGGGCCCCACGCAGACAGCGGCGGCTGGGACCCACCCCGCCCCCAGCGGTGGCTGGGCTCCGAGAACCGAAGACCGTAATCACGGTTCTACCGTGGCACCGCGCGGAGGCCCAGCGGAAATACTCTGAGATCCTGGTGTACAGAGCGGGCTGCTAGACGCTCTGGCTACCATGGTAACGAGCGCGCCAGCGATTCGGCGCATGCGCGCACATCTACCGCACAGGCCCGCCTTCTGGAAGTGACTGCTTCCGGGTTACCGCGCAGGCGCAGAGAACGCGTGGCGCTGAGCGAGGCGGAGGCGCGCAGTTTGTGGGTCTCCGCGCACGAGTGCGGGGCGCGGAGCCGGGTCGCTGCGGCGCGGGCGTCATGTCAGACAACGAGGATAAGTGAGTGCAGGAGCGAAGTGGCCTTTGCGGATCCTCGGAAGGGGCGGGTGAAGCGGGAACCTGGGTCGAGGGAGGCTGGGGAGCCAGGAGTCGAGGAGCAGAATCTGAGGGGACCTGGGCTGCTGAGGGGGCCCACGGTGCTGGAGCCGCGAGGGCGGAGATCATAGCCCGAGGTTGGGCACAGAAAGGCTCGGGCTCGAGGGTCCAGGGAGGATCAGTGCACAAGTGCCTTCAGCAGACTTCCGCCGAGCCGGGCGCTGTGCCTTGGTTTGGGACCATTGCGGTGCATTAGGCATAATTCCCGATCCCCACGTGCTCCCTTTTCTAGAGAGGGGACGGCCCATGGACAGATGCGACAGCATCCTGTGAGCTGAGGCAGGGCCTCGAATAAAGTCGTTGTGTTTGCGTCGATGAGATGCTGTAGGAGCGGCACTCCTGCCTGTATCAGCCGATGGTAGCATGGGTTTCCGCACGTTGTTCTGCTTCAAGTCGCAGGAGCTGTCCACGATGTTAAGTGAGGACCTGCTCTGCGGAAGCACCGCAGGGGTGAGGAAGGCCTGGCAGGTGCCGTCGCCTGGCTGAGAGAAGGCGGTGGCTTGTACTAGGGCAATAGTAGTAGAGGTAGAAGAGGTCGTGGGCGGTGGCTTGGGTTCCGGATTTATTTTGAAGCGAGGGCCAGAATGATGATCTGATGTGTGTGTGTGTGGGGGGGGGGGCGGGGTGGGTCCAAGGAGAGGTCTGTTCTGAAGATGAAAATAGGGGCTTGGTCAGCATAAGCATATTATTCCAAACGAAGAAGCAGGTGAGGTCATCAGGGGAGTGTCCGTGGAGAAGAGGAGGTGCCTGCTGGACCCTGGGCCTGAGCCTTTCTGTGCCCACCCTCGGGCGATGCTTTTGGCTCCCGCCCTTCCTGCTCGCTGGGCCCCATGGGCAGTTAGAGCATCCCAGGAGGGGTGCTTGTGGGGGGGAGGGGGGGAAGAGGGGAAACCTCCCGGGGAGACTGGGAAGGAGCAGCCAGTGAGGTGGGGACACACCAAGAGAGTGAGGACAGGGCATTGAGGGAGAGGGAGTGGCCTAGGGTGCCAACTGGGAGGCCAAGCTCAGTGAGAACATGAACAGTCCATTGGATTTAGCAACACGGACATCATTAACTCGCTCGAAAGAAGCAGTGGTTGTGAGGGAGTTATGGAGGTGGGCATCTTCTTGGAGTGAGATTACGACAGAATAGGAAGAGAAGAATGGGAATCTGTGACGTTGGACAACTCTTCCATGAAGTTTGCTCCCAAGAGGAGCATGGAAATGGGCTCCATGGGGAGACCATAAGGAAGTTTTGTCTGTTTTTTAAGGTGGGGCAGTAACTACCTGTTTACATGCTGATGAGAATGATCCAGTAGAGAGAGGAAAGAAACAGTGAGGATGCATGAGTCCTGGCACAATTTGCGGGGCTGATGGGAGTAGGTTTGAACACAGTGTGATTCACTCATTAAGTAGATATTTATCGAGCACCCCCTCAATGTAGCCTGAGACACCCCATGCCCTCTTTGATTTGATTAACTGATGCTCTAACTAACTGGTCTCTTCTTGTACAGTTTTGATGGCGACGACTTTGATGATGTGGAGGAGGACGAAGGACTAGATGACTTGGAGAATGCTGAGGAGGTCAGTAGTTAACCCTGGGCTCTCTCTTCTGCAGCCCAGGCTGCCAGATGGCCTGGCCAGTGATAACTCCCCGAATGCACCTGCCTCCTGTTTGTGCCCCTGCCACAAGCACCCCCAGTTAGAGTGAGCAGAGTTCCAGTCCTGGGTGGTGGAGAAGCTCTACAGGGTGGGTCCCAAGGCTTTTGTCCATTTGGATCACAGCCCATGGCTTCTGGGGCAGTTAGTTCACTGATAGGTGAAATGTTACCTTCATTCATTCAACAAAGGTGTTGAATGTTTATTAGGCATCAGGTGCTCTGCAGGGTGGGGGTAGGCACATAGGAGCAAGGGGGAGGGTGACCTGGGATAAAGCTGGAAGGTAAGGACCCAGATCAGGCAGATTTCATAGCCTAAAGTTAGCGGGAAGCCACTGAGGAGTTTCGAGCAAGGGAGTGGCATGATCCGGTTTGCACTTTAGAAAGAGCATTCTGGCCTCAGAGTAAAGAGCGAATTGGGGAGAAACAAGAGTAAAAGAGAGAGACCAACTAGGGAGCTCTCATAGACCTCCGGGGAGAGGCCTGTAGCTTGGACTTGGGCACTGCTAGTGTCAGTGATGAGAAACAGAAGAAAGATATTTTGGTGGATTGGCTATGGGCTGAGAAAGTGGGGGATGACAAGGATGACTCCTGGGTTTCTGGCTTGAGCGGCTAGGTGGATGGGTGACTGGCTTCGTGAATAGAATAGGGCTCTCCCTCTTGCGTGACTGATGCAGGAAGAGGTGCTTTATGTCTCCTGGACAGAGTGGTCCCTTGACGTTCGTAGGCTTGGAAGCTGAAGCCTCTCTTTGAATTTTCTCTCCCAGGTACCTGTTCACTGTGTCAGACACCTCCTTCCCCACCCTTCCCGGTCTTCTTCCATTCCTGTCCTGCCAGCTTTGCCTCCTACCTGTGGGTTAGCTCTGGTCCCTTTCTACATACCTAGGGCTCAGCCTGGTTTAGATCTTTATTGTTTTTCACCATCATTACTGCAGAAATTGTGTTCCTGGTTTTCCTGCCTTCAGTCTGCCCTGATTGCCTTTCTGCTGCCAGTCATCGTTCTTACCTGCCCATGTGATTGATTACTGTTGGTCTTCCTTAAAATGGTCTCTTTGCTTCTGCCCTTGCCCCTCAGAATATTCTCAACAGAGTACCCAGAGTGGTCATTTTAAATGTTAAGTCAGATTGTGTCTCTCTTCTGCTCAGAACCCTCATCCAGTGGTTTCCCATTCCATTCACAGTAAATGCCAAAAAGATGTCCAAGGTTCTCCATGACCTGGCCACTCGCTCCCTCTGTGACCTTATCTCTTCTTGCTGTCCCTGTCATGCCAGGCAGATTCCTGGTTAGGACCTTTGATCATGCTGTTCCCTCTTCCAGAAACACTTTTCCCTAAGATATCCCCATACCTGCTTCTCGCCTCCTTCAGGTCTGTCCAGGTCATCTCACTGAGGCCTCTGTGACCATCCTATTGAACTTGCAGCATCCTCCCCTTCCTTCTACATCACTGCCCTGGCACTTCCTGTCTTTTTTCTCTGTTGTCATACTGTACACTTTACTTATTAATTTTATTGTTTATCTCTTCTCATTATAATATAAGCTCCATAGGGGAAGATTTTTTTTTTTTTAATCATAACACATTTTATTTTGTAGAAACACCTGTCAGTAAATTTCTGGTCAAATACTTTCATCAGCGTTTTCATTTATGACATTTTATTTGAGAAATTTCAGTACGGATTTAACCAGACATATAAATCATGCGAGGCGAAATGATTCTCTCTTCCATTTTGTGCCACATCAGGAGCTGGCGTTTGTGTTTACTCTGTCGCTGATGCTTCACATCTTTGAGCAGATAACTTTCTGTCCCTGTTATGTCTGGAAAATGGGCCATTTGAGCTAAAGGATATCCAGGGTCCTTTGACTGTTAAATTGTCTACACAGTCTCCATGTGGTCTCCACTTTCAGTCCTCGGTATCAGGGTTCTCTCCAGTGAGTCTGCTGCTGATTATTCAGGAAGTTTTTCTGTATTTTAGTGTATTTCCAGTTTGTTCCTGGGAGCATGTCCATGCAGCATCCACTCACTCTGCTGCCATTTTTAAAAAAATATATATTTTATTGATTTTTTACAGAGAGGAAGGGAGAGGGATAGAGAGTTAGAAACATCGATGAGAGAGAAACATCGATCAGCTGCCTCCTGCACACCCCCTCCTGGGGATGTGCCCACAACCAAGGTACATGCCCTTGACCGGAATCGAACACGGGACCTTTCAGTCTGCAGGCCGACGCTGTATCAACTGAGCCAAACTGGTTAGGTCATCTGCTGCCATTTTTAATCTCTATGTAGGGGAACAATTTTTATGTCTTCCTGCTCTGTCCCGAGAACTTAGAACACTACCCGATATGTAGTAAACACTCAGTAAATATTTGTTGACTTAATTCTTTATTATAGAATTTATTCTCCTGCCTAAGACCCTATGTGCACCTTTGCTCTAATCATACTCCACAATTAGTTGTCTAAACCTAGTGCATTCTCTCCCTCCTCTGTGCTTTGGACATGCAGTTCAACGTGTCTCCATGTCCTTCCCTTCCGTTGGCTTGGGAACTCCAATGAATTCTTCTACACTAGTCCCAGTCTCATCTCTGGACTGTCTTCCTAACCCACGCATGAGTCAGATGACCCTCACCTACCTGTTAACTTTGCTGCATACCTTCAAAGCACTGCTGTTCTGTTTACTCTTTCTCCTTCCCTGACTATGAATTCTTTGAGAGCAGAAACTCTTAGTTTTCTGTCTCAGCACCTATTATGATGTCTGGCATGTGACAAATGCTTCATAAGTAATTGTTATGTGTGTGTGTGTGTGTGTGTGTGTGTGTATGGAAAAATGTTTGGTAGTTTCTGCCTTCACTGACTTTTTAGCTCCTTGACCCATTCACTCAGTTATCCTGCCTGAAGATGGGATGCTTGCTCCTCGCTTCCTGCTTAGGGTGATTTGTCGTCTGTGCTCAGGGCTTCTTTGTATGGGGCCACGGTTCTGGGACAACCCCATCTCTGGACCCTCCGCTTCTCTCTTCTGGATGAGGCAGCTGCAGCTGGCTTGGAATCCTGATCATGATTCTTCTCTCTTACTAGGTCTGAGACTTTGGCCAGTTCGCTGACTCTCCAAGCCTCTAAAATGGCACTGTAATCCCTACCTCATGAGGTTGTTGTAGGATTAAATGAGGTGTCAGTAAGGCAGCTGCACGGATGCTGGGGGGGGGGGGGGGGGAGTGACAAGCAGTGGTGGTGGCGGTGGCTATCATCGTTGGCATCGTCATCCCCCCTCACTCAGTAAGGCGCCCTGAGACTTTCCCTCTTTCTGCCTTGGTGTCCAGGAGGGCCAGGAGAACGTTGAGATCCTCCCCTCTGGAGAGCGACCGCAGGCCAACCAGAAGCGGATCACCACACCATATATGACCAAGTATGAGCGAGCCCGCGTGCTGGGCACCCGAGCCCTCCAGATCGCGTGAGTGTGTGCCCCTTTCCTGTCTTTTCCGTCCGTCAGGTCACAGTGAGCTCCGAGCTGTTGATGTGGCCCAGCCTGGCACCTAGAAACAGACTCTCCCTTCTTCCACAGGCTGAAAGTGTGGGTTTAGAGAGCCCTAGACCACTGTGGGCCAGTTAGTGGGGCGGCTGTGGCACCCCCATTGGGCTTATGGTGGTTCTTGTCCATGGCCAGCCCGGAGGAGTAGGCGAGCCCTCCATGTAGAGGCCATGCTAGAGGTGTGAAAACAGAACAGTGATGGGGTTCTGGGGATTTGAAATTAGCAGACTTGCCTTTATCTTCCAAGTCTGAAACCAGGTGAAGAATAACAAGGTTCAGGAGATAGCACGGGGTAGATGGAGATGCAAATGTCTGAGTGCCTGTTCCCTCAGTGCAGGCCTCGCGGCTGTCTGCAGGGGCAAGCCTGCCTTCGAAGGTTGCCAGGCCCCTCTCTGCAGGCAGGTGGCTTTCAGAGAGCAGGGACTCCCCCAAAAGCTAGGCCACAGATGCCTGTTTTCCCCCCTCAGGTTCCCTGACAGATGAGTCACTCCTCCTTCCTGGGGAGGAGTAAGTCGGGGGACAGAGAGGGCAGGTTGGGACTGTTGCCTTCATGAAGGTCTCCTAAAGGAGCCCTCCCCAGACTTCTTATGAGCCTGTGTGCAAGTATTTCTGGCAGTTGGGCTGCTTCAAGTAGGGAGTATTGGACACTAGGGCAGAAAGGAAGCTGGGGCCAGCGTGTGGAGTTCGCGTGCTGGAGGAGCACGTGTCCCGTCCTAGTTTTCAGTTAACTTGGGACTCGATCTCCTCCAGTGGTGAAGATGGCCACCGTGTGCACCTCGATAAAGGGCTTATGGTCGGGCAACATTGCTCCTCATCCGCTCCGCAGCAGCAGACCTCTTGCTGGCCTGGGAGAAATCAGAGCCGCGATCCATGTGGTCATTTTGGGATCTTTGGGTCCGGATCCTCTAGGCCACCATCAATTATGGTAGCTGCTATCTACATGTGGCCATTTAATTTTAAATAAAGTAAAATGAAAAGTTCAGCGTTTGGTTTCACCAGCCACATTTTCTATATTCAGTGGTCACCTGTGGCTGTGGTTTCCATAATGGATAGTGCAGATAGAAGACACTTCCATTGCTGCAAAGCAATTTATTGCTGCTCTAGTGCTCATCTCTGCTAAAAATGACCCGGCAGGAAGAAAAATGCATAAATTATTTTTTCAAGTAAGTTAAGTCTTTCAAACATTGAATAATACTGTGCTTGTACCTGTTGGGGTGTGAAGATAATTAGACACAATCCCCCTGTCTTCCGGGTGTTTATAGCCTGGGGGGAGGTGGACCCCGTCACAAATACCGGAACCCAAGGCAGGCAGATGTGGAGCTTTGTAAGAGGCACAAAAGGGGAGGAGGGAGTGAACTGCAGAGGAGGTGAGAGTTCAGGCGGGGGCAGGAAAGGGCGGTGGGTTTGAGGGTAACCCGGGAACAGAAACAGCATGAGGCAAGGTCCATGTGCAGGCAGGCAAGTTTGGCTTGTGGTGGGGAACGGCCAGTGGCTTGGGACACAAGACTGGAAAAGATGTCACGGAGCCTTGAGCAGAAGATGGGGGTGCGGTTGGTGGGCCGTGGGCAGCACTGAAAAGCGTGGAGACAGACGTTCAGAGCATGCTGAGTCCCAGGACCTGCTTTTCTTCGGAACAGGCATGGTCCCATGTGGCTGGGTCTGTAGCGCTCCTTCCGATGGAGGGGTGGGCCGCTGTCTGGCGGTTCCCTGCCTGCTGTGAGTGGTGGACAGCAGGGCTGTAGCTTGTCCCTAGCACCAGGCATGCGACCCTGCAGCGAGGTGCTGAACGAACATTTCTAGGATAGTTTTTGGATGAAGTCGCACTCCTTTCCTTAGCACCACCTAGTGGCGACGTGAACTACAGCCACTTCCTAAGAGTCATTACTGTGTTCTTTTATGGTGTCTCTGGTGCAGACAAATTACCTAAGGACACACTCTCACGCTTAGCACATTGCATGCACACAGCAGGGCTGGATGAATGAATGCTCTTTAATTATTCATATCTGGAAATAAAGAAGGCATATGCCACATTCTGTAAAGCTTTAACACTTATTGAGAGAGGGTATAGGGCAAGTTAAACACTTGGTCTCTGCCCTTGGGAAATTTTCAGGTTTTTGGGAGTAATAAAGTATTTAGTAATAAAATTAGTAAATTATCTGGTGTAAACTGGTGGCTCTCGAACTGGCTGATTGCCAGAGTCAGCAGGGAGCTTTGTAAATGCAGGTTCTCAGGCCCCCTCACTAGAGAGAGTCTATTCCGAGGGTCTGGAAAAGGGTCCTGGGACCCTGACTTTAGTGTACTCTCCTGGTAACTCTGATGATCAGGTTTCGGATCTATTAGGGTAAACCTGAGGTAGAATCATTAGGTGGCTTCCTGGAGGAGGTGGGCCGGGAACTGGCACCCCACCCAGTTGTGCTGTGGGTCAGGCGTTGTGCCAGGGCGTGTCCTGGGCCACAGGTGCTCATCATGGTCTAATGTGGAAAACTTCAAACAAGGAGTCAGAGTCCAGGGGGTTTGGTGCCAAGAGAAGCCTGTGTAAACGAGCCGGGCACCGAGGATCCAGCTCATGATCCCCAGAGTGGAGGCGTTTGAGTCTCTCCCAGGCCTATAGGGAGAGGAAGAGCGGTCAGAAGACACAAACAGGGAGCAGCAGTGTCTGTCAGGGAGCCTCAGGAGTTTGGTGTGGTGGGAACATGGGTGAACATAGGCAGGCAGCATGAGACGTGCTAGAAAGGTGAGCAGGACTTCTGAGGGGTGTTGCCAAGATCGAGAAGGAAAATGGGAGCTGGGCCCTGAGGCAGGGCCTGGGGGGTGGTGGGTTAGGTCCATCCGAAGGGGAGCCTTTGCTCATGCCATTTCTCGGTGCCGGGAACTCTGCCAGAGGCCCTGGGGAAGATCCTGAGAGGCCTTGTGGGTAAAGCTTACTCTCGTCCCATTCACAATACCCTTGTCTTTAAGTCTGTGGATCCTCAGCTTATAAATGGGAGGTGTTACAGACCAGTGGATAGGAGCATGTGGGGTTCACATCTTGGTTCTGCCACGTTCTGTGCCTCAGTTTCCTCATCAGTAAAATAGACTACTCACCTCAAATAACATAGCCTGTGCGGAGAACTGAGAGCAGGTGTGACACTCAGTGAGTCGCTGCCTGTTGGCCAGCAGTGTCCTAGCATCACTGTAGGCGAGGCAGGGCTTTTTGTCTTCATTTTCACATGAGGATACTGAAGTTCAGAGAGAAATTCAGTGTCTTTGGAGGCAAAATTTAAACCCGGTCTACTGGCTCCCACTCGCATGCCCTCCCTGTCAGTGCCCCTGAACCACTGCTCCCCCCTGCCATGCCTGTCGGCCTAGAGGGTGACCTTTCTTAGAAAAAAGGGAGGTGACCTTTCTAGGTGAGGGTGGGGGTGCCCATCCAATCCTGTTTGTGAACTAAGCCCCACCCCCACTCCCAATTTCCTGTTGGACCTTTCTCCCTGCGTTGGCCGTCTCCCCAACACCTGTCCCTGTGCCCACAGGATGTGTGCCCCCGTGATGGTGGAGCTGGAGGGGGAGACAGATCCCCTGCTTATCGCCATGAAAGAGCTCAAGTAAGTTGCCCAGATCACGGTTTGCTGCTCCAGAGCCCGGGCAGGCACCCTCTGGATTCTCTGCTGCACCCCGACCCCACCTCCCTGCCTGGGGAAGCGGTGATGGTTCCTGTGGATCTTAGCTGGTTCAGGAGTCAGCACACCAGGAAGGACGAGGGAGAGCGAGGAGGGGCAGGCAAAGGGGAGGCCACTGAGGACACAGCACCTCTCCTGGCCGTCAGAGTTCCCTGTTCCTGCTGCAGCCTGCCTTCCCAGCCCCCATCTTCCTCCTCCTCCTCCAGACGTGGGATGGCAGGGCCCCTCCAGACCACTGTCCCACGCTCGGGGATGCAGGAACTTTCCTTTTATTGCAGTTCTTTTCCTACAAAGTCCATTCAGCCCCAGGAAGAGGCTCCCTGACTTCTCTTTCCTCGCATTCTGCAGACAGTCTGCCCCTCCAGCCCTCATGTGCATGTGCCTTGTTCCCGCCACAGGGCCCGAAAGATCCCCATCATCATTCGGCGCTACCTGCCTGACGGGAGCTATGAAGACTGGGGGGTAGACGAGCTCATCATCACGGACTGAGCTGGAGTCATCTTCCCAGCTGCGCCTCACCCCAGCTCCTGTTCCCACATCCCTTACACGTGTAAATAATAAACTCTCCAACCTTCCCACCTCTGCCTCCGGCTATCTGCTGTGCCCACCAGCTTCTGCCCTGCTGTTTAGAGGCTGCACCCGTCCCAGTCAGCTCTTTAAGAAGCACCAGGGGCCTTTACCCCTGTGGCTACCCCGCATCCCTCCCTCCATCTCCCCTTCACCAGAGCAAAGGCTGCTGCAGGGAGACACCTCAGCTGCCTTCCCAGCAGACAGACCAGTCTTTGTGCCCAGGGAGCTGGTTGCCATGGAAACTCCCAATTTCCTTTCCAGTGGGGACTGGCTGCAGGGGCTTCTCCCTTCTCAGGAGTATCACAGAGCAGGTCTCATCAAGCCACCCATTGTTTCCTAAGGACCTGCCTCGAGCCTCTTATCATGGGCTCGGATCCCCTTTCAGGAGCAGTGCCCCAGCAGGAAGCTTGGGGACGCAGTGATCTCCGCCCTCCCCAGGCAGAGCCCTGCTGGGCAAGTCAGCTGGAGCAAGGACCCAGCACCTGCCCCCCTTGTCCCCACTCCGCAGGCCACTGCCCACACGGTGTCCTCCATGGCCCGCCTCCCTGGTCTGCCACACCCATACCCTCTCCTTCCCAGCCTCTGGAAGATGTCCTTCCTGTTCTGTGTGGGCCCGTGACCCTCTGAGGCCTTGACTGGGGTGGGTTCTGGGATCATAGTGGGCAGGGAAGCAGGACTCCTGGGCTCAAGGCCGGGCTTTAAATCAGGACTGGAGCGCACCCTCTGTCCTAGGTTCTAATGGGTCCTATTCCCTTCACCTTGCTTACCCGACATGCGGTAAGACCAACCACATTGGATCTTCCCTCCCTGGGGGGCGGGGGACAGGGAGAGGGTTTATATTGACCCCAACAGAGATAGAAGGGAAAATTGGCTCCCTGAATAGAATATACCAGCCTTAACCTCCCTTCTACTGTCAGCTCCCCTTCCCGGAAGAGGAGGAGCGGGCCAGCCTGCCTTCTGCAAGAGGCATGGCCCCGGGGTGGGTGCACCCTGGCTGGACAGGGTGGGAGTGATGAGCGGTCAGTTCCAGGAGGGGTGCTTGCTGCCTTGGAAGAGGGTTAATTCAGGGAGCAGGGGACTTCGCACCCCCTTCCACCCTCCTCCAAGCCTGTGGAATCCTTTAATCAAGTTGGGTGCTGAAATTTCAGCTCTGAAATGCCGCCTTTGTGCTGGCATCCAGGCGGCCGCCCCAGAGTGCGGGGGTCACTTTCTCGGCCCCGTTTCTCTAAATGGTCTCTTTGTTCCTGCTGGGCTGCTCAGTATCAGATGTGATTAAAGGGAGATGGGGTTTGGGTGGGGGAGGAGAGAAGGGAGTGGGGGGTTAACCCTTAGGGAATAGGGTGTAGGAGAGATGGAGAAGGGGGTGTTTTCCCTCCCACCTCCCCCTTTCCACTCTGCTCCTCTTTCAGGGAGTCAGTCCCTGGCTACTCAGCTGGCCAGGGCTGGGCATAATCTCTTCACCTGGCTCCTTCTCTCTTTACATGTGGTCACTCCCTGACTGAGGCCCCAGCACATCCGGAACCTTGAATCTAAGGGATGAAACAAGCCAGGTCTTCCGACTTCTCCGGGGCCATTTGTCCGTTTTCCCTCTTCCCGAGTCCCCAGTGACTTCCCAGTCGATTGCATGAGATGCAGAGTCCTGCCGAGAGCAGGAGCAGTGAACAGACTGGAAACGGCCTAATACCCTGTTTTCCAATAGAGGTGAAAGGGCGGGTTGTAAAAATTACGAGCATGTAAGGTTAGCACTGATTGATCCCGGACACATATCTAGAATCGGTTACTGCATATTGGAAAACACGTAGGTCATGAAGAGATCCCGGGGCTAGCATAGGGTTTCTCAGAATGTTACCAAATGTTTTTTTCAGTGGTGGCTGGTCTGGAAGGTCGGAGGCTACAGCAAATCTTGGTTATAGCAAGGCATCAGGCGGTCTGTACTGTGATGAAGTGTGGACTTCGTGGTGATAATAGATTCAGAATCGATTGCCAGTCTTTCCTTAAGAGTGTAGTGACAGAACTAATGAAGGATTTAGTGGATTCACAGGGCCTGCTTCTCTTCATTTCAATCTTTTTTATTAGTGACTTGAATAGGATAGTCAGGTTTGCAGATACAGAAGGAGAGCTAGTAAGTTGTATTCAGGATTCCAAAAGGTTTAATGTAGGTGGGAAATGGTCAATTCCAACAAGATGAAATCTGTTAAAGATCAGTATAAAATCCTGCTTTTATCTATAACAACAAAACACCGGGAGACATCTTACATACAGTTTGGGGCGGTCTGACTTGGCAGCAGATACTGTTCATGAGAACGGGTTTGCAGCTACCACTAAGCCTCACGGAGCCAGCAGTTTTGGTGAGGTTGCCTAAGAGCTCACGTGATGCAGTTTCCGGATGGGAGTCTGGCCACCCTGGAGGACTGGGCTAGGTCTTGGCACGCTCTACCCCACCCCTCCCCACCCCACCCCACCCCACCCCAGGTCCTGACTAGGAGGCGAGAGGTGGATAAGGGAGCTGAGGTGGCCGGTCTGGAGCAGTGGAAAAAACATCGCTTCAGATTAAAAGTGGAAGTAGGGCCTGTAGATGCTGGGCAGATGGAAGAGATGACGGTTAAGAGCGCAGTGAGGGAGTCAGAGCATGAGCACTTCTTAGCATGAACCTCAAAGCTTCAGTTTGCCCATCTGGAAAATGGGGACAAAGACTGGATCTCCTCCCTCATAGGCTTGAATGACATAAAGCACTTGGCCAGGGAGCACTCTGTACGTGGTAGCTATTACCGTTACTAGCTGGGTATAAGGAAGACTTCCAGCCATTGGAGCCAGCCATCGGTGGAGCATGTGGTGAACAGATTTCCCCTGCTCCTGAGGTGGAGTGGCTCCTGCCCCCAGCACAGCTTGGAATTCAGCTGAGGAAAGAGCTCCGAGGGAGGAAGCACTGAAGGGTTAGATTGCACGTCTGCCATCCTGGGTTTACACTCAGACACAGGCAGCTGCCGTGAAGATCGGCTAGATCCTGGATTGGGCCAGTGTGTGTGTGTGTGTGTGTGTGTGTGTATGCGGGTGTGTGTGTGTGTGTGTGTGTATGCGGGTGTGTGTGTGTGTGTGTGTATGCGGGTGTGTGTGTGTGTGCAGAGAGAGAAGGCCCAGCATCACATCCTAAAGGACTGGGCAGCCAGACACCAGGAAGTCAGGCCTGACCCGCCTCTCAAGTACCTGTCTCTTGAATTCTATGCAAGCTCCCTCTCCTCTGCTGGGCAAGCAGAGGGGCTGCTGGGAAGGCGCTTGGGCTGAGTTCCAGCTTGAGCCAGGAAGGGGCCCATCTGTAGGGTGGGCACAGCTGGCCTGGGGGAAGAGCTCCCATCTGAGGCCCCAGCCCCTGAGCACACTGACCCACTGCGAGGCCCCCTTTTCCTAGGTAGAGAGGAGACCTTTGGGTTAGCTGTCCTTTGCATTCCACCCCTAGCTACTTCCAGGAAGTGTGAGGAAGCACAGGTGCAGGGAGAAGAGACCAAGAGACAGGCTAGGTCAGGCCCACCAAGCAGGTAGCTGGAACCTTTAATTTTATTACGGGGAATACTTAATGCAGAGTTAATAGGAGCTGGAGAACCTAGGAGCAGGGGGAGGGGAGAGGGAGCTACTGAGATAAATAAGAGGGGGTAGTAATGAGTTACATGTGGATTGTGGGGGCTGCAGAACAGGAACATAGGGGCAGACAGAGCTACATACTTTATTCAGATACCACTGGGAAGCAAAGGGCAAAAGGCCAGGGCAGAATGTACATGGCAGGAGTTTAGTGTCTTCAGCGCTGCTAGCAACCTGGTGCTGGGCCCCTTGTCCTCCTGGAGCCAAGGGTTTGGGCACGAGCAGCATAGCTCTCAGGGAGCCCAGGAGTGGGGCCGAGAGCAGGGGCCACAGAGCCTGGTGAGGGTAGAGGGAGCTGGCGGAGAGCCAGGAGGAAGGCTCTGTGAATTGTCTCCAATTCTTTCCTCACCTCCGGGATGTGCCTCAAGGTCTGGGAGGCTGTAGTGGAGGAGGCCCTGGGCCCTCTTTCCGATTAGACGAAAAATCAGGCTGTTGGCATAGAACTGGATCTGGGGTCTCTAAGTTGATTCCTTTCTGTGTTCAGGAGGGAAGGGGGCGCTGGGGGGGATACCTCCCACTGAGCCCCCACCCACCTCCACACTCTCGGAGGCTATTCAAAGCTGTCCCCAGCCCCCAAGGGGCAGACATAGCCCACTCCAGGCACTGATGCAGGGGTGGCCTTGACCTTAGGCACATGGCACAGGTGGCATGGGTTATGTCAGACCCCTCGTTCTCCACGAAAGAGGAAACAGTCACAGGAATGGCAAGGCCTCCGATTCCCATCCGACCCTGGGTGCTTCCCCCTCCCAGAGGGTGAGCGGGTGCTTCCCTCTCCCAGAGGGTGAGCGGGTCCTTCTCAGGTCCTGGGATGGAGGGTTATTCTGGGGGGAAGGTGCAGCCCCTCATGGTCCAGTCTAGGGGCAAAAACCAACCTCCTCCTCCTCTGCCCAGCCTAGAAGTCTAGGGCTTTGCCTGGGCTGAGCCTGGACAGGATGGGGTGGGGTCATCAAAGGCAGTGAGCCCGACAGAAAGCCTCCCCTCAGCTGTCAGCCTCTGCCGCCTCCTCCCCAGCCACCACCAGGACAAAGATGGGCCAGGAACTGGGTGCGAGGGCTTGGGAAGGGCATACTAGCCAGGGGCTGGGGGGGACGTGACAGGGCCCCTTTAAGGTCGGGACAGCGTCGTATATACTGGCTGCTCCCAGTGTGTGGGGCTGTGGGATTGGGGCCCTGAGGGGCTGGGATCAGAGATGGCCGTGTAGAGGGGCCGCTGTGAGGGCCCCATGTAGGAGAAGGCCGAGTAGAGGCCGGAGGCCTGGCCTGAATGGCCGTAGTAGGGTCCTGAGGGCTGATGGTCAGAGTAGTCAAACTGGGGGCGGGAGATGGAGGGGAAGGCGGAGCCGTAGTGGGGCAGGCTGAGGGAGGTGTAGGCGATCTGCGAGGTGGACGGCTGGTCGCTGTAGTGCGGGGGCCCCTGGGGCCCTGCGGTCTCTGTCTTCACCTGGGCTTTGGTATCCACACCAGGTGGTGAGACCGTGGGCAGAGCCACGCCTGGCGGCTTGGAGATCCAGGCGGAGTGTCCACTGGCCACAGCCAGGGCGCTGCCCAGCCCATAGCCAGCTGCTGAGTAGCTGCCCACGTGGCCCGGGTGCCCGTTGGGTGGCAGATACTGGTCCAACTCAGCCACATCGAAGGTTTCCATGTTGGACATTACCTCGTGGCTGATCTCCCCGATGTCTACGTTGCCGAAGTCGATGTGAGGCTTTCCGCCCTCCCCCATGGAGCGCCCGTCCCGCTTGGGGTCTGCCTTCCCCGACTGCAGCTCTGTCTTTGGGGTGGTCGGAGGGGTGGGGGGGCCATGGCTCTGGCCTGGGTGGGAGGAAGACAGAGAAGCAGGAAACCAGGTCAGAGGCTTCTAGATGCTGGTAGTTCACCCTCAGAGAAGGGGTCTCCAGGACCTGAGGGCTGACCCTGCGTGCCTTGTACGTCTTACAGGCCTGGGCAGTCTGGGTTGGCACTGATTTATGTCACGGTCTTGGGTTGCTCTCTAGTGGTTCTTGAAGTTCCCCAGCCTTACGGGTGGGTCCTGCTCCCTGCCTCCCTCCTGGAAAGGCTGCCTCCTTTTGAAAGACCTTTCCCGTTGGAAAGTTTCCTCCCATCAGCTGAGGTGGCTGCCTTCCTGGCCCTTGGCTCCTTAGCTGCTGAGCCCAGTGGGGCCCTGCCCTCCATTCAGCCGCCTGCTGGCTGCTGTCCTCGCTGACCTCCTCCGCCGCCTCATTCCTGACTCCCTTTCACGTTTGCTGGCTTCCCTGTGCCTCCTCCCGAGACAGCAGTGCTCCCTCCAACCCCTTCCTCCAGGAAACCTTCCCTCGGAGCCAGTACCCTGCCGATGTCTCCAGACTTGCTCCACCCTATTCCTTTGTCCACGTCACATCCACATGTCCATGCGGCAAACACTTAGGGGCACTGTGCCAGGCAGAGGGGACACAAGCATCAGTAAAATGGGTCGCTGTCTTCACAAGCTCAGAGGCTTGGG
Organism: Myotis yumanensis; assembly: GCF_028538775.1. Lineage (NCBI taxonomy): Eukaryota > Metazoa > Chordata > Mammalia > Chiroptera > Vespertilionidae > Myotis > Myotis yumanensis. The sequence continues at coordinate 207,858,890 of NW_027223754.1, forward strand.
GAGATCCCGAGACCCACACGTGGCAGCTGCAGAAGTGCCGTGCTGACGGGCACGCAGGGGCTCGGGCCAGCGGAAGCCACTCACCCTGCCCTGGGGATCTGGCGAAGGTCTCACTGAGGGGAAGGAGCTGAGCTGGGCTTTGAAGGCTGAGAAAAAGCCCAAGCCCACAGTTACATTCTGAGGTGGTGGTTCTCACGGCCCAGGGTCTTCTTTCTGTGTGTGTGTGTGTGTACGTGTGTGTACGTGTGTGGGAGGATGACTGGATGGGAGATCCCAGCAGAGAGATCAGAGCTCCTGCAGGGCAGGCCTGTGCCCCCTCCATCAGACCAGAGGGAGGGCTGGGTCACTTGCCATGTGACCCTGGGCAGACCCCTGTCTTCTCCTAACCAGTTTCCTTATCAGTAAAGCCCGGCCTCCATCCTGAAGCCTTCCTGGCCCGGAGTCTGGCGGGGCTGGATGCTTCTGGAGACCCCACTGAATGGAGGTGGGTGGCCCCTCCCTAGAGATCATGCCCCGCTGCATCTTGGGCGGCTTTGCATGCACTTGCTTCTTCCTATACCTAAGGCACGTACGTTCCTGCTCCTCCTACACCAGTGATGGCGAACCTTTTGAGCTCGGCGTGTCAGCATTTTGAAAAACCCTAACTTCACTCTGGTGCCGTGTCACATATAGAAATTTTTTGATATTTGCAACCATAGTAAAACAAAGACTTATATTTTTGATATTTATTTTATATATTTAAATGCCACTTAACAAAGAAAAATCAACCCAAAAAATGAGTTCGCGTGTCACCTCTGACACGCGTGTCATAGGTTCGCCATCACTGTCCTACACCCTGGTTCCTGAGTGTCTGCTCCCGGGCCTGGATCAAATGGGGACTCGGGGCATAGCTTCTAAGAGCAGAGCTCTGACTTCCTGCGCGCCCGGCCCACGCACGGCGCTCTATACATGGTGAGCCCAAGCGAGGCAGCCGTGGTGCCGGCAGAGGCCCCGGAGCCAGAGAGCCGGGCTCAGACCTCAGCCGTGTGGCCCATCACCTCAGTTTTCTCACCTTCCAGTGTGTGTAATGAGCCTCAGCTGAGGTCTGAGCCTCCCCGTTAGAATGACCGAATGAGCGGACACACAAGGCAGTTGGCACAGTGCCGGGCACGCCGTAGGTGCTCAGTTAACGTTAGTGTTATCATTAATGAGAATGACACAAGATGGCCTGACTGGCCCTTGCATGGCATGCCCTCAGCGTCACAGGCCCTGTTGTCTGTCTCCCCATCAGACCGGGAGGTGGGAGAGGCTCTCCCGGTTCTCAAACCATCCGGTCCCGCCTTTTCTTGTTGTAGCTCACCCCAGGGCCCCCTTAACTGGCCCTTCCCTCAGCAGCAGTGCCCCCCCCATCCGCCAGAGCCATCTTACCCCCTGCCTTCCCTGGCACCTGGGTCCCTGCACCCCAGCTGGAGTGACCACACAGCCTGGCAAGCCCTGCCCAGGGCACAGGGATGTCGTGGAGTGTCAGGGTCTCACGCCACCCATCCAGCCTTCACCTCTCCCCACACCCGCTCCCCCACCCACAGCTCAGCATCACACACCACCCTAGCCCCCAGCCCAGTGTTCACCTGAGGGGTGCTCAGGGTTCCCGTCCGACATCGGAGAGCCCTCTCCCGGGTGCCGGTGGTCCAGGTGGGCGCTCTTGTAGTGGGCCTGGATGGCCGCGGCCCCGCCCTGCTCGGCCTCCCCGCCGGGGCACTCTGACTCCCCCTGGGCCGCCTTCCCGTTCTTCCGTCTCCTCGGCTGGTACTTGTAGTCCGGGTGGTCCTTCTTGTGCTGCATCCGGAGCCGCTCGGCCTCCTCGATGAAGGGGCGCTTGTCACTCTCATTCAGCAGCCTGGGGTGGGCCGTGGGGAGACAGCAGAGGGGCCACTGTGAGCGTCTTCCCTGGAAGAACTGAGGCCCGAGGATGGGCGCCCAGCGTGGGAGCTGGCCCTTGATTTACAGACTGGAAGATGTGAGGCCCCAGGAACCCCAGGCTCAGAGGGCGGTGACCTCACCCCCAAATCTCTCAAGAGGTTGGGGTATAAGAGCGGTCAGCCTGCTGCTCCTGGTAGCCCTTGGGACGGAGTCAGAAGTAGGAATAGAGCTTAGGAGGGGCAGACATCAGTTCAAGGAAAGGAAAGACTTTCTCCCATCAAAGCTGTCTAGCCCGGCCGGTGTGGCTCAGTGGTTGAGCATCGACCTATGAACCAGGAGGTCATGGTTCGATTCCCGGTCAGGGCACATGCCCGGGTTGCAGGCTCCATCCCCAGTGGGGAGCGTGCAGGAGGCAGCCGATCGATGATTCCCTCTCATCGTTGATGTTTCTATCTCTCTCTCCCTCTCCCTTCCTCTCTGAAATCAATAAAAAAATATATATATTTTAAAAGCTGTCCAAGTGGGGTTTGCTACTTCGTCAGGGGGAGCTCCCTGGGACTAGAGGTGCACAAGCCGAGAAGCAGCGTGTGAGGGGGAGGAGCCCGGCCTCTGCTACTTACTAGCTGTGAGACGTGGGCAAGTCACTGCCTGAGCCCTAGTCTCCTCACCAACAGAACCAGGTGACAGTGCCCACTTCACCAGGTGTGGGGCTGGCCGAGATCACGGACGCGAAGCGCTTGGCACCAGGCCTGGGTGGGGGCTGGCGCTTGAGAAATGGGTGCTGCCCTGATGCTGCTTGGGGGAGGCTGGACAGGCCCTGGGGAGGGCCCGGCTCAGCTCTGGAACACTGACTCTGCTCATTGCAGTGGCTGGGGTGAGGCCAGGCTGACAGAGGGTAGAGGGAGCTAGCTGCTCTTCCCAGACCTGGGACAGGGGCAGACACCCTCTCCGCAGTCTGCAGTCCACGACCAACCAGTGGAGGCCCCAAAGGCACCGCCCCTGCCCACCTGACTTCAGCCTCAGGCTGGGGCTCTGGTGCCCCAGAGGGAGGAGGGCAGGATGGGGTACCCTGCAGAGGGTGCTGAGGGGAGTCCTAGACATAAGGGACTGCGGGAGCAGCTGTTCTCTGTCCAAAGGCGCGCTCTCAGCCCCCACCCCACCCCCAATGGGTGCCCTCTTCCCCTAGTCAGCAGAAGGCTGAGCCCTCCCACCCGCGATGGGAGGGGGTGGTCATACCAGGCGCCTCCAGCCGGCAGCAGCATTCCTCTGCAGCTTAGCCTCCCCCCCTGCCCCCCTCCCCCGCCCCCTCCCCGCGAGGCCCTGAGCCCAGCCCTAGCCCCGCTTGCTCCAAGAGTCCCTCTGGTGAGAGATGGGACAGGGACTCCAGATCAGGGCCTCAGGGTTCAGGGAGTGGGATGTCTTCGGCCTCTGGAAGGCTGGGCCAGTGGAGTGGTGGGCGGGCCCTGAAGGTGTGTGTGGCTGGGGGCAGGTGCAGGTTTGGGGTGGGGATAGAACTGCTTTTGAGGGTGAAGAGCAGGCTCCCCCAGCACGGAGGCTCCTTGGATGGTTGGGGACACTGAGCTCAAACCTTCCCCGTGCCCTCTGCCCAGCGGTCAGTGGGGTGTGAATCGGTAAGGAAATGGCAGGGGGTGCGGAGGGAGGGCACCAGCCAGAAGAGAGGGAAGATCCCAACACTGCATTCCAGTGTCCCTCCCAGCACCCTAACCTTGATAGAAACCTAACCTTGAGCCCACCAGACACCAGCCCATTCTGTCACCACCTCCAGCCCCACCCCAGCCTCGCCCAAGCCTCGCCCAGACCTCGCTCTGTTTAGGCTCTCTCCTGACCCCAAGCCCTTCCTGCCCCACCACGTAAAACCCTCCCTGCCCTCCCCCATGGCCCACAGCCCTTAACCGTGAACCCCATCTCCTCTGCACCTTCACTTCAACTCTGTCCTCTGGGTCTCCAAGCTGCTCCCCCCGCAAATGGGAAACCCCCACCTGGGGGGCTCCCAGGGTGGGACACTGGCTTGCTGCTCCAATTGCTCCTCCTGGCAGGGAAAGGGCCTGGGGGGCCAGCCTGTGACCCCCTTTTAGTCTCTTGGCTCTAGATATTCTGTCTGGGCAGGTCAGCTACATACAGCCAGCACCACGTGACCGCATCTCACGTCCTCTCCCAGGGGGGCACGGGTTAGCATGACTGTCGGAGCCACTTAGGAGCCAGGACTTGGATGCTGGTGTGTCTACCCCAGCTCCCTTCCAGCACCCGATATAGTCGTCTCTCTGGCTGTGTCTCTCTCTTCAGGGTTAGGGCCCCTGCCCTCCAGTTTTGCCTCCCTAGTCACCCCCCTCCCTGCTGCCTGCTGGCCTGGGAGTCATGAATCTGGGGCGGGGACCTCAGGAGGAGCCAGCCTAGTCCAAGTTCCAGGATCCCAGGACGTTCCTCAAGATCCCACCCAGGTCCAGGCAGCCCGCCCACATGTTGGCAGAGTCTTTCTCTTTGCCACTGTCCTGGACCCTCCTACCCCCGGGCCTGGGTCCTGAGCAAGCAGCGCCTGTTTTCCTGATTTCCCCACCCCAGGCTGGCTCTTGGGGGCACCCTGGGCCCCGGTGCACACATTGTGAGTGGTGGCCAGGAATGGGTCCTCTTGAGGGAGCCAAGACCAGGGTTCTGGGCTGGGGAGCAGGGACAGGGCAATGGAGGCCGAGTCTTAAGCCCTTGGTGGTGGAGTGCTTGGAGCAGTGGGGGCCATTCTTGCTCCAATGCCCTCACTGTGGTCTGTTCACCGTCCCCACAGCCTGCTCCGTCTGCCTGTCTGTCTCTCACTGGCTCTTTTCCGTCCCCTGGCACCAACGGTCCTGGCCCGGGCTGAGCCCTCCATGGGTGTGGGTGGACCTTGGGCTGAGAGGGGTAAGGGAGCACCAGGCCATCAGCAAACACACAGCCAAGGACAAGGCCGGGCCAGATGTGAATCCCTCTGGGAGGCCCTCCTGCTTCTTCCGCCACCTAAGCCTGTGGCCTTTGGGACCTGGTCTCCCCTGGGCGAGGGACAGGCCAGGGGCACAGCAGCAGGAGGGCAGCAGCTCCTCCGACAAAGCCCAAACCACTGCTCTCCTCTGCCGCACCCCCACCCCCTCCTGAGCACACCTCAGAGTGACAGGGTGACCCCCACTGTCACCAGGGTCCGTGTGGGGAAGACCACTGGGTGGAGAGTCAGGAGCCGGGGTTCTGGCCCTGGCTCCCGGGCTCTGCTCCTAGTTGTTAGGTGGCCTTTGTGGTCCTTTGCCTTTCGGGGCTATCTCGTGGGCAGTCTAGTGGGAAACCAGGTGACCTCCGGAGCCCCTGTTCTCTGTGTGAGCTCCCAGGACTGGGGTGTGTGGGGGTGGGGGTTGCCTTTCTCAACATGTCGGGGGTTGGCGGTCTTCCTCTTTGGGGGGATGCTGTCCCCACAGAGGTCTGGTTGATCCCTGGGAGCCTGGGAGTCTGAGGGCCCCGGGCAGGAAGGGGCCAAGGTTTCCTCCGGGCCAGGCTCGCAGCTCCAGCCTCGGGGTGGGGGGGTAGGAGGTTACTCATCGCTGGGTGGGGCCCTGGAAAGGAAGATGGCGCCGAACTGGGAGAGGGAGGGAGACAAGCCTGGCAGCTTTGGGACGGGGTGGGAGGCGCTGCTTTCTGTGTGTCCCCTTCCGGGGGAAGAACCCCCAGCCTGAAGGAGGGTGGGGTCCGGAAGGCACAGTGAGGGCCGCGGGGACGGGCCAGGATCCTGGCCGCAGGTTTCTCCATTCCTCCCTCTTCCAAATCCTGTCCGACCCCTTGCTTCCCTGAACTTTCACCTCTTCTGCGTGGCTGCCTCAGTTTCCCTGCCTCTCCAGACAGGCCCTCATTCTTTGTCAAACGTTTCCCCAGCATCCCCGCCACTAACCCGGGGGCAGTGGCCCCCCTGAGAGCGCGGCCCGTGGGGAAGCGGTTCTGACGGCCTTGGGCCTCGGTGGGAGCCCTCCGCCATCCTCACTCCCTCCAGCCTTCCATGCCCCCCACCCCTCAGGACGAAGCCTAGGCCCTACCGCCTGCCACCGACAGAATTCCAACCACGAGGGGGCGCCTTTCTGCCCGCTGCCCCGGCTGGGGAGCCAGCACCACCCAAGGGGGCACTTGTGGGGGGGCCCCCCAGCCCCACCAGGAGATGGCTACCTCCGGAGAAGGGTCCGAGGAGCTCCGTGGGGCCTGAACCCCCCGCAGCGGGAGGGCCCGCGGGCAGCCCCGGCGGGCGCTCACCTCCAGAGCTTGCCCAGCGTCTTGCTGAGCTCGGCGTTGTGCAGGTGCGGGTACTGGTCGGCCAGCTTCCTGCGCGCCGCCTGCGCCCACACCATGAAGGCGTTCATGGGCCGCTTGACGTGTGGCTTGCTCTTGCTGGCGCCGTTGACGCGCACGGGCATGGGCACCAGCGTCCAGTCGTAGCCGCTCAGCACCTGGCTGACGGCCTCGCGGATGCACACGGGGAACTTGTCGTCGTCCGCCTCGCCGTCCTGCTGCTCCTTCTTGACCTTGCCCAGCTCTCCCGGCCCCGGGCTGGCTCGCAGGCCCGATCCCCCGCCGCCGCCGTCGGGCCCCAGCGAGGACGCGCCGCCCGGGGACAGGCAGCGGGGCTCCTCGGAGCCCACGGGGCTCAGCTCCACCTCGGAGAGGTCCTGCTCCTCCGCCATGTCGCCCCCGGCCGCCGCCGCCTCGGCCGCCTCCCCGGGGCCCGCCGCCGGCGTCCTCGCGAAGAGTCCCACGCTCACCTGGACGGGAGGGAGTGCGCGATGGAGCGGCCGCGCGCAGCCCCGACGGCCGGGACGCGACGCGCGCAGCCCGAGGAGGCGCCCGCCCTGCTCCCCTAAACCCACGGCAGCCCCCGGGCGCGCGCACATGCCAGACCCGCTCGGCCTCCTCGCTCCTGCCTCCACGTCTCCCCGCCACCTGGTCCCAACCGTCTCTCTCCCGGTGTGGGTGGGTTTGGGATTTTTCAAAACCTCCTTTTGGGTGGAGGTTTGTTGATGGAAAGGAAGAAAAACGGACTCTTTATTCGGCTCTAATCCCGGCTCCTGGAATTTCCCACCTTTTCTCTCACCTTTCCTTCTTCCCTCCGCCCGCCCCGACGGAGTCCCGAGGAGCAGGGTGGGGGCAGGTGGTGGCAGCCTCTCTCCCCCCAGACCTCACTGCAGGGGCCCAGGCCTGGGCCGGGGAGGGAGGAGCGGGCTGCGCACTCACTCACCTCCTCGGACCTGTCCTCCAGCCTGGGGCTCGTCCTCAGGAAGTGGAACACCGTGTCCCAAGGTGTGCGGTCCAGCTCGGAGCTGGGGGTGGACGCTGGTGGGCTGGGAGGGAGGGGCTGGGGGGCCCTGAGCCTCAGGCCACGGCCTCGTCGGGACGGAGCCTGAATCCTCACCACCAACCACCCTGGCCGGACAGCCCGAGACTGACTGAGCACTGAGCTGCTGCCGAGGGCTGGGGAAGGAAGGAGGGGGAGAGGGGGAGGGGGAGGGGAGGGAGGGAGGGAAGGGCAGAAGGTGGAGCCTCCAGCGCTTTCCTTCATCCCCAACACTCAGGGCTCCTCCGCCAGGCCCCCCCCCACCCCAGCTCCCTGCGCTGCTGCCCCAGGCCCACCTTGGGGTCTGAGCTCCAGTGGGGAGGTGTAGGCGTGGGGGTAGTCAGGCCAGGAAAGTCAAGGGATGCGCATGGGCGGGGTCGGAACCTGTTGCTTGAAGGAAGAGTGGGCTGACTATGACCCCCCCAGTCTCGGGGCCTCAGGTGGTAGGATGGGCAAGTAGCAAAAAATTGGGGAGGGATGAGAGGCAGGGGAGGATTCTGTTGCTGTGTGAGGGTGGCTGGGTGGTGCTGCTTCGGGGAGGACATCTTCCGGAGCACCTGTGGGCAGGCCTGCTTCCCAGCTGTCTCTGCCTCAGCCCCACCTGGCCACCCTCTCTGCCCCAACTTCCAGAGACCCAGGTCTGTACTTAGTAGCCGTGGGCAGCTCCACACCTGCCAGTGCAGATGGCCCGGCTTGACCCCTGGGCCCTTCTCATCGGACACCCAGGCACGTAACAGTGGGGCTCCAGGTGGACAGAGGACTAAAGTTCCCAGTGGGCTGGGCTCGGGGCTGAGGGGCCTCTTCAAGCAGGTCTGAAAGGCTTCTGGGCCCCAGTCCCTTCCCGCTGGCTCACCCTCTCGTAGTGCACCAGTCCCTGGTTACCATGAAGTCCCCCCTCCCACTCCCAGCCCCTCTCTTCCTCCTCTTTGCCCACTGCTCCCCTCAGCCCAGCTGGGTGACCCTCCATCGTTCTGTCTTGCCCACCACTCATGGCTCCCTCTTCTCTCCTCTTTCCTAGGCCTCTCTCCCGAAGCACACCCCTGTCTCTTCTCCGTGGGTGTGCGTGGAGGGGCCGATGGAGCCGGCCGCACTGGCGACCAGGTATGGTTCTGAGCTCCTCAGCAGCTGGGCAGGGGCCCAGGCCACCCCAAGGGAGTCCTGTCTGGAGTGGGGCTGGAAAGGGGGTCTAGGCAAGGCCTCCTGCTTGGGAAAGGCCAAGGGGGTGGAGGGGGTGGGCAGTGGGACACAATGAGGTAGTCACACGAGGCGAAGGCATGTTGGGGGTGGGGGGAGCGGACATTGGAACACACACACACACACATGCTCGCACACACAACCAGCCAGACAATCGGGCCAGTGTGTCTGGGGCCTCGGAGCCCAGTGAATTAGGAGTTTGATAAGGGTTTTCTCTTTCTCTCCCTTGCCGGCCTTGGACAATCTCCCCCCAGTTTTCCTCGACGCCACCCCCGGCGCTGCCAACCCTCCTCCCCCCGCCTCCCTTCTCTTCCCTGTGCCCAGACTCTTGTTCGGGGCCTTGAAACAGTGAGCTGTCTTTGTTCGAAATACAGGTGAACGGCAATCATGTGATTAACACACACACACATAAAAAGCTTTTTAACAGCGCCCGCCCGGCCTCAGAACCGCCCAGAGAGGAGCCGCCCTGGATGGACAGAGGGCTGAGGGCCGAGCATCCAGCTGGCCGTCCGGCTGCCCAGCAGTCTCCGACGCGCGGCTGCCCGTCCGCTGCCCGCCTGCCTGGCATCTCTTGATCCTCCCGGTGGGTCCCCATTCATCCTTCCACCCTTGGTTCCTCCTCTTCGAGGGCAGGGCCTCCCTGCCCCTGCCGTGTCTGTGATCCGGTCCTGAGACCCCCCGGGGCAGGGAGGGGTGGCTGTGGAGGGCGAGGGCCCAGGGTCGGAAGCTGGGTGTGGGGTCCCACAGCTCCCTCTGCGCCTCCCCCCTCCTCCTCCCAGCTGTGCCAGGATGGGGGTGGGGGTGGCAGTGCGTGCTCTGGGTCTGCAGAGAAGCCATGGTGCACAGAGGGAGCCTCTCTTTTCCCTTCCTTCTGTCTCTCCCTCTCCTCCCGTGTCCTCGGTGCTGTGCTTTCTGCTGAGAGGTGCTGGCTGAGGAAAAGGCCTGAAGCGGGGGTGTGGGGGAAGGGCTGTCAGATGCCCAGGGCTGTGGGGGTGGGGACCCCCTGCTGGGAACATTTTCCTACATCCACCCACCATGCTGGCAACCGTGATCCCCTCCTTCCCACCCCAGGCCCCGGGGACCCAGCTTTCTCCAGCAGGGGAGGGAAAGGCCCATGGAGAGCAGGGGGTTTGGAGAGGGGGGCAGGGTCCTGGATTAAGACCCCGGGCCTCTGCCCTTGGCAGAATCACCAGATGGGCCAGTACCACCTTCTGCTCCCTTCCCTGCACCGGTGGGAGGGGTCCCTTCCCCCTCATTCCTGACCCTTCCCCAAGGATGCTGGCCAGGACCCTCCCCTCAGCACCCCATCTACTCTGGCCGTCCTGGGGGAGCTGTGGGGAGAGGTGGCTCTGGCCAGCCCTCTCTCCCCAGCAGAGAGGTGGGGACTCAGGTGTCCCTTCCTGGTGGAGAGGCCTTTCAGGGGCGGCAGTACTCGCCTGGAGTCCAGCCTGGGTGCTACTGATCCTGGTCCCAGACTCAGTCAGCCCCTGAGAGGAGGGGAAGGAATGGAGTTCTGTCAATCAAAGGTCAAGCCACTGATGGCCCCACCTGGCAGAGCTGCTCAGTCAGCAGTGACCCTTAACCCCTTAGCTCCCTGAGCCCTCTTCCCAGGGCCCGGGTCATGCTGTGGAAGGCTCCGCCCTCGCCCTCCTTCCCTGCTCTGGGCCTGAACCCTCCTCTGTCACCTGGGGCACTGATCACCCTCCTGCCATCCTGCCTCCCCGGACACAGAGGAAACGGGAAATCTGCTCGCAGAGCCAGGGGCTGTGCAGGGGTGGGGGGTGCTGGTCACTGGTGTCTCTGCTCCTGCCTGTTTTCCCAGGGGGGCTGACACTCTTCCCAGCCCTTCAGAGGCCAGGGCTGAGGGCCAGATGGGGGCACGGGGAGAGCGCTCTCCCATCTCCGGGCACATGTGGGTGAGACCTGGGGCCCAGGCTGTCCTCTCCTAGGTTCCCGCAGGCCTGTGCCCCTCCCAGCACCTCAAAGGCGACCAGCCCCTCTGGCCCCCGAGGGACACTCACCCCCACGCTGGCTGTGGGACAGGGTTGGCCGCGGCAGCGCCTCTCCATGTAACGGTGTGTCGCCAGCTCCCATTCTTTGGGTCCAGGTGGGGCCTGAGGTTTTGTGTTTGTGACCAACTTCTGCGTAGCTGCCTAGGGCACTGGTCCTAATGCTAGTTGCGCTTTAGAATCGGGTGAAGTTTTTAAAAAATCCTGAAACCTGGATCCCATGGCAAACTGGCGAATTCTGACGGACTGAGGATGGGGTCCAGGCCTGGTTACTTCGCGAAGCTCCCATGGGGTCTTGCTCACCTCACTCGGCTCTCTGAGCCCTGAGGACCCCAAATCGCCAGGGACAGGGGAGGGGTGGGGCTCTGGACCCCAGGGCTGGAGGCTCCACGTGCAGTTACCCAGGGCTGGGGTGTGGCAGGGAGGCTGTGCACTGGGGAGGGGAGGACTGAGGAGCCAGGGGTCAGGCTACAGCAGGGACCAGGACAGACACTTAGTCCGGGTGAGTGTATGGGACATGGGGGGCTCCTGATGTTTCCTAGGCCACCCCCACCCCCTCTGCGTAGACCGTGTCCTTCTTTTTTTTTTTTCCCTTTGGTGCCCTTGACCAGAATCGAACCTGAGACCGTTCAGCCTGCAGGCTGACGCTCTATCCACTGAGCCAAACTAGTCAGGGCATGGCCGTGTCCTTCTTGCTTTGGGTGCAGGAAGTGCTGGACCTGGCTCAGGAAACGCTGCTGTTGGTGTGGGCCTCGGGCAGGTTATGCTGTGAGGCTTTTGCGCGTGTGGAATGCTGGTATTTTGTACGTTATATATTATACACGTGGGAGACCTAAATAAGGACGCACACATATGCTCCTAGTTTAGTGCTGGGTGCATTAAGTACTCAACACCCGGTCGCTAGAAAAAGCAGTTTAGTCCTGAGAGGGGCGCAGATACTTTGCGTGCACATGTGTTTACCGAGCAGCCACCTGGGCCTGCCTTCGGAGTTTCTCATCTGCCTGTTGCTCCCAACATCAGACCTGGGTGGGGTGCGACACGTTCCTTGTGGGTGGGCCTCCCGGCCTGCACCCCTTACTTCTAGGCCTCCCTGTGGACGGGCCCAGCTCTGAGCACTCCTGTCACTGACTCATTCCGTCTTCTCAACAACCCTGTGAGTAGGTGCTGCTATTGGATTCCTTCTAGGAGGGAAACTGAGGCACAGAGAGGTTCAGGACAGGCCTGAGCTCACCCAGCTCATGATGGGAGGGTGTGGACCTGCACCCGCGGTACCTCCCAGGCTCTGACCACTGAGCTCCACAGCCACTAGACTGAGGGCCCGTCTTCTCCTCCTCCCCGTCCCCAGGCCTTCCCACCTGCTCTGCCCACCACTTCCTCCTGGTCACTGCTTTCAGCCCAGCTCAGAAGCCCTCCCTTCAGGGATGCACTCCTGGACACCGTGGTTGGAATTCTTTTTTTTTTTTTTTTTTTTTTTTTTTTTTTTTTAAATATATTTTTATTGATTTTTTTACAGAGAGGAAGGGAGAGAGATAGAGAGTTAGAAACATCGATGAGAGAGAAACATCGACCAGCTGCCTCCTGCACATCTCCTACTGGGGATGTGCCCGCAACCCAGGTACATGCCCTTGACCGGAATCGAAACTGGGACCTTTCAATCCGCAGGCCGACGCTCTATCCACTGAGCCAAACCGGTTTTGGCCGTGGTTGGAATTCTTTAAAATATATACATATTTTTATTGATTTCAGAGAGGAAGGGAGAGGGAGAGAGAGAGAAACATCAATAATGGGAGAGAATCATTGATTGGCTGCCTCCTGCACACCCCTCACTGGGGATCAAGTCTGCAACCCTGGCCTGTGCCCTTGACCGGAATTGAAACCAGGACCCTTCAGTCCGCAGGCTGACGCTCTATCCACTGAGACAAACCGGCCAGGGCTGGAATTCTTTAACTGTATCACCTTCCCACGGGGGTGAGGTGGGAGCCTCACCTCCTCGCATAGCCTGGCGTCCAGGCTGGGTCTCCACTTGCTGTGCACCCCCTGAGGGCAGGGCCATGCCTTCCTCTGGGTCTCAGCCCCTCGGGGCCCTGCATGCCCTCAGGGAGTCTTCCCTGAGCTGAGTTACTGTCCGAGTTCCCAGGATGAAAAGATCAGAGGCTGGAGCAGGCAGGCGTGGCTTCCTGGAGGCGGAGGGCCGAGAGCTCAGGGAGGACAGCATTCTAGGGCCTGTCCCAACAGGGGCTCTCGCCTGTCCCTGTTTCTGGTCCAAGCTGAGGGTCCTGGACCTGGGCCACAAAGGCAGCTCCTGGGGCCTGAGTCTTCCTTCCCCTCCCAGCCCCGCCCTTTCCAGGAACAAGGGAGCTGGGGCTGGTGCCCAGAGCTGCCTGGGGCGGGGGCCGCTGCCCTCTTCTTAGAAGCCCTCGGAGAAGGGCACTGCTGGTTCCTGTCACCCAGACCCAGCTGCCGGGAAGTCTTCCTGGCGTCTCCCCGGGATGGCTCAAGCGGTGGCGAACTTTTGTGAATGTACCGTCCGTCCGTGCAGAGCTCTGGGCCAGGAGCCGGGGTGGGGCTGATGGAGGCCAGAGCCTGGCCTGGAGCTGGGTTCGAGGGGAGACACCTTCGTGAAAGCCCAGGACCCTGGCACAGCCGAGGCCCTCACAGCTGAACAGCGACTGGAGCCTACGGGCTGGAGTCAAGACCAGCTGGGCTCCGAAGGCCCTGTGCAGCCTGGGCTGCCTCCTTCCCTCTCTAGGCCGCAGTTCCCATCTGTAAATGAGGAACAGCCTAGGTTATCTCTAAGGGCGGGTCCAGCTTTGATCGCCCGTGGATCTGTCACAACAGGAGGCCAATGCCTGGCCCAGTGTTTCCAAGGTGGTACCTCAGGCCCCTGGGCTCCCCAGACCTGGATCGCTTTTCTTGAGAAGACAGCATTATGGGCAAATATGCTTAGGAAACTGCTTTCCCTTCCTCTTCTCAGAGATGCAGGGCCTGCTACAGTGTTAAAGGCTCTAGGGGCTGCAGTTACGAAATGGATCTGTTTAAAATCCTTATTCCCTCCTCCCCCTCCTCCCCTCCTCCCCCCCCTCCTCCTCCTCCCCCTCCTCCTCCCCCTCCTCCTCTTCCTTCTCTTCCTCCTCCCATTCTGGTCCCTTTGTCTCCCCCTTCCTCTCTCCCAAGAGTCAAGAAGGTGGGGTGTTCCCTTGAGGAGCTCTGACCCCAGGAGTGCCGAGGCGTCCCTTAGGACACGGTCCCCCACAATCCCAGCACGGAGCTCCACCTCCCACACCGAGCCTTGACCTAAGCTGCAGCCACGGTGGCTCTCCCCACTGCCGAGGTGTGGCCGAGCCCAGCAGGCCCAGCCCTGTCCACAGGACACCTTGCCTGTTGGCCAAGGCCGGGAGCCCTCCCTGCCCCTGGCCTCGCTCACCTTCCCAGCCGGACATCACTCCCACTGGGGTTCGTACCCGTGAACTGGGTCTGTGCGACCTCCGCCATGTTGCCTGGCACACAGGTGCACAGTGACGCGAATGAATGAATCCACAGGCCGCGAGGGCGGTGCTCTCGAGTGAGGCAGCTGCAGGTTTGAACCCCAGCACCCCCCTTACTAGCTGCGTGTTCCTGGCAAGTGACCTGGCGTCGCTGAGTCTCAGTGTCCTCCCAGGTGTGGTGAGGACTAGACCAGATAATGTGTGTGAACACGGCCGTGCTGCGCACAGAACGGGGCTCCGGAAGTGGCAGCTGTTATTAGCATCTCGGGGACCTGCCTGCAGAGGGTGGCTGTCGGCTGACCTTGGCTTTTTTTTAAAAAATATATTTTATTGGTTTTTCACACAGAGAGGAAAGGAGAGGGATAGAGAGCCAGAAACATCGATGAGAGAGAAACATCGATCAGCTGCCTCCTGCACACCCCCCACTGGGGATGTGCCTGCAACCAAGGTACATGCCCTTGACCAGAACCGAACCTGGGACCTTTCAGTCCTCAGGCCGACTCTCTATCCACTGAGCCAAACCAGCCAGGGCTGACCTTGGGTTTGATAGGAGTCATTGCGTCTGATCCTGCCCAAGTGCCATGGATGCTCTCCCAGCAGCTCCCAGTGACCCTGGGGCCGGCAGAGCTGGGGCAGGACCGTTGAACTAAAGCAGAAGGGGAAAGGGTGGACTGGGGTCGACTGTGGTCACATGACTGCTTAGTCATGGACCGGAGTTCTCTGCCACAGCTGTTTGCACCCAGGTTTTTTGAGGACCCACCGTAGGCAAGGCGCTGCTGTCTGAGGGTTAATGAAGAAGGGTGAAGACTCACCGTGTCTTCAGGAAGCTTGTCCACCCGCTGGGAGCTGGTTCGTTCATTCATTCATTCATTCATTCCTACATTCCCACACACTTCACAGGCAGCATGGTACAGGACATGTGTGAGGATGAAGAGAGTGGGGCAGGTGGAGGAAAGAAAGGCTGGGAAGGGCTGAGGTGGCCTTTATCAGGTGGGACCCGCGTGGGCTGCTCCTGTGGGTGCAGGGTGGCTGTGTGTGGCTAATGAGAGGCCTGTGTCCTTCCGTCACGCAAAGGCAGCTGGCAGCCTGGGGGTGGGTGCCGAGGGCAGGGCAGGGGCCTGGCTGGGCATGACCAGACGCCCATTTGAAGTTGGCGTTGTGGGTGCACTGCTGTCCCAAGGCTACCTCTGTCCCCTCCAAGTGGGAATGGTGATCCTGTGGGCTTTTAGTATTTTCCAAGCTCGGAGGGGCCTCCCCATAGTAAGGTGACCTTATTTTCGATGGGCATCACGTTATAATGAAAAAGGGAGAGGAGTGATGACCAGCCTGAAATCTGGAGCCAGAGAGACGAGGGTTCAAACCCAGCCTCCACCCCAGGAGCCAGGGCTGGGATTGGGCCAGCGTGTAATTTTCCTGCGCTTCAACTTTCTCGTTTTTAAAACGGGGATAACAATCCTATCTCATAGGAATGGCACAGAGATGGAAACTCCTGCCCCGCCCCCCCCCCCCCCCCCCCCCAAGAAATAGTAAGTACTTAGCACAGGGCCTGGGACAAAAGGCAGACAGTCATGGCCTCTCTCAGCCATTCCAACTGCAGGTCGGTGTCCAGCGTGTCCAGGTAGGTGGCCTCCGTATCGGCATAATAATGCCTTGGATATGTCAGCACCCGGGGAGAGCGCTTCCCTTCCAGGGGGAAGAGTTGCACTGACTTGGACAAGAGCAAGGACTCAGCACAGGCCTGGGTGTGCTCACAGGTCTGGGTGTGCTCACAGGTCTGGGTGTGCTCACAGGCCTGAGTGTGCTCACAGGCCTGGGTGTGCTCACAGGCCTGGGTGTGCTCACAGGTCTGGGTTTGCTCACAGGCCTGGGTGTGCTCACAGGCCTGGGTGTGCTCACAGGTCTGGGTGTGCTCACAGGCCTGGGTGTGCTCACAGGTCTGGGTGTGCTCACAGGCCTGGGTGTGCTCACAGGCCTGGGTGTGCTCACAGGTCTGGGTGTGCTCACAGGCCTGGGTGTGCTCACAGGTCTGGGTGTGCTCACAGGCCTGGGTGTGCTCACAGGTCTGGGTGTGCTCACAGGCCTGGGTGTGCTCACAGGTCTGGGTGCTTGGGTGCAAGCAGGACGTGTAATGTACCCGTGTGCTGCCAGGCCTGGGCATCGTCCTGCCGCCCGAGCAGGTGGCGAGTGGAGACATCCGAGTTTGAATGTCTCCTGTTTGGGGCTAGAACCTGGAGGGGGAGTCCTGGCTTTGGCAGATGCAGTGGAAGAGCTGCTCCTGACTCCGCCAAGTTCTTGCTGTGTGACCTTGGGGCAGTCAGCCACCCTCTCTGGGCTCGCTCATTCCTTCATCTGTGAGGGAGTTGGCTTCTGAGACCTCTAGGTGTTCTTTATTTATTTATATTTATCTTTGAAAGTATTACAGATGTCCCCCCCCCCCCCCCCGCCCCCATTGACCTCCTCAGCCCCACTCCTGACCTCTCCCCAGACGGGGTTCTTTATTTTTGAATTTTACTTTTCAATTATAGTTGACATTCAATATGATTTTGTATTCGTTTCAGGTGTACAGCATAGTGGTTAGACAATCATATGCTTTGCAAAGTGACCCCCGCCCCCGCCCCATAGTTTGAGTACTGAGTACTCACCTGGCACCATGCACAGTTAGTACAATGTTATTGGCTACGGTCCCTAGTCTGTACCTCACCCTGTGACTGTTTTATAACTACCAATTTGTACTTCTTAATCCTTCGCCTTTTTCACCCTGCGGCTGCGGGGTCGTTTACTCTCGGGGCTGAGGGGATAGGAAAGGCGCACATCTGGCTTAGTCTCCCGGAGGCAGCTGCTCAGTGCTGGACATGTGCCCCTAAGTGCAAGCCCCGCCCACTTCTCTCCCCAGAGAGCCTGTCCCTGGCCTGGCCCGGGCTCTTTGGGGTCAGTACCTACATGTTCACGCCCCGCAGTCAGCCCTTTGCCATTTGTTGTAGGGACACAGATGTGCAGACACGCCCACGTGGGAAAGCAAACTCCCCGTCACAGACGGATCCCCTGCAAGCTTCTTCTCATGGCTGTCCCCAGTCCTCGACGGGCTCGGCACGACCCAGCCCGGCCCGCTCAGCCGGGCCTCCAGCCAGAGTGTCCGCCTTCCAGCTCCTTAAACCCAGGCAGTGCCTTCCGGCCTCCGAGCCTCCACAATGCTCCCTCCCCTGCTCTCTTCCAACTTCAGCTCCTTGGCTCCTCTTTTGGGCTCAGCCTAAAGGTCACGGCTACAGAGACACCTCCCAGGCCTCCAGAATTAGTTATTCTCGGAAGCACCCCGGCCTTTGCTTCACTGCCATGTGTGATTACAGATTTATTGTGAGGTTATTCATTACACTGTACTGTACTGAAGTATACGGTAAACACACATTATATATTACATTTATACACTTACATATAAGTATGCTATATTATAAAATGACAGAATATATCATATTTAATACATATTACACATTTTATATACACGATGTATTATATATACACATGTTACTGTGAAATTCATGGTCTGTCTTCCCACAAGGATGTCCCGTTCATGAGTCCTTGGTGATGAGCTGAGTGCCTGGCACAGCAGAGCTGGCCGATGAATGAATGCATGAGTAAGTGTCGCAGGTGGGGGGCTGGGTGGGGAGGGTGGTGGGGCCTGGAGAGGTGATGAGAGCCGGCAGGGAGGCTGCCCTGAGAGGCTGGGGACTTGTCCGAGTCTCATGTGATGGAGGCAGCATCTTGATTCTCATGCTCTTCCTTCTTTTGGAACCGGGGCCCTGGAGGGACAGGCTGGGTTTAGTAGGACACCAGGAACCTGAGGACCTGGGGCAGGGGGAGGAGGGGTTGGGGGATCTGAGCCAGCTCCCCAGCCAGCTCCACCTCTTCCTCCAGCAGGCAGGAAGGACGGGCAGATCTGTCAGCTTCAGATACCACTGCCCCCCCTCCCGCCCCCGGGGGGTGGGGGGGTGGGGGCCAGCCCTGAGCCCCAGGAGGCTGCAGGGAAAGGGCAGGGTGGGATGGGGGGGGACAGGAAGCGCCCGGGTCTTCCCCTCCTCCCTCCGGCCTCACCCTCCACCCCCATCTCTGGCTAGAGCTTGCAGCCCCAGGCCTTGGCACTAGGGGGACGGGGGCGGGAACGGGACAGAAATCCCGTCCTGGCTCAATGCCTTCTTCTCCCTGATTTGATTTGTTGGCCTCGGGATGGTGATGGCCCTGGCAGCCCCTGGAGAGCTGAGCCCGAGGCTGAGGGATGGAGAGAAAGGGAGAGGGCGCTGCCACTGAAGCCCTTCCTGTTTGCCTGGCACTGGGCTGACCCACGCTGCCCTGGGCTGGTTCCCGGGAGGCCTCACTGGGAGTCCAGCTCTGCAGGGGATTGTCATGTGACCTTAGGTGGCCACCAGCGTCCCCCTCACATGCCAGTGTGACCCCAACCCGGTGTGGCTGCTGCTCACTGAGGAGCTCGCTGTAAACACTGACCCCCAGTCCCATTCCTTGTCTTCCATTTGGGTGGGAATCTGTATTTAAAAGCTCCGCTGAGATGGTGCTGCAGCTGGCGTAGGAACTATTGGAATAGATAGATGGTCTCTAGGCCCCCTCCCCAAACTCAAGCCCCCCACCTCTGGGGCGGGTGCCCTCCTCACAGCTGTGTCCTGAGCAGGGAGCTGTGCGGGGAGCAAGGAGCTGTGCGGGGAGCAGGGAGCTGTGCGGGGAGCAGGGAGCTGTGTGGGGCTGCAGGAGCTGCCAGCACTCAGAGGACTCGGAGGGGCCCTGAGGGTGCAGCCAGGGCTGCTCCTTCCTCCTCCCTCCTCTTCCTCCTCCTCCTCTTCCTCCCCCTCCTTTCCCTTTGGCCTCCGCATTCTCCCTTTTCCACTTCTGTCGCTCCTCTTGCCCTGGGCCTTGCTTTACTCTCCGCTTTGATTTCCTTCTCTCTCGCCATGGCTCCCCTTCCTCTCCTAGTGCCCGCAGCCCCCTCTCTCCGGGAGGCTTGGCGGTCTTCACCCGCAGTGGTTGTCCTGCCCTTTCTGGCCCTCTCTCCCTCCTGCTCTCCCTTCCTCTCTAGCCCCTGTCCCTGCCCTCCCCACCCTGCATTGCTGTGTCTCTGTGCCCCCCATCCCTCCCCTGCCCTGGCCCTGTCAATCTGGAAATGTGGGCCGGCTGCGGGGGGTGGTGGTCCTGGGACAATGAGAGTCATGGGGATGGGGAGAGGTGACAATTTGGAGAAACCAAGGTTTGTGCAAAGGATCAAAGGATCGCAGGCCGGCTCCCAGGGCTGAGGACTCTGCGCCTCCGTCCCAACCGTCAGGGCCGCCCACTGGCTCCAGCCCAGGCTGCAGCTTGCTTCTCCCCAGGCCACCTGGTCTGGGCCACAGCCATGCCCGGTCCCCCTGCTGCTGTCTCAGCCTGTGCCCGGCACCCCATCCCATCCCCAGCGTAACTGCCGCTGCTTCTGAGGCCCCTCTCCCTGTGTTCCATGGCTGTGTGTCGGGTGGGGACAGCGGTGGGGACAGGGGGCAAAGGAGACCCGCAGACCAGCGCCTCCTCTGTCCTCCAGGCTCAGAGAATCACCTCTTGTCTTTCCTGGGTGACCTGCCAGGGCCAGTGGTTGGGCCTTCAGTCCTATTAACCCTTTAGGGCCAGGGCGGGGTCAAGGGCTCCCTTTGGAAGGAGCCTGCCTGGGGGCCAGAGGTGTCCCGCTGGCCCTGGGCCTCCCGCTCTTCTGGCCACAGGGCCTCAGGTGAGGAGCCGGCCCGGCTGCCCAGGGAAGTCGGGTGGCCCTGCTCGCCCACCTGGGGACGTTATCCGGGGAGCTCGGGGCGGGAAGAGCCTGTTTCTTCCAGGCCCCTCTCTGCGCCCACGCACTGTGGGCCCCTTACCCTGTGGCTACACTGTACTGTACTGTAGTCTACGATAGTTCTGGACCCCGCGGGGACATGCAGGGAGCAGCCAGGAGAAGGGTTAAGTCAGGAACTCTTGGGATGGCTTTGGCCACGGCTATCCCTCCGGGAGCGGAGAACAAGGGCCCCATTCTGTGTGTGGGAATTAATAGCAAAGAGTCATCTGGGGTGTCATTCAAGCCCTGATCAGCTCCCAGAGGAATGCACGAGAGAGGGAGCGAGAGGGAGAGTGGGGGGGGGGGGGTGCAGGGAGAGGCCTGAGGCAGAGATGTCAAAGGAAGGGCACGGGGTCCTGCGGGTAACAGGAGCCTGCCCGGCCGGTGGGCCCACGGCCCGGGACGGGAGTCCTGCTTTTCATCACCAGCGTGGCCCTGTCCCCACTCAGGACGGAGACCCCTCTCCTGTCCCTCCCTCACCAAGGTCTCCTCCCTCCGTCTTCCCTCTTCCCCAGGATGTCTGCAACTGCCACCCCCGTGTACCTGTCTCCCCCGAGGCCTGGAGCCCGGCCCAGGCTGTGGGCCTGTCAGGGCGGGCCCCTGGCCTGCTCTCCTGGGCACCCCCCATCTGCCCCCATCTTTGCCTGGGGTCCTTAGTGTTCCCTGTGGGAACGGCCCCGAGGCTGGGGCTGTGGAGGGCCAGCTGGGTTCCCGAGGGGTGCCCTCTGTCCCCGGTCCAGTGGCCTGGTTCCAGGTGAGCCGAGACATTCCTGCCAGAGGACACAGGCACTGCCTGCTGCCTGCACGTGGGGGGCGCTGGGGCACGCAGCCACCGTGAGCTCAGCCAGGCCGTGGCGTGGGCACGAGGTCCCGCGGGCTTCTGGAGACATGGTGAACGACCCGGCCTAAGGAAGGGCCTTGGAGAAACTCGAGGTCAAATTCCTGGTTTTCAGGACGGGCAGGATGAGGCCCCAGAGGGGACCCACCTACCCATCAGCCATGTGCCTCTTAGCCCACTGCCAGGACGCTGCCCGCGGGGGGCCTCCCAGGGGCCAGCTTGGCCTCTGAGCTACAATGAAAGGTTCTGGACCCTGGATGCAAAGGGTGGAGGCTCCGCGGCCTGTGCGGCCGGGGCAGGGCTCCCAGTGTCTCTGAGCCCCTGGGGCCTTGTCTGTGAGACGGGGTCATCCAGCCCCGGCAGCTGGTTGTGAGGTAACAGGTGTAAGGCCCTGACACCCTGGCTGACCGCCGGGCGCTGTTGTTATTTTTATTGTGATTATTAATATGATTGGAGGTCTGGGTGGCTTCCAGGGCCCTTGGGCTGGAGGCACCGTGTGATGGAGTCTGGCCTGGCAGCCCGCCCTCCAGGGCCGTCGGAGGAACCTGTCATGCTCCTCCTGGGCCGCGGTGTCAGGCGGGGGTGAGTGTCCTGGCCCAGACACTCCCTGGTGCCCATCTCCATGCCTGGGGACTCCTCCTGCTGGTCCTGAGGGGACGTGGTGTCTTCCCCGACAGCGCAGGGTGGGGAGAGGGCACCGCTGGGGAGCTCTGCAAGCTCCGGCCTCCGTTTCCTTGGCAGCCCAGCCAGCCTTCCTCACCAGCGTCGTCCTGGGCGTGTTGAACCCTGACGGGGACATTATGGCCCAGACAGGGAGCGGAGGCTTCGAAAGAGGGGCTCATGTGAGGCCGTGAGAGGCGGACCGAGCCTGCAGGCCCCTCTGTGTGGCTGGAGTCTGGACTCCTGGGTGCTGGCCCGGGGCCTGGCCCCAACTCCACCTCTAGGAGCGGAGTGGACTGGAGAATTCCTTGTCCTGAGCGGGGATGGGGAGGATCTATCGAAAGAAAGGAGCTGGAGCCTTTTGCAAACCATCAAGTTGCTCTACAAATATGGGGGTTTAGTAGGCGGGTCACCTTGGGACCTCGCCTCCCATGAGCGTGTTGACCCTCTGACCTTGAGACCCTGGGAGGAGGAAGGCAGGTGGGCCAGGCCTGTCCCATGCTCTTCTCCACACCCCGTGTAGGGGTCTAGGGTGGCTGGTGCCCTGAGCCCAGAGGGACAGACTCACTGTGGGTAAGAGGTAGGGCAGCCCAGGGTGTCCCTCCCGGCTTGGGAGGGTGGGGGTGTTTGAATGTGACATTCTCCAGCATCTTCAAAGTGAAGGGTGAGGGGGGAGGTCTCACCGTCTCTCCGCTCTGAGCTGGGTCTCTGATCTCGAGGAGCTCATAGCCTGGCGACGTTGGCATTCATTATTTCAGCTCTTGTTCCCAGCATAGTGCTCGGCACATAGTAGGTGCTCTAGAACATGTCTGGGACTGAATGGGGTGATGGTGTTGAGACAACCCCGCTGTTGAGGGATGAAGGGTGTGGGTGGGGGTGAGGTCTGTGTCTTGCCTGGAAGCAGAGGCATGGACAAGGGGAGTGAGGAGTGACGGCTGACAGGGGCCTATGGCCGGCAGGGAGGGCTGCGAGGGAGGCCCGAGGACTGGGAGTCGGACAGTTCCAAGTTCACCCCTCACTTTGCAGCCTCTTATTCGCAAGCTAGTTCCCTGCTCTGAGCCTCAGTTGCCTTCTCTGTCCACAGGGATACTGGGATCTACGTCATGGAGTTGTCATGAGGCTCAGGGCAGGTCACACATGGGCGCATAGTGGGCTCTTGACAGCATACACGCCAGCCACTCCAACAAGGAGGCATGACACAGAGCTCTCTGTAGAGAACAGGTATAAATTACAGAACTGTTCTCTGGAGACTCAGCGACACACACCGAAATAAACCCGCGTGGTGATGTATTTGAATCATAGAGGCGAAAGACAGATTTTAGAGGAATTTGTGAATGTATTCATTCCCTGGTCGGTGCCGAGTGCCTACTCCATGCCGGCGTCTGCTGCCACCAGGGACATAGAGAGGACTAGGCGCTTCCCTTGACCTTGAGGTTCATGGTCCTGAGGAGGAGACAGGTAGATAAACGCCTAATTCTTTGCACCCAGCGTGGTCAGCGTCGGGTGGCCACACACCAGGTGGATCTTCTTAACCTCTGGCAGGGGAGCCTCAGGGCCTGGAGGCTTTTTATTGGCCACAAAATAATTTGAGAACTAAAGGAAAAAGCACCAGTTTCAAAGTATGTGACGAAAATAGAGAATAGAAATTAATCAAAATTTCCAAATGAGTATATTTAGTATGTGACGAGGGCGCATTTTCATATGCTCAGTATGAAGTGGGGTCTGTCTGAGACCTGCAGGGTCTTCCGAAATGATTCTTCGAGCCAGCAGCCGAGGGTGCTCAGTAACAGGAGCTGTCTGGGGCAATCAAGGAAGGCTTCCCAGTGGAGGTGACATTTGGGCCAAACCTTAAAGAGGAAGAAGGGTTTGAACAGAGAGAAAAGCAGCCTAATGGTAATTAAAGTTAAAGGAGATACATGAGCAAAGGCACAGAGAAAGGACAGCATAGGGAGGATTTGGGAGATGCACAATATTTGGACTTAGAGTCTGGAGAACAGGGGAGGGGCCACAGTGACACTAGAAAGGGTGGCAGGGGATTTTATCCTGAGGACAATGGGGAGCCTTGGAGAAATTTTAAGAAAGAGAGGGTGGTGGTGACATGGACAGACTTTTTTTAAATTAAAAAGTATTGGGGTGCCATTGGTTAATAGGACCATATAGGTTTCAGGTGTAGATTCTATGTTACAAGATGTGTATATCACACTGTGTGTCCACCACCCACAGTCAAATCATCTCCTGTCACCCAGACTTTTTTTAAAAGTTCACTCTCAAAGCATCAGGGGAGAAGCATGCTTGGTGGGGAGGGCCGGGAGGCGCTGGAAGAGACAGGCTGGGAGGTGGGTTAGGAGGCCGAGGTGCTAATCCTGGGCAAGATGATGGGGATCTGTGCTGTGACAGGGCCGAGGAGGGGAGCGAAGAGGAGGAGAGATCTGGAGCTGTCTGTGATGTATCTTCTTACTGTACCCTCCCAGCTTCCCCCGTGGAGGGGCGGGAGTGGCTCACTGAGGTCTGTGTTACATACACTAGTACCTTCAGCCAACCAGAACCCCACGTGCCTTGTACCTACAAAGCAATGCCAGAAAAACACAAAAAAACCCACGTGAGATACATTCAGTTTTGTAGACAAGTTAGAAAATATAGAGAAACAAAAGGAAAAAGTAAAGCTCCCAACCCCATTGTCCAGAAGGCGGTAACAGTTTGGTGTAAATGTTTTCACACCTTTACCCCTAACTGTGTGCGGCTCCCTGTCCATCTGAACGTGTCTGTCTGTACACCTGCAGCGCAACGCGCAGCAGGCCAGCCCGTCTCTAGATGGAGGATGGGCGGTGCATCTGGGCACGTGCGTACATGAGCATTGGGGTTTACACCCCAATCAGCAAACTTCCAGGTTCTTACTGTTGCGCACTCGATCTGTCAGGACTGAGAGAAGCAGGTTGAAGTTTCCAATGTGCTCATTTCTCCCTGAATCTCCGGTAGTGTCTGCTTTATGGTTGTTGATGCTCTGTTATTTGGTGCATGAAGTTATATTTTTATACTTTTGTTATGTTTGGCTTTACAGTTCCACTTCTTCACCACCTTTATTGCTTTCGTTAGAGATTTAACCTTGTCAGGTCATGATCGCCTGCTTAGTAGGCTGTCGCCATCCGAAAGCAAATACTAGTCATCAGAGCCCCAGCGGCCGGCAGAACTGGCTGGAACCCTGATCCTGACACTCACTGGCTGCGTGACCTTGGGCAAGTCCCCTCGTGTTTTAAATCTCCATTTTTGACAAATGAGGCTGACAGCAGCTTCATAGGTGGCTGTGGTGAAGGGAGAAAAGTCTTGCATTAAAAATAAAAGGTCTCTTAGGGGCGAGAACCACTGTCCGCAGGGCGGATGGAAGGATTTCTGAGCCGCTTGCTGTGAGAGTCCGTCCATCCGTATGCGGAGCTGATGACAGGGCCAGGCCGGACACCTGCTTCCACTCGTGGTTGACAGAGGGGAGTCCAGAGGAAGGGGTCCCATCCAGGAGACACTAGGGTGGAATGGGTGACCGCTGGTCTGTGAGGTGGCAGGTGAGGGTTGTCAGGCAGAGGGGGTGGGAGGCGTCTGCAGACCGGTGCCTTCCCGGGAGGAATACGTACAGGCTGTAGTCAAGTGCAGACCTGGGAAACTGTAACAGTTCGACATCGCTGCAGTTTCCCTAAGCATGGTCAGTTTTTAGGAATTAATGTTTATTGTGTTGTACAAAAGTATTAGTCCCCAAAGGGTTGGTTTTCAGAGCAGTTCCTCCTGCCCTGACACCAGCGGGCTGAGAGGTGCTGGTCTAGACGGACAGCTGATGGGAGAGAAGGCAGGGGCTGGGCGCCGTGCACCCACCCAGGGGACCTGGGGGTCACAGAGTCAGAGTGACCCTCCCCTCCGCTGTCCTCTCAGCACCAAGTAGGCAGCACAGGGTCAGGACGGGCACCCTGGCCCAGGCGAGACTACAGACGACAGCGAGGCAGGTCTGGCCTTGTCCACCCAGAGCAGACACCCTCTCACTTCAGTCCAAATGTGGGGGGTCAACTAGGCTCTGGGGAGGGCCAGGAGGGGAGCGGGGAGCAGCTTCTCCATCCTTCCGGGCCCATTGCCTGCCCCACACAGAACCCCAGAAAGGGCCTGGCTCAGGCAGGGCTGGAGGAAGGCAGGGGACAGAGCCCAGGCGGGTGTAGCTGTGGCCCCAGTGCTGTCACTTCTCTTCATGCTGTGGTCCCGGGGAGGTCCTCACTTCCCTGACCTCCAGCTTCCTCTTCTGCACAAGGGGGCCCCTGGGGGCCTCTGTCCTCCCTGGCAGAGCCCAGGTGGAAAGAGACACCTGATTGTAAAGCACTCTGGAGGGAGCAGCGGGCCAACTCGGGGTCCCTGTCCCAGTTCCCGGGGCGCGCCCTGCTCCTTCTCCAGTTGTTCTGGGAAACCACAGCCTGGTGACATTCAGAAGGAATTGGGTTTCATAGTTACAAGAGCTCCATTTCCTCAGTGAATAGAGCCAAGAGGCCCAAAGAGGGCCAGGGATGTGCCCAAGGTCACCGGGGGTGAGCCACAGAGAGAACGTGAGCCTGACTCCAGACTTGAGGTCTAACGCACAGACACAGCACTGGGCACTGGCCCCGGGCACCTGCAGGGAGCATGCGGGCACCTGGGTGGCAGGGACGTCTCTCTGCACCCCGCCCCTTCCTCACTGCGCCTCCTGACAGCACCCGCCCAGGATGCACCTGGAGGGCACCTGCGGAGGGCAGCAGGCAGAGGGCGAGCAGGCTGGTGACAGTGCCGACCCCAGGGGCTGGAAGGGTGGCAGCAGTGGGGTGGCTGGTGGGCAGGACAGGGCACCCAGCTGCAGGGACGAGAGTCCTGACTTGTGAGGATGAGCAGGGAGAGGAAGGCCCTGCTCATAGGAGATGGGGGCCGTGGGGGCCCCGGCAGCCCGCAGCTCTGGAGCACAGAAGGGAGGAGGTCCAAGGGGAGCAGCCCCCATGCCACCCAGACCCCTGCTCCTTCCAGGCCTGCAAGACAGGGCGGCGGGGGGGGGGGGGGCGGGGGGGGGGGCGGGGGGGGCAGGAAATCCCTCCCGGTGCTCCTAATGGAGGGCAAATGGCAGAGCCAGCGCCAGGGGCATCTGGCCTCAAGAAGGTGTCCAAGGCGCCCGTTCCCTACCAGCCTGGTATGGGGGCGCATGCAGCAGGCGCCCCGTGAGTGCTCGCTGAATGATGGACGGTGAATGAATGAATGCCTGAGTGACAGAGAGCGGGGATTTCTGTCCCGAAGACATTGTGGGTTACAGACACTCTCGGGCTGCCGGGGCCTGTCAGCGGGATGTGAGGTTCACACGGTCCCCTTAGAGTCCTGTGCACAGCTCCCCCCTGGCTCCCCACCCCTTTGTAATGAAGCCATTTGCATTTGATGAGCTCTTCTACTCCCCCCACATCCCTTTTATACCAAGGCAGAGGGAGCACCGGGGGAAACCCGGAAGGGCCATCATTTCCGTTGTTAGAAGACGTGGTTCAGTAGGCAAGTACCTAGAAGTGGGATAGCTGGATTGTACGGTAGGTGACATGTATTTAACTTTCACAAAAACTCTCAAACTGATTCCGAAGTGGTGCACCACGTGCGTCCCCACCAGCGGTGTCTGAGAGTTCCACCTCCCCCACTGGACAGTCTTTTTTTTTTTTTTTTTAATACATTTTATTGATTTTTTACAGAGAGGAAGGGAGAGGGATAGAGAGTTAGAAACATCGATGAGAGAGAAACATCGATCAGCTGCCTCCTGCACATCTCCTACTGGGGATGTGCCCGCAACCAAGGTACATGCCCTCGACCGGAATCGAACCTGGGACCCTTCAGGCTGCAGGCCGACGCTCTATCCACTGAGCCAAACCGATTAGGGCCCCACTGGACAGTCTTGAACTTTATCGTTTAGGAGGTGCAGCGTCTCAGGTGAAGTGGTTTTAGTCTGCATCTCCCTGATGACAGTCACCCTGAGCATCTCTGCGTGTGCTTATTTGCCGTCTGTGTACCTTCTTTGGTGAGGGGTCTCTTCCAATCTGATGCCCATTTAGAAAGCTGGGTTGTTTGTTTTCTTATTATTGAGTTTTGAGAACTCTTCATATATTCTGATTACAGCCCTTTACTTAGATACGCAATTTTAAAATATTTTTCCCTCAGTCTTTGGCTTGTTTTTTTTTTTTTTTTTCATTCTCTTTAATGATGTTTTTTGAAGAGCAAAATTGGAAAATTTTGATGAGGTCCAATTTATCAATTTTTTATTTTATAGGTTGTGCATTTAGTGTTATAGCTAGGAAATCTCTGCCCAAGGTCCCAAAGATTTTATCCTATATTTTCTTCTAAAAGTTTTATATTTTACATTCAGGTCTTTGATCTGCTTTGGAGCCTTTTTTTTGTATATTGTGTGAGATAAGAGTCAAAGTTTTTTTGTTTGTTTATTTTTTGCATGTGATTATTCAATTGTTTGAGAACCATTTGTTGAAAAGATTTCTTTCTCTCTGTTGACATGTCTTTTGCACCTTTGTTGAAAATCAGTTGACATATGTGTGGGTCTATCCTTGGCCTCTCTTTTTCCCATTGATCAATGTCTTTCTTTATGCTAATACCATACTGTCTTTTTTTTTTTTGGCTAATCCTCACCTGAGGATAATTTTACATTGATTTTTACAGAGAGTGGAAGGGAGACTGGAGAGAGAGAGAGAGAGTAACATCGATGTGAGTTAACACATCGATTGGTTGCCATCAAACACACCTCGACCAGGGCTTGGAATCGAGCCTACAACCGAGGTACATGCCTTTATTGGAATTGAACCTGGGACCCTTCAGTCTGCAGACCAACACTCTATCCTCTGAGCCAAACCGGCTAGGGCTACACCATGCTGTCTTGGTTATTGTATCCTGATAGTAAGTCTTGAGATCAGGCAATATCATCCCTCCAGCTTTGTTCCTTTTCAAAATTATTTTGACTATCTGAGATCCTTTGCATTTCCACATACATTTTAGAGTCAGCTTGTCAGTTTCTCCAAAAGAGCTTTCCAGGATTCTTATTGGGGTTGGATTAAATCCATAGAACAATTTGGGGAGAATTGATATCTTAACAATATTGAGTTTTCAATCCATGAACGTGGTATATCTCCCCATCTATCTATATTGTTACTTTCTCTCAGTAATGTTTTATCTTTTGTCCAATTTATTCCAAAGTATTTGCTATATTAATTGATAGGCTTTCTTTTTTACTTTTTAGTTTGAAATAACTTTGGACCTACAGAAGAGTTCTAAAGACCGCACAAAGAGTCCCTGTATATCCTTCACCCGGCTTCCGCTAATGTCCTTTGCTTTTTCCAGGATCCAAGCCAGATACCACATTGCTTTTAGTTGTCCTGTCTCCGTCTCCTCCCCCTGTGACAGTTCCTCAGGTAATCTTTCCTTGTGTTTCGTGACCTTGACATTTTTGAAGAGTACTTGTCAGGCATTTTGTAGAATATCCCTCAATGTGCGTTTTTCTCATATTTTCTCAGTATTAGACTGAAGGTATGGGTTTTGGGGGGTTGTCCTACTCTTTGCATCATGTTAGGGGATACATAATAGTGATATTGATGATGTCAATGTGATATTGGTGATGTCAAGAGTGATCAGTGGTGATGTCAACCTTGGTCACTGGGTTAAGGTGGTGTTGGCCACATCCTCCACTGTCAAGATTCCATTTTCCTTTTTCCTTCTCTGTCAGAAGTGAATCACTGAGTCTAGCTCGCGATGAGGAGAGGGAAATTAAGCTCCACCTCCAGCACCACAGGGTTTATGCTAGACATTCCCCATTGCATATTGGTCATTTCTGTCTCTGACAGTGAGAAGCCTGGCTCTTGTTATCAATAGTATATTTACCTATTTGTCCAAACTGAGTGTACATGTAAAGTAGTCTCAAAATTGCTAAGCTATGCCTTGTGAGAAACCAGTTTACCACCCAGCATACAGTATTTGTGCAGGTTTTTTTTTTTTGTCTTTAGCATTATAGTATCAGGTAAAAACACCATGTGCGAAGTTATTTGGGTCAGGTAATTTCTTCTCCACCCATTTTAGTGCCTTTAAAACCTTTTTTTAAAAAATTGATTTTAGGGAGAAAAAGGGAGAGAGAGAGAAAAAAATCCATTGGCTGCCTCCTGCATGCACTCTGACTGGGGATCAAATCTAAAACCTGGGTATGCGCCCTTCTGGGAATCAAACCCACCACCTTTTGGTGTACGGGCCAGTGCTCCAACCAACTGAGCCACACTGGGCAGGGATTTAGTGTCTTTATGGCATACATTTGTTATTTACATTTACCCTAACTATTTTATATTTTGTGGTTTTATTTTAAATGATATATAAAATTTTAAAAATTTTCTGATTGTTTTTGCTAGTATATAGAAATACACTAACAACCTTGCTAAAGCTCACTTATTTTTTTAGTACATTTTTTGTAAATTATTTAGGATTTTCTATACAGATGATTACGTTGCCTGTGAATAAAGATAGTGTTTTTTTTTCTTCCTTTCCAATTTGTATACCTTTTATTTTATTTTCTTGCCTTATTACAATGTTGAATAGAAGTGAGATTGCACATTCTGGATGTCTTTGGAAGATAAAGCTAATAGGATTTCCTAAAGGATTGGAGTTTAGCAATTATTATTATTTCTCTCTGTTGGAGAAAGAGTTGGTGCCCACAGAAGGGACCTCACCTCAGTGGGGTTGGTGGGATGGTTTATGGGAATCAGGAATGGTCAGGGTGTTGTCAAGAGGTCCCTGCTCAGCAGAGGTGAGAGCTAGGTGAACTGGAGACTTTCCTATGCACTTTTCTTCTGCTAGTTTGGGCTTAACCGTGAAAGGACTAAAGACATGCGATTGATTGATTGATTGATTTTCGGATTAGGTCATTTAGCACTCCTCTGACCCTCAATCCCAGATTGCTTATTTTGGGTGTCCATCCCAAAGCAATGGAGGAGGCAGGAAATATTCCTGGATTTGGGGTATGGAGCCGGAGTGGGTATCCTGGCTGTGTGACCTGGGGGGAGACCCAGCCCAGCTGCCCGTCTGTGGAGGCTGTGGACTCTCCGAGGGCGGTTGTGAGCATCACAACAGCAGTAGTAATGGGCACACCTGTGAACCTCGCCATGTGCCGGGCTCTTCACCGAGTACCTATTTGTATCATTTAATCTCCCCAAGTCCCCTGTGAGACAGGAACTTTTATTTATTTATTTTATTATTATTAATTTTTAAAAATATTTTTATTGACTTCAGAGAGGAAGGGAGAGGGAGAGAGAGCTAGAAACACCAATAGATGAGAATTATTGATCAGCTGCCTCCTGCCCGCCCCCTATTGGGGATCGAGCCCAGCACCCGGGCATGTGCCTGAGCGAGTCGAACCTGGGACCCTTCAGTCCGCAGGCCGACGCTCTATCCACTGAGCCGAACCGGGAGGGCGAGACAGGTACTGTTATTACCTCATTTTACTGAAGGAGACGCTGCAGGAAAGGGGGCATCTGCCCTCTGACCTCTGCTGGGAACTGTCCTGCTTTTGCTGGTGCTGCTTCTTCAGCGCAAGTATCACCTCCTCCCAGAACCCTCCCTGGGCAGCTCCCTGTACCTGCCCAGACAAGCAGTGTCAGGCCCACTTCCCGGGGCTCCCACACACCCGTTGCCTGTGCTCCCCCGAATTCAGGACCGTGTCTGGCTCCTCCTCACACCCCAGCACCCACAAGGGACTCAGCACCCGCCAGGGCACCAGCGAATGTCTTTGGCCAGAACGCACAGCTTGGGCAGCAGCCTGCCTCGACCCACCATGGGCTCGGCCACACCCGCGGGCGAGTTTAAGGAGGTGCCACCTGCACGGAGGCCCATGATCCAGAGGCAGCCCCTGGCCCGAGGCATCAGGGAGCCCACTCCTCCCTCGGCGCCCCCATCAGCGACCCCAGGATGCTCCAGGAAGTGCTGCGCTCACACCCGCCCCCACTCGCCAGAGAAGGCACCATTGTGTCCGAAGGGTTAAGGAGGGATGCAAGGAAGGGGCCCTTTAGCCATGATGCCCTCTGACCTTTCATAAATCAGAGGGGCTGGGGGCGAGGGGCTGCTTGGCAGGGCTTGGGGGGGTGGGGGCTCAGAAGCAGCTGCGCGCGACGTTGACATTGTTCCCACCATTCTAAGTGCAACAAATCCCTCTATTGTGTTCCTGGTTTCTCTGGTTCCTCTTGTTTATTAGCACGGCTCCTTTGGCAGCGGTTCCAGCCCTGGGCGGGTGGAAAGAGTGCTGGCACGCACCGCGGGGGGAGGGGGCCGCGAGGGGGCTGCCATCAATGCCCGCATTGTCCCCGCGCTTTTTGTTTCTACTGTAATGACATGTTGGAAGAGAGAGGGGAGGAGAAGAAGAAAAAAAAGGCTCGAGTTGGGGAGGGAAGAGGAGGGCAGCAAAGAAAGAGGGAGCCAGGGCCCTGGTGTGGATTGATGTCTGGGCCTGGGCGGATGTGCCGGCAGCTGGGCAGCCGGGTGGATGGAGCCAGGCTGGGGAGCCTGGGGGGGGGGGGGGGCGGTGGTGCAAGGGGCCCTCCAGTCTCCCACCCCAGCCTCTGCCGCCTGGCACCAGGTCCCCCCGCCATCCTCCAGCCCTCCTGGGGCAGATGTGGGGCTGTTCCAGAGCGGGGCAGGTGCCGGGGTCTGGGGTCTGCATCTTGATGCGCCCCAGCCTGGCTGTGCCACCCAAGGCAGGCCTCTTAGCCTCTCTGGGTCCTGGTGTCCCAGGTCTGAAAAAGGGGGTCCTGGGGGAGGAAGGCATTGGGGCAATGGTGGCGAGTCCTCCCCAGGCCTGGTCTGTGCTTCCGAGCCTGGGGCAGAGTGAGGACTCACCCTGGGACAGCGAGCCCAGCACCGCCCTAGAGAGACGGCCGAATGCCAGCTTGGCAAGGTGGCTTCCTCTCCCATCTAGGCCTGGTCCCCACAATGCGGAGGGGGTTGAGGAGCCCGAGCAGGTGGGCGGAGCTCTGGCCCCACCTGGCTGGGCTGGGCCTCTCCTGCTTCAGGTGGCTGGACTCAGGGCCCTTGCAGGTCTGGCTGCTGGGCTGGGGGAAGAGCTCAGGGCACCCGAATGAAGCACGGAGGCCCTGGCCATCTGGGGCCGGCGGGCCCACTGAGGCCAGGGCCCTCCCGCCACTTCCTGAGGCCTCTCTGCAGCTCCGGGCCAGTCACCCGCCTCCGCTGGCTCACCTCCAGCCACGCGGAGCTCCTACTCTGCGCCAGGCCTCTTCTGTCCTCGCCCTGCCGACTTTGGGGAGATTTTCCCGAAAACTGTCTCCCTATGGCTTCTGCTTCTTTGGTTCAGTTCTATTTATTGCAACCACGGGAAACGCGTTAAGCCTCCCTGAGAATCGGTTCCCTCACCTGTGAACTGGCACGCTGGTCCCTGCTCTTCGCCGCGTGGCAGAGGCTGTCCTGTGGATCCCGTGGGTCCTGTGGACCCAGCCCTTCCTAGGCGCCAGCGAGGGCCTGTCCGTGGGTGAGGACCAGTCCTCGTGAATAAAGGCACTGTTTTCTGAGAGGGTTGGCTTCGGGTCAGGGCCGTGGCTGGGGTCGAGATCAGGCCTCAAGCTTGGGCCAGGATCAGGGTTCCGTCTGGGGTCAGGATCAAGACTGTCTAGGATTTGGGGTAGGGCTCAGCGTATAGACAGTGTCAGAGATGGTTTATTCTGGAGACAGGATGATGGCTTAGTCTGGGGTCAGGATTTAGGCTGTGACCCGGGAAAGCACTCATTTTTGGAGTCAGGATCAGTGTCCAATCTGTGGCCAAGATCAAGGCTTAGAAGCATTCATTTGGGTTCAGGGCCAACCCCAGGCTGGGGTCAAGGTCAGGGCCAGGGCCAGGCCTTAGGTCCAGGCTGGGGTCAGGGTCAGGGTCAGGGCCAGGCCTTAGGTCCAGGCTGGGGTCAGGGTCAGACCATCACCCAGGTTGACAGACAGTGTCTCGCTGGAGTCAAGTCTCCGTCTGTGGCTGGGCTGCTGTCAGGGCTCAGAGTGACGTGGGTCGGGACTGGGTTTGAGGCCGTGTCTGATTATTAGGAGACCTAGGTTGGGCTGAACTGAATGTGTGTTTGTTTGTTTTAATATATTTTATTGATTTTTACAGAGAGGAAGGGAGAGAGATAGAGAGTTAGAAACATTGATGAGAGAGAAACATCCATCAGCTGCCTCCTGCACACTCCCTACTGGGGATGTGCCCGCAACCAAGGTACATGTCCTTGACCGGGATCGAACCTGGGACCTTTCAGTCCGCAGGCCGACGCTCTATCCACTGAGCCAAACCGGTTAGGGCATGAATGTGTGTTTTTTGCGTCTTGCTCCCTAATGGCGCAGCTCACCAGGGTTCTCCATGGCAGACCCCAATTCCCAGAAGTGGTCACCACAGCCAGCAGCACGAGAGTGTGTGGGGAGACGAAGCAGGAGGAGATGAAGCGGGAGGAGACGGAGCGGGAGGGCGGCCTGGGGAGGAGGCCGGGTGTGAGATGTGTGAGACAAGAGGCTGGGAGTCAGACACGGGGAAGGGTACGCATCTGGAGGGCCAGCAGGGCCTGGGCAGGTGGAGTCCTGCCTCTCTAGGGCGTGAGAACAGATTCTTGGGGTGGTTGGGGTACATGGGCAGGGGCAGGATGAGGCTAAGATGACACCATCCTCCATGCTCTCCGTCCTTTCATCCCCAGGCAGCTGGTGCCTCTCCTCCAGCCCCCGGGGTCCTGCCATCCCCACATGACTGGCATCTGAACCCTGGATGACCCATCAGCTGAGAGCTCGTGAGCCGCTGCCTGGCAGCAGGAGACACCCAGGAGCACCCTCTGGGGAGCGGCCGGTGGCCTCGCCGAGGATGCCCTCAGGAGGCAGGGGGGACGCCAGACTCTCAGGGTAGGGGTCATGGTCACAACCCCCAAGCCACACACACCTTTCCTCCCAGATTGCCCAGGTGCAGCCTACAGATGGCAGCATCTACCGAACCTGCCTGCGGAGGGAGGAACACTGGCCCAAGGCCAAGGCCCTGGTCCAAGTTGGGGCGATGGAGGGCGCAGATTGGGGCACAGCTGAGGTCAGGCCTTGGTCAGGGGGGAAGATGCCATCCTTTTCAAATATGGGGGTACGGGACTGCAGAGCAGGTCTTCTGTGGCCTTTAAATATATATATATATTTGATTTCAGAGAGGAAGGGAGAGGGAGAGAGATAGAAACAACGAGAGAGAATCATTGATCGGCTGCCTCCTGCATGCCCCCACAGGGGATTGAGCCCACAAACTGGTTATGTGCCCTGACCGGGAGTCGAGCCTTGACCTCCTGGTTCATAGGTGGACACTCAAGCACTGAGCCACGCCGGCCTGGCTTCTGTGGCCCTTCAGGTGGGTCGCGTGGGACCTGAAGGCCGCCTGCTCCCGCCCCATTGCCTCTGTTTTCTTGGCTCTTTTCTGTGGTCGCCATCCAGAGGCTCGGGGAGTGGGAGACGCCCTTGTCCTCTGTTTTCCTCTCTTCTTTCTCAGTTCTCTCCCCTCCCTCCAGACCTGTGGTTGCTTTCTGGTCTGAGGGTCAGTGCACGTTCACTGACCTTGGGGTCAGGGTCATTGCAGGGTGTCAGCGCCAGAAGGGACCCAAGTCCCACCCCTGGAAGTGTGGCTGAGGGTGAGGGTCCTCTGTGCCCATCACTCTGCCCCTCACTCCCAAACGTCCCCTGAGCGCTGCTGTGCCAGGCCCGCCGGCACCCAGGCCCAGAGGAGGGTCCTCAGGGGCCCTGCTGCTGCGGGAGGGATGGTCAGCAGGGAAAGACGGCCAAGGGGGAAGGACAGACCAGGGGGCGCCCGGCTGGGGAAGGCGGCCTGGGCCTGAGCTGTGTGCGTGAGGAGGACTGGCCAGCCGGTGTGTATGGACGTGTGCGGGGGGGGGGGGGAGAGGCCCAGAACTTGCTGACAAAGAGGGGACCCGGCCCCTGGGCTGCCTTTGCCATGCGCTTCCTCATGGTTTGGCAAGAGGGAGTCCGGGTAGAAACGGTCCATTTTGGGGTCAGACCCAGGAGGGTTGAGTCTCGGCTCTGAGGCTTTCTAGCCCTGTAACCTTAGAGAATCGAACGAGCCGCTCCGAGCCTGTTTCAGAGGGAGTGGATTCTGTCTGCAGGGGGAATGTGAACGTGACATCTCACTTCTCCCGCCTCTTCAGTGGGAAGAACGTCCCCCTCGAACGGTCACCAGCTGCCTCTGACTGTTTTGATCGGGCGCCCTGCTCAGGAAAACAGGGGTAGGGTTCAGCGTATGGACGGTGTCAGAGACGTTAGGATGATGGCTTCGTCTGGGGTTGGGATTTAGGCTGTGACCCGAGAAAGCGCTAATTTTTGGAGTCAGGATCAGTGTCCAGTCTGTGGCCAAGATCAAGGACGTGTGCAGAGTCCCGGCGTGTGCACAGCTGTTCCTCACTCTCAGAATCAGGTTGGCTCTCGAGTTTGCACAGCAAGAATCGGATGCCAGGGCCGCTCACTGAGGCCATTCTTAAAATGTGTCTGGTGCCTGCTCTGGGTGAAGTGAAAGATATAAAAAAGAATTCCCAGATTTAGTCTGTTCCCAAGTCAGATTTCCAGGCATATGTCTGTTTATTTATTTACAAATGCTAGACATGTACTGCTGTATTACATACACACAACGCAGACGTTTCAAAATAATGAGAGTAAAAATAAAAGTGGAAAGAAAGCTAACGTTTTTTTCTGCACCCCACTGGGTCATTTTGTGTTTCCCTTGGGGTGCCCTGCCCCGCTCAGAAGATTCCTGGGCTGGGGTGGGGGTGCTGAGGGGGGAAGGGGTGCCAGAGGTCATCCTGAGGACTGAGGGATCCTAGTCCTAGAAGCCATTGCTATCTGGGTACTTCACTGTGCATCTGTCCCCCCCACCCTCCATGCCGGGCCTGGGGCTCCCAGGAGGAGCAGACAGGACATCGCCCCCAGGGAGGCAGCGGGGCCCTCTGTCTGCCTTTTTTATTATTCACAACAGGTTACACAGAAAGAAAACTGTTCCTTCACATCTAACAAGAACTTCCTTGAAAAACTGTGCTTGGTGCCCCCCGCCCCCAGTGGTAAGCTGTACATAACATAAAATTTACCATTCTAACCATTTTTCATGTACAGTTTAGTGCCATGCAGGCCATTCACATTTTTGCAGCCATCACCACCATCCATCTCCAGAACTTTTCATCTTCCCAAACTGAAACTGTCGCCATTAGCCCCTAACTCCCCAGCCTCCCCCCCATTTCCCTGGCCCCCACTGTCCTACTCTCTGTCTCCATGATTTGATTCCTCCAGGGACCTCACGGAGGTGGAACCATCCCTGCTTTTCCTTTTGTTCTGGCTTTTTTTACTCAGCATCATGTCTCCCGGGATCGCCCATGTAGCATGTCAGGGTCCCCTCCCTCTTAAGGCTGAGTCATATCTCATTGCATGGATGCACCGCATTCTGTTTATCTGTTCATCTGTCGACGGACGCTGGGTTGCTTCCGCCTTTGGGCTGCTGTGAATCGTGCTGCTGCGAACACCTGTCTGGGTCCCTGCTCTCGATTCCTGGTGGCTTTTATGGAGAGAATTCTTTCACAACTTTTCCCATCGCCTTGGGTCTAGTGACCACAGTTTTGTAAATGACAGCACAGCGTAAGGACTGTCATAGATGAATGTGGGAGCACAGGCCGTCGTGGGGATGCAGGAAAGCAGGGACAGGGACAAAGGAGGGAGACCGCTCCCCGCGGCTGCCCCAGGATTGCCCAGGCAGACCCGGCGGGAAGGCACAGCCGGAGGCGGGGGAAGGTGGTGTGTCTGAGAAGGTGGTTGGATGTGGCTGGAGAGTCGGGTGCGGAGACTGGCAGGGAGAGAAGCAGGGAGAGCGGGCAGACACCAGGCCATGGAGAGTGTGGCTCACGCTGCAGAGGCACCTGCAGAGAGGAAGCCATGCGGAGTCTTGGACAATGTGGGAGGGGCCTCCGTCAGGCGTGCTCCTCCCCAGGGTCTGGCTCCGCTGCTGGGGCCTCCTTGACCCAGAGGATGCTGGGTGATGAGGCTTCCCCGCCGAAGCAGGTGTCTCCCTCTTCCTTGGTGCCTCCAGGGGCCTGGTCCCCTTCCTGGTCCCTCCAGCCACCTCGAGGGGTCATCCTCCAGGCCGCTTGGCCCCTTCGTGCATTTGACATTTCAAGCCTTAGCTCAGTCACCTCTCCCAAGAAGCAGGCCACAGGCGACCTCATCCCCGCAGACACAGGCACGCACACTCACGTGCTCACACGTTCACTTAGTTATTCACACTCACACAGACACACACACGTACACAACCACAACACACACTCACACACGTGCACAACTCAACCCACTCGTGCATGCCTGCACACACAACACCTCCTCTGGCACATGCACATGCACATGCACATGCATACACTCACACTCACTCTCTTTCTCACACACAGTCTCCCCGCCCCACCTTCTCCCATGTCTCTCATTTCCACTTCACTGGGAGGCCAGAATGAACATCTACCAAGAACCTATATGGTGACAGCCACTGGGTTTGGCTCTTTCCCTGTCTTCTCCTGATAATATCAGCCCATTGTACAGATGCACACACTGAGCCTGGGGAGCTGATGGTCTCACAGGAGCTGGTGGGGCCAGGACCTGAACGCAGGGTGCCAGGGCCTAACTCTGCACCGTCCTTTTGGCACATTGTACGGCCAGTTCAGTGTTGTTTCTGTCATAAACTCGCTTCGTCAAGTTGGCACGACCCCCCAGGTCAGGACCAGGCTTGCTCCTTCTCTTCTGTCTCCCACCTGGGCCGGAACCCTGACGACGCTCAATAGATTCTCTTAAACCAACGACTGAATTCCGATGTTGAAGAGGTGGTCTCCGAAGCCCCGGTCGTGTCCTTGTGCTGTTCCCTCTGCCTGGAATGTCCCCCTGTCCCGCTCTGAGACTCACCCTTCAGGGCCTCCCCCCACCCCCTGAAGATCCAGTCCTCCAGGTTTGCGTTGCTCCGTGTGGGCCTCACTTCTCCGTGGGAACTCTCTGGTCATTGCTTGTTTACTCATCTGTCTTCCTGTGGGACGAGCGCTCCGTGGGGACTGGGCTACCTCTGATTCACCTTCGGGAGCCCTGAGGTGCTCCCGGGCCCACACAGCGGGCTCCTGGCAAATGTGAAAGGAAGCGGCATGGGGCACCCTGACTCTCCTCCACGTGTGCACTTGGCTCCACTCTAGGAGGTGCTGTCCGGCCTGCTCCCCCAGCCCCGCTGCAGGCTGGCCTTCGGCTGCCCCAGGTTGGGGAGCAGGTGAGGCCTGGTTGCTGCCCTTGTCCATCCTCCTGGGCTCAGACCCCCTGAGTGGGCGCTATGAGCAGAGCCACCCAACCTCCTGTCACCGTCATGTCTCGGGCAGCTGGCTCGGCTGGCCTTGGGGACCCAGGGTCCCTTCCCTTCCAGCAGGGACAAGGCAGTGGGCACCGAGGAGAGCCCAGGAGACGGACACCAGCCATTTCTCTGCTGCCAGCAGCACCCATCCTGCCGCAGTCCCACCACCTCTCTGGGCCTCAGTTTCCCTGTCCGTAACACCGAGTCATGGGTCTCCCTGACCCTAGGGCCCTTGCCAGCTGTGCCCTCCTGTGACTGTCAGATGCCGAGAGCAGAGGCGGGAAGGCGAGATGGCCCCTCTCTCCCCGCCGCCTCTCCCTGTCCCCCAGGGTCACCCCAAAGCCGCCCCCTCCCCGGCTCCCTGGAACTTCCCTGCAGCTGCAGGCCTGGTGAGACAATTGGGTGTTTTAGAGAAATACATTTTTGGGCTAATTTGCCATGCATAAGTGTTTCTCTTACCCTTTAAAGGCGGAGAACAAAGAGGCCTTTCTGCACCCAGGCGGGCTGCTGGGGAGGGGCCCCGCAGCTGTACGGCCGACGACCCTCCTCCCTCTCTCATCCCTGCTATCGCCCCCCCCCACACACACACACGGCCCCCCGCCCCCCAGGAGAGACAGCCTGGACTTTCCCAGCCTCCCCAGCCCCCTCTGGCCTTGCCCCGCCCCAGCCCCCACCCTCCCACCAGCTGCCCCAGGCAGAGGGAAAGTGTGCGTGGGTGGGAGGTGGATGGGGAGGGGGCAGGCAGGGAGCGAAAGCAGCCGTCCACGTGGTGACGGCCTGGCTGGGTGTGTGTCAGACAGAGTTCCTGCGGGTTGCACAGTGTGGTCACGGGTGCGGATGGTGTCAGTCATCAGGTGAATCACCAGTGTCCGGGGGCGGGGGGGGATGAGGCCGTCACCCCATTCATTCACTCGCTCATTCCTTCATTCCATTAGTCTCTACTGAGTTCCCACCATGTGCAGGTCTCAGGGCACCTGTATCCGGTGGGACAGAGGCGCCGGTGACCATAGTAAAGCGCGCTAAGTTCGTGGACTTAGAGTTGGTGAGCCCACGGGCACCTGTGGGCGGCGCTGCATGAGCAAAGGTGCAGAGGCGTGAGAAGCAGGGGTATGGCCCTCGCCCTGCGTGGAGGGGGGGCCTTGAGCATGATGAGGGGGCGGGGCTGAGAGCAGCTTCCCTCGCTGGCGCTGGCGGTGATGGCCCTGGAGCAGTGGGTCTGCAGCGGGCTCGCCCTGGCCTCAGTTCACCACCCACACCTTTGCTGAGGCTGCTCCTTCCTTCGCCTGGGACGCTCTCCTCTTACTCTTCCCTCTTCTGAGGCCACACCTCCCTCTTTGGGGGGCCTCAAAGCTCCCCATCTTCCCTCATCAGGCTTGGTCCCTCACTGTCCCTCGCCTGTCTCCTCTGGCAACCCAGAGACAGATGCACTTGGGCACACACATCACGTGGAGGGCTGCGGGCTGCGGGCTTCTCTCCCAGTTCGCACCCTCCCCATCGTCAGGAGGGGCAGGGAGGGCAGGGAGGGCAGGGACCTCGGGTGTCTTCCCAGCACCGAGGACGGGGTGAGTGCACAGACCCCGAGCTCAGGAAAGGAGGCAGGTGGGCTGGACCTCCCTCCTCTGTCCTCACAGCAACATCGCCAATGATTGCTGAGCACTGCCGCTGGCCAGACGCCGCGGGCGGCCCTGGGAACGCACTCAGTCTGCACAGCTTTACCAGGCGGGTATCAGGTGGGCATATCGCCTGCCGCTGTTCTGCGGAGGGAAACTGAGACACGAGAGGTTTTGCTAAAGATCCTCCAGCTTCCAGGGGAGGAGGCACCAGGGTCTGGGCTCGAAGCCATTACATCGGCATCGCCCAGAGCCCCCTGCGCCCTGGAGCCTCCTGGGATGCGCAGGCCCACCCCGGCCTCTTCGCCCTGCAGTTTGCTGTCCCTCCCATCCCTGGGCCCTGGCTCTGCCCCGTGTGCGTGTGAGATGCTGAGGTTGAGTTGCAGGAGGTCAGGGCCCTTCTAACAATCCCACACGGTCCCTCTGCGCTCAGCACACCCGATGGCACGCCAGCTCCCTGTGCTCCCAGTGTCAGGGGACTGCGGCGGGGCTTAGGGTCCTCCGTGTGCACATGTGTGTGCACTCATGCATCCGTGTGAGTGTGCCGCGTGTGGTGTCCTGTGCACGTGTGCTCGGCAGATGGGTGCTCGGGAGAAGGAAGAGAAGGCAGAGGCTGAGGGAGGACGCGGCCCCACAGCCCCTGCGTCCTCTGTGTGTCCCGGGAGGAAGGGGCAGCGTCTGCCCTGCTCCCTCTGCAGATGCTCCCTGGGAGCCTCGGGATGAGCAGGCAGAGACCTGGGTGTGGCTGTTAGTCCTGGGGCCTGAGGGGGGCCGCTGTGATGGCAGGCAGCTCGGGCCTGTCTGAGCAGGGACTCCCCCAGGGCCCCGCAAGCCGCAAGCCCCGTGGCTCCCTCACAGCCCTTGATGGGCATTAATGGGGGTGACTGTGTGCCCGGCTTGTGGGCAGGGCCAGGGGTGCATGGGCAAGGCCTCTGCCCTTTCAGAGGAGCCGACAGTCTGGGAGGAAAGTGCACCCAGGGAAATGGACTTTGGGGATCCGGGGCGTGACCGCGTGGTCGGCTGTGTGTGTGTGTGTGTGTGTGTGTGTGTGTGTGGCTGGGAGGGGGGTGGTGGGGAGAGATAAAGGCAGCTGAGGAAGGGGTGTGGCCCACTGAGGGCTGGGAGATTAGGGATGGAGGCTTGAAGGTTAGAGACTGCAGGTGGGGGGTGGGGAGAGGGAGGGGTGCACTTTCACAGAATCCTAGACTGTGAGAGGTAGAAGGGGAAACTGAGGCCTAGGGAGAGGGGATGACGTGCCCACAACAGTGATGGAATCCATTCAGGTCAACTCAACCAGCAGCTCCTTAGCCTGTGGGGCAGCAGGCTGAGGACTCAGCCTTAAACAAGGGGCCGCCGGCCTCGCGGGCCGTGGTCTTGTGCGGCAAGGGACACACAGACAGATACCCACTACCCAGTACCATGGGTGTGGCCACCACAGCATGTACCAGGCGGAGGGGGGAGGGGTTGATCTGGGCAAAGCCTGTTGTCAGATGCAGCATCTGGGTTGGGCTTTGAAGGATGAAGAGGAGTTCAAAAGGCTGAACAGGGAAGGAGGGGCTTTGTCTCCAAGGAACCGGGGTGGTTTGAGTTGGTGCCTGTTGTTGCCGCCCCTGAGGGCAGCCGCCAGCCCGTCCTCCACAGACACCCCGTTCCCCCGGAGACGCAGGCTGGGGCTGGCAGGGCGGTTTCGTATCTTTCTGTCCTGAGTCAGGGGGATGGGTTCAGGGTTTCCCAGGGCCCCAGCCTTAGTCCTGGTTGCAGGGCCTTGATTCAACCCCCTGCCATTCAGTCCGAGAACATTTATTATGAATAAACTTTACAGGGTGGGAAGGACTGTAAGATGTGGAGCGGAGGGAAGGGCATTCAGGAGGAGGGAACAGCATGCGCAAAGGTGTGACTGCTGGACAGCAAGGGCCTCTTCCACAGGCATCATCTATTCTCGCGTGGCTGGCGGGCGGGCACGAAGGGAGCAGTTCAAGGTGCAGCTGGGGGACTGGCTGAGGCTGAGCTGGCCAGCCAGGGGGAAGGGTTGGCTTTAATCTGTGGCGAGCAGGAGCGATGCTAATGGATTTTGAGCAAGAGCAACTCCCCCGAGAGCCCAAGACCTGAACCCAGAGCCTCCAGGGGAGCCAGGAGAGGGGACAGGGGGGCGAGAGGGGACAGGACGGGGAGGGGGAGGGGGGCAATGTTCACAGTGTAAAAACTCCTACCAGGGCCAGTCTCAAGCTTCCAAGGTGACATCAACAAGCTCGGAAAATTCCAGAGAATTTAACAATGGGCTCTCACGAGCTGGTCTGAGCTGACTCCAGACTGTGGGTTACAAACTGAATGTCCTTCCCTCCTGATTCACTCCCAAGGTGACCTGGACACGGGGCCCAGGGATGGAGAAGCATGAGGACGACCCACTCTGTGGCGGCCCAAGCTCCGGGCTCTGCCATGTCTGAGACCCCCGAG
The DNA here is from genome assembly GCF_028538775.1 of Myotis yumanensis. NCBI lineage: Eukaryota > Metazoa > Chordata > Mammalia > Chiroptera > Vespertilionidae > Myotis > Myotis yumanensis. Next base: position 207,901,659 of record NW_027223754.1, read on the forward strand.
CCTGTGGGTCTGAGCCTGGCTCAGCCGCTCACGGGTTAGGGGACGCAGGCCAACCCCTCACTCCTCTGGGCTCACCGCTCACAGGACCACCGCTGGCATGAGAAGATGGCACAGTGGGGAAGACAGGGGTGGGACAGGATGGGCTGGGAAGGCCTGGGGGAGGGGACAGACCTCACCCAGCTCATCTGTCTGAAAAGCCATCAGGTCACCTGTAGGGGGTGGCGCAGGCAGGGTCCTGTGAAGTGAGGGGGTCTGGGGACAGGGTAGGGGGCAGGGAATGCCACATGGGAGGCCCTGGGCGACAGATCACCAATGCCCCAAGCCCTGCCGATGGTGGATTTCTGGGCCTTGGTACATATGGGTCCCTCTGCCTGGTGCCACCCTCCCTGTCGCTTGGAAAACTCCGAGTCGTTGGTCAGGCCTCGGCTCCAGCACACCTCCCCCAAGGTGTTGGACATCATCAGGACTGTGAGGCCCCGGACAATCCACTTGGGCTTTCTCAGCCTCATCTGTGGGGGGACAGTGGTTGCAAGGATTCCATGAAATGCACTTGGCACAGGGGGCCGCTTCTGGTAACTTGGGTATTGTTATTCCTCGGTTACTCCTCCTGCCTCCCCGAGGTCGGCCTGGCCCTCGGAGTCCCGCCGCGCCTTGTGGAACCCTGCCCCCGGTTGTAATTATGGCCGCTGTCTGTCTCCCACAGGCCAGTGAGCCCCTGAGGGTGGGGACCTCAGAGCCGCCCCAGCCCAGGCCTCGCGGCGAGCTTTAGGGGCGGGACCGCCCTGGCCAGGACCCCAGTCCCAGCCCTGACACCAGCCCACGTGGCTGCTCCTCATGGCGCCCCGTTTCCTCACGTGCAACCCAGATGATCTCTGGGGTCCCTGGCAGCCGAAAACGCTGTGAGTCTGTGCCCCCACCCGAGTCGCCCTCCTGCCCGCAGAGCAGCCCCCCCCGGCTCCCCTGCCCATCAATGGCTCCACTGTTCTCCCTCGGCCCAGGCGCGGGGCCTCGGAGTCATTTTTGAGTCATCCACCCCTCGATCCCCCCGCCGCTCATCCTCGGCAGCGACAGTTTGTCCTTCAAAACGTTGCTCACATCCGCTGTCCCCTCCTGGGGTTCTAGTCCCCTCTGCCTGGAGCCTGGTTGATTTTGTCCCCTTTCTAACTGGCTGTGTCTCCTCCCCTCCATCCCGGCCACCGCCCAGCAGCTACTGAAACGCCACCATACGTTCCCCCAGGGACGCACCGCTGCTGCCTGGCAGGCGCCGCCCTCGAACCTGAGCAAGGAGCAGGTGCCCCGTCAGGCTGAGGGGCCCAGGGAAGACGGGGTCCAGGCGTGGGGAGGAAGGGGTCCTGAGAGGAGTATGGGGGACACCACCACAAACTTGGACTCTGCCCACGTTGCTGCGGGCATCTCCTAGGCCAGCTCCTCCAGCCTCACACTCATGCTCACGCTCACACTCACGCTCATACTCACACTCATGCTCACGCTCACACTCATGTTCATACTCATGCTCACACTCATGCTCACGCTCACACTCATGCTCATACACTCACACTCACGCTCACATTCACACTCATGCTCATACACTCACACTCACGCTCACGTTCCCACTGGCACGTTCATACAGTTCATGGAAGTTCACACACCTCCGCTCAAGCGCACGGGCGGAGCTCTGCCCCTGTGACAGGCAGGGACCCCGGGAGGATTCAGACACGGGCCTGCCTGCGCGGGGCTCGCACACTCCCTGGGGCCACGGCGGTGGGTAGGGGCGCACACCTGTCATCTGTGCTGTGGACCGGACACGGCGCCGGGTGCTGCTCACCCTCCCGAATCGGGGAGCGAGGCCGTGGAGCTGGGCCTTGAAGGCTGAGGAGTTCTGTTGGGCATCTTTCGGGAGGGGAAGCAGCCTGTCTGTGCACTTGGCCACAGGGCTGGGAAGGCTGGGGACGGCACCCCAGAGGTGAGCAATCTTAGGGAGCCCTTATCGCCGCTGTAATTTGTGTCCCCTGAATGGAGCCGGCTCCCAACCCGGAGGCTTCCTCTGTAAACGCAGAGTGATCACCGGTGGGCCCAGCACCTCCCGCTGGCTGGTGCCGACCTCCCGTTCCTTGTCCCCCGGCCTGCGAGGTGGGAATGGGCAGGGCCTGCAGTCCCCTTTTACAGGCGAGGAAACTGAGCCCACACAGGGGGAAAGTGGGCGGCTGGTCTTGGCGGAGCCTGGAATTTTCCTGGCCTGGACCCCAGAGTCTCCAGGTTGCAGGGGGGAGAGCGGGAGGGCGGGCTCCAGCTCTGCACCCCACGTCTTCTTGGGGAGGGGCTGGCCCTGTGGGGCCGGATGGGGTGACAGGCCCAGCTGCTGGGAGCCCGGGTCCTACGATCATGCCCACGGGCCTGGCCAAGGCCCACCCTGCTGGCTGGCGCCTCTGTGCTGAGCCCCCTCCGGGTGCGCTGGGTGGGGGGTAGAGGGAGGACTGGGTGGTGGATTTGTGTTTCCACTTGATTTCCTCGGTTGTTTTCCAGAGCCGAGCAGGATCCTGCGGGCGGGGCGGGGCGGGGCGGCCACCGGAAGGCGCTGCGGCCTGGCTGCCCGCCCTCCATGTGACTCCCCTGCCTGACACTGTCTCGTGGAAGGGCCTCGAGGCTTCCGCCCTTCGCTCCCCAGAGTGTGTGACGCGGGCCGGGCACAGGGCCCCACGCTGGGTGACGTCCCACGTGACCGGCACTGTGCCCAGGGCGCTTTCTATCGGGCCGACACCTGCGACCACCGCCTGACCCCCACTCCCGGCACAGGCCCAGGGCAGCACCCGGGCGGCCTGAGACCCAGGGACCCCGTTCTCCCAGCTCCCTGCCTGCCTCTCCAGCCGCCCCTCCCAGTTTTCCTCCTCTCGCCACCATTCGGGCCGCTGCCTCGCCACCCGCAGGCCATCCATCCCTGACCTCCCGGGCTGCCACGCTGGGCTCCCGTCCCCACTGGTGATCTCTCCTGCTGTCTAGGTCCCCGGCCTCAGTCCTGGCCTCTGTCCTTTGTGCTTCTCAGACCAGCAGGGGTGCGTTGGCCACTCCCGGCTTCAGAATCTGCCGGCCCCTCCTGGCTGCGTGGAGGCAGGTGACTCCCGGCCTTCTCTGGGCCACAGCTTCCCCCTCCGTGAAGTGGGGGTGATAGTAACGGAATCAGCGACCCCCCAGCGCTGGGACTAAGGAGACAGAGGCGTCTGGCACAGAGTGGGTGGAGGTGGGGGTGGGGGTGGGGGCACTAGGGGAAGAGCTCCAACAGGCCAGGCCTCTCTCCGAGTGGGAGCCTCAGCTATGGCACCAGCTATGCATCCTGACATTTCTCTGAGCCTCGGTTTCTCCTCCTTAAAATGGGCATAATAACAGGGCCTCCTCTCGGGACAGGATGAACTACTCCGAGGAGGATTCCCAACCGGTCTGGGGTTCAGAGAGGGCTCCTGGAGGGGATGTGGGGCATAGCTCAGACGGAATCAGCCAGCACGGACACTGGGAAGGTGCTGCGGGGGGGGGGGGGGGGGGGGGGGGGGCGGGGCAGGGCTGGCAGAGGCTGGAGTTGGGAACCAGGAATTTACGCCTGAGGCTGGGGCGTGGAGGTGGGACCTGGGGGCTTTCCAGGCTCCCACTCCAGTCTCCCCACCTCCCCAGCCAGGGGCTGACGTCACCTTTCCTCCTCTCCACTTGGTTCCCTCCTCTGTGCCTTTCCTGGTGCTGGTCCTGCCTACAAGCCTCCTGCTCCTGTGGCCTCTGCACACCCTGCCCGTCACCTAATGCACCAAAGCCACCGCCTCCAGGAAGCGCTCCCTGCCCAGGCACGGCCAGCTCTCCCCACTTCCCTCCTCCTCCCCCCTTCCCTTCCCCCTTCCCCTCCTGCTCTCATTTTCTCCTCTTTGCCACGCTGTCTGCTGCCCAGATCCCTCCGTTGGATCATGTTGTACACGGATCACAGGCCTGGAACCCAGCCGGAGCCCAATGGCCACACTGCCAGGAGCAGCCTCCTGCAGGCTTCCCACCCACCCAGGGCCCGCACACCTTCCCCTCGCCCGGGGCTCACCACCACCCTGAGGAGCTAGAAGGGATGGGTCCCTGTGACAGATGAGCAGGCAGAGGCCCGAGAGGCCAGGGGCTGCCAGAGGGCCCATAGCAAGTCAGTGGGGGGTAGACAGGCACACAGGGGTCTCTCTCACCCGCCCAGGTCTGGGGCCAGCTAGGGGCGTTTCCTTTCTGTTCAGTTGGAACCCCTGAGTCTGTCTTGCTTGCGTCCCTCTGAGCCTAGAGGCCTCTCTCTCCTACCCCCAGGCCTGTAGGCCACCTGAGGCTCCTCCCTCTCCTCCCCCCTGGCCCTTAGGCCACCTGAGGCTCCTCCCTCTCCTCCCCCCTGGCCCCAGGGCCACCTGAGGCTCCTTCCTCTCCTCCCCCCTGGCCCCAGGGCCACCTGAGGCTCCTCCCTCTCCTCCCCCCTGGCCCCAGGGCCACCTGAGGCTCCTCCCTCTCCTCCCCCCTGGCCTGTAGGCCATCGGAGGCTCCTCCCTCTCCTCTCCCCAGGCCTGTAGGCCATCGGAGGCTCCTCCCTCTCCTCTCCCCAGGCCTGTAGGCCATCGGAGGCTCCTCCCTCTCCTCCCCCTGGCCCTTAGGCCACCTGAGGCTCCTCCCTCTCTTCCCCCCAGGCCTGTAGGCCACCTGAGGCTCCTCCCTCTCCTCCCCCCTGGCCCTTAGGCCACCTGAGGCTCCTCCCTCTCCTCCCCCCTGGCCCCAGGGCCACCTGAGGCTCCTCCCTCTCCCCCCCCCCCTGGCCCCAGGGCCACTTGAGGCTCCTCCCTCTCCTACCCCCTGGCCTGTAGACCATCAGAGGCTTCCTGGAACCATCCCTACCTTCCTCTCCTTAGGAACCTGCCTGTCCTAAGGGAACGGGCCCCATTCTTAGCACACAGTGGGGGGGTGCAGTCAACTGTATTCAAGGAAGGATTGGGCTGTAGGGCGGCTGGTTGTCCTGTGGCCAGTGGCTGCGAGGGGTGGGGCATGCCGAGTTCAGAGGTCCTGGTCAGTCTCCAGCGTTCACCTTTGACCTCCTACAGTTCATTCCCCCAGGATAGCCGAGTCCTTATTGAAATGGGGTTCAGACCACACCCTGCCCTGCTCCCAGCTCCCACGGCCCCTTACCCCAGGCTCCCCCAGCATTCCCACAGGCCTGAGCGCCCCTCCCCTTCGCTCCCTCCCTCGCTCTGCTGCAGCCACTCTGGCCCCTCTGGGCACAGGCCCCCTCAGGGCCTTTGCCTGAGCGGCTCCCACATTCTGGAACATTCTTGCCCCGGCAGTCTTCCTCTCTTCATCCAGATCTTTGTCAAATGCCGTGTCCTCGTGGCCTTCCCGACCACTGTCTCTCAGTAACACCCTCCCTCCCTCTCTCCCTGTGCCCTGCCTGCTGGCCACCATGCAGGGTGGCCGCCTGCCATTCCTTAGTATATTTATGTCCATGTCCCTGACAAGATCATCTGCTCCCTGAGGGCAGGAGTGGCTAGTGCTCAACACGCATTTGTGGGAGGAGGGAGGGAGGGAGGGAGGGAGGGAGGGAAGGAAGGAAGGAAGGAAGGAAGGAAGGAAGGAAGGAAGGAGGGAGGGAGGGAGGGAGGGAAGGAAGGAAGGAAGGAGGGAGGGAGGGAGGGAGGGAGGGAGGGAGGGAGGGAAGGAAGGAAGGAAGGAAGGAAGGAAGGAAGGAAGGAAGGAGGGAGGGAGGGAGGGAGGGAGGGAGGAGGGAGGGAGAGAAGGAGGAAGGAAGGAAGGAAGGAAGGAAGGAAGGAGAGGGGAGGGGAAGGGTCTCTTTCTTCTGCTGCTGAGAGCAATCTACCCTTTCATTCATGGAGAGGCTCCCCTGTGGCCCTGGGAGGGTGGTTTTCGGACAAGGGGCGGACAGGCGGGACTGGAGGGACAGCCGTGCACGGGAGCGGGGGTCCCAGCAGGGAGGCCTGGAGGGACTCCCTCCGTGTCATTTGCTGGTTATCAGATGTGTCTCCAGGGCCAGGACCAGGGCTGCTGGCAGATGGTGGGGCTGGGAGAAAGCTGGGGTGGAGAGGGAAGGGATTTAGTTAAATTTCAGGAAAAGCTTTGTAACAAACAAAACTACAAGGAAGGAAGGGATTCCTCGGGAGGAAATACACTGTCAGCAGGAGGAGGCACGGAGGCTGGGTGGCCCCGGCCTGGCCCTGGGGCCCACGGCCCTGAGGCCAGAGGTGGAAGCTTCGGGGAGGTGCCTGAGGCTGGTGCCGCCCCAGGGCCTGAAGCCAGCGGCTCGCCCTCTGCCCTCTGACCAGGCCTGGGGTGGGGGGTAGAGGCCACGGCTCCGTCCCTGGTCCACAGGCTGCCGGGACTTAGCCACGCGGGCCACGGCCACAGCCACGCGCTGGGCCTCGGTCCCATCCGAGGATCCGCCTGGGAGACGGGGAGTCACCCAGCTCCGGGCCGGCCCCGAGCGCCCTCGCCCCTTCCCCTTCCCCAGCTCCCACCGTGGCCCGGGGCTCCCGCCCGCGCCCATGGGGTTAAGCCTCCCTCTCTCGCTCTCCACGTTGTTTTCCGAGCGGCAGAGAATGGCTCTCTTGTTACCAACATGGCTCCCGGGCATTGGGTAACGCTCCTCTTCCCCTGCCCGCCACAAAGGGGCCTTTGTTCCCTTCCTGCCCCTCTCTCTGCTCTTCCCGGCCCCCCACCCCCCCCCCCCCCCGCCCCTCCCAGCCTCCCTCCCGCCCACTGCACCCCTGGGCTGCGAGGAGTGGACCGTGGCCTGGCCGTGGCGCCCCTCACCTCGCAGGCGCCCCAGCGCGGATGGGCCTGGCGGCCACGGCCATCTTGGGAGCGGCCACGCCAGAGTCCCCGGCTTCTGTGAGAGGAACACCTGGGGTGGTTGGGGCTCAGCGTGACGGCCTGTCCTCTGGGCGAGGGGGCCCTCCCTGTCCCCAGCCCCCACCAGGCGCCTCCCTGCCCTGAGACCAGACGGGCGCCTTCCCACCACCTTCTCCCTCTGTCAGCTGAGGCGGGAGTGACGCCCATTTCCTGGAGGTGGAGACTGAGGCTCAGGGGTAAGTGTCTGTCTGTCCCCGTGGCTCAGTGAGCGGGGCTGCAGCTGGGCCGAGCCCTGTGCTTCTCCCCCAAACCCCTCCCAAAAACGAGCCCTCGGAATATGCCCAGGCCCGTGGGAACTTTCAAATGGGCCCGAGTCTCCAGCCAAACTCCCAAACCCAATTTACTGCAAGGTTCTGAAAACAGACTGTGTCTGAGATGGGCGTGTTAGGAAGCCAGTGAGCTATCGAAAGGTCTGCTCTCTGGGAAGTCAGTCTCTGACCACTGTCCCCCTCCCCTGTCCCCTCCCAACAGCCCTGCAAGGCAGGCAGGGACGGGCTGATGAGGCCATTTTCCAGGTCAGGAAACTGAGGCCCACCACCCCTTGCCAGGCCGGCGTCCTGGGCAGGGACGTGGGCGCTCACAGCAGCTGCAGCCCCTCGTGTGGCATCGCAGGAGCCAGGGAGCCCTGAGGAGGGAGGGGCTTGGGCGAGGAGAACAGCCCCTGCTCACGGGCCCGAGTGGCGCTCGCAGGGTACGCTCACCGTGACCACGCGCTGGGCCGGGGCCTTAGGGCTGCGGGGAGAAGAGGCAAAATCCACGGACTTGGTGATGATGGGATGAGGGCTGGAGGGGCGAGGAAGAGGGAGATTTACTCCGAGTAAAGAGAGGACCCGCAGTCCCGGAGGAGAGACAAGTCAGTAGAGAGCCATGTGCTGCAAGACAGGGGGCCCTGGGAGCTCACTGCCCAGCGAGAGGGTGAGGAAGGAGGGTAGGGCAGCCTGGGAGGAAGGACACGGGCGGAGATGCCCCGGGGGCCTGGCGTCTGGGAGAGAGGTCTGGGCTGGGGGTGTGGACGAGGGAGAAATGAGTTCATGGGGCGAGTGGGAGGCGTGGGGCCAGGTGAGGAGCCCCAGCCGCTGGAGACGGTGTCCGATGATGAGGACAAGGGGAACACATTGCGTAGTCTGCAGACACCCGCCTAAGCCCCGTGGGAACGTATCTGAACCCTCCCCGCAAACCCCTCGAGGCCGCAGCGTTGGCATCCCCAGGCTATGGATGAGGAGACTCGGGCGAGAGAAGTTGAGTCTGGAGTTCCAGAATAGCCCCTCTGTGAGACAGGATGTAGATTAGTGGTTGCCGAGGGGGGTGTGGGGGTGGAGGCTAGAGGGGATGGCTAAAGCGTTAGGTTTCTTTCTGGGGTGATAACAATGTTCTAAAATGATTGGGGTGATCGTTGTACAGCTCTGTGAATAGACTGCATTGCCTAGCTCAGTGATTGAGCGTCAACCTAGGAACCGGGAGGTCATGGTTCGATTCCCGGTCGGGGAACATGCCCAGGTTTCGGGCTCGATCCCCAGTGTGGGGCGTGCGGGAGGCGGCCAGTAGATGGTTCTCTCTCATCACTGATGTTTCTCTCTCTCTCTCCCTCTCCCTTCCTCTCTGAAATCAATACAAATAGGTTTTTTAAAAAACTTAAACATTTGCAAGAGGTCAATCTTATGTTAAGTATTCTTATCACAAGACAAACACAGACAGAGGTGCTCAGCGGGTCTTGTTGACGATGTTGCTTTCCCGGGAGGACACAGCCAGCACGTGACCACAGGACGCCCCTGGGCACCTCGGGGGCCGCTGATCAAAGGACCTGGACGCTCTCCCAGCTCAGCTGCTGCAGTGACTTGGTGCCAAGGGAGGCCACACTCGTCCGACTCTGTCACCGCACACCAGGTGTGAACACATGGCTGTGCGCAGACAAATAGTGAACAACAGGCCACCTTGTAGGGAACTGGACAAACGAATCATAGCCTGGTCCTAGGGCAGAATACGACACGGCCACTGAAAATGGCACTTATGAGGCTTTAATGACATAGGAAAGGTGTTTGGTATATTTATGCTTAAGTAAAAAACCCGGACATAAAGTGATACGTGCATACAAGCAACTTTAATAAAAACGACATGCTGTGAGTTCCACGTCATCTAAAAACTATAGGGGCCCTAACCGGTTTGGCTCAGTGGATAGAGCGTCAGCCTGAGGACGGAAGGGTCCCAGGTTCGATTCCGGCCAAGGGCATGTACCTTGGTTGCGGGCACATCCCCAGTGGGGAGTGTGCAGGAGGCGGCTGATCGATGTTTCTCTCTCACTGATGTTTCTAACTATCCCTCTCCCTTCCTCTCTGTAAAAACCTCAATAAAACATATTTTTAAAAAAAACTATAGGGGAAAACCCACAAAGAAAACACAAAAATGCCAACCTTAGTTATATATTCAGGTGGTGGGACTTTGAGTGGTTTTAAACCTTTTTAGTGCTTTGTATTTTATGGTATTTCCAAATTCCTACAGTAAACACGTTCGCATCTCAAAGCGGTTTGGAACGAGGGCATGGAGTGGCCGTGTGCTTAAGAGAGTCCCGTTCCTCTGGGAAATCTCAGGTGGACCTTTCAGACCCTGGGTCCATTTGTGTATTCTCGTATGAAATGCATTTGGCTGCAAACAACAGAAAATCCAACTGGGGGCGTTGCTTTCTCCCTGCAACAGGAAGTCCCCGTGAGGCCCCTCAGGCCGATGGACTCAGCCGCGCTGTTGAAAGTGGCCTGTGATTCACTCTGGAAGCATCTCGTTCAAGCCCCTGCCTCCCATGTCAGTGCCAACATTCTGGGGCTCAGAGCAGCCTCTGCACACCCTGCCCTGCCCGGCCAGGTGACAGGGACAGCAGAGCCCAGGTGGAGGTGTGTGTGCTCGCCCAGCCCCGTCTCCCAGGTTCCACTTGGGGGCTGGGACCAGGCAGCCCAGTGCAGGGCCTGGGACCTGCCGAGGGTCACGGAGGGATGCATGCACGGGTGGGTGGAGGCAGGGTTAGAACCTGGCTCTCGGCTCTCTTCCTCCCCGAGAGATAAACTGCCGAGTCTCAACACCGAACGTGGTGGCACAGGAGGCCCTGGGACAGCTGGCCCTGCCGACCCATGGGCTCCTTGCCCACCACGAACTGCCTGGCTCCCGCATACCGCGCCGGCTTTACTCTGTGCCTCCGCGTATGCTGTTCTCTCTTCCAGGAAGGCCTTTCCTTGCTGCCCCGCCTGCTTTGGTCTCACTTCTACTCACTCGTTTAGAATGAGCCCCAGCGTCACCTCCCTCTGGAAGCCCCCCTGGCCTGCCGGCTGGTCTAGGGGATCCTCTCTGACACCCTTAGCACCCGGTGCCTATTGGTCAGACTGTTCTGTTCACAGCCCGCGAGCCCCTGGAGGGAGGGCGGCATCCGATCCGCCTCAGCCTGGAGCTGGCCCCCGTGGGGACACATGTGGGCGGGAAGTCCCAGGACCTGGATGGCCCCTGCTCCTGAGGAGAGCCGTGACCAAGTCATACCGTTTCCCGGCCGAAATGCGGGAGAGCTGGGCTTCGTCGGGTCATCTCTGAGGACCTAGTCGCCCACAAGGCGCGCAGGACTGGCATGGGGCAGCCAAGCCAGCCTGAGCCCCTGTGGGAGGGAACAGGGGGGACGTGGTGGCTGCATCTGGGCCACAGCAGACCAGACCCCTCCGAAGAGGCTGGCCTGGCGTCCCCACAGCAGGGAGACCCCCCTGCCCGCCCCCCCTCCCCCGTCATCAAAGGCTGGGAGGGGGCAGGGCTCGCCCGGGGCAGCAAATGCTCTGCAATGCCAGACAGGCAGGCCATCCGTCAGCCCCAGCACAATGGGGTCATTAACCCCTGACCCTGCCCCCTTTGAGCCACTTCCTTTGGAGGCCCCCCCCCCCCCCCCCCCCCGCAAGGAGAAGGGAGGGGAAGATTTCTGTTAAGTCTCCCTCTTCAGAGAGGGGCTCGGCAGCGACATCACAGCTCTGCGGCCCCTCTGAAGCCCAGGGTCCTTGTTCCCTCGGGGCCTGTGGTGCCTCCAGCCTCTGCCACCCACAGGAGCACCCCTCCGGCCAGAGCAGTGTGTCCGGAGGGTGAGGGCGCCGGAGGGAGGCAGGGAGAGGTATGCAGAGCGGCACCTCAGGTCCATTCTCGCGGTAAGTTCACATGGGCCACTCCCATTGGTGAACCTCGATGCAGGAACCCCAAATACAACACTAACTAAACAAGCCCAGCAATGAACAAAAGGGACACAGACATCAGGGCAGAATTGGGTTTATCCTAGAAATGTGTTTTTGCATTTGGAAATCTGTGAACGCGATTTATCATGTCCATAGGTGAAAGGAGAAAAGTCGTATGACCATCTCGGCACTGGCAATACATCTCAACACCAACTTAGGATAAAAATGCCCGCGCGAACTTGGAATAGAAAGAAACTTCCTTAAGCTGATCGAGATGATCTACGAGAACCAGCACAAACATGGTTCTTAAAGGGGCAGTGGACACGTTCCTTAAGATCAGGGACCAGGTGAGTCTGCCCTCGTCCGTGCATCTCGTTGGTATTGTCCTGGGACCCAAGCTGGAGCAGTAAGACGTGAAAAACGGCAACAAGGTGTAAGGATTGGACAGGACGAAGCAAAACTGGCATTATGTGCAGATGATACGATTGTCTACATAGAAAACCCCAAATGTACAATTGTTGGAGCTGTGAAAAAATTCAGCATAGAGAGAGAGAGAGAGAGAGATGTAGGGTATTTCCATGTCAAATCAACATAAAAAACTAATTGCAGCTACAACATGTGCATGAACCGTGGAAATATCATGCTAAAGAAGTCAGGCACACAAGGCCACATGTTACGTGACTCCATTTATAGGAAAGACCTAGAATAGGCAACTCCGCAGAGACAGAAAGCGAGTTAACAGTGGCCGGGGGCCACAGACAAGGGGGGCGGGGAGTGGCTGCTGATGGGGAAGGGTTTCTTTTCAGCGGGATGAGAAAGTTTTGGAATTAGGTTGTGGCGATGGTGGTACGGCCTTGTCAATGTGCTAAAAACGACTGAACTGCACTCTTAAACATGATGAATTTTATGGTGTGTAAATTATATCTCAATAAAAATTGCATCTATATGTTCTGGCCAGGTGGTTCAGTTGGCTGGAGCGTCGTTCTGTCCATCAGAGAGGGTGCAGGTTTGATTCCAAGTCAGGGCACACACCCAGGTTTCAAGTTCTGTCCCCGGTCAGGACGCGTATGGGAGGCAAACTATCGATGTTTCTTTCTCTCCCGCCCGTCCCCCCCCCCGCCCCCCGCTCCCTTCCTCTCTCTAAAAATAAATTTCAAAAAACCATATCTTTAGGTGAGGATTTAAAAAAATGCATCTATAAACATCAGAGCAATAAAGTATTTAAAAAAATCCTCCTGTACCAAAACAAAAGTTAGATCTGATGAAATAGTTACAGAGAAAAACACAATGTTACTGAGGTACAGCCTCTCCGGAAGGTAGTTTGGCAGTTTCTTAGAAAAGGAAACATCTGTCCTGGCCGGTTTGGCTCAGTGGATAGAGCATCAGCCTGCGGACCAAAGGGTCCCAGGTTCGATTCTGGTCAAGGGCACGTACCTCGGTTGCAGGCTTCTCCCCGGCCCAGGCCCTGGTCAGGGCTCATGCAGGAGTCAACCAATCAACGTGTTTCTCTCACATTGATGTTTCTCTCTGTCTTTCCCTCTCTCTCCTACTCTCTCTAGAAAAAGCAATGGGAAAATAGCCTCAGGTGAGGATTTTAAAAAAAAGAAAAGGAAACATCCGCTTGTCATGTGACTGGGCATTTATTACAGAGAAACAACACTAGGCATTTGCATGAAAATATGTACGCGATTGTGCATAGTAGCTTTATTTGTAATAGTAAAACATTGGAAACTACCTAGGTGCCCTTCAAAGCATGACTAGTTAGAAAGCTTAGCACATGCAGACCACCGGGAACCACTCAACATGACAAGTTGCAGAGGAGAGAGGGAAAGGAGACGGGTGTCATTGTCCGTGAGGAACTGACAGTCAGGGGTCGTGGTGGGGGCAGTTCTGTGTCTTGATTGTGGGAAATGCACACAGCTGATGAAATGCATGGCATGCGCGCGCGCGCGCACACACACACACACACACACACGAATGCATGTCACCCCGTGCAGTCTGCACCAGGTCTGCAGAAGGTGCCAATGTCAACTTCCTGGTTTGGGGAAAGCGCTTGGTGATGTGAGACGTCGCCATGGGAGGGCCTATTGTTGCAACTTCCTGTCAATCGATAATCCTTTGAAAACAAAAAGTAAGACAAGAAACATTACTGGACGATATTAAAGAAGATCCCAAAGATTTGCTTGGAAGTGATGAGCGCTGGGGCCAGAGGAGGGGCAGGGAGGGACGGGCTACGGCTGACCACGGAGTGGCCATGGGTCAGTTGTGAGGCTGGGTGTTGGGTAGAAACCTCTTCTCTCTAATACTGTACATTCGAAAAGCTCCCTCACAAACGAAAAAAGAGACGATAAATGCAGAGGGTCAGCCATCAGCTTGTATAGGGAGATTCGATATCATAAAGAACTCAGCTCTTCTCAATTAATGTCTAGATTCAACTCGGTCTTGATCAACGCCCCCCTCCCCGTAGGCTTCTGGTTAAGTTTGTCAGGATGATTCTAAGAGCACTAGGAACAGTTGAAGCTCCTGAGAAGAAGGGGCGGTATTGCCCCCCAATAGCAGGGCTAGTCATAAAGCTCTGTGTGGTGGTTACCGGCCCAGGGGGCAGCCAGATGGGGGGCAAAACAGAGAACCTGACACGATGGATGTTGAGGGCGGGGCCGGGCAGATCAGAGGCAGAAGAGGGAGAAGGCAGTCACATCTGCATTCTGTGGGATTTCCCGTGGGGCTGGCACCCCGAGACCATCCCACAGCTGGGGGAGGCGAGAGGCTGGAGAGGCCCAAGGGCTCCGGCTCTGGGCCTGGCTCTTCCCAGCCCCGTGTCTGGTTCCTCCTGTCAGGTGCCCTGGCCTCTGCATGGTCACTGAGGTCCCACCTGAGTTGGAGAACTCCGGACCAGACAACGAGAGAGAGGGAGGATGACGGAGAGTGAGAGTAAGAGCAGAGAAGGGAGAGAAAGAACTAGAGAGCAGAGAGCCAGTTACTCTGTAGACAGCTCGCTGCTAGGACGGAACAATCGGGCCCTGTTCCTCTCCTCCACCCCCGTCTGCAGCCCCCGCCCCCCCGCAACCCCCACCCCACCCGCCCCAGGCTCCCACCAGCTTTCATCACTGACCTCACCCAGGGGCAGAGAGCTAGGCGAGGGGGAGGGGAGGTCAAGGGTCAGCCCATTACATGCCAAGCAAAGCCAGGAATAGAGCTGCTTTGGGGGTGGTTGGGGGGACTGGGGCCCCGTGGAAGCCCACATCCCACCTCTGGCCAGAGGCGACCCAGAGGCGGTTGAGAAGAGCGGAGAGCTGCCCTGTTCCCCAAGGGCAATGGGTCCATGGCTCCATCCAAGCTGGAGTGGGCTTCTGGGAGGATGAGGTGCCTCTGAGCAAGGCCCTTCCCCTCCTCAGCCCCTGCCGCCCAGTGAGTGGGAGACGCTTCCCTGCCCCAGGGAATCTGGCCCCACAGACCCGTCATCCCAGGGCCGGCCTCCCAGCCAGGCTCCCTTCCGCCTCCCAGTCCAGCTTCCCTGCTCCCGACCCTGCCTTGGACTCGGGGAGGAGGAGACGAGGCCCCCACCTCGCCTGCCCGTGGCATCAGCCAGCACACGGGTCCAGCTGCTCCGGCCTCTGCTGGGCTCCTGGGCTCCCGCCTCTGCTGGAGTCACAGTAATAGTGATAATGACAGGAAATATGCCCTAACCGGTTTGGCTCAGTGAATAGAGCGTCGGCCTGCGGACTGAAGGGTCCCGGGTTCGATTCCGGTCAGGGGCATGTACCTTGGTTGCGGGCACATCCCCAGTGGGGAGTTTGCAGGAGGCAGCTGATCGATGTTTCTCTCTCATCGATGTTTCTAACTCTCTATCCCGCTCCCTTCCTCTCTGTAAAAAATCAATAAAATATATTTTAAAAAAAAATAGTGATAATGACAGGAAATAAGTAGAGAGTGTTACAATGTTACAGCAATGGAAAGCAATCAGAGAGTGTTATAGGAAATTAGAAAATTATTTTTTTGTGCAATACTTGTGCGAAATATTAAAGAGCACAGGGAATGGCCGCTCTGGCCAAGCCCTCGCTGCACCGTATAGATAAGACCACAGCTGAATGCTCCCCTTAGGAATGACGTGTGTAAGCCTGATACACACCTTCGGAGTGACACTGTGACTGATAACCAGCTTGTACTCTGGTTAACACTTGTGTGATGACATCTGCTACTGATAGCCCCCTGGACTGCCGTGGGCCGGAACAGGCTTAAAAACAGGTCCCGACTTCAGACTTGATCATCCTCTTGATCCACACTCCACGCTGCCTTGCTCCACGGACGGCAGAAGAACAGCCGAACCTCCAATCCGGAGACTTGGGTCGCCCTCCTCCCGCTGACTCGACCCAACCAGAAGGCAGCCACCCAAAGACGGATCCGCCGCTGCCCGCAGAGGACGCCACTCTTCCCCGGGGACCCCGTTAAGCCTGAGCCCACGGCACCAGGAATCTTGTGAGTAATAAAGTGCTGTGTGATTTGCAACTGCATATTCTTGTGTGGCGTAATTCCTCCGGCAGTCTTAACTATCCTGTATAATGAAAGGGTAATGTGCAAATGACTAAACTACTGAATGACTGGTTGCTATGACGTGCACTGACCACCAGAGGGCAGACGCTCAGCGGAGGAGCTGCCCCTGGTGGTCACTGCACTCCCACAGGGGGATCTCTGCTCAGCCACAAGCCAGGCTGAAGGCTGGCTAGCACAGCGGAGGTGGCTGGAGCCTATTCCGCCTCTGCAGCCCTAAGGTTGTCCGACTGCTAAAGGGCACAGGCTGAGCTGAGAGGACCCCCCTCACCCCCCCAGTACATGAATGTCATGCACAGGGCCTCTAGTGTTAATATAAGGTCCTGCTTGCTTAGAGTAGTCTCTTTGCTGGCAACTATTTAATGCCCGAACACCTGCACCGTTAAGTTTGTCTCAAGGGACGCCTTGGATAACGCCCCATATTCTCTACTCGGACAGCTGGGCTCCTGGGCTCCCAGTGCCAGGCAGAGTGGGGTCCTGATTCTGACATGGGCTCCCTGACCCCGCCTGGTCCCTGGCTCCTGCTCTCAGCGACAGTCCTTCCTTCATTCAGAGGAACGCACTGCCTATTCCTGCGCTCTGCTGTTTGTCGGTGATAGTGGTGTGACCCGTCAGGGCTGCCCTCTGCCGTCTGGTGGGGAGACAGACAAGAAGCCGGTTGACAAGCAGGCAAATGTGTAATCCCGGGGAATGAACGGTGCTCTGACAGCCGGCAGCCAGAGCTGTACTTGAGCTGGTGCTCAAGGGGGCTTCCCGGAGGCGGTAAAAGCAAGTAGAGGCAGGATAAAGCAAGGAGGGAACAGACCTGGGCCAGGAAGAGCAGTGCAGGCAGAGGGAGCAGCGAGAGTAAAGGCCCCGAGGGGAAAACGTTCCAGCGTGTTCCAGGAACAGCAAGCGCCAGAGGCCTGGAACAGAATGTGCTCGGGGAGCAAGGGGGCCGTGTGCTGGGGGAGCAGCCAGGCCCCCCTCTAGGGAAGGACCTGGGTTCACCCTGCGGGCAATGGGAAGACCTTGGAGGGGTCTGAGCAGGGGGTGTCACGGTCTGACTCACGTTGGAACCAACACGCCGTCTCTTACAAGAGCCGCTTTACCCCAGAGCCCAGGCTCAGAGAGGTCACACGGCTGCCACCGAGTCCAGCGCACCACCAGCTCCCACGAGGCCACAGTGACGCCCTTTCCCGCCGGGCCCCCCGTTAGAGTTGGGGCCTCTCCTGATGCCCTGAAGCGGGAGGTTGTTATCTGGGTTCACCGGCCGCCCCCCCTCGTGTCAGGGCCACACCTCGTTTTCCTGTTCTCTGATGTGTCCTCGTGGCCTGGATGTAGCAGGTGACTGACACTATTTGCTGAAGGAACCAGTGCAGGGAGGGCCAGCCCACCTCTAGGGGCTCTGGTGGCTTCCCAGGAGACAATGAATGGAAGCCGCCGCTCCAGGCCCGTGCATAGTGAAGGCCCAGTAAGTGCTGGCGGCTAGCAGCACTGTCATCATCTGTTTGATTTTAAAGCCCATGCTCTAGATCTCTATGCTGATGATTAATTGAGCCAAATGCCACCCACCGACCCCTGGTTTCTTGACCTTTAAAGCCAGGGGTGAGTCAGGCCTGGGGCTACAGCTGCGCTAAAGGGCAGGCACGTCAGACACAGAACGGCACGTGGATACCCAGCCTCATCCATCACTACCGACTGCAAAGACTCGCAGTCTCTCCAGCCAGCCCTGAGCTGGGCGGCGGGGGTGGCAATGACAGGAGTGGGAAGGTGGAGGTGGGGGGTGGGGTGTACAGCTCATGCAGCTCCAGTCCCCACGGGTGTTTCTCCAAATGGCCACTTGGTGGCAGCACGTCCCCAGGAATATGGGGTTGAATCTGAGGCTCAGGAACTGAGGGAAGAAGGGTGGAGGGAACCCAGGCCCAGGGTCACACAGCTTTCAGTGGGGGGGCAGGGCCAGGCGAGAGGTCACCTCCTGCCTGGATGGACTCAGGAGCAGAGCAGGGGAGGAGGGGGAGGAGCAAGCTTGGAGAGGGAGGGCCTCCTGGGAGTGGGTGGGTGTTCTCACCCCCATTTCAACCCCTAGAATCCTAACCATCTGGAAGAAGGTGCTCAAACCTCCCCTCTGAGACCCTCATTGACCCCTCTCACCTGTGATTCCGGCAAAGGTGGCAGCTCTCCCCATGCTCCCACTAGCACTTGGATGGTGACCTTATCACCCAGACACTGTGCCCACTGTCTGTCTTCATCCCCCTCCCCTGCCACAGTGACTTCCTGAGAACAGGGACTGTACCGTGCACCCCCTACTGCCTGTACCACTGTGCCCTCTGCTTGTCCCTCTGCCTGTCACCCTGCCCCTCTTCCTGGCCTGGGTACCACCAGCACTTCCTTCAGGACTCAGCTGAGATGTCACTTCCTCCAGGAAGCCTTCCCAGCCTTTGGCTCCTGCTGCCGGGGAGGCCTGTGGGGCAGGGTTGTTGGTGGACCTGAATCCCCCTCCCCCAGAGTGTACACAGACACTGTGCCTCCTGAGCCTCTGACAGGGCGCCTCGTTGGCCCTGAAGCTGCCCGTGGAGCTTTGTGAAAATGCAGCCTTCTAGATGCCCCTTCCCCAGAGACTCGACACACAGGACTGTGACAAAGCCCAGGACTGGGCACATAAGACACCTCCCTGGTGAGCCTGAGGCAGGGCCCGGCCATCTGGAGGCCCTTTAAGGGTGCCATTGGCCCTGCCCCCTGAAATAGTTGGGCAAAATGATTATAATGAGGGGACAATAAAAACCTGACATCTGTGCCAAGTGAGTCACTAACAAAACACCTTCACACCCATCTCTCCCTTTAATCTCCATCTTTACAACTGCTATCTTTTTTTTTTTTTTTTTTTTTTAATATATTTTATTGATTTTTTACAGAGAGGAAGGGAGAGAGAGATAGAGAGTTAGAAACATCGATGAGAGAGAAACATCGACCAGCTGCCTCCTGCACATCTCCTACTGGGGATGTGCCCGCAACCCAGGTACATGCCCTTGACCGGAATCGAACCTGGGACCCTTCAGTCCGAAGGCCGACGCTCTATCCACTGAGCCAAACCGGTTTCGGCAACAACTGCTATCTTGGGAGGGATCACCATCCCCAGTTTAGATACCCACGGCTCAGGGGCAATGGGCGATTTGCCCCAAATCCCCCAGCTACAAACTAGCCGAGCTGGGGTTTGGTCTGGGGATGTGCTGAGGAGGCAGAGCTGCAAGCTATGTTAAAGCTCCGAGGGTTGGAAATGGCTGTTTGCCGAGGATCACAATTCCAGAACCAGGACACATATACTTGGTCTTACGTCCCAGGGGTCTGGTGATCCCTGTGGAGGAAGCTCAAGCTACTGACTGCCACTGTCCAGGTTCAGGCCCTCGTCCTCTCTTTCCCTCTCCGCCCATCCATGTCCTCTCCTCCAGGGCCCGGAGAACGTCCCCTTTCATATAAGGTCACAGCTATTTTGATGCACTTCATCCTCAGCCAGATATTGTCCCAGGTTCTGTGGGAGATCAGAGGGCAAGACCGGCCACCAGAGGCTTCCTGTCCCGCTGGGGAGACAAGAATGCTTACTTTGGTGATGGAACAAGGCGCTCCAACTTTCTTTCCTTTCAAATAAATGCACGGTCCCAACCACGCCCTTTAATTGTCTGGAACATGTTCCATGCTGTGTGGGCTGACCCTGGAGACCCCAACACCACCCGACAACATAAAGTGGGTCAATATTTTCACTCTAACAGGCATTACAAAGCAACCTGATTTTCTTTTTCTTGTTTGTCACAGTGCCACCTGTTGATGGAGACCCAGCATCCTATGGAAGGGATGATAAAGTCGGTACGTAGGAGGAAGAGAGACGGGGTCACGGTGAACTTTAAAATCCTATGAAGGTGACCTGAACTGCAGAGCAGTGGGTACATGGGAAGGTTGTTGCTATGGTGGCATCTGCACATCTGATGAGGCTCAGATTAGCTCCCTCAGAGAGCGGGGTGAGGCTCCCATCAGGCCTTGGGCTACTAGGATAGTCATCGTCCTGCACCTCTCCTTCTCCTTACACCCCTGGCAGTTAGGAAAGGAAGCTGGACAGACCTGGGCCCATGCTTCCTGGGGGAGGTGGGTGCCAGGGCTGTGGCTCTGGGAGCACCAGCCCCCTCTGGGGAACCCACTGTACACAATAGCAGTAGCAGCAGAGGCTGGTGGGGAGACAAAGTTCGGACTCCTTGGCTGGGGAGCACTTGATGGCATTTCCTGACCCTCAGTGGGACTCCAGGGAGCTGTTCCTCAGGGCTAACAAAGGAGATGGGGTGTGAGGAATCTCTCACCAAAGACCATAGGAAGCATCTGCCTCGGCGCTTAGCTTGCACGTGGGGAAAGGAGGCATATAAGAAGAGGGAAGGTAACTTGTCCAGTTTGTCAATAGCAGATCTACTGGACACAGGTGTGCACGTGTTGAACGGGCGCTGGAGGAGGCCCCCGTCTCAAACTCAAGATCTGAATCTTAGACCAGATCTTGGATGGGTGGCTCTGGATAAAATCCCTTCCCCTCCTCTTGCATTTAGGCTCCTGGTTTGCAAAACTGGGGTTAGGCTGCCCTGGACACTGCCATTGTAGTGGAGGAGTCACAGCATGATAGGACAGGGCGCTGAAAAGGTGGAAGGGTTTGTAGGTCATTGGACTTCGCCGAAAGTCTCCCCAGCCGAGGATGCTTCCGTTGCCACGGCAACCGCCTTGCCGGCGTGGTCCCTGGCGTCCCGCTGAGGACGCTGGGAAGAACCCTGCCCTTACCAAGATGGCGGCGGCCTCGGGGCAAGGGGCGGGGTCGAGCGCTGCCGGCCTGTCCAGACCTTCCCTCTGTTTCCGCTTTCTCAGGCTAACGGCGAGCTTCCGTTCATACCGGTTCTCTTTCCTGGTTCCGGGAGCCCCCGGGAGCCAGGGAGGGGGAGGGTTGCCTGCAGGGATCGGGGCAAATACCCAGAGAGGGAAGGCGTGACTTCCGCGTCCCTCCGGAAGTGACGCGACAGTCGCGGCCGCCGACAGGTGGAACGGCAGGTGGGTTCAGGTGCCAGCCAGGCCCGGACCGACTGTGGGACCGGCGCTTCCGGTGGGCCACAGAGGCTGCTCCTAGGGCCTGGAGACCCGTGGGCGGCTCTAGGACCTGCGCCCCTCGCCCTGGCCTGGAGCCCCCCGCTGTTCTTAGTAAGAATCAGCTACCCCCCGCCGCCCCGAGGGGAGGGCGCCAGGGTTGCCCGGGCTGGGGAGCATCCTGGCACTTCGGTTCCCTAAGCCCTGCGCTCTTTTCCTCCCGGATCCAGTTCTCTGTGCCCCTGCCGAGCTGGGCAGTTAGCCAGCCCACCTCAGCTCTCGGAACCATGTTTGCAGACTTGGATTATGAAATCGAAGAGGATAAACTGTGAGTACTTTGTTCCCCCAAGTCCCCAAAGTGCAGGCGCCCCAGGCCCCCCAGATCCCCGTACTCCCCAGGTCCGCCCACCCTTGCTTCTGAGCGGACGAGGTCTTGTCCTGGAGCAGAATGGACCCTTCCCTTCCCGGAGCTCACCATCCCTGGGGGCGTGGACTCATGGACAGGTCATTACAGTTAGGCCCTGAGGGCCTGGCTGCAAGGGGAGCAGGGCCGATGGAGCAGGGGGCCAGGGAAGGCTTCACAGGGGAAGGGCAGCTGAGCCAGGTTTGGAAGGATGAGCAGGGATATCGAGCTGACTGCCTTCCCCGGGGTAGACAGCTAGTGGGACAGGTTTTCAGAAGTTCTGCTCGTCTCCTTCTGAGGCAAATCCTCCCTCAGAGCAAGGACTGGGCCCAGTGCCTTTTTGTGTCCTCGGCTCCTTAGCGTCAGTAGCTGTTAGCAAATATTTGTTGAATGAGTGAGTGAATGAGAATATCTGCTGCAAAGCATAAGTAAGTGCTCATTTCTAGTGAAACCTGAGCGGTAACAAGTAAAGCAGGTGAGAGATGGGTGATGGGAAGTGTAACAGGACGAGAGCATCATGTCCCATATGTACCTGAGGAGGTGACAAGTCTGACTCAAACCTCGGGGGGGAATGAAGCAAAGGGAAGGGGGGCCTGTTTTCATGGAGTGCTTGCTGTGGGCAGGGTTGGTGTTAAATGTCCTTTGGGCTCTTTCTTACGAGAACTCTGGTAAAGTAGCCATTTAATCTGAGATGGAGAGAGGGTAACCGACCCAATCCATAGCTGATTCATGGCACAGCTGGGAGGTCATCCCGCATCTGTGTGACTCCAAGAGCTGTGCACATTCCAGCACACAAGGCTGTCCCTCTGGCCAAAGGTGAAAGAAAAGGCTCTGCAGCATTTGGAGCCTCATGGGGTTTTAGAAGGCCTGTCCCCTTCCCCGTCCCTCCAGTCACGCTTCCTCCGGGAGACTCAGCCTCAGGTGCTTGTCTTTCTAGCGGGATCCCTACTGTGCCTGGGAAGGTGACCCTGCAGAAGGATGCTCAGAACCTGATCGGGATCAGCATTGGAGGCGGGGCCCAGTACTGTCCCTGCCTCTATATCGTCCAGGTATTGGGTGCTTCGGGGGTGGGGGTGGGGGTGGGGGTGAGGTCCTGGAGGGGCGGGCCACCTCCTACTTGGGCATGACAAAGGCAGGTTCCTTGCTCTACTCTGCAGAGCTGGCTCCTCCTCATTCTGGAGGTCCGACCTCCTAAGAGAGGCCTTCCTGACCACCCCCTCTCTCAGGCCTGCCCTTGTCTTTCTCTGTTATTTCAGTCTCTTCTTTTCCTTCTCAGCACTTACCACCATCTGTAAGTGGGGGTTTGCTCTCCGGTTGTTCTGTATCTGGCTGCTTTTTCAGACTCTTTCTATTGCGAGGGCAGGGCCCAGGTTGCTTTTCACAGCAGTCAGCTCCTGGTATAACACCTGACAAAGAGTGGACCCTCGATAAATATCTTTAATGAGTCAACAAAGCTGTCAGCCTTTGGTACTAGCACAAGTGAAGTGTAGTGGAAAGACTAAAAGACTATGACATGACATTGGCCTGAGTTCAAATGCAAGCTTCCCTGCTTATGAGCAAGTTAATTAACCTCCCTGGGCCTCCGTTTCTTCACCTGAAAAGTGGGGATTTAAAATATGTAAAGATGAGCATCTTCGGGTTGTTGGGAAGATTAAATAAAATGACATAACACAATGTCTGGCACGCAATAAGTACTCATTACATAGTAGCTACTGCTAATTTTACTTAAAAAAAGAACATGTTTTGATTTTAGAGAGGAAGGGAGAGGAAGAGGGAGAGGGAGAGGGAGAGAGAGGGAGGGAGAGAGAAAGAGGTGAGAGAAGCATCGATTGGGGACCAAACCCACAACCTGGGCATGTGTCCTGACTGGGAATCGAACCTGCCACCTTTTGGTGCACAGGACAACGCAGCCAACGGAGCCACACTAGCCAGGGCACAGATGCTATATTTTATGGCATTAGTTCACTCTCCAGCAGATCTGCCGGCGGTAATGAACAATTCTGTGGTCCCTTGTGGAGGAAGCTGCCTGGCGATACTCAGTCAGCTGTGGCTCAGGGGTGGGGCCAGGCAGTGATCTCTCTGCAGCCCTGGAGGGAAGCTTGCCACCTTGGACATAAACTTGACCTGGATTCGAACCTGTTCTGACAGCTAAGTGGCCATTGGTGGCAGATGGGAAAGTCCAGTCTCTGAGGATCTTGCAAAGGGTCGCTTCTGGGTCTGACGACGGAGATTCCAGGGACCTGGTCTTGCCGCCTCAGGGTGCTGCCTTCACGGGGGGTTTGGCCTCCCCTGGCCCAGGAGGTATTAGGGAGGCGCCCCGGGGCCTGGCCTCCTGCCATGTGCCCGCTTAGCCCCTCTCTCCCAAAAACACTCCGCTTCCTCTCACCCTGTCTTCGCAGCGTAGTTATTTTGTAATTTTGGATAAATCGGTATCAGCTTGGAAGAGCATTGTTAGAAAAACCTTTTAAAAAATGACCAGAGGAGCAAACACTCGGGTGTGTCAGGTTGGGTGTGTTTGGCGTTAGAAAGGCAAGTCTCATCAGTTTGCATCGACCTTCTGTCCTCCTCCCCTCCAAGAATGTGGGCTCATGCGCTTCTGTCTGTTCAGGCTTCTCTACCCTGCCCTTCTCTAGTACCTGAGAGACAGGAAGGCGCCTGGCCGGTGTGGCTCAGTGGTTGAGCGTTGACTCATGAACCAGGAGGTTACTGTTTGGTTCCCGGTCAGGGCACATGCTGGGTTTTGGGCTCGATCCCCAGTAGAGGGTGTGCAGGAGGCAGCCTATCGATGATTCGCTCTCATCACTGATGTTTCTCTCTCTCCCTCTCCCTCTCTCTGAAGTCAATCAAAACATACCTTAAAGAGAGAGAGAGAGAGAGAGAGAGAGAGAGAGAGAGAGAGAGAGACGGGAGGATAGAGACTAGGACGGAGCCAGGCACTAGTTGGGGCGAAGGGAATGACTGTCTCCCGCCGGGTGTCTTAGCACTCTCCTCCCCCCGCTGCACCCCAGGTATTTGACAACACGCCAGCAGCCCTGGACGGCACTGTGGCAGCTGGCGATGAGATCACCGGTGTCAATGGCAGGTCAATCAAAGGAAAAACTAAGGTGGAGGTAGCAAAGATGATCCAGGAAGTGAAGGTAAGGGCTGCCCTGGGAGCGGGGGGAGCCGGGGGAGCGGGGCCCTGAGCCAGGAAAGGCACTCTGAGGCCCGGCAGGCCTGGCATGGAGATCAGCCCTATCCCTGCTCCCCGCTCAGAGCTTCAGGGTCTGGTCACACTCCAGTCCCCCTCGGTGTCTCCTCACTTGCTCAGTTGGTACTAATTGCGCTGCAGGACTTGGGCTGGGCCTTGGCACGAGAGGGGCATCAGGAACCAAAGGTGCCCAGGGAGCCAGCAGGCTCAGAACCGAGCTTCAGGCCCAGGGTGTCCCCGTCAGAGCTGAAGCTGGGAGTCCACGGTGAACTTCCCTGGGTCACAGACACCCCGGCGATGCCGGCTGAGCCGTGGTGGGCCTGGGAGGGAGACAGGAGCCTCCCTGGCCCGTCCCTGATGGAACTTTCACCCCAGTGGGTCCTTCGGGGCTCGCAGACCCCCAGGGGCCCCTCTTGGCTCTGGGGCAGCTGCTGGTCTTCTGTTCCTCGACCACAGTCCCACGCTGCCTGCTCCCTGCTCTCCCCCCACCCCACCCCCTCCCGCCAGCTGCTCCAGCCAAGGCCCCTCCCTAATGGCAGGCGGCCTCCCCGCCCCTCAGAAGCAGGCGTGCAGCCCTTTTGCCGCTTCCCAGAGACTTGCTGCTGGTAACTGGGAAACCAGTGCCCTGAAGGAGTCGCAAAGCTGGGGATGGTTTGGAAGTCAGAGTGAAGGGTTCCAGCTGTAAATGGGGCTTGGCTGAGTTCTAGTCCCTCGGCCCCATCCAGACCTTCCCTCCCCTCCCCTCCATGTCCTCAGGACCGGGCACCAGCATCCCTTCCAGTCCCTCTTCCTTGCCTTAGCCAGTGCCTTCCCCCTTTGTCCTGTCCTGCCTCACCTCTCATTCCTCCCGCCTTTAGGGCAAGAGTCCAGTCCTGTCCTTTCTCCCATCCAGCCCTTCAGCCAGGGCACAGGGGGGATTGGGCTCAGGCTCCGCTGTACAGAAGGGAGTGACAGGTTCCTTGGAGCCACGCGCTCCCCCTGGTCTGGTTCCGGGGCTTGGCATCACCTGTGGGCCGAGGAGCTCATCACGGCGAGTGTGGACGGTGCTTCATTCTGGTGCAGGGCTGGGTGTGTGCACCCCCGGGATCCTCTCCTCACCGGGACCCTCCTGTCCTGCCTCGCGCCAGCCCCTCACGCTTCCCGTGGGGCTTGTGTGCGTGCACAGCCCCGAATCAACGCCGGGACCGCCCAGCCTCGGGTGGGTGCCCAGGAGGAGATTTGCCTGCGGTCCCTAGGCTGGCCCAGCACCAGGGCTGCCTCCCGCGTGGTGCTCCCTCCCTGGCCCCCAGCACAGGCTGCACCCTGAGGGGCTGGCGCAGCCACCCGACTGCCCGCAGCGGTCAGTGTGGTTTCCATCCGGGACTCAGTTTTGAAATCCTGTCCTGTGTTTGAGTGGGTTCAGCCCCCGTCGAAGGGTCTTGAGATTGCAGGGACGGGAGTGATGCGGCCTCAGTGGTCAGGGACGGCTTCTTGGGAGAAGCTGGCACCTCTTCCAGTCGCTGGGACTGTGTAACCCCCTTGTTGGCATTGGCCCCGGGCGGGCCCCGGTGCTGCTCCTGCCACTCCAGCACCGGGCACAGAGCAGGTGCTCAGACATGCTGGTCGAGGACGGAGGGGCAGGAGGTGGGACGATGTAGAGCGCAGGGGAAGACGTTCTGTGCAGGGGACGTTCTGCAGCACAGGTTTGGAGTGTGGTGTGCGGGAGGGCAGGGCACCTGATCTGGCTGCAGCACAGGGCGTCGGAGACTGCCAGGCCGCGGGCTCTGACAGCAGGGACCGTGTCTGCCCCATCCCTGCTGATCCCCCAGCGCCTGGCACAACCCTGGGCCTGGCAGGGCTGCGTTCAGGATTCTCTCACGACCACAGATTCCCAGGAAACAGGCCTCCCTGGGGAAGGGGCTTGGGGCCCAGGGGACTCCTTCTGAACTCGGCCTGCCTTGCTTTTGCAGGGGGAGGTGACCATCCACTACAACAAGCTGCAGGCGGACCCCAAGCAGGGCATGTCCCTGGACATCGGTGAGCTGGCCCCCAGCCCCTGGTCTGCCTCCTTGTGACAGGGCGCGGGTAGCTGCCTGGTCGTGCTGGATAGCTTTTCTGACCAAGCCGACCCCCAGGGCTGGGAGGCCACCTCCCCTGGGGCCTTTGTAAGCCACGCCCTCAGCTTACCACAGCCCAGGTGCTCAGCCTCCCAACAGGGAGGGCACCCCAGCCCTGGCCTGCACCCCCCCACTTCCCCTTGGCCTCCTCTCCCACCCAGCTTCTCCCAGGGGATCTCATGGTCTGAACTGGGCCTCAGGCCGCTCCTCCGCCCAGCAGGCCCAGGACACGGTGCCCCCTGCTGTGGGGCTGGGTCTATGGAAATGTCAAGACTCAAAGATCTGGGCAGAATGGAGGCCCTCTGGGCCAGCCACCTCGTTACGGACAGACCTGAGGCCCCTCGAGGCTCTGCGCCCCCTGGGTGAACGCACCCCCAGATCTCCAGGCCCAGACAGCACCCCCCTCCTGTACCCTAGGGCCAGAGTTGCCTCCTGGGTTTTAAGGATGGAGGCCAAGGGCAGATTGAGGCTGTCCTGGGTCCTTCCTCTGAAACCCTTTGTTCCCACCCTGGTCCCCTTCCAAGGACCAAGTGCAGCCATGTTCCACCACGAGTCAGTGACCGTCCGGGCCCAGGGCAGCTGTCACTGCTGGAGCCTCTGCTCCCCCGGACCCTCCGGTCAGATGTGGAAGAGGAGCAGAGGCGCTGGGTCCAGTGCACCGGGGCTCTCGGTGATGGTGATGCCGCAGCCACTCGGAGCACCAGGCCTGGGCTGAGCACTTTGCGTAGTTACCTCCTTCCAGGCGCCCACAGCTCCTCATGTGGAGAGTGAATAGAGCAGGGCCTCCCCACTTCATAGTCACCCCACCCCCCACCCCACTTCAGCCCCTTCCGCCCGGTGTGGTCCCTGTGAGTCGTGACGAGGGGGTCAGGGGTGGCCTGGGGCCAGCTGCAAACGCCTCCGCCCTGAGCCTCCTCTCGCCTGTCCCAGTGTTGAAGAAGGTGAAGCATCGGCTGGTGGAGAACATGAGCTCGGGGACCGCGGACGCCCTGGGCCTGAGCCGGGCCATCCTGTGCAATGGTGAGTCCCTCCCTCACACCAGCTCCCTGGGTCTGAGCCGGGCCATCCCCTGCAATGGTGAGTCCCTCCCTCACACCAGCTCCCTGGGCCTGAGCCGGGCCATCCTGTGCAATGGTGAGTCCCTCCCTCACACCAGCTTCAGCCTGGGTCTCCGGCCCAGGCTGCCAGGGGGAGGGGCAGTGTGGCTGCCACCCAGCCATTGTGGGTCCCTCGGGCCTGGCCTCTACCCCTGGGGCTGATAGTCGCCTCTCTATCCCCGGAGGCCCTCCAGCTCCCAAAGAGCGCCCCCGGTGGTCAGGTGAGGACGCACAGGCGCAGCACCCGGGGAGGTGCCTTTTCGGGCTCCCAAGCTGGTACCTCCGCTACTGCCCAGCTGCTCTCACAGAACCAGGGCTCAGCACCGCCCCTGCCCCTTGTGCCCCCCTCACCTCGTCTCTAGCATGCCCACTGCTCCCGCACTGCCCTCCCCGCCCAGCCTTCTCCAGGAGGTGGCGCTGCTGCCCTGTCTCAGCCGCGCTGCGGGCCCTGCCCGGGCTGGAGGCGGCTGCCTGGAGGGAGAACGCCATGTACACGCACATTCACACCCACACGCGTGTGCACACGCTCCCCCCAGGGTGGCCAGCGAGGCACTTGGACCTGTTCCTCCGTCATCCGCCTGAGTTTATAAACAGCAGCAGCTCTGCTGGCCGTGGTGGATATAAATACCTATAGGAACGGTGGGCTCAGCTGGGCGCGCTGGCCTTCATTGGCTGGGCGTGGGGGTGGGGCCTGAGCCTGTTCCAAGTGGCGTTCAGAGTGGAGGCTGCTATTTCCGGCCTCTCGGTGTCTATAAATCCCTGTTACTGTAGTTACCAGGCGTCGAGATGGAATTAGAACTGATTGTTGTGTTTTTCCCCCTGAACCTTGCAATTTCCCGGCCTGAAATAGTGTTTCTAAAATTGAAGCTGTCATGATGTCCCATGACCCAGCTAAAAGCAACAGCAGGCTTAGTGCTCCTTTCCCGCCAGGCTGGCCTGGGGCCAAGGCTCTGGGGAGCCAGCCAGGGGCCAGCGCCTCGTGAAGACCTCCAGGCTGCCCCCTCCGTCCCCCTGAGCCGAGCCTTCCTCCCCTGACGTCCGTCCCACAGCCGCCTTCCCTGTCCAGAGAAAGGCCTGGGCAGCCCCTGCTGCTCCTTTCCCTGCCCTCCAGGCCAGCACAGGGGCGGGCAGAGCACACCAGCTCGGACAGCCCCCCTGTGCCTTTGACCAGTGGCTTTACCTCTCTGTCCCCCGTTGTTTTTGTAATAAAGTGAGGGAAGTATAAAAAGGGGGGATGAGGGAAGTAGTCCCTGCCCCAAAGGCGCATGTGGAAGGAGGACTGAGGGGTGCAGGGAGCCTTGCTCACAGCAGAGTAACTCAGGAAGGCCAGACCCTGCCTGGGGGCCTGGGGGGCGGCTGCTGAGGGAGGCAGCAAGCCACCGACAGGGCCCCTGGTCTGCAGCGCTCCTGGGGTGAGTGGGGGGGGGTGTGTGCAGGCCTCATCCTGTCGGAGTGGAGGGGTGGCACCCACGGCTAGAGAAAGCCCCACACGGTACCGCTCCTCACTGCCCTGCCCTGAGCTTGTCTGGTAGCTCCCTGCCCGTCCCTCTCTAATCTGAAAGGCTGCTCAGCCCTGGCAATCCACAGCCCCCATTTCCAGCCCCTGGGGTGAGGCAGCTGCCCCCTCCCCACCCCTCCCCTTGCAGCCCTGTCACTGCCAGGCAGCGGCTGGCCATTGTCTGCTCCTCCGCTAGACTGTGAGCCTCAAGGGCATGACTCAGATCTCATTCACCCAGTCATTCCTGGAGCCTAGCCTGGTGTCTGCACACAGTAGGTGCTGGATAAACACAAAGGTGAAGCTCAAGGACCCATCTAACGGGAGCTCTCCCTCACAGCCCTAGCGCTTCCAGAATTCCTCCCACTCCCCAGATCGCTCCCTCTCTGAGCTGTCACGTTTGCTCGGTGCTGGGAGCCACATGGAGCCTGGTTACACCGATTGTTGGTCCACCGGTCTCTCCCACTTGTCCCCGACGGCCTTCCTCCTTGGCCGTGGGCAGCGCAGCGCATGTTAGCAGGATGGGGGCCGTGGCTGCTAGGCTGGCCTTGGGGGGGCGCTGACTGTCTCTCACATGCCTTTTGGAAGCACCTGTGTTATCACCCATCTGCCCCTTCCATGTGTCCTGGCCTTCTGGGCGGGGGCTTGTCTTAGGAGTGTTTGGGGGGCCAGCCCTGCCTCTCATCTGGGTGTTCTGAGCTGTTGACAAAACACCTCTGAACCCAGCTGACCCTGAGGTGCCAAATCCCCCCCAAGGACCCCGTTCTGTGCCGATCCTGCTTGTCCCCCGAGTTGCCTCTGCCCTCCCCCCATTGCTCGCTGAGACCCCTGACCCCACCCCCTTCTCTCTGATACCCACAGATGGGCTTGTCAAGAGACTGGAGGAGCTGGAGCGGACGGCTGAGCTCTATAAAGGTGGGCAGCGCTGGCCGGAGTCCCAGAGGCCTGCTCCAAAGACGGTGGCGGGGGTGGGGGGTAGGAATGCCAGCCGAAAAGTTCTAGGACCGTGGCCATTAACAATTCTTTTTAAAAAGTCTTAAGACACTTTCTGGTTATGAAAGTAGTACATACACATACGCATTCAAGTGAAAGCGCGTGTAAACGTAGCGAAGGCCCCCAGAGAGGAAGCCCAAAGGAGTCGCGCCCACTCCTGCCCTGTCCTGGCTCCGTCAACAGGGGCGCCTCATGCTGGGTCTAGGGGGGCTGTGGGAAAAGTGGGTGCACTCAGGAGCAGTGCAGGCCTCGGTGGGGTCGACTGGAGGCCATGTCCTGGGCCAGGGTCGCCCCCGTCACATGCCCCCCCTCGTGTGGCCTCTCCCACAGGGATGACAGAGCACACCAAGACCCTCCTGCGGGCCTTCTATGAGCTGTCGCAGACGCACCGGGGTAAGGCGCCCCCAAACGAGCTGCATGACCACAGGCAAACCCCTGTCCCCCTCTGGGCTCAGTGTCCCCAGAAGTGAAGGTGTGGCTGCTGTCCCTGGTCCTCATGCCCGTGCTCAGGCAGACATCACAGCACCGGCCAGGGCCAGCTCTAGCGGCACGTCCAGGTGCTGGAAGGAGCAACGCTGGGGGCACCTTGACCAGCTGCTGGTCCCTGTGGGCACGGTCACCTGTTCGAGCCCCATCGGTCCGTCTGTGCTGATGAAAAAAGTCAGCTGCCCTATTTGGTCAGACAGTTAATTAACTCATCCCTAATGCCTTGGCAGGGCCAGACCGGTGGTCTCCCGGGCCTTATATGGCCTGCAGGCTGGACGTTCCCCATCCCTACTTTAGGGGTGTAGACCAGCTCCCTCGGGCCCTTCTTGGGGTGTAGGCCCCGTGCAGACCTTGGCCCCCAGCCTGCCATGCCCCTCCTTGCCCCTCCCCCACAAATCCCTGGCTTCTCCATTAAGGGCCAGGTCGGGGCAGCCTTCAGGGCACACTTGTCTTGCAGCCTTTGGAGACGTGTTCTCTGTGATTGGCGTGCGGGAGCCCCAGCCGGCTGCGAGTGAGGCTTTTGTGAAGTTTGCGGACGCCCACCGCAGCATTGAGAAGTTTGGCATCCGGCTGCTGAAAACCATCAAGCCGGTAGGTCACGTGGGCGCCTGTGTGAGGGCAGAGCAGGGGGGTGGGTCATGCAGTTGGCGTTGAGCACTGTGGCCTCGGCCAAGGTTGACCTCCAGGTGGTTTGTGGCCCTCGCTCCCCCACGGAGTCTCAGCTGCCCTGGCCTGGCTTCTCATCCTTGAAATGGACAAGACCATCTAGCAGCGCCCGGTGGCTCTGACATTCTGAGTCACCGGAAGGCTGACGCGTCAGTGCCATTCTCTGTCGCCCTGGCCACTCTGACCCCTGCCTGTGGGGGCCTCAGCATCGGCCCACTCTCCCCTTCCTTCCAGATGCTGACGGATCTGAACACGTACCTCAACAAAGCCATCCCAGACACCCGCCTCACCATCAAGAAGTACCTGGACGTGAAGTTCGAGTACCTGGTGAGTGGTCTGCAGCCTCCGGGGAGGGCGGGGCTGGAGCCTGTCGAGTGTGATGCAGGAGGTGGACAGGGCCTGGGGAGGGGCTGGGACCTTGGCAGGGCCCTCACTCTGGACCTCTGGCTCTTTGGTCACTTTTAATAATGGGTTAGACGAGGTCCGTGGTTATAAAGTGGTTACCAAGGGCTGTTAATGGTGTTATGTTTTAATGGTGACTCTGTGGTCCTGCGGAGTCGAGGGAAAAGGCTGCATTAAGCGAGCGGGT
Organism: Myotis yumanensis; assembly: GCF_028538775.1. Lineage (NCBI taxonomy): Eukaryota > Metazoa > Chordata > Mammalia > Chiroptera > Vespertilionidae > Myotis > Myotis yumanensis. Next base: position 207,933,397 of record NW_027223754.1, read on the forward strand.
TCCCCCGCTGCGGGAGCCTCTGGTAGGCCGTGAGCAGCGTGAGTCTGCGGGTCTCCCCAGCTGCTTCGCACGGAACCTTCCCCAGAGCATCCCGTGGGACCTGGGTTTGGTAAATGGTGGGCTGCCTCTCGGGCCCTTCCCACCCTCCCCGATGGGTGCCCTCCCCTGTGCTGCCATCAGAGACCACCCAGCAAGGCTCAGCCTGCGTGAGGGGCTGCATCCCTGTGCCCAGCCTGTCCCAGCCAGGAGCCTGCAGGCCCAGGAGCCTGGCAGAGCTGCTCCCTGGGTGGCCTAGGGGCAGTGTGGCATGTGGCACTGGGGACGTCGGGGTGGGCATCCAGGAGGTTCGGCCACTCTGACAGCCTGGCTTCACCTGTCCTACGTAGTCATATTGCCTGAAGGTGAAGGAGATGGACGACGAGGAATACAGCTGCATTGTGAGTGTCACAGGGTCGGGGTGCCCAGCCTTCCCTGCCTGCCTCGCAGAGCCCCGAGAATGCCCTGGGTCTGTCAGGACACCGGGTGGGTCAGGCCAGCCTGGGAGAGGCCTGGGGCCTTGGCCGGGCTCTTATTCCTGGAGACGTGGGGCTACCCCCCACCCCGGGCCCTCTGGCGGGCTTGCTGTGGGACCGTCCCCTGTGCCCACTCCCCGCCCCCTCCCTGCCCTGACTGTGTGAGGTTCTTGTAGGGAAAAGGGGGCTTTCTACACTCCTGAGAGGCCTTTTTTTTTTTTTTTAATTTTTATTTTTTGCTAAAAGTATTACAAAGGGTATTACATATGTGTCCTTTTTTTTTTTCCCCCGCCCTTGACAATCCCCTGCCCCTGAGAGGCCTTTTTTATTTTTTAAATCTGTAATAACTTTTAAAAATATATTTTATTGATTTTTTACAGAGAGGAAGGAAGAGGGAATAGAGCAGGGGTCCTCAAACTACGGCCCACGGGCCACATGCAAATACAAATATTGTATTTGTTCCCGTTTTTTTACTTCAAAATAAGATATGTGCAGTGTGCATAGGAATTTATTCATAGTTTTTTTTTAAACTATAGTCCGGCCCTCCAACGGTCTGAGGGACAGTGAACTGGCCCCTGTTTAAAAAGTTTGAGGACCCCTGGAATAGAGAGTTAGAAACATCGATGAGAGAAACATCGATCAGCTGCCTCCTGCACACCCCCTACTGGGGATGTGCCCACAACCAAGGTACATGCCTTTGACCGGAATCAAACCTGGGACCCTTCAGTCCGCAGGCCAACGCTCTATCCACTGAGCCAACCGGTTAGGGCTGAATCTGTAATGTTTTTGATACCAGGATCTATCTTATGGCTAAGTGTTCATTTATTTAACGAGGCAAGGGTTTGTTTTGTTTTATTTCTCATGAAGCTGTAACTAAGTGCTTCTCAAAATCCCTGGCATCTCAGAAGTGAGGAGCCCTGGTAGCTTTGAAAGGTGCCATGTGGTGCCCCTGCCCCGTCTGCCCCAGAGCAGATCCCGCCCCACCCAGGTCCCTGATGTGCCCCTCCCCACCCCAGGCCCTCGGGGAGCCCCTGTACCGGGTCAGCACAGGCAACTACGAATACCGCCTGATCCTGCGCTGCCGCCAGGAGGCCCGCGCCCGCTTCTCCCAGATGCGCAAGGACGTGCTGGAGAAGATGGAGCTGCTGGACCAGAAGCATGGTGAGGGGCCTGGTGGGGATCGGGGGCCCAAGGGTCATGTCCTCCCTCAGCCAGTCCATACACCATCCTCGTTGTGGTGAGTGGATACCATCTTCTCCCCATTTCAGAGCTGGGAAAACTGAGGCCCAGAAGGGAACATTTTAACGTGACGTCCCAGGGCCAGGCCGCCATGCAGTGCTTTGTCAGACCCAAGAGGGAGAGCTGGCAGGGGCACACCCACCTCCCAGAGCCTGGACTGGGTGGGACTGGACTCCCTGGGGTGCAGTCCACACCCACCCGCCCTGGCAGGGCTCCTCTGTTCCCTCAGTGGGAGCCTGAGACCTGGGTACTGTGCAGGCCCAGGAGGTGCACGATGGGAAGCCCAGGGCAGGGAGCGGGCCCAGGCAGGCTTGGAGGGCCCAGTCCACAAGGCAGGCAGCCGGCCCACTGGTGCCTCGCCACCCGCTCTCCTGCCCAGTCCAGGACATCGTGTTCCAGCTGCAGCGCTTCGTGTCCACCATGTCCAAGTACTACAACGACTGCTACGCCGTGCTGCGTGACGCTGACGTCTTCCCCATCGAGGTGGACCTGGCCCACACCACGCTGGCCTACGGCCCCGGCCAGGACGAGTTCACTGACGGGGAGGACGAGGAGGAAGACGACGAGGACACGGCAGCCAGGGAGCCGTCCAGGGATGCGCGAGGGGCTGCCGGACCCCTGGACAAGGGTGGGAGCTGGTGTGACTCCTGAGTGTGCCCGCTGTGGGGTGTGGATTTGGGGGGTAGGGTGAGTGGGAGGACGAGAGCGTGGGAGCGGGGGCTGGGCCGCCGCGCAACAGGGTGGCGCATAAAGGCCTGCTGGCTCGGGGCGCCTGCCTCCCTGCTCCTCTGTCCTTGCACAGCGAACCTAGGCCCCCCAGGCAAGGCCACAGGCTGCGACCTTGGGCCTGGACACTGGCCCTCCCCCTCCTCCCACCGCCCCAGCCAGGAGAGCTCGGTCTCTGGACCGGATCCAGGAAGGCGAGAGGGCAGAAGGGAAGAGGGGTGGGCAGTGGCAGGCGGTCCAGGGCCCAGTCCTGTGGGCACCTCCGTTGGAGTGGGGGCTGGGGGTGGACAGCCGAGGCCGGGCCCGTGTCTCGAGCACACCTCGCCTCCCCAGGCTGGCCCAGCCCCGTCACACGCACACCTCGGCGGCCTTTATTTATTTTATTCCCCAGCTCAGCCACTTCCCGGGGGAGGGCTGGGCGCTGGGCCTGTACTGAATAAACAAATCCAGATGGAGCCGGGCTCTGCAGTGGCCTTAGACCTGCCTCTCTCCGCTCCCCTCTTGTCGCCTGATCGCGAGGCGGGTGGGCAACAAGGGTGACGGCCCTTCCCTCCGTGGGCCTCACGTGCCTTGTCCTCACAGCAGTACTGCCGGCAGCACCGCGGTCCCCGTTCACAGAGGGGACTCCTGCTGAGGCCACACTGGACAGACAGTGGGATCGACGCAGATCTGTCCTGTCCAAAAGACAGTTCCCTGCCTGCTAGGCTCGCTGGTGTGTGGCGCCCATCACACCCGCCCTCACCTTGATCCTTCAGGGCTCTGCCTCGAACTCAACCTTTGTTTGGGGATGGGCAGGACAGATGCTCGGTCAGGAGGCCCTGAGGCCCCAAACAGGAGCACGTTCAGGGTGCCCCGGCCACTCCAGGTGCTCCCTTCTGCAGGCCCTGGGAGGAGCCCAGAGGAGATGCGCAGAGCACCCTGTGTCTTTGTTGGGGGGGGAGGCGGGCGGTAGAAATGGGGTGGCCATGTGTCCTGCCTCACCTGGACAGCCAGTGCCCGTGCGGTGCCAGTATGGTTACTGATAGCGGCCCTGCCCCTGTCAGAGTGCCCCTGCAGGACAGTGACCCGCGCGGTGGAGACCTGCAGGGGGTTGCCAGCAGGGTTGGGAGCAGGAGGGAGGGACGGGCTGTCACCAGGTCCATGTGGGTCCCTAGAGCTGTCAGACAGCACCACCTTTGGAGGGGCAGCCAGCGAGGCCAAGGGCACAAACAAACTGGCAGCCTGGGGTTCAGTCGGCCTCTGTGATGCTGGGTTCTCCCTAACTTCCCTGTGCCTTGGTTTCCCTCTCTGTGATACGGCTAATGATGGCACCCGCCTTGTTGGGCTGTTCAGAGGACTAGATGAGTCCAGTTAAGGGTTTGGGACGGGGCCTGGCACAGTCCGCTCTCTGTGTTTGTTAAAATGAGAGGGAACCATTGTTCTTGGGGGTGGAGGTGGGGAAACCGCAGGTGCAGGAGACCTCCCAGGACGCCCATGCGGGAAGCAGGCGCCAGGGGCAGCCCTTAGGGGCAGCCCTTTGGTGCCCGCAGGGACCTGTGTCCAAGACAAAGGCCCCAGGACACCCGAGTTTGCATCCTAGAGAGAGGGGCCCTCTCAAAGGGGAGGGGAGGACGCCTGGCAGGGGCAGCAGGGCAGTGCTGGCCCCACGCCCCAGGTGACCACAGGATGGGTCGCTGCCAGCCTCAGCGCCGAGAGGAGGCTCAGGGCCAGGCCTCACCCCGTCCTTGACGCTGCTCTTTCTCAGAGGTTCTGGGTCCCCCTCCACAAGCGGCCCCCACGCTCCAGTGGCAGGTGCTGCCAGTGGGCAGGGCTGGGGCTGGTGGGAGCCCAGGGCCAGGCCCACCCCAGGCCTCAGTCTGGGACCACCTTGCCCCATCCTACCCGCCCCTCCCCAGGTCGAAGCCAGAGCCACAGCCACAGCGGAGGCGCAGGAACAGAGCCTGTCTTTCCGCTGAGCTTTATGAACTTGAGTTTCACAGCGCTCAGGCCCATTTGGGCTCAGAAGCTTCACTGAGCGGGGGCAGGGCCGGCCATGGCTCACGGGGCAGACAGGGAGGAAGCTCGCACCTGATCCCCAGGGTGACCACCCTGAGCAGCCTCCCTCGTCCAGGGAAGCCCTGTGTCTGCAGTCACTAGCTCTCCACCCCACGCCTCTGCGCTACACAGACTCCGGGTCCAGCCCAGGCTCTGGCTCTGCCTCCACCTCGGGTTCTGAGGGCCCAGCCCCAGGGCTGAGCAACTCCAGAGCCTCAGGGACACCGGGCTCCGGGGTGGGCAGGGGCTCAGAGTCCCCTTCGGCCTCAGCGTCCTCCGAGTCGCTGGCCCCGCCCTCGGTGCCGGGGCGGGGCGGGGCGTCCTGAGCGCGGCGCAGGCAGCAGTTGGTGGCCACAGCCATGAAGAGCCCGGCCAGGACCACCTCGGAGCCCGCCAGGTAGAAGATGACCTCGTAGCTCTTCAGCGCGTCCACCAGGTGGCCTGGGTGTGGGGAAGGGGGGTTAAGGACAAGCGGGGGACCCCACCCTGCACCCCCAGTCTTGATTCCCATTTTACAGAATCAAAACCCCACACAAGTTCTGCCATTTGAGACCTTAAAAATGCCACTTGACTTCCCTGGGCCTCAAGTTCTTCAGTGACATGGTGAGGCAGCACTTTATAGTTTCCAAGGCACCCCCTCCACCCGCAGATGCAAACCCCACATGTGCCCTGCGAGGTATGCAGCTGGGGAGATTCGGGGTAGGAGTGGGAAGGAAGGGGCTCGGCTCAGCCGCTCTCCCGGGGGGCCCCCCAACTCTTGCTCTTTCCACCAACCTTCAGGGGCCAGTCTCAGCTCTCCACTGGCCCCGCCCCTGCCCCACCCCCTGGCCGCCTCTGCTCCTCCTGGGACCCCCCACTGAGCTCAGCAGGGCTGGGACCTGGGACAGGGTCTGTGGGTTGGTCCCTCCTAATCCCTTCTCTGCATTACCCAAGTTTTCCATCACAGGCATATGTTACTGTCATTCTCGGGAAAACCTTTTCATTGCAAATACTTTCCCCTAAAGTGTGGTTCCTCCGTGGGCTCCTCCCTCTCCCGGGCATTCTTGTGGCTGTCCACACCGGCCTGTGACCCCTGGGTCTGCATCTCTGTGACCTTGCAAGTGCCCCAGTGACCCCTGAGCCAGCTGAGCCCCTCTGAGCAGTACTCCACAAAACTTGTCTTCCTGGTCCCTGTCCCACCCATACACAGCCCACGTGACTTCTCTGCCTATTAGGTTATGGTATGGTTATGGTTAAAGGTTAGGGTTAGAGTTATGGCTTAGGGTTAAAGGTTAGGGTTAGGGTTATGGCTTAGGGTTAGGGGTTAGGGTTATGGTTATGGCTTAGGGTTATAGTTTAGGATTAGGGTTATGGCTTAGGGTTATTGTTATGGTTTAGGGCAGGGGTCCTCAAACTACGGCCCGCGGGCCACATGCAAATACAAATATTGTATTTGTTCCCGTTTTGTTTTTTTACTTCAAAATAAGATATGTGCAGTGTGCATAGGAATTTGTTCATAGTTTTTTTTTTAAACTATAGTCCGGCCCTCCAATGGTCTGAGGGACAGTGAACTGGCCCCCTGTTTAAAAAGTTTGAGGACCCCTGGTTTAAGGTTATGGTTATGGCTTAGGGTTAGGGTTATGGTTTAGGGTTATGTTATAGTTTAGGATTAGGGTTAGGGTTAGGAACTACACAGGAAAATGAAAGCTGGTTCTCTAAGCCTGGTTGGGGCGGGGAGGGGGCTGGTTTTGTGACCTTTGGTAGTAAGCTTGGGGGCCTCCATACATGGTTTCAAAGGCTTTGCGGTTCCCACTGGGTCAGGTGAGGTGACCAGTCTTGCTGAGGGCACTCAGCTAGCCCAGCCCTGGAAGCATGGGCAGCTCACCCTATCTCCGTGCATGCTGGGCACCAGCAAAGGCGACCTCTCCCTGCCATGGGTCCCTTCCTGCAGCTGACAGCTCCCTCCACCTCACAGCCGGGCTTCCTGCTGTTTAGGGGTCACCCAACCACCCAGGAAGATACGAATGTCCCCCTCACACCTTCCCAGCCCTAGCTCCTGCCTTCCTCGTGCAGGAACACTGCCCCCTGCGAGTCTACCCTGTGCCCTCTGTGGGGTCTGCCCTGCCTTGTGGGGCTGCCTTCATGCCAGCGCCTGCAGGAAGCCCTCCTGGACCACCTCCTCAGGACGATTTCCCAAAAGGTGATGAGTGTGGAGTGCCCAGCAGGCAGTGTGCACAGGGGAAGAACCCAGCGCCCCTCCTTCTCCACGTGAGCACCCTGAGCACCCCCACTCCGCTCCTGGCCCCAGGGCTGGTTCTCCAAAGACTCTGTCCCTGTTCCAGTCACTCAGGGGCTGGGCCACTAAAGCACTCAGAGCAAGTGTTTCAAAGGCCAGGCATTTAGTGCCCGGCAGAGCTGCACTGTAATTCTGGGACTGAAGCTTGTACTAGGCCTCTGTGCCTCCGTTTCCCCAGCTACAGAAGGAGAATGCGCATTTGTTCTCCGTGCCGGCTGCCGGAGATGACCCGGTGAGCCGGCAGCTACCAACGTTGGTGCTTCCTGGCACTTTTCCATCCCCACCCAGAGCTGGTGGCACCGGCCTGGAGGAGGGCTAGTAAGCCACGGGAAGGGGAGCCCACCCACCAGGCCGTCTCCTCTGACGGGTCATCCCTGTAAGTTCCATTTCACAGGCAGGGGGCTTCCTGCGGGCTCAGGGGCCCTCGGCGGCGCCACCCCCTCCGGAAGGGCGCACCCGCAGAAGGCGGTCCGATGAGCACAGCCACGGCCTCGATGAGCAGCACCAGGCCCAGCGCGCTGGGGAAGCGGGGCGCGCCCACGGCCGCCATGAGCACCTCGAACTGCAGCGCCCCCACCATGCCGTAGGAGAGGCCGAACGCCACGCAGAAGGCGACCAGGGCGCCGTAGGAGCGCGCGCGCGCGCTGCTCAGGTCGGTGAGCCCGTTGGCCAGCAGGGCCAGGCTGAACAGGTCGGCCACGTGCGGCCGCAGGCGCGCCAGGCCGGCCAGGGCCCCGCACGCCGGCCGCGCCACGATGTCCACGAAGCCCACGATGGAGAGCAGGAAGGCGGCGTCCGCGTCGGGCACGCCCGCGTCCTTGGCGTAGTTCACCAGCAGGATGGCGGGCACGAAGAGCCCCAGCGCCATCAGGAACTTGGTGACGGCGTACACGGCGAAGGCGCGGTCGGCGCACACGGCCACGTCCAGCAGGCGGCGGCGGGCCGGGCCGGCGGGCGCCGCGCTCGGGCTCAGCCCCCGGCGGGCCGCCTCCGCCTCCGCCTGCGCCTCCCGGGCGGCGCCCGCGCTGCCCCCGCGCCGAGGGCCGGGCCCCGGCGGCCGCATGAGGGCGCCGCACGCGCAGCAGTGCAGCAGGAGGCCGCCCAGCAGCAGGAAGCCGCCGCGCCAGCCGAAGCGCTCCAGCAGCTGCTGGCCCAGCGGCGACAGCGCCGCCAGGAACACGGGGCTGCCCGCCGCCGCCAGCCCGTTGGCCAGCGGCCGCCGCCGGTCGAAGTACAGCCCCAGCATGATGAGCGACGGCTGGAAGTTGAGGGCCAGGCCCAGGCCTGCGGGCGGGGCGGCGCTGGCCAGGCTCCCCAGGGCCCCGCCCCAGAGCGGGAGGGAGGGGCGAGGCCCCGCGGGGCGAACCAACCCCCCTCCCCCGGGAGGTGAGCAGAGGGACCTGGCGGACAGCTCCTCGCGGGGAAACGGAGGACAGGGGCTCTTGCAGCAGGACTCCCAGTCCCCCCACGGCCCTCACCTGTGAGCACCCCCGCCGTCAGGTAGAGCTCCAGGAGGCGCCGGGCGAAGGAAGCCAGGACCATGCCCGCCGAGGCCAGCAGCCCGCCCACCAGCATCACCGGGCGGCAGCCGAAACGGGCCACGAGGACGCTGGACACCGGGCCTGCGGGCAGGCAGAGTCACGCTCGGCTGGTCCGCTCTCCTCTCGGGTGGACACACGCCAGGCCCTGCACCCCCAGCCCTGGAGGAGGCTGAGGGATAAGGTCACCCGTGGCGCGGGGACCCCAGGGGCACACAGCTCGGCTGGGACACGCCCAGGAGACAGCGCCCCGCGGGGATTCAGGGGGAGGGACCTGTCCTGGCCCAGAGCCCCTCCCCACCCTCCAGAGAACACGGAACCCAACGCGGGAAGGGCAGGCCCACCCCCTTATCTGCACAGCCCGGGGGCGTGGGCGGCCTCCCCTCCGGCCGCTGCCCCTTTCCTGTCCTCGCCTCCCCTCTCCGGGGTCCCCGCGCCGTCCAGGAGGCGCCGTCCCGTGGGCGCCCACGGGGTCCGGCACCTGCGGGTCCCTAACCCCCCGCAGCCCGGGCGGGCGCTGACCGGTGCCGTAGAGCATGGCGAGCATGATGGAGGACACCCAGGCCGCGTCGCTGTAGCCCGCGCCGAAGTCGCGCATGAGCGCGCGGAAGAAGACGCTCACGGCCTTGGGGAAGCCGTAGGCGAAGCCGGTGACCACGAAGCAGGCGCCCAGCACCGCCCAGCCCCAGCCGCCGTCGGGGGGGCCCTCGCCCCGCCGGGGGCCGCCCGTGCCCATGGCCTCTTCCTCTGCTGGGGGAAGAGGAGACGAGAGGGAGCAGCCAGGGTGTCACCCAGACCAGGGGGGAGGGAGACCCAGGCTGGGGAAACTGAGGCACCGGCCTCCCCACCGGAGCCCTGCGCAGGGAATGAGGCCAAGTTCCCGCTTCCCGGGGGGCACGTGAGGGAGGAGGGGGGACAACAGAGTCGGTCCCACCTGAGTCCTGACTTCCGGAAGGCTCTATCCGGGGGGCGCCCCTTGCTCTTCAGGGCCTGGTGGCGGCAGGAGAGGGGGTGCTAGTGAGCGGGAGAGCCTGGCAGCCAGCGTGTGCCTGGCAGTGTGGGGTCCCCAGCAAGCATGTCTGATGTTGGACAGAGGAACAAGCATGGGGAGGTGGGGGAACAGGCACCAGCAGCGAAATGGGACGAGATTCCCCCTTGGCCTGTGGTATGTCCTAATTCCTCAATGACCAGGAGTGACTGTTGTCATTGGAATATTATTGGGGGGAGGGGGACAAGAGTGCGTGCATACAGAGCATTAGCCTCGTCTCGGAAGCCAAGGGAGCCGAGTTCCAGCTCATCCAGCTCAGCCATGGATCTGCTGGGTGGCTTGGACAGCCCCGCCCCTGTGAGCCTCAGTTTCCCCACCTGTAAGATGAGGGATTGATCGCCCCAGGCCAGCAGGGACTCTTGGGGTGGGGTTGGAGGTCTGGCTCTCACTGGGCAGGTAGAGACCTTTGAGGCGGCACCAGGAGAGAGCCCTTCTGCCCCCTGAACCCCTAGCAGCCTCCCCAACCCCTGCACATGCCGGAACCAGCTCAGAAGCCTGTCATACTCCTGGGCTCAGCCCAGGGGTTCACGCAGCAGCCGTCTGCGTCCTCCGTCCCCCGGGATGGGCCAGCCTCCAGCTGGGCGACAGCCTCGCTCCCCCCTGCAGCCCCTCCTCACCTGGGCCTCCCTCCTGGCATCGGGCGATGCCCAGGGACCTGTGGGTGTCGGGACTCTGCCCCTTCCCCACCAGGACAGGTCTGGCCTTCCTGCCTGTTGCCGTCTTCTCATGAGACAGGGTGGTCCCTGGCAGCCTTGCCCCACACTCACCAGAGCCGTCCTGTGGGTTTGGGTGTCCAGCCTCACATCTGAGGCCTGCAGGGAGGGGCTCCCCGGTGTACCCCAGCCTGGTGGGGGTGCAGCCAGACTCCCAGGCTTGCCTGCAGATCAGCCACTGGCCTGGCTCTCACCCCAGGCCGCGGGCTTAGGGCATTCCCACCTCCACCCCCTAAGAGGCTTTTCCTGGGAGGGGTGAAGGGACAGGGGGCCCCAGGCCTGCTGGGGAGCTTTGGACAGATGAGGCTCCACGTTCTGGGGCCCCAGGAGGACACACACAGCCCTGTTCTGGTGGTGGTGGGGGTCCTGCTGGTGCTGGGGGCACAGCCCTGTCCTGGAGAGACACCCCCCCAGGCCCCAATCACCTCAATGCCTCGGGTGCCCCCCACCCCGGCCACATTCCAGGACGGCCTCTGTGCCTTCCCCTGGATAAGGCTAATCCAGGAGAGCCTGGCACAGGGGGTGGGAGGGGTGGGGGTGGGGGGCAGGGAGGGCAGAACAAAGAGTGCTGTGTCCCAGGCCACCGATGGGCCCTGACCTCGGCCACTGCCACCCGCTGCCCCTGGAGAGGCAGCTATTTCCTGAGGCTGGAGATGGAGGAGGGGAGGGCTTCAGGGGGGACATAAAGGCGTGTGCAAATGAGGGTTGTGAGGGGATAAGAGGGGGTGAGGCCTCCCAGGCACCTGCCGGTGACCCCATTCTCCAGTGGGAGGTCTCCATGCCCACCTGCCCAGCCCCCAGACCAGAGAGCACCAGTCCTGCTGCCTGTCCACTTGCTTTATTTCTCATTGTTTACAAAAGTTAAAAGGGGACAAGTGCGGGCGGGGGAGGGTGTGTAAGGGGCTCCTCCCCACTGGGGTGGAGAAGGGGAAAGAGGATGGGGGCGTGAGGCAGGCCCCCAGGGAGAGTCCTGGGGCCCCTGGAGGGGAAGAAGTGGTGCTGTCCCCATTCCGCCTGCTTTATTTTCAAGGTCCCTGACCCCATGCCAGGGCCCTCGGAGCTGCTCAGGCTGGGGACTTGGTCAGGGGAAGGGCCCCCCCACCAGGATCAGGGCCCCGGCGTCTCGGATCCACGGCTGCTGCTGCTGCTGCCGCCAGCTCTGGGCAGCTCCTGGGCAGGTGGCGGGGCGACCTCAGACCCCTGATGGAGGAAGGCCCTCAGCGGATGAGGGGCGCCGAGCGGTCATTGGTGACAGTGGGCCGCAGCTTTACGGTGGCAAAGGGGTTAGTGCCCCTGTGGGGGGAGAGGTCAGAGAGAGGTCTCCAGCTGGCTGTGGGTCCAGGGAAGGCAGCTGGACACCTGAGCCAGGTGTCCACCCTGCCTCCTGTCCCCGTCACCCGCACTCACCCCCACCCTGTCTCCCTCTAGCGAGTCCAGTCCCCGCTGGCCCAGTCCTGCCCCAGACTCACCGAGGGAAGAGCTCTGGTGGCTGCTGCTCCCAGGACATGAGTTTCTGCAGGGGACGGAGGAAGGGCCGAGTCTGGAGGGGAAGGGGCAAGCCAGCTCCTGCCCCTCCCTCTCCCCCTCTAGGAGGCAGAGGCCCCGCAGTGCCAGGCTCTGGGCGTGCAGCCCTGGCTTCCTGAGGCCCAGGATTCTGTGGGTTTCAGACTTGAGAAGCCTCCGGGCCAGAGGACCATCTCCAGGGCCAACCACCACCCAGGACAAGACGGCGGTGGCCTCATGGGGAGGCGTTCCCTGTGTCGCTACCCTGCCCCGGCTCTGACCCAGGACCCTGGTTTGACCTCCCTGGGAGGCAGGGAGTACAGGCCTTTCCCAGTGCTCCCGGCAGGGCACCTGGGGCTCTAGTCGCTGACATAGAACACATCCCCCCAGCCCCACCCCGGAGTCAGAAGCTCATCCCACCCCTCCCTGTACAGACAGGCAGACTGGGGCCCGGTGGAGGGGCCCCTGCCAGACACAGTGGCAAAGCAGAGAGGGTTCCGGGGTCTGCAGTCTCCCTGCCCACTGGTGACCCAGGTTGCGGACAGCCTGGGGGAGAGGGCTCACCTTGATGTCACTGGCCACCCCCGTGCTGCCCATGCTGCCTCGGCGGCTGCCAGGCAATGGTGTAGGTGCGGGGCTGGGGGCGCGGCTCGGGACCCGGCTCGGAGTTCGCGAGCGGGGCTGGCCGTCCCAGTACTCTGAGGGCGCTGTGGCGTTGCCTGGCCGGTCCAGGAGGTCATCTAGGCTGTGGCTGCCCCGGAGCGGGTAGGACCTGAGCCCAGAAAGGAGGGGAAGGGAGGGGGTCAGGGGTCAGGCCCCATCTGCTGGGCCCCTGAGCTTCCTACAGCCTCCTCCCCGGCGCCTGGGGGAGAGGAGACTGTTGGCTTGCAGGCAGCCCTGAGAGGAGGCAGAGGGATGGACACAATGACTTTCACAGTTAGAGAGATGGGGGGCCCTTTCTCCAAAGGCTACAGGGGGCTGGGCCGACTCAGGACTGCAACTCACAGATACCCCCCCATGGGTGGGGTCACCCCCCACTGGAGTCCCCACCCCTGCCCCAACTCTGACCACCCAGGTACCTGGAAGGTAGCTCATTCATAGGGCTCATGGGGTTCATGGAGGTCACTGGGTTCAAGGGGTTCATGGGGTTCATGGAGGTCATGGGGTTCAAGGCGTTCATGGGGTTCATGGAGGTCACGGGGTTCAAGGCATTCATGGGGTTCACGGGCACCTCCTCCAGTGGCTTCACATAGGCCTCGGGGAACCAGCCGCTCCTGCTGGAGAAGCAGAGGGTCCCCTAAGCAAAGGCCCAACAACGTGATCCAACCACCTTCCCAGGGGAGCACATGAGCCCTGGGCCCTGCGGGTGGGGCTTGCTCCAGGGCTTTGCCGAGAGCAGCACATTTCATCCCTTGAAAGAGGTCTTTCTCGGCATTCAAGGCCACCAGCCCAGCCTCGTGTCCCCCAGGCTCGGGCTCCTTAAGAGGAGGAACTGGAGATCCGAAGGAAAGCAACGTGTCCAAGGTCTAGGGTCACCCCTTCAATCCCTGCTCACTGAGCACCCACCCTGACGGCCCAGAGAGGCAGGCACAGTCCTCCTCCCCAGAGGCGCCTGGCCTGGCAGGGGACGGACCACAAGCATGATGACAGGGTGACAGCCAAGGGCAGGTCCAGCGGAAGGGACGCCCACGCCCAGGTGCCTGACCCCCGCCTGTGCTCCCTCCTTCCCGGCCCAGCTGCTGTCCCCCACCTCCCCCCGTCCCGGTGCCCTGGGCAGCCTGCCTTTGGAGCCTTTGCCCGTTTAGGTCCTCCAAGGATTTCCCCTGCGAGTGACTGTAAGGAGAGCAGCCAGCCTGCGAGGGCCCAGCACTGCCTCTGCCGGCCTGGGGAGGCCACCGCCCACCCCATCAGAGCCGGCTCTGGCTGACTGGGGCGCAGAGGGAAGCTGTCCCTCCCTGGGTGTCCGGCGCACAGTAGGTGCTCGTAATAAGGTTCTGTCATGTTCTGCTTGGGTCTTCCGTTCCCCACCTGTCCCACCTCTCACGGCCGCACCTGACCTTGGTAAGGAGGCTCTTGCTCCCTCACGGAGCGGATGGGGAACCTCCATCAGGGACGTCTGGGTCGGAGCTGGCGGTCAGGCCTCCGGGGTCCGCCCCCCGCCCCCCTGGCCCCCAGCCCCACTCACGTGGACGAGCCCTCCAGCTTGCCGTAGAGCCAGCCGTTCTGGGCCTCCGCCACCAGCACCTCCACGACGTCTCCGGCCGAGAAGCGCAGCAGCGTGTGGTTGGCGCCCTCCGAGTGGGAGACGAGGGCGCGGACTCTCCGGGCGCCCCCGCCGCCGCCGCCGCCGCCGCCGCCCGCCCCGCCCGGGCGCTCGCCGAACGAGTTGGAGCCGAACGAGTTGGAGCGCGAGCGCTGGGCGCTGCCGGCGTAGAGCGAGGCTGCGGGCGGAGAGCGCGGCACGTGGGCGGGAGGTGCCCCCCGCGGCTGCCCGCCCCCCGCCCCCGGCCCTTTCCCGGACCCGCACCCGGGGCCCCCGCGTCCCGCTCCGGGCGCGGCACTCACAGGCGGACGGCGTCCGGGGCAGGGAGCGGCGGTCTGGCTCCAGCTGGGACGCGGGCCTCGCCTCGCTGGGCTCGGGGCCGTAGGAGCCGGGGCCGGAGCCGTGCCCGCTGCGGGGGGAGCTGAACTCTCCCAGAGGCCTCGGGGGCTGCGGGGGGAGACGGGAGGGGAGGGTGGGGCGGGGAGGGGCGGGCCGCGCGCCTAGTCCAGCGCCCACTCCCAGTCCCAGTAGTCGGCGTAGGGGTTCACGGGCCGGTGGCCCAGCCACCAGGGGGGCGCCGAGGCCGCGCCGGGGCGGAACGGCCAGGTCGGGGGCGCCGCGTAGAGCGGGACCCGGGGCGGGAGCAGGCTGCGCGCGGAGGGCCACAGGCCCCAGGGCCCCACCGAGGGTGCCGGGGACAGTGGCGGGGGCATCAATGGTGGCGCGAATAGCGGCGGGGGCACCAGCGGGGCCGCGAATAGCGGCGGGGGCACCAGCGGGGGCGCGAATAGCGGCGGGGGCACGAGCGGCGGAGGGAAGAGCGGCGGGGGCGCCCAGGGCCTCACCATGTCCAGGCGGGTGGGCGTCAGGCGGCCCGAGGGGTAGGGCGGCCCCAGCACCGGGCCCAGCAGGCCCGGGGAGTGCGCCCGCGACGGGTTGCGGCTGGCCTCCGACTGCTCCTTCCACAGCAGCACGCGGTTCTGGAGCGTCCCCCGGGCCTGGTGGGTGAGAACACGCGGTCACCCGGGTCCGAGCGCCCCCCAGGATCCTGGAGACGCAGAGCTTTGGGAGCTGCCGGGAGCTAAAGATCACGCTGGTGTCACGTTGAGTCCGCCCACGGTCCAAGCACCCCCACTTTTGTCAAAGGCCCCTCAGCCCCTCTCTGTGTGCTCTGGGCAGAGTTCTCCCACTGCCCCCGCGGCAGGAGGGCAGCGCCCAGGCTGGCCACTCAGGGTGCTCCGTCCTCCTGGCCACAGGGATGGCACTTACCCCAAAACTGTGACCAAAGAATTCAACCCCAGTGTTCACCCTGGGACAACCTGGAGACATGTATCCTTTTGCCTCGTGGGGTTTGCTAACAGGCAGAGTGGAGCCAACACAGGAAACTACAGCTCGGCAGCAGACAAAGGCGAATTTCTGATGGCTGTGCTCCTGGGCCCAGCTATACTCGAACCCTTGAACTTCCCAGTCACTAAATAAGCACCTTCCTGTTTGAGCCCGTGGGAGCAGGGTTCTAAAGAGGCCTTTCAAACACCGTTCCCAGTGCATCCCTGTAGTCACATGGCACCCCTTTTCCAGGGTCCCCAGTACAGGGGCATTGAACTCTGCTTGACACTTTCAAGGACACACACTCAGCAGCTGACCACAACAGCTTGGGGTAGGAGGGCTTTCAATGTTAGACCTGCAATGTATATTGATCATGTTTTAAATTTTCTGTATTTTATGACTCTTTGACATCCCAAGGTCTTGCTATTCTTGGAGAGGCTGCCCCTCCCGTGGTATAGATAATCCCTAGGGATCCTAAACAACTTGCCCCTGAACAGGCCTTTTGTATGCAAACGAACAATCCAAAGCTGCATCCCCAACCACTTCCTTTAACTCACCCATCAAGCCATTTCCCCTGCCCTAAATCACCCCAGAGCCAGGTACCAGACAGACCCCACCCCTATGCCACAGAGCCCACAAACTACTCAATCCCAAACCTGCTTCAAGTTACCTCTCCTGGTTTGCCCCTCCTTCCATGGGAACCATAGTACATTTCTGGGCCATGATTTCTTCTTGCTCCCCCTGCCTCTTGACCAACCCCTGGTGCCTCCCCAGGTGGCCCTGGGTGGCATGGCGTGACCCTTGTTTTGGGAACTGTGATATGTAAGAAAACTGTCTTCAATGGCATTAATCTGTGTTGTCACCCAGTCACCTCTATAAATTAAATCAATCAAACAGTTCTCCAATTTTAAATTTTTCACTTTTTCTTTTTTAAATGTTTTTATTGATTTCAGAGAGAGAGGGAGAGAGAGATAGAAACATCAATGATGAGAGAGAATCATTGATCAGCTGCCTCCTGCACGCCCCCCTCTCCCCCCACTGGGGATTGAGCCCACAACCGGGGCCTGTGCCCTGACCAGGAATCGAACTGTGACCTCCTGGTTCATGGATCTATGCTCAGCCCCTGAGCCCTGCCAGAGGAACTCCTCTCTTTATTCAAGCATTCCGTCCCCTAGGGATCGGCCAAGCTCCAGACTGTCACCTGAGGAGTAATGAAAGCTTCCTTTTGTTGAATATGTACTCTGCCAGGCCTAGTGTTAAAGGCTTCGCCTGCATTATTCTTACTTGATTCTCACAATGGCTCTGGGAGGTATGTGCGAGTCTGTCTCCATCCTATAAAGATGCTGAGGGTCAGAGCAGTTGGCCATGGCTCCAGGCCTGGCGTCCTGGCAGCAGGGAAGTGGCCGGCACCAGCCTGGAGGGGGCTTGCTGCCCTTCGGTGACCACTCCCTTCGCCCTGGCCCAGCTGCTGGGAACCTCAGCGTGCTCTCCGGCAGCAAACAGGCTCAGAGCCTCACGTCACAGGAGCAGCCGGGAGCTGGTCACGAGGGGCGGTCTCCCTTGCATAGTCATTAGTGAACCCCACACAACAAAGGTCTCTGTGAGCTTGTTTCGGAGGCAGTGAGCACAGCGAGACCAGGAGGTCTGCAGACTGTTAGGTCGGAGAGAGCGGAGAGAGCGCAGGATCAGATACATACAGACATGGGATGAGACAATGGACTTCCTCTGGAATTTCTCACAGACCTGGGATTTCTCACAGGTCAACGTGCCAGACACAGATGGCTCCTTCTCCCTGAATACCTTGCTGACCCCCCTGCAGCTGAAGCCTCCTCAACTGAATACCTCAGCTCATGTCCCCGCCCCTCACCCAACTGCAGTATAAAAAAAGTGCCCCCCTCCATGTTGGCGTGAATCCACGTGCCCTGTCTTTGGGGGTACATGGGTCTCCCGGGGACGCAGAATAAACTTTCCTTTCCTTTCTTTTCTGATTCACTGGACTCTCTATTTCTTGCGCCGCCTCCTGAGCCACCTAACCTAACACAGACCACATTTTAAAAAGTTTTTGTTGTTGTCTAGTTTGACATTATTCAGTGGAGAGCGCCTGCCAGGGCAGCAGGGCTCCTGAGTGATGGCCACCACACGTCCCAGCCCGGGCAGCACTCAGCATCGCTGGCTTCCCCAGCCCTGCCTCCGGCCAGCATCGCCCTTCGGCTGGGAAGGAACCCGTACAGTCCTTCAAGCCACAGAGGATCATGGGAGAATGTAAAAAACACTTCTTTTTACCTTTCCGATGAGCAAAGATCAGAAAGTTGGCTCACACTGTTGTCCAGGAAGCAGGGACTCGCACACATTGCTGGTGGAAGTGTGACTTGGTATAACCAATGCCTACATCTGTGGACTCTCAAACTCCATTCCTGGGGATTTACCCTGGAGATGTACTTGCAATGTGCGACCCACTGGGAGGCGCTGCAGCGAGGGAGGCGCTATTAAGGAGACCCGGACTAAGCAAGGACTGATGGCTGCGGGCTGTGGACAGCGAGAAGGATGCCTCCCTGTGCCAGGAGTCACCGTTCTCTGCGTCTTGTTCTGAATCTCGTGCATTTGCCATAGTAACAGGTAAATGTTTATGGTTAACTAGCTGAGGAGTCAGATCTTGTATGTCCTCAAGCCCAGCTGGGCCAGACAGCATGCTGCCCATTCCCTATACCTCGGGGAAGTCAGGCTCAACCAGCCCAGGCCCCTGCTGGGAGACCACCCCGCAGGAGGCAGCCAGGGAGGGGTCCGCTGGAGGTTAACTGTTAGGGCACAGGCAGAAAGGAGTTTCCTTCCAAAGAAGACATATGGTGGCCAATAAGCACATGAAAAGATATTCAGCATCACTAGTCATCCGGGAAATGCAAGTCAAAACCACAACGCGACAGCCCTTCACACTCACTAGGGCGACACTAGTGTGTGCTCAGCTGCTTGAACGTCAACCCATGAACCAGGAAGTCAAGGTTAAATTCCCAGTCAGGGCACATGCCCGGGTTGCAGGCTCGATCCCCAGTGCAGGAGGCAGCCAATCAATGATTCTCTCTCATCATTGATGATTCTATCTCTCCCTTCCTCCCTCCCTCCCTCTCCTTTCTACTCTGAAATCAATAAAACTATATTTTTTAAAAAGATGATAGGTAAATATATGTGATTATGAGGGTCACAAAGTGAGGTCATCATGAGTAGAGATGAGAACAGTAGAATTTCCAAATTAATAAAGGGGAAGGGAAATGTATAGTAACTCAACCAAATGACATAAACAAGAATGGGAGAAAGAGAAGAAATGACAAAGTAAATACAGTTAAGTGAACTTATCCAAAAACAATAAAACAGTTGTCAGGTTAAGAGGAAAAGACCAAATTCCTCTATGAGAAGACAGATGTCAGACGGGTCAAGCATAAAAACTGAGCTATATGTTAGTAACAGAAAACACACCTAAAACGAACAGATGAGCCCAGTCGGCGTGGCTCAGTGGTTGAGCATTGACCTATGAACCAGGAGGTCAGGGTTTGATTCCCGGTCAGAGCACATGCCCGGGTTGTGGGCTCAATCCCCCTGTGTGGGATGTGCAGGAGGCAGCTGATCAATGATTCTCTCTCATCATTGATGTTTCTATCTCTCTCTCCCTCTCCCTTTCTCTCTGAAATCAATAAAAAAAACATTTTTAAAAAATGGATAAGAGAAGAGAAAGTAGGAAGGGCAATATTAATTTCAGACGAAGCGGAATTAAAAGTTTCAGACTGGATTATGAGAGACAGTGAGAACCTAAATGACAACACTAACCCAGAAGGTATAACACTCATAAACCCAACAGCACTGACCAACGTGGCAGCAAAATACAGAAAGCGAAACCCATTACAAACACAATGAGAAATGGAAAAAAACCTGATTGGTCTTAGCAAATAGCAAAGCATAGAGGGTTTAAAGTAGCGGATAGAATTAACAGACAATAACTGAATAAACCTATGAATCAATGAATTTGTGAATGGGAAGTATATGCAAGCAGGAATGAAAAAGTAACTGGCTCATACACTAATGAATAAATGCATGAATTAGTGAATGATGTGAGAATAAACAAAACCATAAGTGAATAAATGCACGAATATCTGATGGTACAAATAAACACAGAAATGAGTAAAAAAGAAAGAGATGGAGAGAGAGAAAATAAATAGCTACGGAGGAAAAGAGAAAGCCAAGGAGGAAGGAGGGCAGTTCCTCTGTGCAGCCAGCACGAGAGCACAGCCCGAGGGCTCCAGTGCTGTCCCAGCCCAGCTCCCCCTCCCAGCCCAGCTCCCCCTCCCAGCCCAGCTCACCCGACCGAAAAACTGCAGAAACGTATTGGAAAGCAGCAGATGCTTCTCAGCCAGGAACCGGTAGCGCCGCTTCTCCTCCAGCTCAGCGGCCCGCTGGCTCTCAGACACGAAGGTCTGCATCTGTGCGTGCAGCCGGTTCACACTCTCCTGGGGGGAAGGGGGGTCTTGGCTGAGGCAGGGGGTGGGTGCCTCCTCCCACCCACCTGGAGCGCCAGCTCTCTGAGCCTCCTCCCGGGGGCCTCCCCTGAACACCCAGCCCGTCCTAGCTCCCGGGCCTGCCCTGTCACAGGCAGCTTCGTCCTCCTGAGCCTGGGCTCTGTGCCCCCCCCCCCACCCCCCCCCCCCCCACACAGCCCTCTGTCCCCAGCACCCAGCTCAGGGCCCAGCACGGAGGTGGTGCCCAGGGAGACTGGTTTAATGAAAGTGCAGATGAGTTGATCAATAACCCTCTACTTGGGAGGGAAGATTCTGAAAAGAGAGGAGTTTATGAGAGGAGCCAGAGGAGGAGACGGAAGGAGACGAAGGTCCTGGAGAAAGAGTCCAGGGCTGGGGAGGAGGGGCTGGGGGGGGGGCGGTGCTGGCCTTAGCCAGGGGAGGAGAGCCCTGCCTGGGCAGGCGGGAGGGGAAGGAGGGTGGGTTACACCTTTGCTAGTGGGTTCAGGAGTGCATGACCAGTGGTCTCGGGTTTGCTCAGTGAAGTGGGGGAAGCTGGAGAGGTGCTAGGGTTTTGGAAGGGCCTGGGGTGCCTGGGGAGGCAAGGAGCAGTGCTGAGGGCGTCCCTGACCAGTAATTCCCACCCGCTCCAGGGGCTGGCTGACCTCAGCAGGAGCTCGGGCCAGCCACACTCCTGGGCATGGCCTGGTGCTGGTGTGGGGAGCTCAGGAGGGTATCGAGGGCCCCCGCAGACCAGTCCTGTCCCCGGCCCTCGCACCTTCATCTCCCGCACGTTCTTGTCCCTCTTGCGCTCCATGCGCCACAGCTCGGACATGCACTTCTCCAGGTTGGCAGCTCGGTGGCGGTACTCGATCTCGTAGTGCTGGCGGCTGTCCTGGGGGTCGGGGGGGTAGGGGAGGGAGACCCACGTCAAGAGCTCTGGATGTCTGGCCCATGGGTCAGAGTGCTGGACAGGGCAGGCGGCTCGGCTGGGAACGTGTGTGCCCTGGGGCCGGGCACTGCCCAGCGCTGGCCTCGGTGCCATCTGTCAGGCGGGAAGAGGCGGCGGCCAGACTCACTTTGATGAACTGCATGTCCAGCTTGGTGTTCTTCTCCATGTGCTGCAGCAGGTCTCCGTGGAATGTCTGCACCTGCGCGGAGGGCAGCGGGTGGTCAGGCGGCCCCTCCCCTCTCAGGCCCCAGCATCCCTTGCACTGCCCACGCAGACCCATTGCCCACCCAGTGCTAACACACCAGGCACCTGCCCGGTCATTAGAGAAATGGGTGTAGCAAGAGTGCCTGGCTGGAGGAGGGATTAAATGTTAATCATGAGAAACACTAAGTGTGGCACCTCGTTCAAACACCCTCGATAACTGTGCCAGCGGCCCCTGGTTCTACTCCTGGTCTCAGCCGGTGCCTGGATTCCCCACCGATCTTCCAATGCCTGCCCCCTGACCTCCCGGCGGGGTCGCTGCTCAGTCAGTTAGTTCCTGAAAGGTGTGTCCGGTCACTGTCCACTCCTCCAGCCACAGGACAACATCTCTTGCTGGGCCCTCCTCAGCCCTTTTGTATGAGCAGCGAGCACTGTGGGTAGGAACCAAGTCTGACCCATCTCTGCATCCTTGGCACCGTGGGCAGGGCTGGGCCCAGCGGAAAAGTGCTCCGAACGGCTGACGCCTTAGCCGTGGGGGTGGTAGGTTCCCGTGACAGGTGAGGAGAAGGCGGCTGACCACTGGGGGACCGGGAGGCCAGGGGAGGCTTCTGAGCCCAGTCTCTGAGGAGCTAGGTCCTAGTTCTGCTTGTGTCTCCAATTTGCTTTGTGATTTTGAACAAGTTGCTGCCCCTCTCTGGGCCTCAGTTTCCCCGCCTGTAATAGTAAAGGCTTGGCAAGGTGCTAAGGTCCAGCCCGATAAACCCGATGAGCTTTGTTCTGGGGCCTCAGCGGCCGCCTGGCACATTCGCTTGTGTCCCATCATGTTCCCTGGGTCACTCTGCCTCGTTGGGGCATCAGATCTTCAATCCTTCCAGCTGCCCTGTCTGCCCTGGAGTTCAGGTTGTCCAGGGAGCGGAGAGGAGCATCTCTCACCCGCTGCCACCTCCGCCTCTGGGGACCGTCACCTCTGCTGGCATCCTACCTCCTGCCACGGGTTCTCCCTGCGGTGCTGCGGGGGCTCTGTCCCCCGGGGTATGGCATCGCCCAGAAAAGGAATGCTGGGCATTTCCTTCCAGGATGCAGGAAAAGCAGTAAATATAAAAGTTCTGAATTGTAACTTTTCCCCCCACAATTGTTTCTGAAACTTTGGTAATTGCTGGTCTGTAAGGGACTGGCCACACCCTAACCCCCTGAGCTGTGGCTACCAGTGTGTGTTTGTGTGTGTGTGTGTGTGTGTGTGTGTGTGAGGGTGTGTGTGTGTGTGAGAGAGAGAGTATGTGTGTGTGTGTGTATGAGTGAGAGTGTGTGTGTGTGAGTGAGTGTGTGTGTGTGTGTATGAGTGAGGGTGTGTGTATGTGTGTGTGAGGTATGAGTGAGGGTGTGTGTATGTGCATGTGTGTGTATGTGGTGTGGGGCGTGTTAGTGTTATGAGCTGCACTGAGTACACACTTCTGGCCTGTGTGGGCCCTTTTCTGCTGGATCCACAGGAAGTGCAACTTCCCAACCGGCGAGACCTCCCAGCCGGGAGGCGCCCACTGTCCTCCTGGCCCTGCCTCCCCCTGAAGAGACAGGTCGGGATTCCTGCCTGAACACAGACTCCTGCTCCCGAACATCCCACATCCTGCTGAACCGCCCAATGGAAGCCACAAGGCTTATGGGAGGTGTGGGGCTGAGCAGACGTTCAAAACCCAGACCAGTGTGTAACCAGCGCTAGGAAAGAGGCGACTGGCACCTGGGAGGCGAGCTTGAACTACACTGAAGGCCACAGAGACTATCACAGATGCACAAAGCCAACAGAACGGACATGCTGCCCCTCAGCTACTGCAGAGCTGGCCTGCTGAGGAGGTGGAGGAGGAAGTGGGCTGTCTGCGGGGGCCCGGGGAGGCAGGGGGGCAGAGATGGTTTCAAATGTCCTTATAGTACTGACAGCAGACAAACTGGGAGCCTTCTCCCTCCTCCTGATTCTGGTTTCCTCCTCCCTCTCCTCTTGCCTGGAAACACTGCTGGTGAACAAGCCCCCTTCCGTCATATGACGTCACTCCTGTTCCAGTCACAGCTGGCTGCGCCACCGCGGCAGGGTGAGTGCACGGAGGGGCTATAAGGCGCCCCATTGCCGGGGCCTGACTGTGGTCGCAGACGGGGAGAGGGCACAGCCGAGGCGCCCCCATCAGATGGGTCCGGGCACAGGGCAATGGAAAGTCCCTGCACGCTCCTGGAGGAACGGATCTTTGGAGGATGATACTCCACGCGGACTTTGCGCTCTCGCGGCGGGGGAAGCAGACGACTGTCAATAATTGGCAGGTGGCTTTGCAACAAGGAAGTCCCCACCCAGGCAGGCTGAGGACTCCTAGCAGGTAGGACAGACTTCTCCCCTGCCCTCCGCGCTATCAGCGGGTCCTGGAGACTCCGTGCGGCAGCTCAGGGCAGCCCTGCTGCTGGGAACATGGCTGCCAGCTCTGTGTGACCCCAGGACCTCTCACAAGACTTCTGCCATCTCCACGGGAGACCCCTTGAAGGAGCTGCATGAGGGCCGAACACCCATTTGATCTTGAATCCCCTGCAGTCAGGCTATGCCCTGCCACGCCAACAAAATGCTTTTGTCAAGGTCACGGAGGCTCCATGTTGCTAAGTCAGTTCTCTGGACTCACCCACCTCAGCCAGCCATTACCACTGGACGCGACTGGCCACTCCCTCCTCCTGAAACACCTGTTCCCCCAGCCTCCAGCCGGCACCCTCTCCTGTTTCTCTCGCCCCCAACTCTGGCCGCTCCGTCCTTTGCTGAGTCCCCCCCCGTCCCCCCCCCCCCCCCCCCCTGTCTCCCTGACCCTTTAACGCTGGGTCGACCCAGAGCTCAGGCCTTGGGCTTCTTCCCTTCCTCACTACGCGCCCCCCCCCGCCCCGCCCCGCCCCATGAGCTCCTGCAGTCCCCAGGCTCAGATGGCCATCCCAGCCCCAACCTCACCCCCAAACTACAGTTTCCTGTGTGCGGCTGAGGCGTCCACCTCTCCGATTGTCTTCCAATCATCACCTCACACTTATCTTGTCTAAACTGAGCCCCTGGCCTCTCCTCTCCATCCAAACGGCTCCACATTCAGTTTTTCCACCTTAGCTAAGGGCAACTCCACCTTTCCCGTTGGTCAGGTTAAAACCCTGGAGTTACCTAGACTTTCTCTGTTCTTTTGCAACACACATCCAATCCAGCAGGAAATCTCATTGGTTCTACTTTCAGTCTGAGGTCTTCGCAACACCACCACTGCTGTATCCCTTTCCCCAGCCCACCTCCCTCTTCTAGATTACTGCAACAGCCTCCTAACTGGTCTTCCGCTTCTGCTTTTGCCCTCCACAGCTATTTTATTCTTTTAAAAATATTTTTTTATTGATTTCAGAGAGAAAGGGAGAGGGAGAGAGAGATAGAAACATCAATGATGAGAGAGAATCATTGATCGGCTGCCTCCTGCACACCCACTACTGGGGATCTAGTGCACAACCCAGGCATGTACGCGACAAGGAATCGAACTGTGACCTCCTGGTTCATAGGTTATGCTCAACCACTGAGCCGTACCAGCTGGGCACTATTTTATTTTTAGTATAAGAGCCAGAGTGATCCTACTAAAATATAAGTCAAACAATGAACAAGTGGAAAATGATATTTTAAAATGCCATTTACAAATGACTTCAAAAAAGGTCAAATACCTAGAAATATGTAAAACTACCAAAAGATGTGCAAGACTGCTACACTGAAAATGACAAAACATTGCTATGAGAAATAAATAAATAGAGGCATACCATGTTCATGGATCAAAGGACTAGATATTATTAAGATGACCATTGTTGATTAAGGCAGAGAAATCGAAGATGGCGGCATAGGTAAACACCGGAGACTGCGGCCGCAAACAACCACTTCAAAAATACAACTAAAAGACAGAACGGACATCAACCAGAACCATAGGAAGGCTGGCTGAGGAGAGACTCTTCAACTAGAAGCAAAAACAACAGCATTACGAGGCTCAGAGGAGGCGCAGTGTGGAAAATTTAAAGGTACGGTGGTGCGGTGGTGCGTGCGCAAAGCGGGCTGGTGGCTGAGGGCGCGGTTGTCGTTTTCAATCAGGAGGGAGTCTCAGACTCTGGGCTACAGATCCGGGCGAGTCTCTAGGGACCCAGACTCAAACCGGAGAAGCGGGACTGTCTGGCTACGGTCCCTCCGAGGTTTGCAGCGGTTGCTGGGACAGAGAGGCAGAGCCCCTGGGAACGGACTGAGAGCAGCCATAGCTGCTCCCTCCCCCCGCCCTGTTGATCCCGCCCTGCCCAAGCCCTGAGCAGAGCCATTTGCCGATCGCCTCAGGCAAAGGCTAGATTAGCACCTCCCCAGAGGACTGAAGTTTTCCACACAGCTGATTCCCACAGCCAGTCGGCCTGGTGGTCAAATCCCTCTAGTATTAACTACAACAATTAAGGCTTAACTAGAACAAGACTGCGCACAAAGACCACAAGGGGGTGCACCAAGAAAGCATAAAAGATGCGGAGACAAAAAAACATGACAGAAATGGAGGATATGGAGCTAAAAATCGCAATTTTGAGGGCTTGCAATAAACTTGAGCAGAGCCTCACGAAAACTAATGAGACCGTCGATGCTACGATAAAGAAATTAGAAAGTAAGCATACACGGACTGAAATAAAGAATATTATACCCAATAGCAGACCAGAGGAGCACAAGAATCAAACCAAAGATTTGAATTTCAAAGAAGCAAAAAACACCCAACTGGAAAAGCAAAATGAAAAAAGAATCCGAAAGTGTGAAGATAGTGTAAGGAGCCTCTGGGACAGCTTCAAGTGGACTAATATCAGAATTATAGGAGTGCCAGAAGATGAGAGACAGCAAGATATTGAAAACCTATTTGAAGAAATAATGGCAGAAAACTTCCCCCACCTGGTGAAAGAAATGGACTTACAGGTCCAAGAAGCGCAGAGAACCCCAAACAAAAGGAATCCAAAGAGGACCACACCAAGACACATCATAATTAAAATGCCAAGAGCAAAAGACAAAGAGAGAATCTTAAAAGCAGCAAGAGAAAGAGACTCAATTACCTACAAGGGAATACCCATACGACTGTCAGCTGATTTCTCAACAGAAACTTTGCAGGCCAGAAGGGAATGGCAAGAAATATTCAAAGTGCTGAATACCAAGAACCTACAACCAAGATTACTTTATCCAGCAAAGCTATCATTCAGAATTGAAGGTCAGATAAAGAGCTTCACAGATAAGGAAAAGCTAAAGGAGTTCATCACCACTAAACCAGTATTACACGAAATACTGAAAGGTATCCTTTAAGAAGAGGAAGAAGAAAAAGGTAAAGATACAAATTGTGAACAACAAACATGCATCTAACAACAAGTGAATCTAAGAATCAAGTGAATAAATAATCTGATGTACAGAATGAACTGGTGATTATAATGAATCAGGGACATAGAAAGGGAATGGACTGACTATTCTTGGGGGGGAAAGGGGAATGGGAGATTCAGGAAGAGACTGGACAAAAATCGTGCACCTATGGATGAGGACAGTGGGTGGGGAGTGAGGGCGGAGGGTGGGGCGGGAACTGGAAGGAGGGGAGTTATGGGGGGGGGAAGAGGAACAAATGTAATCTGAACAATAAAAATTTAATTAAAAAAAAAAAAGATGACCATTGTTTACAGGTCAATGAAATCACTATTAAAATGCTAGCAGGCTTTCTTAGAGAAATTGACAAGCTGATTCTCTAATGTATAGGGAAATGCAAAGAATCTTTAATGGAGTGGACAATTTTGAAAAAAAAAAGAAAAAATTCTTAGACTACTTGATTTCAAGACTTACTATAAATTACAGTGATTTATACAGTGTGGTATTGGTATAAGGATAGACAAAGATACTGATGGTCAGAGTAGAGCAGTGATTTTCAATCTGTACCTCATGGCACACATAAACTAATTACTAAAATTCTGCAGCACATCAAAAAATATATATTTTTTGCTGATCTAACCAAAAAAGGTATCATTTTGATTCATTCACACAGAATAGCTATTGTTGTGTTCACTGTTGTCATTTTTTTTTTTATTTGACAATCTAAGGGTGAAAAGGTCAGTGCCCCTGACTAAATAGCCAGGCACTGCACGTTTTACAAATTATTGTGGCCACACCGGTTGAAAATCAATGGAGAGTTCAGAAATGGACCTAAACATATAGGACAAATCACTTTTTGACCAAGACATCAAGTAAATTGAACAGGGAAAGGGAAGGTTTTTAAAAAATGGTCTGGAACAACCAAATATCCATCCAGGACAAAAGGAACCCTGACTCCCTCTCACTTCATACACAAAAATACATTTGAGATGGCTCACAGACATAAGCGTAAAGCCCAGAACACAGAACTTCTACAAGAAAACGTAGGAGGCTATCTTTGCGATGGGGGTAGGCGAAGATTTCTTGGGGAGGACACAAGCACAGACCATTTTTTAAAACTGCCAAGTTGGGCTTCATAAAAACTTTAAATTTCTGGTCATCAGAGACGCCATTAAGAAAACGAGTGGACGAGCTACAGACTGGGAAGAAACATTCACCGTACATACATCTGACCAAGGACTCATGTCTTGACTCTATTGAAGAACACGAAAAGTCAGCGATAACAGTAACCCAATAAAAAACGGTCAAAAGATTAAATAAACACCCGCAAGAAGATATGCAAATGTCCAGCAAGCCCTTTCATCACCAGGATATGTAAAATGTAACCACAACGAGGCACACCATTCCACAGCCGTGAGGATGCAGGGTCAGGCAGACTGACAGCAGGGACGTGGGCACGGACAGAGCGCCAGCAGCCTCCGACCCGCTGGTGGGAGTGCAGGTCGTCCGGGCACTTCGGAGAACGCTCCGACAGCTTCTTATACCGCTAAGTCTATATCAGCCCGAAGGCCCATCATCCACGCCTAGGTAGTTTACCCAAGAGAAATGGAGATATATACTCACAAAAAGATTTGTACAAGAATGTTCACAGCAGCCCTAATTTTTTTCTTTTTCTTTTTTTTAAATCCTCACCCGAGGATATTTTTCCATTGATTTTTAGAGAGAGTGGAAGAGAGAGGGAAAGACAGAAAGAAATACTGATGGATCGATGGGTTGCCTCCTGCATGCGCCCCGGCCAGGGCCCAGACTGGGGAGGAGCCTGCAACTGAGATGCGTGCCCTTGACCAGAATCCAATCAGGGACCCTTCCTTCAGTCCGCAGGCTGACGCGCTATCCACTGAGCCAAACCAGCCAGGGCCACAGCAGCCCCCTTTCTAATAGCCCCAAATGGAAAGCAGCCCAAATGACTGTCAACTGAAAAAGAGGTAAACACACCGTGGTATATTCGTACAATGGAAGGCGTAGCAGTTAAACAAGACAGAGCATCGATGCCTGCCACAGCAGGAGTAAAGAAATGGCGATTGCACAATTCACACAGACCCACGCCTCCTTGCCTGGGGCTGGGGCTGGCTCCGCTCTCGGGACGGCAGAGTTGTCGTCTGCTGGACCCCCAGCGCCTACGACAGAGCCTGGCACAAGGCAGCGAGGAGCTGTCCAATGAATGAGCCAGAGAGGGAGGCCTCCTCTGGTGTGTGCTGCCCAGTATGGTTCTGGCCGAGGGCCCTGCCCGGTTGTCACAGCCAAGACACCGGTGCCCAGAGATGGCAGCTCTTTTTACAGAGCGGGCCTGGGTGACACTGTCCCTGTCCAGCCCAGGAGTGCCACAGTGACATGGAGAGCCATCAAACACAAGGACAGGCGGTCCCGGGCTGCCCGTGGGAGCCAGGCTCCATAACTCCCACCCAAGCCCTGGGGCGGTGCAGGCGCATGGCTGCATCCACCTCAGAGCGCCAGGGAGTCGCCCGGGGGTTTGTGCAGGTGGGTACACAGTTTCCGCTGGTAAAATTGTTTCCCATTTCAACCTGATAACCAAACTGATGAGTATTTAATGGTGTCCCACAAAGAGCACCCCGAGTTTTAGGGTCCCCCCCCACGTGTTTGAGAACCACGGACTGTCACAATCAGTTGAAATTTCCTTCAGAACCTTCTAAGGCCCCTCACCACCGCCCCCACCGCCCCTTTGCCCCAACTCTGGCCTTTGGCTTGTGTCTCCCATGGATGCCGCGCTCACGCCCCGCTTGGCCACTGTGCTCCCTCGGATGCCCGATCTCCTCCTCCCCCTCTGGCCAAGCCCCGCGCCCCCTTCACAGCGTATTCTTCCCTCCTAGTCCTGAAGCTCTGCTCAGTGCCAGTCCCCGTGCCAGGCCCTGGAGCTGCAGAGAGAAGACCACACCCCAGCAGCGCTCTCAGTCTTGGCAGGGACAGAGGCAGGGAAGTGAAATGTCCTTCTAATCATCACAGCTAAGGGACTCGAAGGGCCCGGGCGCCAGGCGAAGGGTGTGTACGTATCCATTTCACTGAATCCTCACAAGACCCTACACGGCAGCTATTGTGATTGTCTCCATTTCACAGACAGATAAACTGAGGCACAGAGAGGTTATGCAAGAGAGCTCACCCCAGGCCACAAAGCCAGTAACGGTGAGGCTGGGCTTTGAACCCAGTGCTCCTAACTGCCACGCGCTAAGAACAGAGGGGAGCGTCTGGTGGGGTCTAGAGGGAGGAGGGACTGAACCTGCCCAGGAGTCAGGGGGGCTTCATGGAGGAGGGGGCCACTGTGCTGGATGGCAGGGGTGGGGGCTTCTGTGAGAGGACAGCATCTAGCAGCCCAGCGGGGGAAGGCTAGCCTGTGGCTGGGGTGCAGCACTTCAGGGTGGCTGGGCTGTGGCTGGGGGTGCAGCACTTTGGGGTGGCTGGGCTGTGATTGGGGGTGCAGCACTTTGGGGTGGCTGGGCTGCAACTGGGGTGCAGCACTTTGGGGTGGTTGGGCTGTGACTGGGGTGCAGCACTTCGGGGTGGCTGGACTGTGAATGGGGTGCAGCACTTTGGGGTGGTTGGGCTGTGAATGGGGTGCAGCACTTTGGGGTGGCTGGGCTGCAACTGGGGTGCAGCACTTTGGGGTGGTTGGGCTGTGACTGGGGTGCAGCACTTCGGGGTGGCTGGGCTGCGACTGGGGTGCAGCACTTTGGGGTGGCTGGGCTGTGAATGGGGGTGCAGCACTTTGGGGTGGCTGGGCTGTGAATGGGGTGCAGCACTTTGGGGTGGCTGGGCTGTGAATGGGGGTGCAGCACTTCATGGTGGCTGGGCTGTGACTGGGGTGCAGCACTTTGAGGTGGCTGGGCTGTGAATGGGGGTGCAGCACTTCGGGGTGGCTGGGCTGTGAATGTGGGTGCAGCACTTCATGGTGGCTGGGCTATGAATGGGGGTGCAGCACTTCGGGGTGGCTGGGCTGTGAATGGGGGTGCAGCACTTCGGGGTGGCTGGGCTGTGAATGGGGGTGCAGCACTTCATGGTGGCTGGGCTATGAATGGGGGTGCAGCACTTCGGGGTGGCTGGGCTGTGAATGGGGGTGCAGCACTTCGGGGTGGCTGGGCTGTGAATGGGGGTGCAGCACTTCATGGTGGCTGGGCTATGAATGGGGGTGCAGCACTTCGGGGTGGCTGGGCTGTGAATGGGGGGGTGCCGGCAGGGCCTGCAAGTCCTCTGAGAAGCCTGGGGCAGTTCCGGGGGTGGCAGGGTGTGGAGGGTTTTTCTCAGGGGCGGGACAAGGTCAAACTGCAGGCTGCTCCCCGGAGAGGGAAGGGCGGCCCC
This sequence comes from Myotis yumanensis, assembly GCF_028538775.1. Taxonomy (NCBI): domain Eukaryota; kingdom Metazoa; phylum Chordata; class Mammalia; order Chiroptera; family Vespertilionidae; genus Myotis; species Myotis yumanensis. The sequence continues at coordinate 207,963,971 of NW_027223754.1, forward strand.
ATCTCTCCTGGCTCCTCCTCTGACGCTGGACCCTTGGGAGAGTGGCTGCATCTCAGACTCAGTTCCTCCTCTGTGAAGTGGAGACAGAAATGGTCCCTGCTGCCCAGGTGGCTGGAGGCCAGAACAAGACGCTGCAGACCCATGTGCCTGGCAGAGCCTGGCCGGCTGGGGCCGTGTCCCTGGGGTCTCAGCAAGTCCTCCCTCAGGCGGGATGTGGGGGGTGACCCCTCCCAATACTCACCACCACCTCCAGGTCAGAGTTCAAGTGGCGCTGGGTGTCTGACATCTGCACCAAGATCTCACCTAGGAGCCCCAAGAACAGCGGCTCAGCGAGGGATCCCGCCCCGCCCCCTCCTCCCAACAGAGGCTTCCAGAAGGGCCTGCCTGAGGCTGGGCTTCGGGACAAAGTCCCGGGCTTCCCATAGGGCTCTGGGCCCTGCAGGGAGGGGGGAGGAGCCTGGGCTGCAGGACCCGTGTCTTTGGGGGACTTCCTGGAAAGGCAAGTCGGTAAAAGGAATCCCCTCCGGACGGAGAATGAGGGGCAGGCAGGCCCGGGGCTGTGAGGCTGCACTGGGAGGCAAGCGGTGCCTGGAGCCTGGACAGCAGGGGAGGCCTGGGGCGGAGAGGGGCCGGGAGGAGCCCCCGAGGCCCCAAAACGTGTGCAGAGCAGAGAGAGAGGGGAGCCCCTTACCCAGGATCTGCGAGGTGGAGCTCTGCAGGGCCTGCTCCCCGATCTTCTGAATGGCACTGAAGTACACCTCCGCCGCCTCGGACAGGGCTGCGCGGGAGAAAGAGGGGTCCAGCCCTGTCCCTCCTCCAGCCGCCCCCCCTTCTGGGGACCCCTCCTTCCACCAGAGAGAGTGTGCAGGGCCCCGGTGGGATCTGGGTGGGTGCATGTGAGAGGGAGGTGGGGCCCTGGTGGCATGTGTGAGGGGGCACAGGCCAGAGATAAGGGGGGCAGCGTGGGAGGGGTTCTCGCTGCGGGACAGGGCCTGGCGCTCTCTGGGACTTGGTGTGGTCTCTCTTAGGTGGGGGTGCAGGCATCTGTGTGTGCCCATAAGGAGGGGTGGGCGCAGGTGGGGGGGCGTCAGGAATGGGGGTGGGCACAGGTGTAGAGGTAGGGTGGGACAGGTGAGGAGTAGGTGCAGGTGTAGGGGCAGGGGTGGATGCAGGTGTAGAGGTAGGGGTGGGGTAGGTGAGGGGTGGGCGCAGGTGTGGGGGGGCATGAATGGGGGTGGGCACAGGTATAGGGGCAGGGGTGGAGCAGATGAGGGTGGGCGCAGGTGTAGAGGTAGGGGTGGGGCGGGTGAGGGGTGGGCACAGGTGTAGGGGCAGGGGTGGGGCAGGTGAGGGGTGGGTGTAGGTGTAGAGCAGAGATGGGGCGGGTGGGAATGGGTGCAGGTGTAGGGGCGGGGTGGAGCGGGTGAGGGGAAGGCGCAGGTGTGGGCAGATGAGGGGTGGGTGCAGGTGTAGGGGTGGGTGCAGGTGTAGGGGTGGGTGCAGGTGTAGAGGTAGGGGTGGGGTGGAGAGGGTGAGGGGAGCGCGCAGGTGTGGGCAGGTGAGGGGTGGGTGCAGGTGTAGGGGTGGGTGCAGGTGTAGAGATAGGGGTGGGGTGGAGTCGGTGAGGGGAGGGCGCAGGTGTGGGGCATGGGGGGGCAGGCTCAGGTTGTGGTGTGGGGGGACAGACTTTGACTCTGAAGAACCGAAAGGCAGGGCGGGGCTGGAGGCACTTGGCTCCAGGTGTGCCCCTGGCCTGTCCACCCTATCGGTGCGGCGTGACCCTCTGTGGGCAGCACTGGGGGAGAGGGTGCTCCTGAGAAGTGGTGAATGGCTGCCTGGTGTGGGTGCGGAGAATCTGGGTGGGGTGGGGTCTGTGTGGCGGGAAGGGGGGCTGTGGGGGGACTCACCGTGGAAGGCCCGCAGGTAGTTGTTCCCCAGGTACACCAGGTTCTCCAGGGCAGGGTTAAACTGCTCCAGGATGCTCTGGACCCCAGGCAGAGAGGGAGGGTGAGGATTGGGAGAGGAAGAAGGAATGATGGGCAGAGGCGAGTCACTGGGCCTCAGGAGCAGGGCACCCCTAGCCCCGTGAGAAACCTCCAGATTCTGGGGGAGCCAGCCTAGAAACCTGGGGTCACCCAGAATCCTGCACGGGCCTCAGAGGCCATCTCTGTTCAAGACCAGGGCCCCCCTGGCCAGCTCCTGCTCACACACCTAACCTGGAGGGTCCTGAGCCTCCGCTGGTTGAAGCCTGCCAGTCCATCGCAGTCCCCATCTGGGCACAGCTCAGCCCGGGCCTGAGTCCAGGCCTCGCTGGACTGGACACACAGGCTGCCCAGTCACCTCAGAGGTGAGGGCAGATCTTGCCCCCCTCAAAGAAGAGCCTTCTGGGAGCAAGGCCACCCCAAGCATGGGCCGTGGGAGGGCATCCGGTGGAGATGATCTGCACCTGGACTTGGGTCTTGTTTCAAATCCCTGCAGCCCCTCTGCCTCCCTTGGCGCCCTGAACAAGCTGATTAACCTCTCTGGCCTCAGAGTTCTCATCTACCAAATGGGGTGATCAGTTTTGACCCCACGGGTAGGATGTTGAGGGGCCTCCTGTGCAAGGGGCCTGCACACAGGTGCTCGATAAGGGTCTTTGGAAATGCAGCAACCCCTCTGCAGTGAAGTGGGAAGTTTGAGAGAGGGGCTCAGAAACGACAGTGAGACAGACAGACAGAGAGACAGACACTCCCCCCTCCCCGGCGGCGGCTCTTGGGGCCCTGCTCTGGCTGCAGCTGGGCCCTGTCCTGCCTCACCCAGCGTCTGGGAGGCGGAGGCTCCTGCTGAGACCGGCTCAGCAGGCCCGTCACTCACTGGGTGACTGTGGACAAACCCCTGCCCGGGAGCCTCAGGTTGGGGCTGGGGTGACTGACTGCCCCCAGAGACTCCCCCACCCCCACCCCCACAGCTGAGCCCAGCCCGGCCCCGCGCCTTCCCTGCCAGCACACGCCGCAGCCACGCTCAGCCTGTCCTCTGGAGCTGGCCCGGCCTCTGCTGCGGTGCTCACCTTGTAGATGGCCATGGTGGACCTGTAGAACTGGTCCATCTCGGGGGCCATGGAGCGGCTGCGCCGGGGCTGAGCAGCAGCTGGTGTGCAGGGCTGGGAGCACCGGGTCGTACCGTCTGTCTGTCCGGTGCCCACTGCTCCGCGGTGGTGGTGGAGGCTACAGAGTGGGACCTAGAAATGGAGGGCCGGCCAGGAGGAGGCGGCAGCTTAATTATTCACCAGCCGGGATGTCAGCCTGCGATCTGGGGCGTAACCGGACCCGGGGGAAGGCATCCTGTGACGCGGGCGGGCTCGTGTGACCTGCCTTCAATTATTTACCCCTCGGAGCGGCGGCTGGTGGCATGTGTGGATGAGCCTCTCCAGGTCACCGCCACCTCCAGGACCAGGCCCTGCCAGGCCAGCCGGAACCCCTGGCTCCGGGAGGACCCCTGCCCACCGAGGGGCTAGGACTGCTGGTCACCCTCCCCCAGGACCCTTCCTGACAGCCCCCTGGAGGCTGAGCACCCAGTGGGGGTCACTGTTGCCAGCTTCCTGCTCTCCCCTGAGCCCCTCAGACCTGCACCTCGAGCACCCAGCCCACGTCCGCTGCTGCCGTCCAGCCCCTCTGCGTGGACAGGGGCAGCACCGCCTCTGATGTCGCACAGACCCGGGCAAACCTTGGCCCTGCTCGCTCACTGTGTGACACCGAGCCCCGCCCCCCCCGGCCTCACCCTCTCCCGGAAAATGGGTCTCTCTCTTGCCTGCCTCCGCTAGGGCAGGTGGGCCTGGGGCCCCCTCAGAAGGCCCTCCCAGCCACGTGTGGGGAGGCCTGGAGGAAAGGGGGTCCCCCTGCCCCAGGGAGCTGGGAAACAGCAGCCATGTGAGTGGGCACAAGAAGACGAGGGTCAGGCTGAAGGTCAAGGCTGCGGGGAGCTGGTGGGTGGGGGGACTCACACCACAGTGCACGCAACGCAGGGCAACCGGAATCAAGCCGTTTATTTCACAGTTTGGGGCGCCCCGCCCCATCATAAATCACTGTCCAGGGGAGAATCACAAGTCCAGGAGCAGCCGTTGGGAGCTGAGGCAGCTCACAGGCGGGGCAGCCGAGGTGCAGGTGGCAGGGTGGGTACTGAGGTGCAAAGTTGAATGGGGCACCCCACTCCCAAGTGTGGGATCCCTCCGCTGGTGTGGTGGATGGTGGCTTCTCCAGCCCCACCCCCAGGGCAGAGGGCAGAGGGCAGATGGGCGGCTGCACCCTAGACGACCGGAGGAGCCCAGGGCTGGGCAAACGAGGGCACCCTTAGTGTCTGAGTGAGAGGTGGAGGGGGTGGCTGGGCGGGGCCTAGGGGGACAGCAGCAGCTGGATAAGCTTCTGGAACTCCTCTCGGTGCTCGTGAATGTACACCTCGGTCTCCCAGAGGGCGTTGACCAGCACCGTGTCGCTCACCTCGTCCAGCATGATGTCTGTGCCCAGCTGGGGGTTCAATCTGCCCAAGTCAAGGAGGAGGGGTCACCCCAGGACTCTTGGCCTGGGTGGGGGAAAGGAATGTCCCTGCCAAGGGCTGGGTGGGGAAGGCCGCCGTGCCTGGCCAGCCAGGGGGTGGGGCTGGGGGCCGGCCCTCACCTGAAGTACTGGATGCCGACCATCTCGCACCAGGCCCGGGCCCGGTCCACGGCCCGCCCGTCTGGATCCGTGCACTGGGGAGAAGCCGCCTCCGTGAGCACCCAGCCCACCCACAGCCCCTGCCTGGACCCCCTGTCTGGCTCAACCACCCATCCGCAGAGGGACTTGGGCAAGTCCCCTCCCTGGGCACAGTGACTGCCCCAGCTGGGCAATCGAAGGGGCAGGGCCTGGGGTTCTCCCAGGTGGCACAGCAGCACCACTGAGGGTCAGGGAGTGTGATGGGGCGACAGGGCTGAGTGGACAGCCTCCACGCCCCGCCCCCTGCAGCCTTTGCCATCAGGTATTCTGCCCCACAGCTAAGAGATGCTGGAGCCCCCTGCTCAGGTGGTCACAGGGTCCCCGCGGCACTGATGGAATCAGGACCCCTCCCTGAGCTGGCTAACGTGGACCCTCAGAGCCCCTGACACCCGGGTACAGAGAAGAGGGAGGGCACCGTCCTGTGCTGAGGCCGAAAGAGGGACTTGGGGAGGGGCCCATACTCACACAGTCCACCACCATTTTGCCCAGTTCCTTGGCCCCAAAAACAGTTTTCGCCAGTTCCCAGGGGTTGCTGGGACGGAAGACGTCCACACAGGTCACGGGTACCTGCGGGGACTTCCCTGTCCCCAGAGAGACGACGATGGAGAGTTTCTTCACCTTGTTGCCCTGACCCTGTTGGGGACAGGACTGGGTGGTCAGAGATGACCTTCCCCCGGCGGACCTTGGCGGGGGAGTGAGGTCTCGGAGGAGGCCCTGGGGGAGCGAGAAGAGGTGGCGGCGCCTGTGGAGGAGCGGGGCCTGGGCTGCCTCCTTTGCTCGGCAGGAGCTGTGCTGCCCGGAGTCACTCCACCACAGGAGCGGCTTAGAAGGAGGATGTCACAGGACCGTCCTCATCCCACAGCCTCCTCCCCCAGGGAGCCTGCCCTGCCAGGCCTGGCCGCTAGAGGGCGCTCACCCTCTGAAGGCAGAGCCCCTGGCTCTCCACCCAGTGTTGCATGAGAGCTTAGTGATGACCACAGTGGTGACCACAGCCAGCAAGGCCATGGCGCGCTCGGGTCAGGCGCTGTCCTGAATGCTTTACAGGGAGGAGCACAGGGGAGCCTCCTGACCATCCCCCCGGCCCCGACTACCAGCCCCGCACTCAGTGGCTGAAGGGGAGGGCGGGCAGAGTCAGGGCCCAAGCCCAGAGGCCGCTGCCCCACTTGTCCCGACCGGGCTCGGAACCGCTCTCAGCACAGTGCTGCGGGCAGACGCTGGCCAGGCAGTACACGAGAGACAAGGCTGCTGCTGAGCGCCTGGCAATGACCGCACGGGAAACCCGGATCTGCTGAGCGGGGCGGGTGCGGGGGTGGCTTGTCGGACCTGAGCTGGCTCTCACCTTGCGGATCATGTCCTGGTTGTACTCATGGATCTCGGTCATGGCGTCCAGCGTGGGGTTGTTGGCCAGCAGCCCGCCATCCAGGTAGCGCCCACTCGGCCGGAAGTAGGTGGGAGCTGCCCCACTGCTCCGGGCTGCCCGCCACACCAGCTGCTCTGAGGGTGGGGAGGAGGGTGGCCTAGTGGGACAAGGGACTGGTACAATTTCCGAGCTCTTCAGATCTCAGTATGCGTGTGTATGTGCATGCGTGTGTGTGTGCCTGTATGTGTGTATGCGCGTGTATACATGTGTGCACGTGTGTGTGTGTGTGTGTGTGGCTGCAGGAGAAGGGAGAGGCTGGGAACTCTTCAGGAACAGGCCCAGCAAGGCATGCTGTCTGTCCCCCTCCTCCCCCGTGGAAGGCGGGGTGCAGCTGAGGGCCTCCTCTAGCCGCCGGGGCTGACAGCTCCCCACTCTGCCTGTCCTCAGCCAATAAAGACGCAGGGCAGCCGATGGGAGGGGGTGGGCTGGGGGTGCCAGTGACAAGCCTACAACTCCCACCCGCACCCCACGCCTCGCAGGTCAGTTGCTTCCCACAGATGCGGCAAACATGGTGTTAACCTGAGGGCCGAGTTGGAGGCTTGAGGTTAATGTTCTGGCTGCAGCGAGGCTCCCGCACACACTCCGGGGCCTCGTAATTGCGGAAGAGGTGGAGTTCAGCCGGCTGCCGGTCCGACAGCGTCCCTGTCAGCATCACCCTGGAGAGAAACAGGAACAGGACACTGAGGTCGCTGACTGTCCCCCGGCAGCCCACTCCCCCTACCCCCACCCGGCAGCCCACTCCCCCCCACCCCCACCCGGCAGCCCACTCCCCCCCCACCCCCACCCGGCAGCCCACTCCCCCCCCACCCGCGCCCGGCAGTGCACTCCCCCCCACCCCCGCCCGGCAGCCCACTCCCCCCCACCCCCGCCCGGCAGCCCACTCCCCCCCACCCCCGCCCGGCAGCCCACTCCCCCCAACCCCCGCCCGGCAGCCCACTCCCCCCAACCCCCGCCCGGCAGCCCACTCCCCCCACCCCCGCCCGGCAGCCCACTCCCCCCCACCCCCGCCCGGCAGCCCACTCCTGGGAGTTCGTCCTCAGCCGCGCTCTCTCCCGCACGCACATGTGGAGATGGGCGCAGGGGGCTGCTAACGGCAGCAGCATTGGTTCAAGCACAAGACTGGCAACAACGGAACTGTCTGTGTGCGGTCCCCACCCACTGGGGCCTGTGTCGCTGCAGAAGGATCAAGCAGCTCTATGTGCCGATGGGCACTGAGCACCGAGATTTGTGGCCAAGTAGAACCAGGCTCAGGACAGTGTGTGATATGCCACCGTTTATCAACAACAAATCCCCCAAAAACCCATGTGCCTATTTGCTTGGTCGGAGGGTAACTCTGAAGGGCCACGAGTGGCACTGGGGACAGGGGGCTGCAGCTCAGGAGACCTCCCAGTGTCCCCGGTGGTCCCCCTTCAATGCTCCATCTGCCAGGAGAGTCTATTGAAGAAGATCCCTGCTTGTCTGAGACCAGACATCCTAAAATGCGGTGGGGAGTGCAGACTGGCACAGCCCCCTGGGAAACAACATGTACGGAGACTCATCAATGTCTTGCTCTCTGGCCTGTAAGCCACGTGAGGAAATCTCCCTACAGGAATAATCTAGTCACAGCGCAGGCTTCCGTACACGGCTGTCGTCTTGTTGCCATGCATTACTGTGAAAAACGAGCCCATCGGAGCAGGACAGCAGAAGAGAGTGAAGTGCTGTTTCAGAGTTACACTTGCAAGGGGGGCAGAGTAACACAGAAACGTATTTGTTATATTGTAAAGCTAGATATAAAGGGAAGGGAACAAAAACCTCTGCACAGGAAAAAACATTAGTTTTCCATTTCTGGGAATACTGTGGAGAGGTCATTTGAACAATCTTCCCACTGGAAAAAAAATTAAAAGCTGGAAAAGATATATTTTTTAAAAAATCTACTTAAAAGCACAGATCCGACAAGACAAAGGGAATGCCAGGTCAGTCCCGAGGAAAAGCAAGGACCCAGAGAAGTAAGTGAGTACAGACCCGGCTTCGGCCTGAAGCCAGATACCAAACTCAGTCCATTTAAGCTTCAGGGTTGTTGGCCTCCTGGGGCCAGAGGGACAGAGTCGAAGTCCAGGGCCCACCAAAGGAGAGACCCTCCCTATATTAGGGTGGGACCCCAAAGGACTAGACTCTTGGGAAAGGTAAACCAGAAATAAACCTGCCCTTTCCCCTCCCTGCAGGCATAGTTGGCCACAGCCCAGGCTCCTTCGCAGGCTCACTTGGGCTTCCTGATGTCTGTCATCTTGGTGTGCTCGCCAAACTCCCGCTTCAGGAACTCCTCCAGGGGCCCTGACTCGTAGGGCCGCGAGCCCCGGAACACCTCGTCCTTCATGCGGAAGTACACGCCACGCATGTAGACCATGGACTTGCCTAGGAACGGACGGGTCGGAGGGGGGAGGCACGCCTGAGCGCAGGCCGGCTGGGGAAGCCGGTGCGGCAGCGGCAGGTGAAGGCAGCTCTGCCCAGGCACCGACCAAGCCGGGCTCCGGCCTCCTCGGCACCTCCCTCCCAGGCAGATGCCCCCTTCAGCAGCCCAAGGCTCTCCACTTGACTTCCTATTCACAATTTTGCATGATTTTCCCTGAAGAAGGGCCCCGGACATGTATGAGCCTTTAAATCTGGATCTACTCTGTGTGTCACGGGAAATAAGAACCAGCCCTGTCCTCAGAGGCTCCAATGACAGGGTCAAAGGGCAGGCTGCACCTCACAGGAAGTGAAGTGAGGTGTCCACGTGCCTCACCGGCCGGGCTGAGCAAGCAGGGGCTGTGGAGGGGGTTCTCCCCGTGACAGGTCTAACTGGGCGACTCCCAGATCCTTTCCGCAGCCCCCAGGAGTCTGAAGACCCTGGACGGGTGCCCGTGTCCTCTGAAGGAGGGAGAGACCCTGCCTGGGGGAGAGGCTAGGCTCTCCCCCCACCCCCATGTCCCCGTGGAGGCAGCCCTGAGATGGCTCCTCTCGGGTGGAAGGCAGGTACTGAAGAGCAGAGAGGGACGTGGGCCCTGGAGCCAGGAGACAGCGGGTGGAGCACACAGATGGAGACCCGCCTGACCCTCTCTGGTCCTCAGCTTCCCCAGCTGTAACCTCACAAGGCTATGGTGACCATCACAAACATGATGTGAAGCACCAGGCAGTAAACTGTTGGGATGCCAAACCTGGCAACGTGCCAGCTGATGACCCTCCTGTCCCAGAGCTCAGGGACGCTGCTGCTCCCAGCCACCTCCTGGCCCAGGGCCCTCACACCGTGGCAGCTGGGCCATGGCCTCCTCCCCCGGTGAACACCCATGAGACCGGTGCTCCCTGGGTGGGGCGTGTGTCTGAGTCAGGCCCGTGTCCCTAGCACCTGGCGCCGGCCTGGCCCTGACGCCGGGTGCAGAAGGGTCCTCTCCTGGTGCCTTCAGATCTGGAGAGTATGGACTCCGGCTGGACCAGGCAGGGGTCACAGCCAGGGAGGCCGAGGGCACTGCCTGCCTGGAGGGGGGTGACGCTGCTCTGGGAGGCTCCCCACAGGCAGGCAGGACCCCACAGCCCAGACACTCCATGAAGGAGATGTCAGTCAAGACGAGGCCGACCAGTTTGCAGGTCCAGACCCCAGCCCGCCCGGCCCCCACCCTGCAGGGGGCATCTCACTGTGCAGAATGGCCAGGGCCAGGATGCCGCCGGTGCTGGTCCCAGCCACCCAGTCAAAGAGGTCCTTGGTGGCGACGCCCGAGGCCTTCTCGATGGCGATGAGGAGCTGGATGATGACCAGGCCTTTCACGCCCCCTCCGTCCAGGCAGAGCAGGTTGTCGTGGCTGCGGAGGGGACAGCAGGGGAGAGAAGAGGGCTCGTAACCGCCCAGCACTTTACATCCCGCACGCAAGCCCGGAGCCAGGGCACCAATGGCCACAGGACGGGCACGTGAGACAAAGCTCGGGGCTACTGAAGCTTTCGGGGGGGCGGGAGGGGGGTCAAAAAAGGAGTAAGTATGTATTTCAGGAGGTGAAAAGTACAACAGAGAAAAACAGGGTAAGGGGCAGCCGGGGGCAGGTAAGTTGCCTGCCACCTCAGCAGGCACCTGGGTCTGTCCCACTCCGGACAGGAGCCCTGTGAGGACAGCCGCTTGGTTTGCTCAGGTCTAGGGTCCCACTCCCACTTGCCTGATTCAAGCCTGTGAATTAAACGAGGCTGGGGGGGTGGCAGAGGGTCAGGGCGCTCCGTCCAGGTGGGAGCGGCAGGGGAGGGGGGTGGGGGGAGAAAGGGCTGTGTTGCCAGGAGCTGGGAGGGGCTTTGCCAGCACGAGCTCAGGTAAATGCCCTCATCCCTTTCAAGGCGGGCACTCCCTGCGGCGCTGTGCGTTACTGAAGGGATGAAGGATGGAGCTCAGGCACACGGTGGTCAAGGAATGCTGGCTCCGTCTGGACCAGTCTGCTGACTCTGAGTGGCCGCTCTCCACACGCCCTGACCTGTCTCCCCAGGCCTGCGTGCCGGGCCCTGGCCCCAGGGGGGAGGTCTCCGCTGTCTGCGCAAACCTGGACCCTTCCTCCTGGACTCCTCCTCTTCCCATCTCCTTCTACACGTCACTGCAGAGAGGAGCCTGTGCTGCCGTCAGGGCCCGCCTCAGCCTGCCTGTGCCGCCCCGTCCTTGTGCGGAGCACTTGTCCCCCATCAGCACCACGTTTTGTTCATTGTTGACTGTCTTTCTCCCCCCTGAACTGGAGGCTTCTGAGGGCAGGGCAGGCTCTGCTCTGTGCAGGGCTACGGATCCAGTGCACAAGAGGTGTCTACAATAGACAGCTGGTGAGCGAAGGAGGCCTGTGCGCCTGCCTGTGTGGCCCCATGGTCTTTCCTGGGCCAGCGGCCAGCCCTGAAGCAAGCCCAGTGGGTGGCAGGGGAGGCCGCTGTCGCTGGGGGCCTCCAGGGCCTGACCAGAGACCCTCCTGAGGATGCGGGGCTGAGTGTGGCTCATAGACCCGCCCAAAAAGGTCCCCACAGGGTGTCCTGACACTGCACCTGATGCCGGGTACAGAAGGGTCTTTTCCTGGTGCCTTCAGATCTGGAGAGTATGGACTCCGACTGGACCAGGCAGGGGTCACAGTCAGGGAGGCAGAGGGCATTGTCTGCCTGGGGGGAAGGGGGTGATGCTGCTCTGAGAGGCTCCCCACAGGCAGGCAGGACCCCACAGCCCAGACAGCTCCATGAAGGAGATGCCAGTCAAGACGAGGCCGACCAGAGTTTGCAGGTCCAGACCCCAGCCCCATCTCTAGGAAGGTGCAGGGGGCACAGCAGGAGGGAAGGACCGGAACTTGGATAGGCAGACGCACCCCCAGGCCATGAATTACAAGGTGGCCAAGGAAATGAGTGGGACAGCCAAGGGAAGGCACCCTTCAGGCGAGGAGCAGACCACATCATGTGGCTGCCGGGCCCTGGGAGTGGGCTGTGTGCTTACGGGGCTTTCCCTGGCCCTGTCGGGGCTGGCACTGGGCCACAGCCAGGAGGGAGCCTGCAGCGGAAGGAAGCACATGGACTCGGAAGACCTGGCCTGTCTCCGCTCTGACACTCACTCCATGTGACCTTGACAAAGTCACTTAACCTCTCAGAGACTCAGGTTCTGCAGTTGCTAACACGTCCCTAAGAGGCTGCTGGTCCCTAGGAGGCTGCTGGTCCCTAGGAGGCTGCTGGTCCCTAGGAAGCTGCTGGTCCCTAGGAGGCTGCTGGTCCCTAAGAGGCTGCTGGTCCCTAGGAAGGATGCTAGTCCCTAGGGAGGCTGCTAGTCCCTAGGGAGGCTGCTGGTCCCTAGGAGGCTGCTGGTCCCTAGGAGGCTGCTGGTCCCTAGGAGGCTGCTAATTCCTAGGGAGGCTGCTAATCCCTAGGACAGTGATGGCAAACCTATGACACATGTGTCAGAGGTGACACGCGAACTCATTTTTTTGGTTGATTTTTCTTTGTTAAATGGCATTTAAATATATAAAATAAATATCAAAAGTATAAGTCTTTGTTTTACTATGGTTGCAAATACCAAAAAATTTCTATATGTGACATGGCACCAGAGTTAAGTTAGGGTTTTTCAAAATGCTGACACGCCGAGCTCAAAAGGTTCGCCATCACTGCCCTAGGAAGTTGCTGGTCCCATGAAAGATGCTGGTCCCTAGGAGGCTGCTAGAATAGGAACACTGATAGAATAAAAGCGTAATGTGCAAATCGACTGAATGGCCGAACAGCAGAACGACCATCCGGACGACCACGCTATGACACCCACTGGCGCCAGGCCAGCCAAGGCGGGTGCGATGTGATTGGTCGGGGGGCCCAGCCTTTTCCCCATGATCGCCCTGCAGAGGGAGGACCAGGCCACTGACCAGCAGGCTGCGACGGGTAGTCTGGGCCTCCCTCTGCAGGGGCGATCCATCACGGAGCCCCACGATCGACTGCCCCACAGAGGGAGGCCCAGGCTACCTGGCCAGCAGTGCTACGGCGGGTGGGTGGGGCCTCCCTCTGCGGGGCGATCGATCACGGGGCTCCCTGACTGTGAGAGGGCGCAGGCTAGGCTGAGGGACCCCCTCCCCCAGTGCACGAAATTACTAAGGGAGGTGGAGGGCCAGCTCTATTACTAAGGGAGGTGGAGGGCCAGCTCTATTACTAAGGGAGGTGGAGGAGCAGCCGCTGGGAACCACGTCATCCTGGAGACCCGATGTGCTGGTGGGCATGGATTCTGGGCCCTAGGGCCTGTCATCCAGGACATGGCAGGGCTTCTTCTCTTTGTCCCCATTACCCGGGTCCGCCTTCTGCAATGGGCCTGGGTGCACAGCAGGTGCTCGGAGGCAGGGTAAGGAGTGGGGTGGAATCTGAGGGAAGCAGGCCCTGGTCTCTGCAGAGAGGACCTGCACCTGCCCCCACAACCGTGACAGGTCTCGGGGAAGGGACAGGACTGCAGCCGCTCCATCGTGTGGCCCAAAGCCTGCAAGGCCACTGTGAAGGAGCAGACCCAGGCTCTCTAAACACAGCCTCCTCGCTGTGAACTACAGGGGACCGAGCCGCCTCACAGGACCGCGGGCGGACTAGACACAAGCCCCAAGCCCTCAGTGGACCCCAGCAGAGGCCGCGCACATGTGCCCCCCCTTTCCCTCCTCACTCACGTCCGCTTCTCGTCCCGCATGGAGCTCAGGATGAAGGTGGGCTTCCGGGCCCGGGAGATGTGCACCAGGTCCTGCAGCTCTGCAGGGTGGAGGGCTGGGTGGGCAGAGGCCGGGCAGGTACCAGCCCCCCCGCCCCCTCCCCCCGCCCCAATGGGTCCAGGAGCAAAGCTGTACCCTCACCCCACCATCCCTAGCAGGAGCATCTGCCTGCTGCCCCGGGAAGGGCTCTTTGTCCCAGGAAACAGCTCAGCCAAAGCCCGCAGGCCCCTGGGAGCCCCCAACCTGCCGGGCCAGTGCCCGGATGTGGCTCAATGTCGTCTCCTCAGGGCTGGGAAGCACAGGCGCCCCTGACGTATCCTGTGCTTCCAGTCCACAGCGTGTTCCTCACACACCAGGCTGGTGCTGCTGACCCACCCTCACCAGAACTGCTATCCCAACTCGCAGACGAGGCTGAGGCTACGCGACTCGTCCACGGTCACTGAGCCCAAAGGGCTGAGTCAGGACGTTCCCTGGGATTTAACTGCGTGCGTGCAGGGAGGAACCCGAACCACTCTTCAGACTGATCCCCTGAAAACTTCCTCAGCGGCCTCTCGACTTGGATGCGCCCGTCCACTCAGTCCTTGTGTCCCCCGTGCCCACCCAGTGCCTGAGCTGCCCTCCTGACAAGCAGCTGGGCCCCAGGCGCCTGGCCCAGCAGTGTCAGGTCACCCGGGCCCCCCACACCACTGAGCATGGAGTCTAGAAGCAGCAAAGCAGGAAGCAGCCAGCAGGCGGCGGGCCCCCTTCAGCAGGGCAGGCGGCCAGAGTGGGCACAATGAGCGGGAGACTGGCCAGGAGGGCAGTGGACAGAGGGCCAGGCAGGGAGGGCAGCAGGGTGCACGTGTCGGCATGCAGCTGAGAAAAAGGGAACTCGGCTACAGCTAACTCGGGGCATGGCGCGCTCGGCCCCTCTAGGCCAGGGCATTACCCATCTGCAGCCGCGCCCAGGCCCACCATCCAGCCTGGCTTGGGTGACTGACTGCCTGTGAATTGAGAGATGGAGGTGGGGGCAGGTTTTGGATGAGGGGGAGGGGGCGGGGAGAGTGGAGCCAGAGGACTGACTGAGCTCCAGGCTTGGCTGGGCTCTCTTGGTCTGCTTCCCTCCTCCCCCACAAAAAAAGGCCAGCTTGCCAAGGATGGGTTTCTGACGGCCCTGTTCAGGGGACCCCCTTCCCAAACAATCTAGGGCCTTGGGGGGCTATGCTCAGGAGACCCAGAGTCTCCTGGGGGCATCTCCACAGGCACCTGGGGCAGATGCTGGTGTTCTTCATGATCAAAGCCTGTAGGTCACTGAAAGGGCCAGCGGGGTCACACAGGCCCCACAGTGACTCCCTGCGCAGCAGAAACATTCCTCGTTGAAGCCCGAGGGTCAGGGGCTCTGGACTCCAAACAGAACTCCTCACTCCACCCTGAGCTCCCAGGGGACACAGAGGCCCTGAAAGCACCCACTTCATGGGTGCCAGGCATGCCCAGACCTGAGACCCGTGTCCAGGGCATCCTCGCAGGAAAAAGGGACCGTGGGACGTTAGCCAGGGACCCGTGGCCTCTGGGCTCTGTGGGCTGCTGGCTGCCCGCAGAGGCTAATAAACCCGCCCCCCCCCCCCCCCTCCCGGCTCATCTCAATGGCTTCTACGCTGGGGCCTTCTCTCAGGAGCTCTGATCTGAGAGCCTGGGAACCAGCTGGAGAGGAGGGAGCATAGTACGGCGGGAGGGGGCCTACCTAGGCTGTTTAAGCTGATCGGTGGGGGCTGAGATCTTTCCGGGCAGAAGGAATGCTGCGCTGCGGAGGAGCCCAGCTCCGTGGGGGCCCCTGGGAAGTGGTGGTTGGCCCCTATGATTCTCAGCAGAGTTAAGACTGCCTTCCTGGTGCCAGCTGGGGACAGTGTGGGGAGGGGGAACCGCACAGGGTCAGAAATGATGTCATCATGCAGGGGAGAGCCCCTCCTTTCCACACACAGCCCCTCCCTCTCCCGTCTACCAGGCCTGGGTATGTGGGGGAGCCCACCCCACCCCGACAGGGCATGCGGACTCTAGTCTGTTCCATCCCAAGCAGCTTCCTTCCGGGGGCCGGGAAGGTGCGGGGTGGACCGTGGAAAATGGAAGGAGCAGGTCAGTGTGGCCCCGCCTGAGTATTTGGGGGACTCCTCCCTTTCCCTTCGGCTCTAGTCAAGAAAGAGGAACTCCCACCTCCAAAGTCAGCAATTCTCAAAGCTGCTAAGAGGACAGTCCTTCAGAGCTCGAAAGGGACTGGCCAGCCAGCCAGCGAGCATCTACGCCCATCGAACGCATGGGATGACTGGAGGGGATGCCACGAGAGGCAGTGTGCCCACACGCGTACATGCATGCACACACGCTGGCGGGTACACACTGACGGCAACCTCCACAGCTCCCGGAAACCTCCAGAGGGGGCTCCAGGCTGCTGGTGAGGAGCACCTGCTTTTCCAGCCCTGAAGCCAAGGCTCACCAAGTGAGCATGCAGTGCATGCAGCGTGCCTGAGCACACACTTGTGTAGCGTAATGCGTGCAGGGTGCCTGAGCATGGGACACACATGCACACGTGTAGTGGTTCCATCAGAGAATTCTTCAAGGCTGAGGAAGAGGACTGCCGCTGCCTGTCCCACCCCCTGAACCCTGGCACCCTGAGGGGGAACGGGGCTGCACAGGAGGGGGCATTGGCTTGGCAAGCCCCTTGTGGGCTCCGTCTGCTGGTCAGGGACCCAGTTCTTGGGAAGCAGAAGCTTCCGTCTCCGCCTCCCAGGTCCTCCTAGAAACCCTGCGCAGGGAGCAATGGGGTGGGTACAAGCAGGATGCTGGGCCCGAGCTGGGCTTCCCTCCTCCCCAGCCCCGCACCGCACCCCCGCGCAAAGCCGCACAGGGTGATGAGCACATACCTCTGCTGATCTTGGAGGCTATGTGGGTAGGAGTCTCCCCACGGTCATTTGGGGTGTCCACCTCTGCCCCAAACACAATGAGGGCCTTGATCATCTCCACGTTGCCTCTCTGTTGGGCATGGAGCGGGGGTTGGAGGAAATAGCCAACAGTGCAAGGAAACACAAAGAAAAAGGAGCCCAGCCTCTCCCACGCTCCCCATCAATTCGGGCGCCTCTCCTCGGCACAGGAGAGACACTGGACCCTTTTTTTTTTTATCCTCACCCAAGGATATTTTTCCATTGATTTTTAGAGAGAGAGAGAGAGAGAGAGAGAGAGAGAAAATACACACACACACACACACACACACACACACACACATATATATATTTGAGAGAGACTCATCAGTAGGTTGTCTCCCACACATGCCTTGACTTGGGCCAGGAATCAAGCCTGCAACCGAGGTATGTACCCTTGACCAGGAATCATCCCTGTGACCCTCTGGTCTTCAGGTTGACACTCTAACCACTGAGCCAACCAGCCAGGGCAACACTGGGACCTTTGATCTCCGGCCCCTCGACCTGGAATTCCAAAGTCTACAATCTGAAGGCTGGTGCCCTGACAAGCAGGCTTAACATCCCCAGGTGAGGGCTTCCAAACCCAGGCAGCCTCCCTGGCCTCCAGCCCCAGCAGCTCCCTCTCACAGGAAGCAATGCATCTATGACCCCCCGACTCAGGAGCCGCGGGGACACTGAGGGTTAGCTACTCATCGCTTTCAGGATAGCAGGAGCGGGTGAGCAAGGAAAGGGAAGACTGTCTTGCTGGTCTGGGCCAGGATGCCAGTCCTGAGGGGTACCAAGCACGTGTCTTCCCTGATGGCAGCCTTCACAGCGCTGCACAGCGACCATCTGGAGGCTGGGTTGGGGGGGGGGGGGGGGCGCATCGCTTGGTTTCCCAGCACCAGCCGAAGACTGGCTGCCAGGCCAGAGCGCGCGTCTTATCACCTCCTTCTTCTCGGAGCCTGATTTCCTTGTCTAGAGAGTGAAGAGGTGTGTCTAGAATGCAGTTGTCCTAACAGCTGCTCACGCTCCATGAGGATTTTGGGGGGCCCAGGTAAATGTGTGAGCTTTAAACACGAGTTACGGAGTTCTCTTTTGGTTGCCTTGTACTTGTGGCCCTGGCTTAACCACTTCTGGCAGTGAGACATTTCCTTCCAAATAGCTTGCAGTGATTCTAAAAGCAAGCCAACTCAGAGACGTGGTACGTCCATCACTGTAAAGTGGTCCGCGAACGGGCCCCAGGCCGTGAAGATGGTGCTGCCCGGGACTGCAGCCTGGGAAGCAATGAGGCAGTGCTCAGAGTGAGGCCTGTGGGCCCGTGCCTGCGGGAGGCCCTTTTAGAGGCTGGGGAGGTGGAGGTTAAGACTGTTTTCATAAAAATACCAAGACGTTTGCCTCTGCAGCGATGGTGTAAAGCAACGGCGGGTGAAGTGCGGGTGCCTTGGCACTAAGCCAGGCAGTGGCATCGTACCAAGTGTCATCGAGGCTCTTCCCTGCCAGGAGCTCCCCGTAAGAATAAGCTCGTTAGCGGGCCTGGTGTGTGACAGTGCGCGGAGGCAGCTGCGGAGGGCCCACCGCAGCCAGTCTGTCGAAAGCTGCCCTGTGGCGCCGCATCCGGAGCAGCCACAGTTCTCTGTGAGGGTAACTACATGTCCTTCCCCGCCACACATCTCTGTGAGGCCAGCTCTCTTCATCGTCTTCAACGTGTCCCGCAGCATCCCGCCACAAGATGAACGTAGCAGAGGATACGAGAATCGTGCCTTCTCTGAAGCCAGGCAGTAAAAAGATTCAAAAAATGTAAAACGATGCCATCTCCTCCCAGTCAACTATATTTTGTGGGGGTTTTTTCCCATAAAAGTATCATTTATGCTAGTATGTGACGGTAAATTATAGTTATTTTTGAATGAATTAGTGAGTATCTTGAAAATTTCTCACTTTTAATTTCTAAGATGGTAACCATAGACAGATAAAATTCATATAAAAACATCTTTGGGCCCTAGCTGGCTTGGCTCAGTGAAGGGAGTGTCAGCCTGCGGACAGAAGGGTCCAGGGTTCGATTCCAGTCAAGGGCAGGTACCTCAGTTGCAGGCTCCGGGCCCTGGTCAGGGGCATGCAGGAGGCAACTGATGTGTCTCTCTCACATCAGTGTTTCTCTGTCTCCCTTCCACTCTCTCAGAAAATCCCTGGGAAAAATATCCTCGGGCGCAGATTTAAACACACACCTTTGGGATCCTCGATTATTTTTAAGAGTATGAAGGGACCAAACAGACCAAGACGTTCGAGAACTGCTGAACTGGATCATCCTAAGGGCCCACGCAGGACTAAAAATGCCCAGGGTTTTATTTATAACCTCAGCCTCTTGAGCAACGCTGCTCTATAATCATGACCTTTGGTATAAAACAGGATGTCTTTGAATTTGTCCTAAACCGACTTCTTTTAGAGCCTCCCAGTCCCTCACTCCGAGCCTTAGAAACAGACTTCTGTGCATGTGGTATTGCTACAGTTACACACACACACACACACACAGATGTGCCTGTAACACAGTAACAGTCCCTCCCCTCATGCAATATGTTCATACTGTAGCCGTCTAACCAGACTGCCGGCCTTTAAGGGCAGGAACTATGCTCTATAATAAACCAACAAGCGTGACCAACACCAACCGCCTGCCGCCCAGCAGCTTAGAGTCCACCCGGGATAGAGGAGCAATACACAGCCCCCGGCGTGGCTCAGCGGTTGGGCGTCGACCTATGAAGCAGGAGGCTAGGATTCGATACCCAGTCAGAGGTTGCGGGCTCGATCCCCAGTGTGGGGCGTGCAGGAGGCAGCCGATCAGCGGTTCTCTCTCATCATTGATAGTTCTATCTCTCTCGTTCTCTCCTCCGCTCTGAAATCAATACAAATTTTAAAAAAGAGAACAATACGCAGACAGATATGGCTCCCTAGTGGCGAAGGAGGACCGACCCCTGTGGACGCTCACTCCGCGCCAGGTCCCGTGTGTCACTCAGACAGTCCTCAGGGCTACCAAGTGCTTCCCTTTACTCCTCTCGGCAGCTCTGCAGGTGGGGACCGACACCTACAGTTCCCAGGTGAGCACGCCAGGGCTGACAGAGGCGACAGGAGTTGCCCAGGGTCACGGTCAGTAGGCAGAGCTGTACCCTCCCCGCAGAGCCAGGCGTCAAGTTGGGAGACACGGAGTGAGGATACCAGGGCGCAGGGAAGGAGCCCGGCTCTGCCCCGCCCGCCTTCCCGGCACAGACTCACCGACATGGCCAGGTGCAGCGGCGTGTTGCCGTGCTCCCCGCGGGCGTTGGTGTTGGCCCCGTAGGTCAGCAGCACCATGGCGCAGTCGAAGCGGTTGCGCATCACCGACACGTGCAGAGCCGTGTTGCCCGCGGAGCTGGTGTTGTTCACATCGCAGCCTCGTTTCAGCAGCAGGCGGGCCATCTGCGGGAGACAGGGTCCGGGCCCACGTCAGCAGCTGTGGCCTGCGGCACCTGGGCACCTGGGCGCTGCCACTCCCTCCCTCAGAGGCTGCAGCAACAGACGAGCCCAGCTGGCAGGCCTCAGTTCTGGGGGCGACTCTAGACCGTGGCACCATCAGCACCCCAAGAACTAGGGGGTAAAAAGCTGAAGATGTACCAACTGTTCTACTAGGCTTCCAAGTCCTTCCCTGGAGCTCACAGGACCTGTGCCCCCTGCAGAATTCTTCTGGGCCCTTCCCCAGAAAAGCCCCACTCTGTCACCCTCCCTGGGGCCCTGCAAAGGCAGGCTCCCTCCTCGGGACGTGGCCACACACACCATTGCTCACCCAGCAGCCCTGAGGAGCCTAGAGCCGTGGAGAGGAGCCTGGACTTCGAAGCCCAATAGGCTTGAGCAGCTCCACTCACCCCAGTTACCTGAGCTTGGATGGGTCACTGCACCCCTCTGCACCTCAGCTTTCTCTCCTTGTAAAATCCAAGTCCCTGCCTCACAGAGTGTGGAAACAATGAATGACAAACATACACGAAAGTCCCTGGCTAGCTGCTGGCATGAAGACAGTACCCTGAAAGTGTGCATCTCCGCCCTCCCGGCCCTGGCAGTTAGGAGCAGGCCATGGCCTCTGGGGCCACCCAGTGCACTGCCGAGCTGTGCTGCCCGGAGATGAGAGACCAGAGACCTCCTCCTCCCAGGGGGACGGAGGCGTGGCATAGGGAGAGGCCTCAGAGGAGAGGCCGCTGGAGCCAGCCGCAGCCACGCCATCAACCTCTACCTTCTGTTTATGAGGCACTTGACAATTTATAAAGATTTTTCTCCCACGATACCTTGCTGACATCACACCTCCAGAGGCAGGACCTCCAGTTCAGACAGGAGAAGTCCGCAGAGGGGACATGTCACCGTGCCAGTGAGCACTGGAGCAACACCAGGATGTCATCTCTCCTTGGTCCTCTCTGCCTGGGCGCCCACTGCGAGATCAACCTCCCAAGTGCCATCCTCAGGGTCCCCGTAGGAACTAGGCTCAGGGAACTGCCCCTGCCCACCAGTCCCCCAGAGCCACCTACCTCTGCTTTCTTGGCCCAGTGGAGGGGGCTGGCTCCATAGCGTGGGTCTTTGCTATGGACCTGGCTGCTGTCCATGCTGATGATCATTTCAGCACACCTGGGGAGAGAGGAGCCTGGGTCAGTGAGGAAGGCCAGAGGAAGGCTGGTGCCAGGAGAGGTCACAGGGGCTTCATCGACTGGTTAGGGAGAGTTTCTGCAAGTAAAGTTGCAACAAAACCAACCAGCGTGAATACCATGGTATATCCAGGGTATCATGAGCCCTTCCAGGCACAGCTCAAGCCCCTTCCTCCAGGAAGCCTTCCCTGATAACTCCCATCAGCAATGATCACTCTCACTGGTGTTGGCTTTAGGGTCAGACAGGCTTAAGGGCAAGCCCCAGCTTCCTCACTGGTGACCTCTGGAAGGTGACTTAGTCCACCTGCCACATGGAGGCAGTTCTCACAGGATGGCAGGAATGAAAGGAGACAGGGTATCTCAGCACTGGTTCTGTGCCTGGCACACAGCCCCCTCATCCCCAACCCCCCACTATTAGTCTCCTGCAGTGGTGGGTAAGAGTCCAGCTGCCCTCCACCCCTAGGATTATAACCAAAGGAACTGAACTCAGGGGCTCGAACAGTATGTTTACTGCGGCCCTATTCACAGCAGCCAAAAGGCGGAAGCAACCCAGGTGTCCGACAGATGACTGGAAAGCAAAATGTGGTCCATCCGATGGAGTATTATCCTGCCTTAAAATGGAAGGAGCCTCTGGTCCTTGTGACGACACTACTGACCCTTGGAGACGTCGCTCTACGTGAAACCAGAGTCCCAGGAAGGTCAGCACACACACAGGGGCTCCCAGGCCGCAGCTGGGATGAACCACTCTCAGTAAGGCCACTGCCTGTGATTCTTAGAGTGCAGCTGCGCTGGCCACCACGCGACAGCAGAGGGTGTCCCCACGGGGCCCCAGGAGCATGGCTGTGGGCACACCCAAGGCACAAGACGACTGGCGTCACCCTGCAGGCAACGATCGTCTTGGATCTGAGCGGCCCGCAGGGCGGCCTGGGTGCTGCAGACGGAAGGCGGTTGCGGGTACCTGAGGAGGCAGCCGCCTGGACAATACCAGGGTTCTGAAGGGACAGGGACGGAGCAGGTGACCGGAGCCTGCAGGGGCTGACGCCAAGCACGAGCAGGGCCACCGAGCCAGCCCTCAGGTGCAGGCGAGCACGACCATCGCTGTACCCATTCGGGGCGGACCTGCAACGAGGGAACCTGACTCCTGGGGGTGAGAGCGCTGGTACTGCCTCCAGCCCCTTGGTCAAGTCTTTCTTAAAGTTCTAGCTCTTGGCTGTGCTCGGGAGGATAAAGGAAAGGAGGCTCTGTCCGAGCGTAGGCCTTTGAGGGGAGAGCAATGCCCCGGGGGCCAGCCAGGTGCCCAGAGGAAGGGGAACCCTGAGGAAGGGCACGAGTGCCTGAGCATGGCCCGTCATGTGTCCTTTTCCCGCTGCCTGCCTGGCACTCAGCACTGGGGGATCTTGGGTGACTTCTGTCTCCTGTCCCGGGGCTGTTCTCTTATCCATCTTCATAGGGCACAGTGCCTGGGTCTGAGGGGCTGACGGACTCATTCATTCATTCATTCATTCTAGGTATTGTACCTGCTAGATAATATTTTGAGATAGTCACCTCTTTTATTCATGCCCCGGCTCACCCCTTACACACACACACACACACACACACACAACCCCCACATGGGGAAGAATTTCCTGAGACCAGGTTCCCAGGTCTGGGAGAAAGGAAGAAAGGAGAAAGTGTTCTAGAGCTCCCTGAGACATGGGCCGGGACCTGTGAGCCCACAGTGCCATCCACCAGGAGGGACGAATGCTTCTAGGCAGATGGGCCCTGGGCCACCCTGACAACCATGCCTGGGCCTGGAGTCGGCCACAGAAGCCGTGAGCACTGCGGCGAGACGGGTTCCGATCAGGCTGGTCAGCTCGGGGGGAAGAGGACCCAGGTCAGTGGGCCCCTCCGAGTCAGGGCTGCATGAGATTCTAGCACTGGACCACCCCTGGGGAGCTGGAAAGGGGAACCCAGAAAAGATTAATGTTGTATCTCGTTTGGTAAAGGGAGGTTCACGGTCAGAAATTAAGGTGCAGTATAGGGCAATTTGGTGTTTGATTCTTTGCACAGTGGGGTTTGTGGACTGAGAGTCACACCGTACACATTGGTTCGTGCCAGGCCAGCCCCTGGGCGCCAGAATCTGATACGCATCTCAGGAGGAAGGTGAGGCCCGGCACCGTGTGAGGCGGGGGTGGGAGGGAGGGCTTACCCCTTCTGGGAGAACTTCATGGCCGTGTGGATGGGGTAGCCACGGGACCCCATGACGTTACAGCGAGCGTTACACAGCAGCAGCACGTGGACCATCTCCGGCTTCCCCATCTGGCAGGCCAGGTGCAGCGGGGTCAGCCCTTGGTTGTTCACCTGGTTCAGGCCGGCGGATGCACTCTTCCCTAGGAGCTGCCAGCACAACAGAGGCGTGGGCTGCAGCCCAACTCGGAGAAGCCCCTTCGTGTCCCTGTGTCCCTCCCCGGGCACCCGCCGCGTCTCCCTGGGGACGAAGGGCGAGGGAAGCTGACTGCACAAGAACAAGCCTGAGACTCAGAGAGAAGCAACAGAGAAGGGCGGCCTTGGAGGAGAATGGGAGCTGGCTGAACCTGGGGTGTGGTCTGGCATGCCTGTGGCATGTGTGACAATTTCTGAATAAAGAAACTGAAAATGTGGTCATCTCTAAGGGAGGGCACTGGGGGTCTGGGAGGGAGGGGTAGTGTTTCTAGCTTTTCTGTCCTGCTTGAATTTTTTTTTGCCGTGTGCGGATATTTTACAATTAAAAAAAAAATCAGTATTGCCCGGCCGGCATGGCTCAGTGGTTGAGCGTCGACCTATGAACTAGGAGGTCACAGTTCCATTCCTGGTCGGGGCACATGCCCGAGCAATCCCCAGTGTGGGGTGTGCAGGAAGCAGCCCATTATTGATTCTCTCCCCCTCACTCCCTCTCCCTTCTTCTCTGAAATCAATAAAAATCTATTTTAAAAAATATCAGGCCCTAGCCAGTTTGGCTCAGTGGATAGAGTATCGGCCTACGAACTGAAAGGTCCCAGGTTCGATTCTGGTCAAGGGCACATGCCCGGGTTGTGGGCTAGATCCCCAGTGGGGGACGTGCAGAAAGTAGCCAATCCATGATTCTCTCTCATGAATGTTTCTATCTCTCTCTCCCTCTTCCTTCCTCTCTGAAATCAATAAAGATATATTTAAAAAAATATCAGTATTAAAAGGCACGCTGGGAGGCTTTTATTTCCTCCTTGGGCTGAATGCTGTCCCCGAGGTTAATTACGATCCTATGTGCCTGTGTGACCAGCTGGGCATAGCAGCAGCCTGGGGACGCGGCAGGGTGACCCGACTAGAGGGCCAGCTCCGCCACTCACAGACCAGGGGGCCCTTCCTGGGCAAACTTGAATGTCACCGACCCTGTTTCTTTAGCAAGGAGAGGAGGGAATGACCCTCCCGCACAGAGGGTATTCTGAGAATTAACTAGAACACACACAACACCCAGTACAGGGCAGGCAGCAGACGAGCACGCGATGAAGACAGGTGCAGCTGCGTGTGACCGCTGGTAAGAGCACCTTGGCCCTGCCCCGAGGCAGGACATGTGTGGCCCCGTGCGGGCACTCAGCGGTTCTCGGTGAGGGCGGATGCCACAGCGGTGTGCAATCCCTTCCCCTGAGACCACTAATCATTAGGGATGGGTCCACATTTTCTGGAATAATGTAGCTCCATTCTGAAGCCAAGGCAGAGGTAAGGATATCATCTTCAGAAGAATCTCCTAAGCCCAGGCAATAAAATACTGCCCAGTAGCCTGTCTTTTCTGCCTTATATTTGAAGTAGCCTTTCAATAACGTCACTGGATCTACTCACTCGGAATTCTTATTTTTATCTCTCTGCCCAGCTCATGGAAAATTCAACAGGAATGCCTCTGGCGCAAATGCCAGGAGGAGCCAGATGGAATTTTGTTGTGTTTGTTTTGAATTCCTGTAAAAAGTTAAGCTCAGGCCCTGGCAGGTGTGGCTCAGTGGTTAGAGAGGCAGCCCACGCACGGCAGGGTCTTGGGTTTGGTTCCTGGTCAAGGGCACATACCTGGGTTGCAGGCTCAAACCCCAGCCTTGATAAGGGCACAAGCAGGAGGCAACCAATCGATGTTTCTCTCTCACATCGATATTTCTCTCTTTCTCTCCCCCTCACTCCCTTCCACTCTCTTTAAATATCAATGGAAAAAATGTCCTCGGGTGAGGATTAACATCAACAACAACAAAAGTTAAGCTCAGGTCCCCCAGGACCACGAGTGCCCCACTTAGGGGTCCGGCTCTCCGGACTCGGGAGCTGCTGAACTAAACACACCGGCTGGACTGCGAGTGGAGTCTGCCTGCTGGGTTGGAGGACTTTCCCAGATTGTCAGAGCAAAGAGGCGAGGAACACGTCTCCTTGACAAGCGAAGGAGGGAAGAGTGGATGGAGGTGAACCATCCACAACGGAGCTCGGGCCTTAAGGACCACAGAGGGACCGTGAGAGGGCCCGAGTGACATCTGAGCGCGAGGACCCAGAGACAGCTGGGGGCACAGTGCGGTGTCACTGGTGCTGTCACCCCGTCCCCACCGCTGCTCACCTGCAGCACCTGGGCGCTGTTCCCCTGGACGGCGTAGTGGAAGGCCGTCTCCCCGTTGTTGTCGGTGACGTCCACCTGGGCATGGCAGTACTGCACCAGCTCCGCCAGGATCTCCGCGTCCCCCTTGCGGCAGGCCAGGTGCAGGGGCGTGCAGCCCTCCTGACTCTCCGTGCTGTTGGCACAGCTGTGGGGGTGGGCAGACAGGTGAGTGGACACGGCACGAGGTGGGCAGGCCACTGAGAAACCCAAGTGCAGAAGAGGGAAGTGGGCTGGGAGCTCGGGAGCACTCAGGCCACGCGCCAGCTGGCCGGTTCAAACTCGGGGCTAAGCCACGATTTACTTGTATCTCATGGGATTTGTATCCGTTTTCAGTGCCAGTTGCACGCCTGTATAGGAGATGTGCCCCAGGCCCACACCAGCCTGAAGTGTGCAGTGGGGTGGCACAGAAAGGGTTGCAGGCCTGGGCCAGGTGGCTCAGTTGGTTGCAGTGTCGTCCTGTACATCAAACACCCCAGTCGGGGTGGGTATAGGAGGCAACAGATAGATCTCTCTCTCTCTCTCTGTCTCTCTCTCTCTCCCCTCTCTCATCAATAAACATAGCCTCTGGTGAAGATTTTTAAAAAAGGGTCGCTTACCCGGGATACTTATATGCATATATGGACACAGACAATAGAGTGATGAAGGCCTGGGAGGGGCAGGTGTGGGGTGGAGGGTGTCAACGGGAAAAAAGCCAAACAAACTAAGAGGACATCTGTAATACTTTCAACAATAAAGGGAGAAAACATTAAAAAAAATTTAAATTAACTAAATAAGTAAAAAGGGCCACAGAAGGCAGAATCTAACAATGGGCAATTCTCTGAACCTCCCTGGGCTTCAATATCTTTATTTACAAAAAAGTAACAACGATCCCTGCCGTGCCCGCCCTAGGAAATGGCCAGGCCTGCGAGATTAAATGCCATGATGGTCAAGAACAGGCCTGTCACCTGGGAAGGGCAGCCAGGAGCTTTGAGCTGAGCAAAGGAGGTGTGGCCACCTCAGGGCAGGACTGTGACCATGATGCACATCTGGCTGAGTGGGTGTGAGTCAGTGGTCCGGCTCCCGGAGGGGCAGCCACCAGACCCTTGGAAGGAGCCACCCAGGACCTGCAGCCCCCTCCAGCTGAGCGACCTGCACAGGCTACATAACCTCTCACTGGATGACAACGCTTCATGGGGGTGTTGGGGAAATTCCAGGTCGTGGTGGGTATAAAACAGCTACCATGGACCTGCACCCAATGGATGCTCCAGAAATGTTACGTTTTTTTCCCTCTGACTGTAGCCAGCATCTCTAGGCTCTAACCCAGAGGCAACGCTGCCCCTTTTAAGGCAAAGGTTCTGGGCAACCTTTGAGTTTACGGAGGAGAACTGAGGCAGGAGGGAGAGATTCCCTGAGGCCCCATCCTGCCACACATCCCAAGGGTCCAGCCCTGCTGCCCCACCCGGCAAGGCCCCGCCCACCTGATGATGCGGCTGTGATGGAAGCACTCTCGGATGCCCAGCTCCACCGCCAGGTGGGCCACCGACCAGCTGGGGTGGCTGCGGATGAGGTCGGTCAGCTGCTGCAGGACCTCCACCTGCAGGATGTGGGCGGAGCTCTCGTAGAAGGGCGGCAGCAGGGAGGAATACTGCTGGAAGGTCACCAGGGCCTCGGCCTCCGTCTCCAGCTGGAAGAGTCTGCGGAGCCAGGAGCGAGGTGGGAGACAGAAATGAGCCAGAGGACCCTTGGCCCACCCCCCTCGGGAATCAGGAGCCGTGGGTCCTCACAAACAGGACACTGCCTGCCCCCCGGGGTGCACTGACCCGCTGCAGCCAGACTCCCAGCCCCGCCCCACACACCCCTAAATGGAGCTGGGACTTGCTTTTTATTTGAAAATATTTCCTTCTCTCTCTCTTTTTTTTTAAAGTATCATCATGTGGTGCTTTTAGATTTTGTTTTACCCACTTTCTAATTTGACTGTCCCGTCTGACAGCCCCGGGCCTCCAGTGCCCAGCCCCTCCCACACAGTAGGAAGTAAACATGTTATTTAACGCAAATGTGCAGCAGTAGAACGTTATATAAATTGTGTACATCTATGTGGTGGAACATTACGCAGCCGTGAGAGTCAGATATTTAAAGAACAGGGAAAAGTCACTTTGTAATGCTAAATTTACAAGCAGGATACACATTTTGTATGATACGTGATCTACACCGTCTTTAAAAGACTGAAAGGAAATGTCAGAATGTGTACGATCGCATAACAACGTACACGTTCTTCTTCATCCATTTCTGTACAATGAGTTGAAATTATTTTTACAATCAGGAAAAATGTTTTATTCATGAAAAAGAATATATATGTCACGCGAGGACATGCTTAGAGAGAGGAAGGGGGAGGCGGGAGAGAAACATGGATTGGTTCCTTTCCATAGGCTCCCGGCTGGGGATCAAACCCACAGCCCAGGCCTGTGCCCTGACCCGGAATTGAACCAGTGACCTTTTGGAACACAGGGCGACCGAGGCTAAAGCAACTGAGCCACTCCAGCTGGGGAGAGTTTTGTTCACTTTTAAAGAGTAGAGTTTGAGTCCGGGTCTGCTGTTATCCTAAAACAAGCCCTTTCCTCTCTGAAACGAGACTACTTGCACCTGCCCCACCTACCTCACCGAGGTGCTGTGAGGACCAGCCGAGACAGCAACGGAAAAACACTTTAAAAGCTGAAGTAATTCCCCGTCGATGATGGAGGCTTGAAGGTCTGACCTGGGCTTCCGGCACACCAGGTGTTTCCCACACACCTGCACGAGCCCCGCAGCCAGCCAGGGCCCAGGGCCAGAGAGGGGGCTCGGCAGCGCCAGCCTGTTCTTTCCCAGGGAGAGCGATCGATCGCTTAGCAAATACCTACTGACAGGCTGACCTGCGCTCAGCACTGTCCTAAATGGAGGGTAAATGAAGGAACAAAACAGACAACAACCCTGCCTGCCCTGCCGGAGCCCACATTCTCATGGGGGAGATCAACAGAATGAGCAAGGTGAAATCCAAATAAGGAAGTATGAGAAACAGACTATCTAGTAAAAAGTGCCATAGAGCCTGGCCGGTGTTGCTCAGTGGTTGAGCGTCGACCTATGAACCAAGAGGTCATGGGTTCGATTCACAGTCAGGGCATATGCCTGGGTTGTGGGCTCCATCCCCAGTGTGGGGCGTGCAGGAGGCAGCCAATCAATGATTCTCTCATCATTGATGTTTCTATCTCTCTCTCCCTCTCCCTTCCTCTCTGAAATCAATATATACTAGTACGTGTGTGTGTGTGTGTGTGTGTGTGTGTGTGTGTGTATTTTTAAAAGTGCTATAGAAAAACAGAGTAGGACAGGGGGATATCGAAGGGCCATTCCTCATTCTCCGTGGCTGGTTTTTGCTTCATCTCGCCAACCTCTCAATGTTGGAGTGCTCCACGTCAAATTCTGCTCTGGTGTCAGGTATAATGACGACTGGAACTGGTCACTGGGTTTGGCATTATTGAGGCACGAGTGACCTTGAAAGAGTACTTTCGGTGCAGTGTGGGAACCAAAGCCTCATCAGCATGGGTTTAAGAACAAATGGGATGTGAGAAACTGGAGACAGCAAATACAGACAATGTGGAGTTTTCCGCAGAGGGTGCAACTAAAGGCTCCTAACGGGAAAGTGCAACCCGGCTTTGCAATGCTGATAGGAATGACCCAAAAGAAAATGGGGTCTCTCTGAGGACTTGCACTTCCGTAATAGCAGAGGTCACGTGAACCAGGTCACCAGCTGGAGACAGCCAGAAACGCCAGATGAAATATAAAAAGCATCAGCATGAGGCGCTGGATACCTAGTCAGACAGCGAAGAACTGCTGGGCGGGCAGGGATTAAGGAAACCCAGGCCATGAGCCTGCTGTTTAGGCTGCTGTTACTCGAGAGGCTCGAGAGACATGCGGCAGCATCAACAACCTCACAGGCTCCGGGGACAGGGGCTGGAGGCCAGGGTCTGCAGGCAGAGCCCTGGTGACCGCCTCTTACTGTGGGTTGGGGTCCTGAAAGCCTTCACAAGGGCATGATGGCTCGGCCTCAAATAACTCGTTCCAGAAACTGGACTGAGGTGGTCCCAGTGAGCGTGTTCCCAGGTACCTGGGAGACGCAAGCATAAAGGAAACCTCAAACTAGGCTTCAGATGATCCCTACAGCATTGTTCAAATCCAAAGTCTGAAACAATCACAACTCGCCAGGCCCATGAGGAGATACGACAAAATAAAGGAAACCCAACAGAAACAGATCTATAAGCGAGAGGCTGCACATGTTAAAGTTATCTGACACAGACTTTAAAATAACTGGGACAATATTCAAGAGGATAAAATGGAAGACTTACAATTTTGGCCAAGAACTTTTAAATGATAAAAACAATAACCAAGTGGAAATTATAAAATTTTAAAAATGCAACTGTCAAAATGAAGAAAATGGCTAGGTATCACAGCAAATTAGACAATGCTGAGATAAAATTAGTGGATAGGAACTAGGTCAGAAAAGAACGAATAGAATAAAGTATGGAGAGTCAAAAGATGGGAAAATACAGGAAAGTAGATAAAAGATATAGAATATATAGTGAAAAGATCTAACATACATAATAAATAGAGCCACAAAAACATAAGAATTAGACAGAAGCCATATGTGAAGAGTTTACAACTGTGAACTTTCCAAAATTGATGAAAAACACTGATTTAAAATACCTTCTGACCCCCCATACCCCCTCCACCAAAAAGAAAAGCAGGAGAAGGGGAAGGGGAAGAAGGAGAAAGCGAAGAAGAAGAAGTCTACACTTAAGGACTTTGTAGCGGTTTAGAACACTCCTCCCACTGGGAGGGAATTCGTGTCTCTTTACCCTTTAGTCTGGCTCTGTAACTGCTTTACTACTAGAATGTGGAGGAAGGGGTACTGTCCTAGTTTCTGGACCAAGGCCTTAAGAGACTGGAAGCTTCTACCTCTTTTCTCTTGGGATCCTGCCATCACGCCCCAGGGAAGCTGAGCGCCCATGGAGGTGACGGTAGGTTCTGAACCCTCGGCTCCGGATGAACTCCCAGCCAACAGCCAGTACCAACTTGGCCAATTGTGAGTGAGTCATTTTAACAGTGGACCTTGCAGTCAAGCCACCCCAGCTGTGCAGACTAGAACTGAGCCTTTCCCACTGAGCTCCACTCAAATTACAGATTTGTGAGCTAAATAACTGGTACTGTTTTCAACCACTACATTTTGGAGTAGTTTGTTGCATAGCAATACCAGAGAATGACATATATTGGTGAACATACTGTAACATAGCAATAACTGACACATGTACCCTACTACGACTGCTGAAAACAAAATGCAAAGAGAATATATTAAAAATAGCAGAGGAGGTCATCTTCAAAGGACAACCGGTACACTGACAGCTGGCTTCTCAACAATGAAAGCCAGCGACAATGGAACGACATCCTGAAAGAGCTGAAAGAAAAAAACACCAAAGAGAATTCTACAGCCAGAAAGCAGACAAACAAAACCTACAGGTATGAAACTGAAATTAAAACATTTCACTAGTCAGCCTGGCCGAACTGGCTCAGTGGTTGAGCGTCGACCTATGAACCAGGAGGTCACGATTCAATTCCCAGTCAGGACACATGCCTGGGTAGTGGGCTCAATCCCCAGTGTGGGGTGTGCAGGAGGCAGCCAATCAGTGATTCCCACCATTCATGTTTCTATGTCTTTACCCCTCTCTCTTCCTCTCTGAAATCAATAAAAATATTTAAAAAACTGCCAAAAAGCAAAAACATTTCACTAGTCGGGGGGGGAGGGGGGGCAGGCTGTCATTAGCAGACCTAAACAAAAGGAAATATAAAATTATTTTCATGAAGTAGACGGAACCTTATCCCAGGTGAATGATGAACAATAAAGATGCTGGGGGGGGGGGGGGGGGGGAATGAAGCCCATGAAAATGGTATATTTATAGGCAAATCTAAATGAATATTGACAATGTAATGTCTTATTGTGCTTAAAATAAAAGTATTAATAAGAAAAAAAAGTACATGGCATAGAAGCCTGGAGGGGGATAAATGCAGTGAAAGGGTTCCCAGGCCCGGTTATTGTTCTGGAAGATTCTAGAGTACCAATTATACTTCAGTAAGGCCAAGGATGTGCGTTACAATCTCTAGGGTTCTATCAAGAACTGTGGAAGGTTTCAGATTTTGCCCTAGTTGCAAACTAACAAGTTAGCCTGACACAGTTTCATGGATGCTGGCAGGAGACACAAGATTCCTGGATCAAAGACAAAGGGCAATTTATTACTCACAGCAACAGCAGTAGCCAGAGTATCAGCATTTGTGCCAATTCCCTGGGATCCAGTTCCCACAGGGTGACATGAAGAGGGTCAGGTGACACCTGCTCATGTTGCATCAGAGGAGAGAAACCCTGAGTGCAGGGAACTGGAATCTTCTATAATTGTCAATGAGAAATCTGTTTAAGCTTTGCTCTGGAGGAAGATATTGTCTTTATTACACAGGAGAGCAGGCAAGCCGGCCCTCTGCTCTGGAGAGAGACCCTATCTCTGCCTTCCAAGGCTGCTCACTGCAGACATCCTTGTATAGACAGCCCAAGCAAAGGCAACCAGTGTCTCTGTTCACAAGATGTACAGAAACGCAAGACGCCCATAGAGAACTGTCTCTTAACAGTTATCACTAACAGACAATAGAGTGTATAACTTCCAGGCTGACAGAGAGGGAAAATGGGATAATGAGAAAACACTCAATCATGAACTGCAAAAGCATTATGGTAAGTGGGAAAAAAGTCAGACTCCTACGACTATGTGCTGCCTGATTAAAAGTAAAACTAGCCCAGCCAGTGTGGCTCAGTGATTGAGCATCGACTTATAAACCAGGAGGTCACGGTTCGATTCTCGGTCAGGGCACATGCCCAGGTTGCGGCCTCAATCCCCAGTGTGGCACGTGCAGCAAATCAGTAATTCTCTCTCATCATTGATATTCCTATTTCTCTTTCCCTCTCCCTTCCTCTATGAAATCAATAAATATATAGATATATATATATATTTTTTAAAAGCAACAAACCCCTAACAAGAAATAGAGAAAATACAAAGTACCATCTCTTCAGAGCCTTCAGATACTAAAAAGAAAACAGGATATTATGAACAACTTTATGCCAATGAATTTGACAACTTAAAGTGGACAAATTTCTTGAAAACACAGCATAGCAAAACTGACACAAGAAGAAAGAGAAAATCTGGTAGTCCTATATCTGTTAAAGAAATTGAATACAGCCCTAGCCAATTTGGCTTAGTGGATAGAGTGTCAGCCTGAGGACAGAGGGTCCTGGGTTTGATTCCAGTCAAGGGCCCAGATTGTGGGCTCAATCCCAGCAGGGGGTGTGCAGGAGGCAGCCAATGGATGATTCTCTCTCATCATTGATGTTTCAATCTCTCCCTCTCCCTTCCTCTCTGAAATCAATAAAAATATACAAAAGAAATTTAATACATACTATATTTTAAAAATTTCCCACAAAGAAAACGCCAAGCTCAGATGGCTTCACTCATGAATTCTTCTAGACATTTAAAAAAGAAATATCAGTCTTAAACCATTTTCAGAAAATGGGAGGATTACTTATCAACTCTTTTTATAAGTCTAGCATAAAGCTGACACCAAAATCTGATCAGAATATTTCTTAAAAAGAAAATTATAGGACAATATGTCTCATAAATATGTATAGGTAGTGCCTGTGGGGAAAGTAGAGTCGAGAAAGATGTTCTTTAAAGCACATTTGTATAGCAACGGAAAATGTCCAGTAAAGAGGGGGACTGTGTAGGAGAGGAAAGATGACAGGGGGATGGCTTCAATGAGACCCATGAGTGAAGCATCTGTAGCCGGAACAAACAAGGAAGGCCCAGCACATGGGTGCAGACTGGGCAGACGGGGTATAGGGAGCTTATGGTACTTCTCTTCTGGTTGTTTATTTTCTCAGTGAGACAGATGCCAGTCCGTCCGTGGGGGTGAGCATGAGGAGGGGCTGGAGGTAGAGGAGAGGACAGGTACGCCGTCCAGGAGAGCCGGACAGGGATGACCCCGAGAAATGCCGGGCTGCCAACAGGATGACAGGTCACTTGGAGCTGATGTCATGATTTGAAGTGGGACCAGTGGAAGGGTGTTCCGTCAGCCATGGTGGAGAGAACGGGAATGAACTCCTGTTGGGGTTGTGCTCAGCAAACATAATGGAGAGAGAGAGCTACAGGAAAGCGGAGAGTATGTGCAAGGGTGTGACTGTGAGGATGGCCATGGCGTTGAAGCAGTAAGAAGTAAAGTCTACAGAAGGGATGGGAAGAGGTTTCCTGACAGGCAGCTGCACAGCAGTCCAGGCGCAGAAGCACTGCGGGCTCGAGAGCCAGCCCCCTTCTGCGAAGCGGAGATCACGTGTCGCACATGCCTTGAGGGGAGAGGCCTGCTTCTGCTGGGATGCCAGTGAGGGCGGGCAGGTTTCATCAAATAGCATATGCCACAGGCAACGTCACAGTCAGTGATTAACTCGTACCAGGAACACAGTGTGGACGTTATCACAATGTACACAGCAATGCGACAAGCGACTGCCCGGGGCTCACAGCGGAAGAGCCAGGGCCCTGGGCCATATGTCAGGCCCAAGTGAGCTGAGCCCCTGCCAGGTGGCTCTGGTGAAAGCGAAGGAAGAGGTGGGCTCTGGAGGCAGAATGCCTGGGTCTGAATCCCATTTTGCTACTGACCAGCCATGACCTTGGGCAAGTTACTTAACTTCTCTGAGCTGTGTTTCCTCCCCTGTAAGACAGGGCCATAACCCCACCACTGGGACTGCTGCGAGGATAAGGGAGTTAACACTGAGCGAGTCCTCTCACATGGGACGCGCTAATAAACCACAGATACCATTACTGCAGCTGCTGCCACCTGCAGCAGCCCGGGTCCAATCTCTCCACCCAGCAGGGGTGTTGTGGACTCACAGGCCTTAGGCAACAAACCTGGGGATTCCCAAGACCCGATTCCCTTCATCATCCTAAAGCGATGTCTGCCAGCTACCAGCAGCTACCGGACTGCAGGAACACCTCCACCTGCGCCAGGCTGGAAGCAGGACTCTGGCATCTCTCTCTCACACCTTCCTGCAGTTCAAAGCCCCCCAGGCAAGTACAGGAGGAGACGTGTACAGAACAGAGTCTCATCCAGCAGGGTGTGGCTCAGTGGTTGAGCAGCAACCCAGAAACCAAGAGGTCACTGGTTCGATTCTGGTTGCGGGCTCTATGCCCAGTAGCGGGTGTGCAGGAGCAGCCAACTGATGATTCTCTCTCATCATTGATGTTTCTATCTCCTCCTCCCTTCCTCTCTGAAATCAATTCTTTAAAAAAGTTTAAAAAATAAAATAAATTTTTAAAAGGACCGAGTCTCAGCCCCTGAAGAGGGTGTCTGCTACACTGAGCCTTCTCTCTACACACCGCAGGGTGTCAGAGCAGTGGGGAGGCCCTCACTCCCGGGCATGCCCCAGGCCTGGGCTCTGACATTTCAGCAACACTTCATAACAACCTCCGCTCCAGCGCCCCACTCTCCAGCCATCTACTCACGCTTCCCAGCTCACCCCTCCAGCCCCGACAAAGGGCCTGGACACCGTGGCCCTTGATAAATACTGTTTAAGCTGAATGGATATTTCACACTCATCTCACAAACCTGACATGTGATAGGGAGTCACGCCAGGATGAATAAGACAGAGCCAGCCTCTACCCTCTCAGGGTCTGTGGTCACCAGGCAGGCAGCCCACTGGGCACAGGGATGGGATTCCAGTGGGACACACAGCAGTGGCACCTATTCTAGTCTGAAAGCCAGGAAAGGGCAGGACAAGTGAGGCCAGCAAAGAAGGGCGAGTGTTCTAGGCAGAGGTGAGAGTCTGGGCAAAGGCCAGGAGCACAGGGAGGCCAGACATGGGACCAGAGGGAGAGGCAAGGCCCTAGGAGGGGCCCTTTCAAGCCATGCTCGTCAGCTGGTGTGTTAAGGACATGGCAGCCCTTGAAGAGTTGATTTGGGGAGTGGGTAATCAGATTTGTCCTCTAAGATGATTCTGAGAGGAGGGCAAGACTGCAGACAGAGCGCCTGGCCAGTGTAGCTCAGTGGTTAAGCGTCGATCTATGAACCAAGAGGTCACAGTTCGATTCCCAGTCAGGGCACATGCTCAGGTTGTGGGCTTGATCCCCAGTGGGGGGCAGCCGATCAATGATTCTCTCTCATCACTGATGTTTCTATCTCTGTCTCCCTTTACCTTCCTCTCTGAAATCAATAAAAAATACATATATTTTTTAAAAAGACTGCAGACAGAGCAACATCCCAGGAGGCAGGGAGCAAGGAGTCCACGCACACAGCCACCATGGCCTGAAAAGAGAGCCAGCAGCAAAATGGAGAGTAACGGGACCCCTGATTTTGGATTAGAATGTGACTGGAATGCAGCCTCCCTTGTGACTAATTCCTGGCCAAAGGCATTTAGGTGGAAGGCATGTGTGCAACTTCCCAAGAAGTGTTCCTAAAGAGAGTGCCCTTCCGCCTTCCTGTTGGCTGGAAAGGTGGCTGTGACAGCTGGACCTAATGTGGCCAGCTGGGACCATGTGGTGACCCAGAGAACGGAAGCCACACATGGGGGAGCAACAAGACAGAAGGAGCCTGGGCCCCTGAGGACTTTGAGGAGCAGGGCTGCCACACCAGCCCTCTCTGCCATGGCTGTCACTTAGGAGAAAATGGAAATCCTATCCTGCTTCCCCACTACCCTGTGGGGCTTCCTATCACCTCAAGCAGGACCTAAGTGTAACTGACAGAAAAGCAGACTCAGGATGTACGTGGGAGGAAAACCAACAGAATTTGTTAAGGACCCAGATGTGGGGCTGTGGGAGGCGGAGGAATCAGGATCACTCCTGGGTGTCTGGATTGCACAACCATGTAGATGGAAGGTGATGCCCTTTGCTGACACGGAAATGCTTGGATGGGAGCAGGTTAGAGAGGAGAGCAGACAGACGCCAGAGCCAAGTGAGGAATGTCAGGAATTCCAAGAAAAGATATGAGCTTAGCTTGAAACCCCACCCAATTTGCTCTTGTGCTGTCTCAACACATGGAAACTGCTGCACACGAAGAGAAATGGGTGCGGAACCAGATGACACTAAGATTCTGCTTCTTCACTGCCTCCTGCGCAACCTGGGGCAGCCTGCTCACTCCTGAGCCTCGGTTTTCTCATCCACAGGAGACGCTGCCTGCCTCGCTCCCCTCCACAGGCCGCTGGAGGATGCGCTGATGCACCGCATGCGGGAGCATGTTGACGGTAAGGTGCACCAGCACAGGCGTAGTTAATAAACTGCTGGTAAAGGGTTTAACCTGCAAGATGGAAGTCTGCCCAGAGCAGGGCTCAAGCCTCCCAAGACAAAGCTGGAATCCCGTCAATGGATACTGACAACTCATAGGACTTGGGGATGATTTGCATGTGGAGGGTGTGGAGCCCCCAGGGCAGGGCACCTCAAAAGCAAGGATGGCCCTGGCCCAGTGGCTCAGCTGGTTGGAGTGTCATCCCGCTACCAAAAGGTTGCGAGTTCGACTCCTGATCGGGGCGTGTACGGGAGGCAACAGATCAGTGTTTCTCTCACATTGTCGTCTCTCCCACTCTCTCTAAAATCAATAAAAACATATCCTCGGGTGAGAATAAAAAAAAAAGTGCCCTAACCGGTTTGGCTCAGTGGATAGAGCATCAGCCTGCGGACTAAAGGGTCCCAGGTTCGATTCCAGTCAAGAGCATGTACCTTGGTTGTGGGCACATGCCCAGTAGGTGGTGTGCAGGAGGCAGCTGATTGATGTTTCTCTCTCATCTATGTTTCTAACTCTCTATCCTTCTCCCTTCCTCTCTGTAAAAAATCAATAAAATATATTAAAAAAAAAAAAAAGTAAGGATGAGTGGCCCTCCAAAGAGTGGACCCACTGCCCTGGTCAGCTGTGCTCTCCGGAACAGCAGCCCTCAGCGGCAGGCCTGGGGAAGGGCAGCCAGAGCTCCGACTAGTTCTGCTTTGTTTAAACTATGTCTGGACTGGCCACTGAACTGTATTCTTGCCCACCTGCCCACTAGGGTGCCTCTGCCTCAGTTTCCCTGTGGAGCCAGGCCCTGAATTCTCACCTGATTGGCTGGGGCCGATACGTTGCCTTGCTCTTCTCCTGGTGGCTGGACCTTGACCCCCAGCTGCCACTTCCTGAGACTCTTGCTGCCACACCTGCTTACTCAGAATGACCCCGAGGTTCCCTTCTCACCAAGGCCCTGGGTGCACCTAGGATCCAGCCAGAGCCTTCTGCCTGCAGGTCCCCCCTCCGTGCCTCCCACGTCTGGAACAACCTTATCCGTTCTGTTCTGCCTGACTCTCTCCTACTCATTCTCCCACACACAGAGGAGCCCACCAGGAAGTGGTGCCTCCTTGTGTCCCCCTGTTCCGTGGGCCCCTCACGCAGTATTGCCTGGTCTGCAGGTGGCCTCCCCCAAGGACTGAGCACGTTTTGTCATCTCACAGCAGCAGCTGGGCCTGGCCCAGGACTCCAGAGACACGAGGTGCTCGGAGATGGTGACTGGATGGATGGAGGACGGGATGGCGAGAGGAATAAATAAACGGAAAGGGGACTGTTGGTACAAGCACACTCAATGCCAGCCTGCAGGATCCCACTCGCCTCGGGACCGTGCATTTTAGGTCCTTGGCCACTCCCCTCCCCTTTTCCTAATAGCCCTGCAGCTGGCTTCTGACCCCTTCCTTCTAGCCCATGGCCGACCCAGTGTGCCCTGAGAAGTGACAGCTATCTACCTGTTATAAGCTCTCCTGAACAAAACTAGGCTAGCCGCTAAAGAGTGTCATGCCTTTAAGACCCAGGGTGACAGGTGACCCCTGGGCCTTACCCGACCTAGCCTTCTCTCTATCTGCACGGGTCAAGCCCCACAGCAGGAAACAGCCCAGTCTTCTGTGCCCCCTGCCCCTGCTCCAGGGACCCGGATGGGCCAGAAGGAGGGAGTCTAGGAAGCCCCGCCCTCCACTGAAGAGCGGTTCCCTCTCCCACCCCTCTCCTGAGCCCTCAGATGTAGACCCAAAGCCAGGGACCTGGGGGAGTAAGGGAAAGATGTGTGTGTCACAGCAGACCACCACTCACCGGAAGGCGGTCTGTGAGTTCCGGGGGCTGACCAGGATGCAGTCCCAGGTGCGACTGGGAAAGGTGTGGAACAGCAGCAGCTGCCCTTCCTCCCGAATCCGGCCACTCGAGGTGTAGTCGGCCAGAGACACCTCCTTCACCCGGAACGGGTTAGAGAACAAGCTGGTGACGCTGCTGAGGGTGTTGACCAGGCGGCCGAAGAACTGCATTTTCTGCGGGGCCAGTGGGGGGGCCCTGCTGCCTCCCCCCTCCGTCTGGAAGAAATCGGGGTCTCTGGTTAGTGGGCTCAGACTCCCAGGCCCATCTCACCAAGGACAGCAGTTTCCTGCCCAGGTGCCCATGGCTCCCCACCAGCGTGGTCCCCCTGATGCTGGGCCTGGAGGGAGCTGACAAGGAAGGGAGAGAGAGAATGGCACTGAGTGGGAGGGAAGAGGCCTTGTGGGGGTAACAGAGATGCCACCGGCACAGGCGACCGGACCCAGTTTCCCAGCAGGGACTCAGTTTCCTCATCTATGGTATGGAGCCGTGGTGATCAAATGAATGCACACACGAGCGGCCCTGCCCTGGGCCAATGGAGCGGTGGGGAAGGGGGAGAGTCAACTTTTTGGTACGCGAAGAGCTTGGCAGGGTCATTTCAATTCCACAAACAAACCAGTGACCCCTCTCTACCAGAAACAACAGGGGACCCGGGTGGCTCACACTCCACCAGGGAAGGGAGGTTAGTGCTTGTCTGACACCTTTAACACCTGCCCCACTGGTTTCCCAAGGAGCTCTGAGGGAACACAAAACCGAGCTCCCAGAAATGAATAGGAATGAAAAGACTTAGAAAAAGTGACACCTATTTGGGAGGACATTTTACGTTTCATGTTCACGGGGTCACAGTTTCTGCTGTTAAATTATCCTGTTTGGATGACAGAATGATTATATTTTTAAAAATGTATTTTTATTAATTTCAGAGAGGAAGGGAGAGGGGGAGAGAGATAGAAACATCAATGATGAGAGAGAATCATTGATCGGCTGCCTCCTGCACGCCCTACACAGGGGATCGAGCCAGCAACCAGGCATGTGCCCTGACTGGGAACTGAACCATGACCTCCTGGTTCATAGATTGATGCTCAACCACTGAGCCACACGGGCCAGGCATGGATGACAGAATTAGATGTCTTGTTATTTCCTGGGTTCCCAGAAAGCACTCTGCCTTCCTGAGTGAGTGTCAACAAAGTCAGGTGACACTCAGCCAGAGGCCGCCCTGTCTCTGTGCGGCACACACCTGCCAAGAGCGTGTCCGACCCCGAGGACAGAGGGTGGAGGTGTGGGCAGGGGAGTGGACACTTCAGTGGACACTAGTCACACCCTGGCTGTGTGTTGAGGAGCAAATCAACTTTAGGGATAACAGGAACAAGAGGCCTCATTTAATTCTCTAAACAGAGAATACGAGTCAATAATAATTACATCAGAGGCGTTTACTGAGCACTTACTAGGTAGTAGGCCCTGAGCTAAACACGTCACGTCACTGTCTCGTGTCATTCTCACAAAACCACAGGAGGCAGATGCACTGAGCACACGGCACAGCTCTGGAGCAGACTGCGTTCAAATCCCAGCCTCACCAACAACTCGGGAAAAGCATGTGGCATTCTGTGACAGGCTCAGGGGCACCGAGTCCACGATGCACCCGTGCTGTTCATGGGCCACAAGCATGGCCTGCAGAGCCCCTGCCCCCCTCTCCCCCCACATCCTGCAGCCTCTCCCCTGGAGTCCCACCCTGTCAGCTCCAAACCACGCATGATTCCAGAAAGCAGTGCTGTTTCACGCCTCCTTGCCTGTCTGCGTTGAGCTGTCTCTCTGAAATATCCTTCCTCGCCTTTGATCCTCCTGCACAATCCCTACTACTGCTCACACCAGATACTCATGGGCCTCGCTGCGGGCCTGTTCCGAGAGCTGACACCTATTACCCATCGCGTCCGCACCCCCACCTACACAACTGTTACCATTGCAATCCTCATTTCACACATGAGAAAATCAAAGCACAGAGAGGTAGAGTGACACGCCCAAGGTCACACAGCCAGATGGGCAGGCTCTGGAGTCTGAGCTCCTTAAAGGCAGGTGCTACCCCTCTGTACACTCACTCCTAGCACTAAGCTTGGCCCGCAGGAAGTTTGTTAAAACATAATTTACATAATTTAATGGAGTGGAAATTATGCACAGCAAAAAAGAGAGAAATAGACTGATAGAAAACATACCAAAATACTAAGGGTAGATAAGGGTATAGGTTTTATGGGAAATTTTTTTCTTTTCCCTACTTTCCAAATGGTATGGAAAATTATTCTATTTTTTTAAAGAAAAGTAGGTGTGGTGGTAGCCAGAGGGAAACAAGGGTGGGAGTAGGTAGAGGTTGCAAAGGGGGGACAGATGGGGATGGAAGAGACTTTGCTTCGGGCGATGGGCGCACGATGCAGTGTGTTTTGTTGAGTCGCACAATAGAAACCTGTATGGTTTGTGAACCAAAGTTGCCCCAATAAATTCCATTTTAAAAAACAAAGTAGGCGTATAGGGGAGATAGGGCCTGTGGGGGCCAGGCGTGGCTTAGAAAGACGGCAGGAGGCTGCGGAGGGCAGGCTGGCTGCCCTGGGAATGGTGCTCGCAGGAAACGGGGAAGCCAGGAGCATCGGCAGGGAGCCCACTCAGGTTAAGGGGTCCAGCTGGATGAAGGAAGGTACCCCGCCCCAGAGGAGACACGCCCTGCGGGTCCTGCCGCGAGGGGTGCCTCCCACAGACAGCAGCCTGACCGCTGAAAGGACACACCTGCTCTCCTCCCGCCCCCGGCTGGGCAGGAGGGTGAAATGACACAATGCGGGGCAAGTGGCCAGGACGCTCTGGGCACACACACAGTGGCCGTTGTTATCACGAGGTGGAAGAAAGGAAATGAAAACCACCGCGCCACATCCTGGAACAATCATCACAGGCCAACGGGGAAAGTGGCCAGTGTGGCATGGACAGCGCATGCCTGCGTCCTGGCTCAGCTCGTTCCTGTCCCCCTCCCGTCCCCACCGCCTCTGACCTCAGACCCAGGGGTTTTTCCAGCGCAGCTGCAGCAGGAGGACGCAGGACGCTGGGCTGGGGAGCCGGCTGCCTTCCCAACCTGTAAGGTCCCTCCCAGCCACCGCTCCCCTGCACAGCCTTGTCACCCTCTCTTCCTCTCGCTCTCACAGCTGCTTGCCCTGTGACCTCCCCATGGTGTCCACATTTGC
This sequence comes from Myotis yumanensis, assembly GCF_028538775.1. Classification (NCBI taxonomy): domain Eukaryota; kingdom Metazoa; phylum Chordata; class Mammalia; order Chiroptera; family Vespertilionidae; genus Myotis; species Myotis yumanensis. Next base: position 208,005,902 of record NW_027223754.1, read on the forward strand.
TTTCACTTGCTGACAACTGTTCTCATCCTCACCTGGGCTTGTTCTTTGCACCTGGGTGGTGCCAGGTCACCTGACGGCCCTACGCTGCTGGGCACCTGCAGCTGCTACAAGCAGCCCTCAAACGCCACAAGCCGTACGAACCGAACGAGAGCTTGGTGGTGACCATGCTGGCAACAGTTCTGACTCTACTCCAGGCAGCCTCCAGGCGTGGGCTTTGCGTCCCCTGGAGTGTGGCTGGCTGTTTTGCCTGTTCCTAGTGTTGCTCCCCCGCCCCCCGCAGAGGCCCAGCTTGCCTGCTCAGGTCCTTCAGGGAAGAACTGCAGTGGCTGCTGGGGTGAGGCGCCCCTGGAGGAATTGTAAGGCAGGAAGGACAAGCACTATTATCCCCATTTCTGAGAGAAAGAAACTGAGGCCCCGAGAGGCCTTAAATTGTGGGTGTTCAAAGAGCAATTTAAGAAGGACATGTTGATGTCCACCAGAAAAACAAACAGAAAGCCCTCACCGGGATCAGAGGCGACTGGAACCAACAGGTAGAATCTTGGGTGAACTTCCTGGAAGGGGTTCATAAAATGAGTAGTCACAGGGGGACCCCACGCCCAGTCCCTGTCTAAACAAGTACACAGTCCCTTGTGGGGAACGTGTCGGGGAAGAACGGCTAGAGGAGGTGACTCTTGAGCTGTACCTTGAAGTTGGGGACAGGGTAGAGGTCCTCCCAGCAGACGGAGCCCACGAGAATGAGTGGGAAAGCCTGGGGCCTGGAGCCCATCTGGGAAGGAGCATCGTCACTAGTCCAGGTGGCACAGAGGCAGGGCTACGACTACCGCTGCTGTCCACATGGATACTGGTCACCAGGCGCCGTTGTCCAGCGCCGGCCATGCCAGCCTTGACCACCACCACCCTGTCAACTGGACTGGATCGGTGTGGCAGATGGGGGAGCTCGTGGTGAAACAGCTCTCCCAGAGTGAAGGGACACCTCCTGGCCTGTCCCCCCTGGAATGCCCCCCCACCCAATTCCTGCCAGAGCCTCTGCTCCTCCTTCAAGGCCCAGCTGGGCCCTGGGAACCCTCAGGGCACTGGATCTGCCCTTCCTGCCACACTCCCTCCCAGCTCACCCCACAGCCCTTTCTGTACCTACGCACCATGAGGGCCTGGTCCACCCACCCATCTTACACCCCTCTGTGCAAATCAGACCCTGTGAGGTAAGCATCTATGTGGGCTGGCCCGGCCCACCCTCTAGCCCGCTGCTTGCACTGCTGCTCCAGCCACGCTGCCCACCGCAGCCTCATGGAGCCTGCCACTCCGACCTCAGGGTCCCTGCACCCTCTCTCCCCCCTCAACCCACCAACCCCCGCCCCCCCCGCACCTATCTTCCGTCTCAGAGGATGCTCTCAAAAGGACTGTTGGACAAATGAATAATCCCTCGTCCTTCAAGGCGGGGCTCATATGCCACCTCTTCTAAGAACCATGCTCTGTGTCTCCCCTGCTCTCAGCCCCTGGTGCCCCTGCTCCTGCCTCTGTACCCCCACCGCCCAGCGCACACACACTGCAGTCCTTACCCTGTACTTATGGGGGTGTATCTGTGGGTTTGGGCTGCCCACCTGCCCCCTTTTGATTTGTTTATCAAAGCACCTAGTAGGTACTGATTTAGCCAAGCACCTAACATATGTTTGGTGAATGAACCAGTGAGAACTAGTGAATGAGCCGGTTGGAAACCCACAGGCCGGCACCTCTGAGGTGCTCCTCTCCAACTCCCCTGCAGGTGGTAACAGAACACACACCCTACTCCCCACCCACTCGAGCTGCACCACCTCTAAGAAAGGCTCAGGGGGCGCTCGACCCTGCACCAGGGGAACCTTTACGGGGCTCCTGCTGGGCCCCAGGAGGGACGCTGCGCTTTGGTCTGGAAAGCTCAGCTTTATAGACACGAGCTGAGCTCACACTCCAAGGGGGGAAAACTCTCACAGCCTCTGCCTCCTTCTCCAAGAAGCCTGGCCAGAGGGCAGGACGCCGCTGGGAGGTGCGTAACAGGATCCTCAGGCAGCCGGGCCAGGAAGCTGACCTCACGGGACTGGCCACGTGGGGACCCTGGGAACACACGCAGAACTGCTCCAGCTGGAACTCAGGCCTCCTGAGCCGCTGCTTACGACAGGATGTCCCATGATCGGAGCAATGGCCACAGGACAGCGACACCCTCCTGTGCAGCGGATGGCTCCACGGGGTCTGATCAGAGCCCCGGCCGCTGACCACTGCGTGCTCCCTTCCTGCACCTCAGCACGTGAGCGCATCTCCCCACAGCCACCTGCTTTGCGGCTGGCAGGGAATTCTCTTTCTGCTGGCTGCCTCGAAGCTCACAAGTGCTCGTTACAGAGGGCAAGTGCAATTGTGGGGAATACGGGAAACCGATGCCCAGGGAGAGGAGATGGGAGGTGTTACCTGCAGCTGGACTCATGCCTTCTTCCTGAGACTCCTGAACAGCACTAGGCAGAGGGCCTGCGCATAGTAGGCACTCAATTGGTGCATAAGGAAAGACTAGATGAAAGTGGGGGTCAAGTCAAATGCCATCTCCACCTCCCATCTGAGCCTCTGGACCGCCAAGGCTGCCTACAAGACAAAATGTCCCTCCACACGTTCACTCTGACCCCAGCTCGTCCCTCATTCCTACGGGAGTGACAAATGGGGAAGAGCTCGCTCCCATCCCCTTGCACCCCAACACCACTGCTACATTCACCCAGCACCCCCTGGGTACCAGGCGCCTCACCACATCTTTGAGGTAATTATCATATTTAATCCTCAAGACACTCATAAAAGAAGGTACACTTCTGCCATCTTACACCCAGGAAATTGAGGCAGAGGAGGGTATGTAACTTGCCAGATCTGAACCGAATTCATTGGAATCCAGAGCCCCAGCTCGTACTCCTCACACTCCCTCAGGAGCAAGCCTGAATGGGAGATGGCTGAGTCAGGCCTGATTTTCAGGCTCTTGTACTCCAAAAGCTGAGGCCCCGTCTTACAAATGCACTGCCATTCATATGAGTCAGAGCAAAAGGCTCTTTCAAAAAAAGGACAAGGTGTCCCTCTCATTCACTCTGCTCAGCTGGACCATGCCTGCAAGGAAACTGCCCTGGGAGTGCTGCTGGAGCTGGACAGGAGACACCAATCACCAAGAGATCTTCGGGCTGATGGCATGGCCCATTCTATGTATGACTCACTCTACAAAGATTTACTGAAGACATATTACATGGCAGGCACAGTTCTAACTGCTGAGAACACATGAATGAACAAAACAGACAAAATCCCTGCTCTCCTAGAACTTATGTTTTAGAGGGTTGTAAATCAGAAAGAAGATAAATAGGCAAAATACATACGAAGGTTTAAATGCTGATTAGGTGCTCCCTCACGATAGCAATGCGTGAGCGCACACACAATTTCAATTCCTCCTCCCTCTCTTGCTGATGTCATTCTGCCGAGTGAGAAGGAAATCCCCTTTTGAGGACTGCCGGGTACCCCCAAGCTATGGCTGTCATCTAAGAAGACAGTAACCCACGGGAGGAGAAACCGTGCCCTCGGCACTGAGACAGCAACAGTGACCCTTGCACAGCCGGGCACTCACACGGGCTCTGGTGTCACCAAGTACTGTATCCAGATTCCAGTTCCAACCGACATCAGTTGGTGTGATCTCAGGCAACTCAGCTGCCCTCTTTCCTTATGTTAAAGGGGAATAACACTGGCTACATCAAGGGCAGCCTAGAGCATAGTAAACAGCCCATCAGTATCTGTTAAATACATGAGGAACGAATGAATGGTAAGGTTAACATAGAAGAGAGCCTAACTCATAGCACATGATCAATAAATACTGCCAAATACTACATAAAAGACAACGTTACCTTCTACTTGTCTTCCCCTCCTGGTCTATGACAAAATAGCAAAAGCATGCATTTGTCCAGGACCATACTGATCTCAACTCTGTGCTTTTCTGCATTATCTCAATTTGAACCTCACAGCAGCCTTATGAGGGCAGGAAATGCAATTCTCCCGTCACAGATGAGGAAACTGAGACTCGGATGAAGAATAGCCTCCAAACCCAGTAACATTCTCAGGCAAAGACAGTAACAAAAACACTGCACTCAGCCCAAGGGTGGAGCACATGTGTTGCCAAACCAAACCTGCCTAACTTCCTGTTGGGCGGGTAAGAGGCAGGTGAGGGAAAGATCCAGAAGCTTAGGGGAAGGGAAGGTATTTGTTTGATAGTCTATTAAAAAAAAAAAATCCCTGAGCCCTAGGCCCTCCTCCCTCTCCCACACCCACGGGCTTGCCTGTCCCAGTCACACGGTCACATGGGTCACATGCACCCTGTCACCAGCTTCCAGGTCATCTGTGGGAGCAGGAGGTGGACAGAAGATTAGGGGGTTGGGGGATACTGGGGCGAGGAGGCTATGGGGACGGAGGGAGCATGGGTGGGGGAGCAGGCAGGGAAACAAATGGGGGGGAAGTGGGGAGGAAATGGGAAGACACAAGCAGAAAACTCAGGAGCGCCCAGAAAAAAGGGGGGGCTAATCAGTGGGGCCAGAATGAAAGCGGGGGCCACTGAGAGATGGGGAAGGGAGGAGGGGCTGACTCAGGAAGTTAGGGACAGAGGGGAGCCACACAGGCAGGCTGGGGTGACGATGGGGACCCACGGTCAAAGCTGGGGGTTCCTGGGAGACAAGGGAGGTCACGGGATGGGAGTTGAGGACGCCAGGGGTCAAAGGGAGGAATCTGGGGTGGGGGGTACTCGGGTGTCACACAAGGGTGAATGGAGAACGTGCCTCAGGGAACACGGGGAAGGTGCGAGGGAAGGACCACGAAGTCTGGGCGCTGAAGAGGTTGGGGGGGCCCCTCAGGCCCCGCCTCCCCTGCCCCGTCACTCACCTCGGCTTACTCAGCACTTCTTTGTACTTCCGCAAACAAGCCCCCGGCCACAGCCACCGCTCTCCGCCAATCAGCGAAGGCCTGGCCTCCCGGCCGCGCTGAGGCCCCGCCCCCGCGCCGCAAGCGCTGCGCACGAGGGAGGCGGGACGGGCGCCGCCATCTTTTCTAACCGCCCAATGGCCGAGGCTCCCAGCCCCGGAGGGGGAGGGCTGTGAGCTGTAGCCAATCGGCGCCGGCGTCGCGCTGCCATGTCTGTGCTGGGCGGAAGGCCCTTGTGACGGCGCGTTGGCAGACATGTTGGTGAGGGGCAGAATCTCAGCCTCCTCCACGCTCCGCCTCCTGAGAAGGTCAGGCCTGCAGTCTTGGGGACTGGCTCATAAAGAGAAAACTAAACCCGGTAAAGACATGGGGCAGAACAGGGAGGAACCAGGGTTTTATTTTGCCGGCTACCCCCAAGCTATGGTTGCCAGATTTAGCAAATAAAAATACGGGATGCCCCGTTAAATTCTGCCTGGTTAAGTTTAAATTTCAGCTAAACAACCAATAATTTTAACTATAGTTACGCTAAAAAAAAAAAAAAAAATCTGGTAATCGGGCAGCCCTACCCCAAGCCAATCTCAGGAATTCTCTTCGCACCTTTAGTATGAACTTGAGCAAATTGATTGCTGTGAGCTCGTCTGAGAAGTGAGCGCAGTAACACCTTACAGGGCTGTGAGGACTAGAGATACGTGAGTCCCTGGGCCTGCAGAGGCTGGGATTTCAATAAATGAGGGCTGTTATGGTCAATAGTGTTGAGAATGGGGTGTGCTGGGAGGAACTGAGGAGACGGGGGGTGTTAGTTACAGGCCTGCTTCTGACTGAGCAGCTCAGGTCTCCTCTCCTGCCTCCCAGGCTCCATTGGACACCTTCTACTCCCCTAATGACCCCCCAGCCCTAGGTCACATGAATTCTCCAAACTGCTCTCTGTCCCCGTGGGAAATGGAGTTGCTGTTGTCATTCCTGTGGAAAGAAGGGAGTTTGGCCCTCAGCCTGTCCAAAGATATTAATGCTCAGACTGAGGGCGGCCAATGCAACCGGGGCCCGGTTTAGTTAAGGCTCTAGACCAGTGGTTCTCAACCTTCCTAATGCCAAGACCCTTTAGTACAGTTCCTCATGTTGTGGTGACCCCCAACCATAACATTATTTTCGTTGCTACTTCACAACTGTAATTTTGCTACTGTTATGAATCGTAATGTAAATATCTGATACGCAGGATGTATTTTCATTGTTACAAATTGAACATAATTAAAGCATAGTGATTAATCACAAAAACAATATGTAATTATATATGTGTTTTCCGATGGTCTTAGGCGACCCCTGTGAAAGGGTCATTCGACCCCCAAAGGGGTCGCGACCCACAGGTTGAGAACCACTGCTCTAGACAGTTACAACTAACCATAGTGACCAATACTGGTACCGAGCTTTGCCAGTTACAAAGGAACCAGACTTCACATCCATCACTGCTGGGGTGAGTTACTCTGGTTGGCATTTTTAAAGATATCAATGTAAGAAACAATAAGCTTTATGAGTTTATTTGCACCAAACTGAGGACATATGCTGGGGAGCAGGATCTCCCATGCCCTGGAGAATAACAGTTTTGCTGTTTCTTTTATGCATTTGAAATTAAAGAAGATTAGAGAAAGCAAGGTGGGGGTTGGATTACAGGATCGTTAGCAAGATTCTGTGCTCTCTCGAGGGTTAACATCCCCTTTGAGGGGTATTACTTCTGGTATTTCAGAGATACCAGATGTTAACCTAGATGCACAAGCTCAATGGACAGGGCTGGCTTAAAACTTTTCACTAAAGAAGGTATAGACCTGGGACAAGACTACCCACCATGACCTCCCAGTTAGGAATTTATGACCTTATCACCCTATGAGGTTATCTTCCATTCAACTCCTTCTTTTTTCTTTTCCTTATCCACACAGATGAGGAAACTGTTCCCTTAAACAAATTGAAGTTTTGCTCAAGAGTTTCAGCTTGGAGTGGAGAGAATGGGATGAAGACTCAGAATTCTCCATGAAAATATTTTTTCCTACACAACCATAGCAAGTGCAGTTAGGGTGATGGTTATCCGGGAGACTGCAAAAGACCAGGCATTCCACCAACTACCGAGCAATCAGACCCCCCCCCCCAAAAAAAACGTGTAGTTTCAACAGAATGAGTCCCGTTCTTCAGCAAACATCCAACTTTGTGTTCAAGGTGAGTCTGCAAGGCGAATTTGTAAACATGGACCCACAATGTGATCTGAAATGCGGAAGAGGCCAAGGGAGACTGGATCGCTCTTTAGACACACTCGAAGATCCATGGAAGACATTAATCAAATAGGACCTCAGGACTTAATGAGGTGAGTGCTCCTCCCCTAGGTATATCTGGCGAAAATTGTTCCATGAGTAGATAAAGCAAGAGATGAAATATAGTGGTTATTAGATAGCATTGAATGAGCAAGCAATGGAAAGAGAGGGTCAAGTAAGCTCAAGGGAATACATTCTGTTGGGTTTCTACTGGATTTTCCATTGGAGCAGATCAAATCAAAGAGCTTCTCTTGAGGGGCTGTGTTAGGTCCTGCATCTAAGAACATCGCAGAGCAAGGTGTCTGCCTTCTAGGAACCCAGCCTCCAAAGGGTCAGACTAGACCAAGTCCCCTCCCTCAAGGAGTTAGGTGGAAATTTAACTGACACGTTAACAGTGCAGTTTTACACTCTTACCTTGTCTGACCCTCACAACAACCCTGAGAAGCAGTGCTATTCCCCTCACTTTATCGATGAGGAAACCAAGGTTCAGCAAGGGGAAATGATCCCCAGAATCATAGGTCAATTACAGGCAGAACCAGAATCAGGACCTGTCTTATCTTTTCTTTCCCTAAACTATAGAAGTTCGGCGATGTTCTTGATGCTGATGATACCACGGTGAACCAAATAGATAAAAGTCTCTGTCCTTGTGGCGCTCACAGCCTGGTGGGGAACGAAAAATGATAAACAAGATAGAGACGTCAAACAGAGAGTGTGTTTTGCTAAAGTCTGTAGGTGAAATGTCATGATGTTAGCATCTTTCTTTCAAAATACCTTGAGTGTTGAATCTGGGGCTGTGTGTATATGAGTGTCATTGCATTAGTCCTTCCATTATCTCTGTTTGAACATTTTTTCTTAGAAAAGCAAGCAAGAATTTATTGACTGCGGCAAAAACAAACAAACAAAAAACCCCACTTAGGACAGTGAAACAAGAAAGGGCATAGACAACGCAACAGGACAGCCTAGGCTGGGTGGCTGGGCTCACTGGGAAGGCAGAGAAAACGGGGTCTTGGAGACAGTTTCAGGGGGTTAGCCTAGAATGAGCCATCGATGCCCATCCCTCACCTGGTTGCAAGTTTCGTGGGGTCCTTGGAGTTTAGGAGATACGTGCTCCCTGAAGGGAGAGCGCACCTGAACATTTTTTTCTTATATTGATTAAGGTATTACATATGTGTCCTTATCCTTCCATTGCCCCCCACTCCCCCACTCATGCCCTCACCCCCCCCCCCCCCCCCCGGTGTCTGTGTCCATTGGTTAGGCTTATATGCATGCATACAAGTCCTTTGGTTGATCTCTCCCCGTCACCTCCACCCTTCCCGACCTTCCCTCTGAGGTTTGACGGTCTGATCGATGCTTAGTTGAATCTATAGATTGCTTTGGATAGTGTGGACATTTTAATGATGTTGATTCTACCAATCCATGAACAAGGTATGTTCTTCCATCTGTTTATGTCTCCCTTTATCTCTTTTTTCAGTGTCCTGTAGTTTTCCAAGTATAGGTCTTTTACCTCCTTAGTTAACTTTATTCCTAGGTATCTTAATTTTTTTGGTGTGAAGGTAAATGGGATTGTTTTTTAAATCTCTCTTTCTGTAAGTTCACTATTGGTGTATAAAAATGCCATAGAGTTCTTGGCATTAATTTTGTATCCTGCTACATTGCCAAATTCACTTATTAAGTCTAATAATTTTTTGATGGAGTCTTCAGGGTTTTCTATGTACAGTATCATGTCATCTGTGAATAATGACAGTTTTACATCTTCTTTTCCAATTTGGATGCCTTTTATTTCTTCTTCTTGTCTAATTGCTATGGCTAGCACTTCCAGAACTATGTCGAACAGGAGTGGTGAAAGTGGGCATCCCTTTCTCATTCCTGTTCTTACGTGAAATGGTTTTAGTCTTTGCCCATTGAGTATGATGTTGGCTGAAGGTTTGTCCTATAAGGCTTTTATTATGTTGAGGTACTGAACATTTTTGTAACTGAAAATTTTGGGAGAAACATAGTGGGTTAGATACATGCTATAGAGTAAAAGTGGGGAGGAGAGACAGGGAAGAGTTGCAGTTTTAATCAGAGTGGCCAGAGGAGGCCTCATGGAGAAGGGAGATATTTAAATAAAGACATGAAGGTTGATGAGGGAGTGAACTACATGAAAAGCCAGGAAAGAGTCTCAGATGGAGGCAGCAGCAAGAGCCAAGGCCCTGAGGTGGCATCTCTCTCGCCTGTTTCCGGAAAAACAAGGAGGCCGTGTTCCTGAAGTCAAGCGAGAGAACAGAAGCAAAGCAGGCAACGAGGCCAAAGGGCTATTGGCGCCTGTAGGACATTGTGGGCCATTTTTAAATTTTTTTTCTCTCGCTGTAAGGGAAATGGGGAGCCATGGAGGCTTTTGAGCAGAGGAGTAACCTGACCGGACTTACATCTGAACAGACCTATCACAGGACAGACTATAAGAGCAAGGCAGAGGCTGGAGGCTCGTGAGGAGGCTGATGCAGAAACCCAAGTGAGAGACAGTGGTATGACTATCCTGCCATTTAGTCAGCACAACTGTAGCGTCATTACCAATGGGGTCTGTGTTATGACAAAATGTGGACGGTAGAGAGGACATGGTGAGACGGCATTGCTGAGATCCTCCCGTAGGAAGCTTTCTGAGAGGGCTCTTGAGGGGGGTGGGCACACTATCCCTCCTGCCACCTCTTCTGTCAGCAAAGTTTTATGGGAACACGGCCACACCATTGGTTTCCATCTGTCTATACGTTCTCCAATGGTAGAGTTGAGTAATTGTGACACAGACCATCTGGGCCACAAAGCCTGAAATATTTCTATCTAGACCTTGACATAAAAATATATATATATATATATTTTTACCAACTCCTACCCCTGTTCTTAAGTTGGGTTGCAAAGATTGAATAGGGAGTTTACCAACTGGATTAGGGAAGTAAGAACATTCCAGGTGGAAAGAACCATATGGGCGAAGGTCAACATCATGAGGGTGTGTGGATTGTTGTGCTGGAACCTGGTATGTGAGCAGGTGATCAGGCAGGTGAGCCTCAGAGGCCAAGCATGAAGGCTCTCCGGTGCCAGACAGAAGATGAAGGCCTTGCCCTGCAGCCAGTGAGAGCCCCAGAAGGGATACAAGCAGGAAAGTGACCTGGAAAAAATCCCTCTGCTGCGGTGGGAGAGGGAACTGAAGGGCACAGAGGTCACGAGGCAGCTGTGTAATGATTACACTGATGATGTGGCTTCTGACTTGGTGAGGGGCCACTGGGTCTTGTGCCCCCTCAGGAAGGAAATGAGTGCAGGTAACCTTGAGCTGTGAGGCAGCAGCCACATGCTCCCATGCCTGGGGGGCGGGGGACGGGGGAGGGGAGGAGCCAGTGCTGAGCAGCAAAGGCAGGATTTCTGAAGGATGGTGAGGGTTTAGAGAGGCTGAGTGAAGGGCACTTCAGGGACGTGTGCCAGGAGCAAATATGCAGATTCTGACCTCTCAGGACGGGATTCCAGTGTGGGGTTCGTGGGGTCAGTGGGTGCCAGGCCTTCATCCCTCCCTTTCTTCCCTCTCCTATTACAGGACAGACTATAACAGCAAGGCAGGTCCTAGACTTCTCGTCCTCACTGCAGTTTCTTTAGCCAGTAATTATGACGTACCCACTACGTGCATGGCCTCCCTCTTGGTGGTACGGGGATATGGAAGATACCTCTATTCCTGTCCTTAGAGGTCACAATGTCTTACCCACTTGCCTCAGGCACACAGATCATTGTTTATTGTGAAAAAGCCACGGGATGCAAGGCAAATATGGTTTTCCTGCAGAAATCATAAAATTACAGTGGATCATGTTCCAGATCCATCAGGCAGGACGGGACAGGCTAGGGAATGCTGTAGGAACAATGCCACAATCTCATCGGCTTAGCACAAGTTGATGTCTTTGTTCGCACTGTCTGTCCCATGTGAGGAGGGATGAGGGTTCTGTTTATCCAAGTCGCTCAGGAGCCTCAGCTGAGGAGGCTCCTTCCCAGCACGGGCTTCCCTGACCATTGTGAGGATCCGCCTGTTGTGAATCAGGCTCCCCCTCTAAACGGTACTGCTCAGAAGTGACGTGTAACTCTTGTGCTACTTTTCATTGGACAAAGCATGTCACATGGCTACACCCAACTTCAAGGGAGATGGGAAATGCGGTCCTACCATGTGGCAAGAAGGAGAGGAACCAGGATAGCTGTGAATATTCCAAATGACTCTTACATCGATTGACAAGGCAACAAGGTGCTGTTTTGCTTGTGATGACAGAAACCTTCATGCTTAACCAACTATAAATCATATTCCCAGGCAATCTTCAGCATAAAGCTTTCTAAAATGTATATAAATTAATTAAATGTGGCCATACAACCATCTTTTGAGAGATTCCCAGAAGAGGGAATTGAATAAGAGGAACAGGATTCTATGGGATCCAGAAGAAAGAGATTAGAGTGAGTCAGGACTCCCTTGATTGTAAGTGACAGAAACCCAACTCACATTAGTGTACATGACTAGAAAGTAATCAGAGAATCTTCCAGAATCCAAGGAAGAGATGACCAGCTAAACCTTAGCAGGGCCTTGGGGTGAACCAGGCCCCCCATTTCCTCTTTTAGCACATCCATCTCATCCTCTTCTCTGGCTTCTTCTGCCCAGGAATGAGGAATGCAGCTCCCACACTATCCACCACTTTTACCAAAAGAAATGGACTGACCGTCCTGGAAAGGACTCTAATTGGGCCAATTGGGGTTGTGTGCCCACCCCCGAGCCAATCAGCTGTGGCCAGGAGTTGGGCACTATGATTGACCCTTGCCACATCAGCTTTGGCAGCCCCCTCCCTGCCCTCCTCTAGTTGGGCGTGGTAGAGTTATCAGAAGGGAGGGAGCATGGTCCTTGAATCAGATCGGCCTGAGTTTTCAGACTGGCCCAAGTTTAAGTCTTCCTCTTCCAGCGATGAGCTGTGTGATATTGGGCAAGTTCCTCACCTCTCAGAGCCTCAGTTTCCTCCCCTGCAACATGGTGATGATAATATCTAACTTCTAAGATGGTGGGAAAGGTCTAAGGGCCACCCAGCACACCACACCCAGCAACTGAGGGTGCTCCCTGAACCCATACCAGTCCAAATGTGCACCTCCCATCACAAAGTGGGGAGGGCTTTCTGAGAAGGAAAAGTTGGGTTTTAAAGACATTGGAATGTGATAAAAAGAACAAATCATTTTTTGGATGGCTGGATTATTTAGGCGTGGGAGAAAAGAACCAGAAAAATATATACCATGCAAACAGATCTTAGGCACAGTGTCTGGCAAAGAGGAAGCATCCTATAAATACAGTCATAGTAGTAAGTATATAGTAATAGTAATTCGCAGTAATAAGAAACTGGTAGGAGGCATGTGATGAGTGGAAGTACCCAGAACAAGGTCAGATACTGAAAGAGATCCCTTTGACATCACTGCCACTCAGCAGAGGGGATCATGGAAAATGTAGGACAATGGCCCAGCTGATGGAGGGCTGTCTTGCTGAAGGGGGGGGCGGGGGGGGGGCAGACCTGAGGGTCTCGGAACAGGCACTCACAGGGGCCAAGAAACCAAATCTCAGGGCAGGAAGGGCCTCCAGAGAATACTCACTAGGGAAATATTAAAGCCAGCCCTGGTCTCCTCGGCCAAAGCCCAGCTTCCAGCTGTCCCTCAAGGTGGGATGCGCTGCAGAGACAACTTCCATTTGAAGAAAGTTTACTGTGGTTTGAGGTTCTTTAAAAACAACTGATCTAATCCTGTACACTCACTGCAGCTGGGGAAACTGAGCCTAGAGTGATGAAAGCCCCACACTGGGCTTAGCCAGGGGTGCAATGTTGTAACTGAAACTGAGGTTCAGCTGCCTGCTGACAGTTGAGACGGGTGCTGGTGAAAAAGGAAAGAGGTTTATTCAAGTGCCAGCCATCTGAGAAGATGGGGGACTCTTGTCGCAAAGCCCATCTTCCCATTTCAGCGCAGGGAGACATTTTTATTAGGAGGGAGAGGGAAAGAAGAACAAAGAGATCAAGGGGAGGGGGTTGAAATGTTCTCTGTGTGCAGGCCAGCACAGTCCGTTCCGATAAGGATCTCAAAACTGGTCAAGTGATGATCCAGTCTTCGTCATCCTAGTTCTACATTATCCTGGTTCTATCATTGAAGGTCAGCAAATCTCTTGGAACGGGGATGACTGAAGGTCAGAGTCTGTATCTCCTGAAGTTAGTTCCTAGGATTCTTATACAAACACGCTGTTTATCTACAAGCTATACGTATTAGTCAGAGTCAGCATTTACAGAAACAATGTCACAAGAATAGTGGGGCGGGTTCTGATTCCTCACTGTTACAATCTGAGCTGCAGATCCTGTCTCAGGTCAAGCCTGTCACTGTCGATGAGTACCTACTAGTGGGAAAAGCACCTACTGTGGGTCAGGGTCCCCCAGGGAGGTGCTTGGGTGCTGTCTGGTGTTTTGGACTCTGGGGCAGGTAAACAGGGAGGGACTAGCTGGGCCAGTCAGAGTTCTGCCGGACTGAGCTGGCAAAGGGAAACTCCTCCCCAGAAACTGGCAGCAAGGCCCCTCCCTGTGGCAGGAGATGGGGGCTCTCTGCAGGGCCAGGTCATCGCTGGTTTTGTATCACTCGCCAGGGAAGAAGCAGATTTCTTAGAGGAAGCGTCCTGAAGGACTCCAGAGACTCATCTCTCCGCTGGGGGCGGGGAGAAGCTGTCAGAAGCTGCCCGGTGTTTACTAATCATTTATTCCATTCTAGGCATTGTGCCAAGTGCTATAAGTATGGACACATTCAATCATTTCACAATCCATGAAATGGGCACTGTTAATAAGCCCGGCTTACAAAGGAGGAGACTAAGGCAGGGGGAGGTGAAGCCACTCAGCTGGTGAGGGGTAAGGCCAGGATTTGAGCCCACAGGCTAACTAGAGAGTCTCTACTTTAAAGGGGGGGGGGGGGGGGGAACATCTACTTTATTAAAACAAAAATTGCAGGAATAGTAGAGAATTTCCATATGTTCTCCCAGATTCCCCAATTATTAATATTTTATCACATTTTAGTATCTATCTATCTTTGTTCTAACCCATTTGAGAATAAATTGAAGACATGATACCCCCTTACTTAGAAATAGTCTGGTGGGTAAAATGAAGGACATTGTCTTACATGACCACAGGACAAGGACCAAAGTCAGGAAATTAACATTGACACGATACTATTATCTAATCTACAGACCTTATTCATATTTTACAATTATCTTTAAAATGTCCTTAAAGCAAAAGGAAATCCTGGATCACACATTGCAGTTCGTCGTCATATCTCCTTAACTCCTTCAATCTGGAACAGCTCCCTAGTCTTTCCTTGTCTCTCATGATGTTGCCAATTTTTTTAGCATACAGTCCAATAATTCTGTAGAACTTCTCTCAATTTAAATTTGTCAGGTGTTTCTTTACAATGAGATTCATTGTCTGAATGTTGGCAGGAATGCCAACAGAAGTGAAGCTCTGTCCTTCTCAGGGCATCACTCAGGAGAAAGATGTGTCAATTCGTCCCTGACTGTTGACATTAACTTTGTTTACTTAGTTAAAGATGGTATCTGCCAGGTTCCTCCACTACAGTTACTATCTTTCCATGTGTAATTTATAATTGCCTGGGGGACAATACTTTGAAACTATGTAAAGATGATGTTTCTCATCAGAATTTTCCTATCCATTGATGATTCTCATTAGCATTCTCATTAGAATTTATTAATGGTCCAACTCCATCATTCCTTCTACTGGAAGGAGTAGCTTTCCCTTATCTGTATTCAGTCATTTATATTAGTATGGGCTCATGGTTTCTTGTCTTATTCAATAGGTTATAACCCATCATTACTGTAATTTCTTTTGATGCTCTAATTGTCCCAGATTTGGCCATTTAAAACCCGTTTCAAGCCAGAAAGCTCCCACTTTCAAATATGACATTGCATCCATGTTCCTTGACCTTGACCAAAAAGGGATCAAACCCAAACCCAGGTTATGTGCCCTGATCAGGAATCAAGCCTGCAATCTTTCGGTGCACAGCACAACACTCAACCAACTGAGCCACTCTGGCTGGGCTTTATATAACCTTAACGACTCTCTAAGCATTTCCTCAGGTGAGGATTAAAAAAGAAGAAGAAAAAAATAGTTATATAAAAACAAAGTTTACAGGTGGGGGCTCCTTTAGCCAGGGAGTCAGGAAAATTCTCTGTGAGGTAGTGATATCTGAGCTGACCTGAAAGATGAGAAAGAGGGGACAGTGAATAGAAGAGGAAACAGCAAGTGCAAAGGGCCTGCAGCAGGAACGAGCTGGGTGTGTTTGAGGAACAGTGAGAAGGGCAGTGGCTGAGGAGTAGTGGGGAGGCCAGAGGGGCAGGAGGTGAGTCTAGAGAGTTGGTGAGAGGCCAGAAGGCTTAGGGCCCTGTAGGCCACAGGGAGGAGTAAAGTTTATATTCTAAATGCACAGGAGGCTAGAGAGAGGGTGGGAGTGTACACAGCAATCTGATCTTTGCTTTGAGAAAAGCATTGTCTGGTGTGTGAAGAAAACCTTTAGGAACAAAGTGGGGAGGCTATCAGGAGGCTGCTGCCATTGTCCCGGGAAGTTGATGGTGTCTGGACCTTGTGGTAGGACTGGGGGTGGGGAGAAGCCAGATGCAGATGTTGGATGTGGAACCAGGCTGATCGGGATGTAGGGAGGAAGGGAGAAAGGGATGCAGCAGGGGTCCTAGGATGGGGCTTGAACAACTGAGATGGGAAGACTGGGGGTGTGGGTTCCGGGGTAGGGCTGATGACCAGGAGGTGGATTTGGTCTGTGTAGGGTTTGCAGTCCCCACCTGGCACCCACGTGGAGGCACGCAGTGGGCACTTGGATATGAGTCTGGAACTCAGAGAATGTGTTCGCTCGAGAAATACAAATTTGGAGCTCATGGGCATATAGACGGCATTTTAAATCACGGGACTGGATGAGATCATCATGGCAGAAGGTGTAGGTCGAAAGGAGAAGACACTCAGGACTGTCGACTGTAAAATGAGCCAAATGACACCTTCACTCGCGAGGTGTCACGTGAACGCAACCAGCCTAATAGGAACTGAGAACCCCGGGGCGGGCCCGGCGTGTGGGCGGGGCCGGAGGGGGCGGGGAGTGGGCGGGGCTGGGAGGCCCGGAGGCCGCTCAGGGGGCCGAGAGGGGCGGCCAGGGAGGTGACGTCACCGCATGACTGGGTTTTTATGAATGAAAGGAATCCTGTGAGTGAGTAATTCCGGGAAGCTCGCCTTACAACTTCGCGCGGCCTCCTGCGCCACCCGCCCCACAACAAAACTCGGCGCGTCGCTCTCGGGAGCCAGGAGCCGGGCTCGGAGCAACCGGCGGTCAGGACCGGAGGCGAGACGGACCGGGGAGCGGGCTGGGACAGCAGCCCGGACGGCAGCGAGACCCGCGCGTGCCAGCGGCGCCAGGCGAAGCGGGCCCGAGGAGGGGTGAGGAACGCGGGTCTGGGGCGGGAACGGGGGCGCGGGGCTCCGAGGCAGCAGGGTTCGCGCACCCCGAGAATGCGCCTGGGGCGGGGCGCCAGGGCCGGCGCTGTCGGTGCTCTGTGTCCCCACCGCCGGTCGGCTGACGGGAGGAGGGGCAGAGATCCAGGGACCAAGTCGGGGCCGAAGCGAGCTTGGCGGGGTGCTGGGGTGCTGGGCTCCTGGGGGCGCCGGCCGGGAGGCGGCGAAGCCCGGCAGGAAGGGACTGGGGGGCTGGCTCGCGTCAGCGTCCACCCAGGAGGGGCGGGGGGGGGGGCAGTGTGTGCACGTACGTGACTCGGTGAGAACATTCCCTGGACGGGCGCCCGCAGCCGGGCGTGCGCGGTTTGTTTACGTCCCAGGGCGGGCGGCGAGTGCGTGTGTGTTCCCTGGCCCGCGTCCGAGCGTCCTGCCCGCTGGTGCGCGCGGGGTGTGCCGTGGAGAGAGAGACACACACACACACACACAGAGAGAGAGAGAGAGAGAGAGAGAGAGAGAGAGAGAGAGAGAGAGAGAGACACACAGAGAGAGAGAGACAGAGAGAGACCACCCCGGTGAGGACCCTGGGCCTGTGTGCCCGCGGTGCGTACCTGGGAAAGATGTGCCCGACGAGGAAATGCGGAATAGGGACTTGAACTAGGGAAGCGGCCCCATCGTGGTCACACGGTGTCCGAGAATTCTTGCCCTGCTGTCCCCTTCCCACCAGCCAGCGACCCTGCTCTTCCCCGGAGTTTCCCAGGGCCGGCCACGTGATCTCGGTGTTTGTCCCCCTCCCTGAGCTGGCGGCTGCAGCCACAGGGTGGGGCACAGTGTAAAGACCCACCCGGCAGGGCTGGGGGGGGGGGGGGTGAGGGGGCCACTCCTTCCTCCAGGACCCTGGTGGGCTGGCACAACCCGGGTTTCCTGCTACTTGGGGCAGGCAGACCCTCACTCTCCTTCATCCCCAGCCATCCCTTCAGCCTCGGGAGGAAGTGGAAGGGCCAGAACACCCCTAGCGAAGTGGGGAGGTAGGAAGGGATCCAGGCTTCCTCTGGTGGGACTCTGGCTGGCCTGGGTTCTGGAGCTGGTACTGCTGGGCCTGGGAGGGTGAGACCGGAGGAAGGGGTGGGGTTGGTTTCTGTCCTGCCGGTGGTTTCAGTTACATGTGGGACTAGTCAGACATACCTGCTGATTGCCGGACCTGAGGAGCTAGTTGAGGGCCCGGGCCAGCTGGAGTTCCCAGAGTCCTCCCCCTGGGGGATGGGAGGGGGGCGGGCATGGTCAACAGGGAGTGGAAGAGGTGGTCTTGGTGTGTGAAGGGTTGCTGTGTGAGGGTGGGGCCCAAGCCTGCCTCAGCCCCTGTATCAGCCCTGCGGGAAGCTTCCCTCTGCCCAGTAGCCTGAAGGATGGGCTGGGGGCTAGGGGTTCCTTGGTCCTATTCTGCCCTCCATTCTTCCCACCCAAGGGGCTACAGAATCATGGGGGAGGGGGATCCACTGAGCTTGGGGGATGAGGAACCAGATGATCTTTTAACTTGGCATCTTTGAGCCCTGGTGAGCTCTGCTACCGCAGTGGGGAACCTCAGTGTCCCCATCTGCAGCAGGAACTAGGCAACGTCCAGGGGCAGGATGGGGGTGAAATGGGGGAGGCAGGGCAGCCTCTACACACAGCCTATTTTCCAGGGAAACTGTGGGAGAGAAAGCAGAGCTAACGGCCCCCGGCCAAGGCCTGGCATGTCCAGGAATGTGTGGGGTTCCCAGTCGGGCCCGTCCGCAAAGGTGGGCAGGAAACATCCTGAGTAGGTTGGGGGGCCAAGGACGAGGGGAAGCGGCTGGTTGGCTCTTCCAGCGGCTGGTGCACAGCTAGCACCGAAAGGCTTAACCTTCTGCTGGGTCACCCCCGGGTCCTCACTAGAGCCTGGGACCCCACAGGCCTCCCATGGCCCCTGTGCCTCCCTCAGGCCCGATGCTTTCAGCTATGAGCCTGTCATGGGCCAGAGGCTGGGATGAGACCGAGGCCAAACCAGATCCAGAACCTGCCCTCTGGGAGCTTACAGTTGATGAGAGGAGACAAAGTTAAAGGGGGAGCCACCAAACTAAATACAAAACCCCAGGGGAGCTGGGTGGTATGAGGGGGAAGTCTGTGGTTTGCAAGTGTATAGTACAAAGGCACGCCTCGCTTTATTGCGCTTCGCAGATACTGTGTTTCTTACAAATTGCAGGGCAAGCAAATCTATCAGCACCATCTTTCCAACAGGCTCAGATGATGATTAGCATTTTTTAGCAACAAAGTATTTTTTAGTTAAGATATGTACATTGCTTTCTTAGGTACAATGCTGTTGCACACTGAATAGACTACAGTATAGTGTAAACATAACTTATATGCACTAGGAAACCAAAAAGCTCCTGCCTAATTGCAGTACTTGCTTTATGGCAGTGGTCTGGAACGGGACCCACAATATCTCCAAGGTGTGCCAGGAACAGGGCTCCAACTTACCCAGGGCAATCAAGGAAGGTGACCAGTGACCCAGGTTGTCAGGTGGAGTGAGTGATGATTGTCTGTGGAGCCCTTGAGGGCCTTCAGAGCCTGGCACAGAGTAGGTGCTTTCTGTGTTGGCTGATTGAATGAAAGAGCACTGGGTCCAAGAGGATCCTTGGATCATGGGAAAAGGACATGGTGGAGGCCTGAAGGCCAACTTTGTGGGCTAGGAGGGAGGCTGGCATCGCAGGGTTTTGAAATGAGCCAGCCAAACCTAGGTTTGTAGGTTTTCTCAGTCATGTTCCTTCTGACAGCCTTTGGGAGAAGATAGGTGGTGGGGTCTAGAGGTAGAGACTAGAAGCCAGTGAGGAGGTGACTATAGTCATGGCAAGACGAGAAGCCAGTGAGGAGGTGGCTATGGTCACGGTTCAGCTGAAAAAGGAAGTGGTCTCTGAGCAGAAGGATGGTCAAGTCTCTGAGTTTGTGTTCTCGTGCCCCTGCCTCTAGGAAGCCTCCCCTGATTTCCTTTCTCTTCCTCTAGGACCTCCACTCTGCTAGTGGTGGTCCTGAAGCTCCATTCAGGGCCAGAATCTGACACGCTAAACTCCAAGGCTGTCAGGTTAGAAGGTACCTTAGGCTTGGTGGAGGTTTGGCATGTTGGGAAACTGAGGCCAGAGAAAGGGCACGGCAGTGAGTGTGAGTGGGTGGCAGAACTGGAACTGGATCCCCGGGCTCCTGCTTCCCTGAGGTGTGGGGTTCTCCCAGCTCCACTCCCCTTTCCAGCAGGGAGGAGGCTCCACCAGTGCTGGCTGCCAAGGCCCCGGGAAAACACATTTTTTCCCTCTGTCCTCACAGAGGAAGCGAAATAGCTCAGCAGCCAGAGAGGAGCCCATGCCAGGGGGCAGGCCGTCTGCAGGATGTCCCTAGAGTGGAGAGGGGAAAGGAGGGGAGGGGACTGCAGGAGGCTGTGGCTGCAGACTGGGCAGGGCAGCTGTCAATCCCCCAAGAGTAAATTCATTCTCCATACCTCCAAAAGAATGGTAGGAACCTGCAGCCCCTGGAGGTTGCTCTCTGGCCTCTGAGGGAAAAAGCGGGGGGGGGGGGCTGACATTGAAGAAAGAGCCCTGAGCTAGGGGTCAGGACTCCTGGGTTCCAGCCCACCACTGCCCCCCAAAAGCTGCTCAGTTGTCTGTGACAGAACAAGGGGGTTGGACCAGTCCCTGTCTGAGGCCCGTACTGGAGGCAGCCCGGTGGAGGGCCCAGCCCCGTGGCGTACAGCCCAGCAGCCCCTGGCCTGGGCTGAAGTCTGAAAGCCTGAGGTTGTCAGAAAGTTCCCCCTTCTTGTGACTTTCTCTGTGATTGCCTGGCGTTGCTGAGCTAGGGACATTCCTGGGCAAACATGAGTGCCTCAGCTGACATCCAGGATGTGGGTGAGGGGGCCGAGGCTAGAACAAGAGAAGGAGGAATGGAGAGAACAGGTTCAGAGCCTCCCTAGGATCTACAAGGACTCAGAATCCCAGCCAGCCCTGTGGGTGGGGCCTCCAGTCATACAGAATAGGGACTGGCCAAGTTTCCACCTCTCGGGCTTCCTTCAGAGGGCTGTGTTGAGAGTGGAGAGTCCAAGCTCAGTGGGAAGCTGTGGGCGATGGGCGATGGCTGTGTTGAGAGTGGAGGGAGGGATGATGGAGAGATAAGCAAACCACTCGCCACTGCTGATCTTGTCTCAGCCTCTAATGCTATTATAATCATCCCCACTTTACAAGTGAGGGACCCAAGGCCCAGAGAGGAAAAATGACTTGTCTGAGGCACCAGTCTCCAAGGTTCTGCATCAGTCTTAGCACCCAGTGCTCAGCACCCAGCACCCAGCAGGCTCAGTTAACCTATGCAGGGGAAGCTTGCCCTCTCCCACAGGTCTCTCTGTAGAGCCCAGACTGCGCATCGCCTAACATCCACCTCCCCCAGCAGCTGGCACGGCGGCCTGGCTGTCTGTATTCATCTGCACAAACCCAGGCACATCAGAGCAGGGTGACCGTGGAGACAGAGGTGGGGGAACACAGAGAGCTGCCCTGTGAGGCCATCTCGGGAGGAGGCATGTGGCTCGGCGTGGCCTCGGTCCTGGGCGCCACCCTTTTTTAGCTGTGTGACCCTGGACTGCTCTGTTGACCTCTCTGGTCATTATCTCACAGGGTTGTTGGGAGGGTGGGGGTGATGACAGCGTGAAAGGGACCAGGATTCAGTGTTCAGTATCCTCCTGATTTGGGGGGAGAAGCAGCCACTCCCCTGCTATGTGACTTCAGGCAAAAGATGTCTTCTCTGGGTCTCCCCCTCCGCCTGGGTATAGTGAGGAGGGGGCCTTTTCTGTGCGACCCGGCCAGCGGCCAGCGGGGAGATGCTGTGGAAGCGAGGGCCCAGTGACTGCTGCAGGCCTGACCCCTCCTGGACAGACTCAGCTATTGACATAACCTCCCCCATGCTCACTGACACCTGCCCTTGGCACCACCAAAACTCTGAGAGCAGGTATTGTTCTTACAGATGAGGAAGTGGAGACCAGAGAGGTGGGGTAGCTTGCTCAAGGTCACACAGCCTGGAAAAGGAGATGGGGCTCAAACCGGAGCTTGACTTTTAATCTAGTGCCCCTTTCCTTGCTTCCCATGCCCGTCCTGGGGCCACGCATCATGAGGACAGAACCCCTGCTCCTCCTTCCCCCTCCTCCTGGCGTCTGTGTACCAGCCCTGCCATGCAGAAGCAGGAGGCAGATGAAAAGGAGGAAGAATTGGAGATGGGGCCAGAAGGTTTTTCTCTCAATGGTACTCAGCTGGACAAGCCAGATGCCGGACGGTGTCAGAGACTGCACCCATCCACACCTCGTGGGTGCCTGCTCCCTGCCAGGCCCCATGCTGGCGACTTCAGCACCCAGAGCTGCCTCGGCCTGGTTCCTGCCTGTGGAGCTCCCTGTCTGGTGGGCAGACAAGGAAATAGACCATTACAACGCAAGGGAGAAGTGCTGGGGTGGTCAGTGCCTAACAAGTCCTAGGAGTCAGGGAGGGCTTCCCGGAGGAGGAGATGTCTACACCCAGAGCCGAGCGATGAGTAGGCATCTGCCAGATGAAGCGAGGGGAGTAGTGTCACAGGGTGTGGGGCGGCACATGGGCCAGAAAGCGTGGGGTGAGAGGAAGTAAAAAGTTCCACGTGGCTGGAATGCAGAACGGAGGTGGGCAGTGGTGGGGAGTGAGCCTGGACCCTGTCCCCAGGATAGTAGGGAGCCATGGAAGGTCTGCATGTGGGTGATGACAGGCTGGATTCACAGGTGGGAAGATCTGCTGATAGTGTGTGGAGGACGAGCGGACATGCCAGGACCTCCATAGGTGTGTGTTGGGGAAGGTGGACTTTTACGAGGCCTGGATTTTGGTCAGGGTGGTTATGAGGGTCTCCAGGTGGTGTCTGTGGCAGGTTAGGGTCCTGACTGGGGACGTTATGGGCCTCAGTTTCCCCCAACTGTGCCACAAGGAGCCTGGGTGCTCCTGAAGACCTCCTCGCCTGAGGGCCTGGGTGGCTGCCTGTCAGGGGATCTCTTGAAGAGCCGACTTCCCTTTCCTGCCCCACTCCTCGCTTCCCTCTGGGTGGCAGGTCCCCTGGCTGCGTGGGCCGGGAGGGGCTGGGGATTTCTGAGAAGCCCTGGACTGTCCCCACCTCGGCCTGAGTCACGCTGAGAATTCAGCAACCGCCGAGCTTCTGCTCTGGGCACTGGGGACACGGCCGTGGGCGAGACAAGGTCTGCGCTGTCCTGCGCTGGCATTCCAATGGGGAGACAGACAGGTGAAATGCATGTGCAGTAATGATATATCTGAGAAGTGCTGTAGAGGGATATGAGGTTGGGAAGGGAGACGGGGAGAGTGTGTGTGTGTGTGTGTGTGTGTGTCAGGGACTGGGGATTCTAAGTTGAGTGAGAGCACGAGATTTGAAGAGCAACCTGCAGGAGTGAGGAAGCCAAGTCTGTAGCTATTTAGGGGAAGAGGATGCTGGACGGATGGACCGCCGTGCTCGAGCCCCGGGGGTGGTGTGTGCGGTCGGTTTAAGGAGGCGGGTGCAGAGGGAGGCAAGGGGCGTGGAGCGGGAGCTGAAGTCAGAGAGGCATTTGCTGAGCCCCATCCTGTGGTGCCTGTGAGCCACTGTGATGATGTGGGCTATAATCAGAGTAGGATGGGGACCACGGGGGGCTTGAGAGGAGTAACATGATCTGACTTAGTACACAGCCACTGTATCACCAGGGAGACCCTGAGGCACAGGGAGGCTAACTGATGTGCCAGACCCGCGGCCAGTAAGTCGGACAACCTCCGAAGGCCCCGTGTGTCTCGTGCCGAAGTCCATGCACTGGCCACTTCTCCGCAGGGCCTCTGAGACACCTGGGCCCGCAGAATGGGCCAGACTCGGCCCCAGGCAGCTCAGGGAGCCAAGGCTGGACCCGGGTCTCACCCCTGCTTCACTCTGTCAGACTGGGGGTCACTCTGAGAACCGACAGGAGGCTGGGCTCAGACCCCCCTCCAACCTGCTCTCCTTTGCTCCTCACCGTCCCATTCGCGCGGGGATTATCGGATGAGAAAACCAGCGAAGAACGAATGGGGAGAAGGGCACAGTGGACGTGGATAGAGGACGCTGCTCTAAAGGGAACTTGGGGAGGCCGCCCCTTTCCCCGCCCAGAGCAATGACCACTGGCCCGTTGAATGTGAAATGTCACTGACTAGTACACATGTGTTCTGTGTGCTTTTCTGTATGTAGTTTGTACTTTAATGAAAACATATTTTTAAATATATGTTTATTGATTTCAGAGAGGAAGGGAGAGGGAGAGATAGAAACATCAATGATGAAAAAGAATCATTGATTGGCTGCCTCCTGCACACCCTACACTGGGGATCAAGCCCACAACTTGGGTATGTGCCCCGACCAGGAATCGAACCCTGACCTTCTGGTTCATAGGTTGATGCTCAACCACTGAGCCGTGCCAGCTGGGAAATGAAAATACTTCTTAATAAAACAAGATACATCTGTCTGGGCTCCATGGGGGAGAATTGCTGGGGAAGAGGGAGCCCGTTCACGTGGCACATATTCACTGAGAACGGACCATGCGCCAGGCACTGCCTTAGGCATCTGGAGGCAGCGGTAGGGCAGGCAAGGCCTTGACCTTTGTAGACTTACATTTTGGTGGAGGAGAGGTGGGAGGGAGAGAGACAAACCATAAACAAGTCATCAAACATAAAATAATTGCAGAACAGGTGACTGTTAAGAGGGTTGGTCAATGGGGTGATTTAGCCAGATAGTTAGACTTCTTTGAAGAGGTGGCACTGAGCAAAGATATACCTGCTGAAGAGATGCTATGAGGAAATAAGGGAAGGGAGTGGTGAGTGCAAAGGCCCTGGGGCTGAAATGAGCCGATCAAAGAGCCCGCTGTGGCTGGACCGCTGGGATGGAAGAAGGTGGAATGTGATGAGTCCAAGATAACAGGGGCCTTGAATGGCAAGACAGTGAGTTAGGATTGTACGCGACAGGGAAAAAGTGACCTTGGCCTCCTCTCTCCCCTAGGTCTTGGCCCAGAGGGTACCTTCTGCAAACATGTCTGTGGACCCCTTATCCAGCAAAGCCCTGAAGGTGAGGAGGCAGCCCCTGTAGTCCCACCCCTCCCTCCCTCCCCAGCCAACTTCCCCTTCAGTACCCGGCACCCCCACAGCAGCTCAGCAGGCACGAGGCATTCCTGGGGCAGTGGCTGGGAACCAGGAGGCTGTGTCCCCCGGGCAGGCCGTTTCCCTCTCCAGACCGGCTTCCCCATCAGGGCAGTGCCCACTGGGCCGCGGGACTTCGAAGGTGCTTTCCTGGGTTTCTTACGATCCCTGCCCCTCTTTGGGGTCTTGGAACAAGTCCAGCGCCTCGGTGCCTATGGCGGTGGAGGGGGCGCCGTCCCCAGCACCTGATGCGTGCCAGGCCCAGGGCTCAGGGCCCATAGGCAGGGGCGCGACCCCGGGCCTCAGTGTCCCCATACGCTCCCCCGCCCCCCGCGCTGCCCGCAGATCAAGCGTGAGCTGAGCGAGAACACGCCGCACCTGTCAGACGAGGCGCTGATGGGGCTGTCGGTGCGCGAGCTGAACCGGCACCTGCGCGGGCTCTCTGCCGAGGAGGTGACGCGGCTCAAGCAGCGGCGCCGCACGCTCAAGAACCGCGGCTACGCCGCCAGCTGCCGCGTGAAGCGCGTGTGCCAGAAGGAGGAGCTGCAGAAGCAGAAGTCGGAGCTGGAGCGCGAGGTGGACAAGCTGGCGCGCGAGAACGCGGCCATGCGCCTGGAGCTCGACGCGCTGCGCGGCAAGTGCGAGGCGCTGCAGGGCTTCGCGCGCTCCGTCGCCGCCTCCCGCGGGCCCTCGGCGCTCGTGGCGCCCGCCAGCGTCATCACCATCGTCAAGTCGGCTCGCAGCCCGGCCCCCGGCCCCGCCCCGGGTCCCGCGCCCGCCCCCGCGCCCGCCCCCTGCTCCTAGTGCCCGCTGCGCCCCCCGGCCACGCCCCGTTCCCCAAACCGCGCCCCTCCGACCCCGGCTCTCGTCCCCAAGTGCCTAAGCACGACCTCTGTCCCAGGTGCCATTTCTCCGCAGCCACCAGCCCCTGTGGGAACACAGGTTCTCTCCCTGGAGCCCTTCTTGGTGCAGCCCCTGAACCTGGGACCTAATAGCCCTGGGGAGCGGCGACCTTGGTGAGAGGGGCGGGGTGGGCCAAGGTCTCCCTTGGCCGGGAGCGCAGCCTTCCTAGACGGGGAGGAGGGAGACGGAGCGAATTTGACTGGAGAAGCGTCGTCGAGGAGAAGAGGCCTCCCTTCGTTTTGTAAACTGCTCAGATGTGCCCGTGGCCCCTGCCCGGCCTGCGAGTCAGCACTAGGTTTGGCATATGTCTTGTGGGGCTGCCCAGCTGGGGAGCTGGTGCTCCCCCCTCTTGCTTTGGGCCTGGGGAAGTCGCCTGCCCCGTCAGCAGACGGAACCGGGCCTCCCCTGGATGGGCCACCTGTGCTTAGTAGTTGAGCTGAAACTTACAGCCCGGTCCTCCCACTGCCGTCCTGAGATCCCAGCCATGGCCAGGGGACAGTGGACAGGGGCTGGAGATGGGAGGCAGGGCTATCTGTGAGACAAGGTAAGAGAAGTAGAGGAGAGAGAAGGGGATGTAGATGGAAGAGAGGGAAGAGGCTGGCTAGCCAATTAGCAAGGGGCGGAGGAGGCAGGTGGGGAGATGAGATGACAGATGCGCCGTCTTGCAGCCTGGGGTGGGGGTCCTCAAAAGGGACGTCCCCCCTCTTCCCCTGTGACTGTCCCCCCTGGGGTGGCGGCTGGCCACGGCCGTTGATTGTTCTGGGAAGCCCAGCCCCCCTCCCCCACACACTGTACACAGCTGCCCTCCCGCTCTTATTTATTGCACGAATCTAAGTTATTCTCTCCAGCCAGAGCCCTAGCGCCCACTCCCTGGGAAAAGTGGCGTGCGGCCCTGAGCTGGACTTTATATTTTATATCTGCAAATAAATCACATTTTATCTTATATTTAGGGAAAGCCGGGTGGCAACAACCACCAAAAAATGTTTTTAAAAAAATTGCCCGGCCTCCAGAATTTATTTATTTTCTGACTTACAGTAAGCGAGTTATCCGCCTTCTGTATTTTGTAGACTTTCTGAATAAAGTCAAGTTCTCTTTTTCCACAGTGAAGAAGTGCATGTCCTGAGCTATGGTTTGTTTGTTGTTGTTTTGGGGGGGGGGGGGCGTTCCGAGTGAGGGGCCCAAAATGGAGTTCTGCTTTCCCAGCCCAAGCCGAACCCTCTGCTGGGCGGGAGGGCTAACTCCAGTTTGCAAATAAAAGCTAAGCACCATCGCTGCTCTTGCCTGCGCCTAAGCTGGTGGGGGGAGGGGGGGGCGCTGGAAGTGGAAACCCAGATGGGTGGTGCCCAAACATGTCCTTCCTTCTGGGTGCCTGAGCCAGGGATCCTCCGTGGGGAAGGCAAAGCCGGAGCACAATGAAATGCAGGGTTAAGTTTCTTTCCTGGGCATCCCTTCAGCGAAAAAACAGTCCCGCTCAGAGAGGAAAATTCCCAGCTTGAAGAGTCACCTCCCAGCACTTTCACGTGGAGGGCTGATCTTCTACAGCCAAGTAGAAAACACTTTCCTGGTGTTCTGGAAGGCACGGGGAGGCGGGGGGGGGGGGGGGGGGGGGGGCGGGGGGCGGGGGGGCGGGTGGCTTCCTCAGTCCCAGCCTGCAGGCCTAAACGCAGCCGCATCTCATCCTAGGGCCCAGGCGGCGGAGTGCACTGTGCCGGGCAGGGAAAGCGGGGTTTGAATCCAGATGTGAGCTTTCCTAGCTGTGACCTTTAGTGGCTTATGTAGCTGCTTGCAGCCTCGGCTTATCCATCTGTGCCAGGAAGGTACTCCGAGGGCACGGGCGACCAGCACTGGGAGCCGGAGGGGCTCAAGCTTGAACACAGAAATGTTTACAGGAGGCGCACCGCTGCAGTGAGGATTTCTGAGAGGCCGGCTGTGGGTGTGAAGATGGCGGGCCGGGAGAAGGCACGGGATAGGAAAGTTGGGGAAAGGCCAAACCACATAGGTTGGCTTCCACAGGCCTTCCTCCTCCCCTCAGGTGGGGGCCCTGATCCTCACCCGATGCTGAGATGCTGAGTTCAGGCCTAAGGAAAAGGCAGCCGGAAGCTGCAGGAGAGCCAAGCTGAGGCTGGGAATTTCCCCACCCCCACCGCATTCCTGAGGGCCCAAGTCAGCAGTCCCCCTCCCCCCAGCCCCCTCGAAGGCATGCGGAGGTGGCTGCAGGAAGGTGCCTTGCCCGGCCAGACACCTGGCCTGGTGGGTAGAGGCAGTGCCCCCCTGCCCAGCACGCCCTGCTCCAGGCCTGGCCCTAGGGGCGGCACCGAGGGTCCCTCAGTGGAGGCTGGGTGCAGGGAGGCAATTTTAGCCTCTGACAATGTGAATTCCCCCCATGTTCGCACCGGAAGGACAAGGGTTTCCTAAGACACCCCTGCTCACAACCACGAAACCCACCCCAACACGGGGGTGGGAAGAGGAAGGAAAAAACCTCACGCACAGGCAGAGGAGATTTCAGTACAATCTATATTATCTCATATATATATATTTCTTCCTCACTTTATTTGCTCACTTCTGTCACGCATTTAAAATGTCACAGAGACCAAAATAGAGCGACTTTCTGGTGGAACTCACGGCAGTCATACACGAGATATAAAACTAAGGGACTCTGTCTTCTCATACATCATACAATTAATTTTTCAAGTATTTTTTATATACAAAGAGCTACTCTATTGGGAAAAAAATTTAAAAAAGACAAGGTTGGTTACGAATCCTAGGAAGTAGGTGGCGTGGTCAGGCCGCTCCCAGCCCGCAGCTCTGGGCCTGGCTCCCCACCGGGAGCTGCAGGGCAGAGACGGGCAGGGAGCAGCCCCACACTTTGGCCTGGAAGGAGGACCAGAGAAACAGAAGGGAAGGGAAATGGTGGGAGGGGGGCCGAGGGCATTCTCAGGCAGCCTGCATGGCCTGCTGCCTTCCCAGGCAGCTTGGGGCTGGCTGGCCAAGCCCCCCAGACAGGGACCCGAAAGCTGGCCCCTAGTACCCCTCAGGCAGGCCTGCCCCCCGCCCCCCCCTTTCCGCTCCCACCGGGAGGGCTGGCTTGGTCACAGCGCGCCAAGTGCCCAGAAAGACGCCTGGGATGAAACCCCCACCCGACCCTGGGCACTGTTCACCCAGGAGCGGCCAAGAGGGAAGATTCCGTAGTGAAGTCTGAAGCCACGGGCGGGCCCTTCTCCCTGCCCTTCCCCAAACGCGCTATCTCGGGACGGACGCTCTGCCTGTCCAAACAGTGTCCATCAGGTCTCCTGATGTGAGCCCGGGCTGCACAGGGGCTCTGGCCCCAGGTGTGGGGGTGGGGTGGGCAGGGGGAGGGCCTGGTGGTCCTGGCCACCGAGGCCTGTCCAAGGGCGCCTGGCCACCCAGCACTGCAGGAGCCTGAGTGCCAGCAGCTTAGCAGGGAGCCCCCAGGGAGTGTCTGGGACAGACTGAGGCCTGGGGAGGGGAGCGTTCATGTGTGACTAAGGCACAGAAGAGATGGGCTGGGGCCAGATGAGCAGGACACCAGGCCGTGTGGGCATGGGGCCGGCGCCCTCCTGCAGGCCCAGCCTTTGTCCGCCCTCCCACAGAACCGTGTCCTCTGGAAGCTGGTCTGAAATGTGGACTCAGACTCTTTCCCTGAAATGGGAGGGAGAAGCCCCAGCAATGACTGGGGCCAGCAAAGGTCTGACCCTCTGAGCAGCCAGGAAGGAAGGTGGGAGCCCCTGACCCTCTGAGCAGCCAGGCATAAGGGCTCTGCCCCAAATGCTCTCAAGACAGACCCAGGAGAGGGGCAGTGGGGGCTGCCGCTGTCCTCCGCAGGCCAGGGGGAAGGGGCATGCGACAGAGGTGCAGCCACAGCAAGGACAGCCAGGGGACGCAGGGACCTCATGTGGAGAGGCCACATCCGCAGAAGAGGGGCCCAGAGGCACCTGAGCACCTTCCTGGCAGGACTTGTGGCTCCTGGCATCTGGCTGAGCTTTGCAGCAGGCCAGGCAGGCCGGGTCAGGAGGGGCTCCACAGACAGCTCCCTCTCTCCTCCCTCCTCTTCCTCCTTCTCCTGCCCAGAGGAGCTAATATAGCAGAAGGGGGCGGAGGAAGAGGGGGCAGAGCTGCAGTGCAGTGTTGGGGAGGGGCTGTGAGTCTCACGGGGAGGGCAATGAGCTGGGGACAGAGCTGAGAGGCTGTGGCCACTGGTCGGCAACACAAGCGTCAAGGCCTGGGGCACGGCTGGTCCCAACACGCCGCCACCAGGACGAGCCGAGCCGCACAGGCATGGGAGTGGCTCCCAGTGACCCCTGCTCCCTGCCGGGCGTGCAGCGTGGCCGTGTAGAAATGTTCCTGAAGGCTCGGGGTGAGCTTGGCCTGTCCTCTGGGCAGACAACGACTGGCAGTCCCTCTGGAAGCGATATGTGAGTGCTCTGGTCCAATAAATTAAAGGCAATTCCAAAGCCCTGGCAGCCCGCCTCCGGGCCTGGGCCTGAGGCGGGGGGGCGCACCTGCCCTGGGCCAACGTGCCAATCCTTCCCCAGCAGCAGCCACGCTTAGAACTCGTCATCAGAGCTGAGCAGGAGAGTCTTCTCGGTGTCGCGGGCGCCACTGAGGCTGTGGGAGCGTGAGAGGCCGTGGGCGCCGCCGTGCCAGGGGGGCCCGGGCTCCAGGGTGGACTGCTGCGTGTACTGCTGGTAGGCGGGCGAGAAGTTGTGGATGGCGTCCTGCACAATGTCGTGCGGGTTCATGGTCTCCTTGAGGCTGCTGGAGATGCTCTTCATGGGGGCGCAGCGGCCTGCGGGCGGGAGGCAGGGGGGTGAGGGGCTGGTGCAGCAGGAGGCAAGGGGCTCAGCCCCCAGGTTGTCATCCAACCACCCCTAGTCCTGGGACCCACCCCCAAGGCTATGCCATCCAACCACCCCTCCTGGGACAGAGGATGGGGTTCTGCACGTGAGAAGGTGCAGGCAAAGAAACGGCCCTTCTGGCTGGGGCGCAGGGCAGAGAGCACCCCTGAAGGGGTGGAGGTAAGCAGCCATGGGGGCTGAGTCCGGCAGGTGGGATGGGCCAGGGGTGGAGACTGGCACGATGCAGCCAATGAGCCCAGAATGCTCCAGGGAGGCAGGCCAACCCGGCACGGCACGAGTGGAGGCGGAAGGGCTGGGGACGGGCTCCCGGTGCTGGCCCTGCCCCCTCTCCTGAGGGAGTGGACCAGGGACTCGTTCCATCGGGGCAGCTGCAGAGGCTGGACCCCAGCGGAGCAGACATCTTCACCAGCTCCCCCGAGAGGGCGGGAGCCACCGGCTGGATAAGCTTCTCTGATTCCCTCTCCCATGAATGGGCCCCACAGGCCCAGGCCCAGGCCACACACTGAGAGGTAAGGGAAGAGCTCACTCGCAGCCAGGTCTTCGGACTCAAACACGTCTGCCCTTTCTGCCTCCATAGCCTCTGCCATGGACAGACGAAAGGCCCCTGGTTTCCCAGTAATGGGTGCTGTGCCCCAGGACCAACAGGGCATATGCCAGACGACAGGCCGGACAGAGCAGGTCTACAGAGGTGCCCGTGGTGAGGAGACTGGGCACAGAAGAACCAGGCAGAGAGGCGTGCCAGTGACAGGGACCAGGACTGACATGCAGGACAGACATGCAGACAGAGAGCAGAACCTACCGTAAGGACCATACGTTGGCACTGCCCACGGCCAAACCCGGGGCAAAAGCAGGGCGGGCGGGGGAGGGGGGAGAAGCAGGAGAAATAGAGAAGACAAGAGACAGCTGAGTGAACACCATGGCCCACCACTGAGGCCAGTGCACGTCACGCCCCCTGCCGCCCCCACCCCTGTCCCACCGGCACCCCAGCAGCCCCAGCTTCCCCTCGGGCCTGGGCGCACTATCCACCTAGAGAGGACCCCCTGTGGCAATCCCACTCACTATGGGGGACAAAGAGTGGACACCAGAATGGGGGCCAAGTTCGCCTCCACTCCTAAGTCAGGGCCCCCACCCCCACTTCTTCAGCCTTGCCTGAAACTGCTAAGCCTGTGCCTCGTGCTCCACAAATCTCTCCCCACTTCACAGACAGGAAATCGAGGCTGGGCGAGGTTTCTTGTGCAGCCCCCATGACAGAGCCAGCTCTGCACCCACGCCAGACGGGAGGGCTGAGGGGCTGGGCACTGTGGTTGGCGGGCCTGTGGCCGGCAGGACCACGCAGAGGGGCAAGAGCGAGCAGCAGCTTCCCCTGGCGGGCGGGGTCCATGCACAGCTGCACGGCTGCGGGTGGATGTGTCGGGGAAGACGGCCCAGGCATCCATTAGAACATCTGCAGGGCCACCACGTGCAGAAATGGTCCTTAAACACTGAGACCTTTCAGGCTCTGGGCACAAAGGGACTTTCCCAAGGGACAGGGTCTGTCAGGACCAGGTCCAAGGACATCGCCCTCAATACTGGGAAGCTGACCCTTCCAACTGGGGCCTTGGTGGGAAGCCAGTGGGCCACCAGCCGGCAGCGCTGAGCCGGGCAGCACAGTGCCTGGCACTGACAGTGTGCGGTCAAATATGGAGAAAGCGCCCCCAGCCTGCGTGTTTGGGAAACGCGGTCGGGCCCACCAGAGTCACGAGGCCTAGAGTACAGGTCAGGCCCCGCATCAGCAGCTGCGCAGGCATCCTGAGGCCGCCCACCAGGGAAAGAACATGGCAGGAAGGGGTGGGAGGCGAGGAGCCCGGCCGCGGGCCAGGTGGTCCTCTATACTCTTCCCAGGACACGGCTGCCTGGGCCCGGGGTGGGCATCGGTGCTGCACCTGGCGAAGTGGGTTTCCCCCTCCAGCTCCATGGGAAGGGAGCTGGCATCAGCCGAGCTCCAGGGTAGATGTGTTAGACCAGGAGGCCTCCCTTCCAGGCCCTCCCACCTCCTCCCATCATCCAAGCATCCCCAGACTCCTCTTCCTCTTCCCCTTGGGCATCCCTCCAGGCCCAGTGGCAGCAGAGGCACCCGGCCCAAGAGCTCTGAAATCCCACCCTGCCAGGCCCAAGCCCAGATCAATGACTGCGGAACCTCTGAGGTGGGGCCAGCACGGACTTTAAGACTCCCCAGGGGGCTCTGCTCTCACCCAGGGAGGTCAGCAAGTGTAAAAGAAAGCTGTTCAGAGCTACTGCCACCCAAGTCTGCTTCTGAGAGGTAATCAGGTTAAGAAAACAACAAAACCCTTGAGAGACAGAGGATTCTGGGATAAATGGAGAACCGGCTCAGTCAGAAACCCTGAGGGACTTCTATCCTTGAATCTCTGTCCTGACCGTCCCACAGGGCACTGCGCCTGTCAACTTCGGGTACTCAAGACCGGCTGCCCAAGACAGGTGGGCCTCGCTCCCAGGACCTCCCTCACGTGACCAGGACTCCTGGCCCTTCCACCCTGCAGGACGCTACGTGCAGGAGGGCTCTGGCTCTCTCTCACCTTGAGCGTCCAGCCTCTTGTCGGCATAGACCTTGTAGGTGAAGGCGTGCCGCAGAGCCAGCGCTGCGAAGAACATCTCCACGCAGATGATGAAGTCCTGGTAGCCGGCAGCCACGGTGCCCTCGCCCACCGACACACGGGCTGAGTGGATCTTGGGGATGGCCCCGCACTTCTCCAGGATGGCCAGGAGCAGGCCTGGGAGGCAAGGTGTGGGTGTCTGGCCCTGGCTGGACCGCCTTCCCACCCCCTCCTCCTCCATGCAGCCCCCCCAATGCCCGGGGCAGTGGAAGCAGGGGCCCTGGTTGCTCCTGTGGGCAGCGTTGCCGACACAGGCCGAGGCCACTTGGAAACCCCACTGAGACGTCACAGATTATGCGGGGTCCCCCATGTTCCCCCACCCACGCATCAGCCTCACTGAAGCTCTGCCCTGGCTCCTAAGGCCCCTAAGGGCCCAGACTTCTGCCCGAGTGGGCACCCAGTGGATGGAGGCCCCTTTGAGCTCCAGGCTGGGATCCCGAAGGACAACCCCACGGCCTGGGCACCAGGGGCACTGGGGATGGCAGGCAGGAGGAAGGGGACGAGGTTTAGGGGACAGGGCCGCCACACGGGG
This sequence comes from Myotis yumanensis, assembly GCF_028538775.1. NCBI lineage: Eukaryota > Metazoa > Chordata > Mammalia > Chiroptera > Vespertilionidae > Myotis > Myotis yumanensis. The sequence goes on from NW_027223754.1 coordinate 208,039,813, forward strand.
CTGGGCAGAGGCTCACCTTGCCAGAAGGAGAGGAAGATAACAGACTTGACCATGAAGAACTTGAGGACGGGGCTGTAGGGGCTGAGCAGCTCCCTGGTGGCGAAGTAGAAGAGGAAGAGGGCGTAGAGGGCCAGGCTGACGGAGACGTTGTAGATGATGGTCACGTACAGGTAGCCGCTGGCGACGCTGCAGAAAAGGGGAGCATCCTGGCTTGGACAGACCCCTCCGAGGGACGAGGAGCCCCCCCTCCTTTGTCCTGCCCCTACGCCAATCCCCATGGCTCTAGCCGTGCTCCCAAGCAGTGCTCCAGGAGCCACGTGGTGATCAAAGGGGCCAAAACATAAGGCAGGTGCCGGGGTGCCTGCAGCACGGGCCGGGCCAGGGCCCTGCCTCACGCAGGGGTGTCTAGCCACCTGCCCGCAGCTCTGGTGCCCACACTCCTGGTGGAGGACATGACACAGGCATGGAAGCCAGACTGGCCTGGGATGAGGGCTCAGCCGATGGTCAGACAGCAAGTGTCAGAGTGACGGGAGCCAAGCCCTGCTCTTTCCAAGGTGAGTAAGTTACATCCCACGGCGCCTCCGTTTGCCCACCTGCCCTGGCGGGCTGCTGTGCACCGTCCAGTGGTGTTGCCAAGCGCATGCCAGCACACGGCCATGGGGTCACTGTCCCTCACGCCCAGTGAGAGGCCTGGGCAGTTCACCAGGTGAGGCTTTCTACCCGAGGACTCAAGGCAGGCCTCTCGGGCTCCAGCCCTGCTGCCTGCCTGGATGGTCACTGTTCCTTCTGCCCCGGGCGCCCCCCACCCCCGCCCCCCTATGCAAAGGGGATGGATGCTGAAGGTTCCTCGAGTGCCCCTGACAGGCCAGCCTCGCAGCTCAGGGGTGCAGAGGCGTGAGGAAGGCTGGGAACATGCTTGACCTCCACTCAGAGGAGGTCCCGAGGGCGTGTGTGTGTCCAGTCTGTGGCCGCCTCCTTCCCTAAGCCAGGCATTTGCCTCTGGGCAGGGACATCTACCCTGGCACCAACACTCCCCCCACACCCTTGCGGGGACCCGCTGCTTACTCAAAGTCTCCGTCCCGGTACTTGCCAAAGGCCTGGAGGACCACGGTGCTGACAGCCATGAGCGGCTTCACCACACAGAACTGCAGGGTGGCCTGGGGGGAGAAGCCGAGAGTCAGGATGGGACAGACCACGTAACAGCACCTCCTCTGGCCAGCAGACCTGCTGGATGCCAGGCTTGGGGAGCCCAGGGTCCTCCCCGAGGGGACTGCTGTCTGGAGAAGGCGGAGGAGTGAGACGATGCCAGTGTGACTCAGCTGAGAAGACGGGTGTGGAGGGAGGACGATGGACACAGGAATGGAGGAGAGGAGACAGGAGATGTCCCTGGAGGAGGGGCAGCAGGAATGTAAGACAAGGGACAGGCAGAGGGGACAGCTCACACCGAGGCCAGAGGCTGAGTGGTCAAGGGCACGAGTTCATGCTGGACGGGCAGCACCGTGAAGTGGCCAAGGAAGTGGGTGGGGTGGGGAGCAAAGCCAGGGCCCTGGTCCAGGGACTGGCCACATGGGGAGCAGGGTTGGACCAGGGCTTCCTCTCGTGCCCCTCGCCCACCCCCGGGGTCTGGCTCCCTGCCCCGGGCTCTGGGTCTGGGCCCAGGGTTTATATTGAGCTGGGGTCCTGCTGGGGATGGAGATGACTTAACAGGAGCACGAAACAGGAAGCAGCCCAAAGCAAAGGCCTAGTTTGACACCTGAGTTTGAATGTTGGCCTCGCCAGGTGCCAGCGACAGAAGCTCGAGCGGCGGCCACTGAGCCTCCGGCGGACGGACGTCAGCAGCCCCTTGTCACAGGGGAAACCCCGGCCCCAAGCTTTCACAACTGCCTACCGAGGCCCCCGCAAACCCCGGGGCACCCACGGCGCCCATAATATCACTAGAATCCCCTTCCTGCTGAAGTCAAATAAGTCTAAGCCACGGGGCCGTCTGTGGAGGCGGGAGCAGTTGGAAAGGCTAAGCGAGTGTGGCTCCAAACAGGGCCAGGACCCCGGAGCAGAGAACATGGCCTGTTGAACCCAAAGTTCTGGGAACCGGAGTGAGGTTTGCAGGGGAGCCCAGTGGTCAGAGCTGTGGGGGGCCACCAGGAGAGGCGTGTGTGACGGGGCTAGAGGGGTGATACTGCTGTCACACCCCACAGAACTGCCCTGGCCTCCCCACCCCACCTGGAGGAGACGGGACCCGCACCGACAGCCCACAGGGGAAGAGCAGCCCCTCGTATGGAGTGAGCCAGTGAGTGAGCGAGCTAAGAGCCCGGCCACAGGTGGTGCGCCTGGTCAGCCCCTTGATGCCCATGTCCCTATGGAGCCCCAGACGTAAGCACTGTCCCCAGCCTGATACAGAGGAGGGAACCGAGGCCCAGGGACCCTGAAGCGCCAGCAGGAGGTCCTGCCCTGGGACAAAGCTGCCACCCCAGGGCAGGGGGCGGGGCTTTTGTTCTCTCCCCTTTTCCTACCTCTCCCAGCCACTGCCAGGAACAACGGTGGAATATCCGGAACAGCCAGCCCACAGGCCTGGGGATAATTTATAACAAGGCGGCTGGAGCTAGTGATCTGGGATCAAAACTTTGTACACAATATAATCATCAAAGAAGGCATGAGTCACAGGCCCAGGCGCCTAGCCCAGGGTAAACAATGGCCCTGAAAGGCCCCACCCTGAGCCCGGGACAGTTTAACTCTTTCCCTGCAGGTCCCTCGGGGAGACTGAGTTTAGAAACACCGTAAGGAAGGAAGACGTGGAAGCTGACCTGGAGGCCCGGGAGGTCCAGGCAGGCTCTGTGGGTGTGTGTGCCTGGCCCCACACAGAAAAGCCAGGCCCCAGTGGGCCAGTGACTGGCTGGGGTTCATTTCCCCTCAGGTTACTCTGGAGATGCTAGAGGGGTCGGAAGGCCCTGTGGAGGGAGCCCCAGAGACTCAGTCGAGGTCGTGCCGCTGGGCATGACACCGGACTCTCCCTCCCCAAACTAGAGACGGGGGGCTCTGTGCCAGCACCTTGCGAATGCTCTGTATCCACCACCTCACCTGTTCCTTAAACCATCCCTTGGGATAAGTAACATTACGCACATTTGACAGAAGGAACTAAGGCTCAGAGAGGTTAAGTAATGACCCAGGTCACGGTCAGAGGAGAAGCTGGAAATCAAACTCAGATGGTCAGAGGCACAGCCCATGCACTTCACCACAACACCACACCGCCCCGCCCAGCCCTTCCAGACCGCAGGGAGGGCAGCTGGGAAAACGAAAGCTGCTGCTGCCAACTGGGAAATGGGGACTAGAGACGGCACACGCTGGTTCGTCAGGCATCTTTTTTTTTTTCAATCCTCACCTGAGGATATTTTTTTTTTTTTTTATATTTTATTGATTTTTCACAGAGAGGAAGGGAGAGAGATAGAGAGAGTTAGAAACATCGATGAGAGAGAAACATCGATCAGCTGCCTCTGGCAACCCAGGTACATGCCCTTGACCGGAATCGAACCCGGGACCTCTTAGTCCACAGGCTGACGCTCTATCCACTGAGCCAAACCGGTTTCGGCAGAGGATATTTTTTTAAAATATATGTTTTTGTTGATTTTAGAGAGAGAGGAAGGGAGAGGGATAGAGAAATAGAAACACTGAGAAACATCGATTCGGCTGCCTCCTGCACGCCACCTACTGGGGATCGAGCCCATAACTGGGGCATGTGCCCTGACCTCTTGGTTCATGGGTCGATGCTCAACCACTGAGCAGGGCTGGTCAGGTATCTTTAATGCAGAAACCCTCCTTCCCTCTAGCCGCAGCTGATGAGAAGTTTTCAAACAGAGATTCTAGAATCCCCATGCACATCCTCCGATTCTCACACACACCGAGACTTGGTCAAAAGGAGCAAGAGTGTGAGACCACTTCGTGCCCAGGACGCCTCTCACTGCCCCTCTGAGCCCTCCCTGTGAATGCAGGGGCATCCCTAACTGTGTGGGGAGTGGGTGCTGGGGTTTGGGGGTGGGGGCTTGCAGGAAATGGGAACTCCAAGATGGATCCAGGGCAGCCTGCGGAGGGTCCACCCAGCTGGTCTCTGCCACCCTGTCAAGCAGGGGCAGCACAGCCCTGCGGCTGCTGCTCCAGGGCACAGACCGGGCACGTGCGGGGGCACACACCTGCTTGCAGAACCGCAGGAACCCAATGGAGTACGTCTTTCCCCAGAGGCAGCAGGTGCCATACATACAGCTGGACCTGGAAGAGACCACAGAGGGGATGGTGAGCAGAGAGCTAGGACTCGGGGAAGGTGGGGCTGGGGGACGCCCTCCCTCACATCCAGACAAGCCAGGGCACAGCAGGGTGGGGTGGGGACGGGGCAGAGAGCCCAGGCAGCTTTGCGCCCGAGGCCAAGTACAGGGAGCCAGTGAGAGCATTTGCAATTACGGTAAAGCATGAGGGAGCAGGCTGCTCGGCGGCCCGCGGGTAACAAAGCACCTGAGAAGCACTGAATGTAAACGGTGCAAGAGGGAGAGAGAAACAGGAAAAGACGGGAAGACAGAGGAGAGAGCCAGGAGGCCCTTCCGAAAGTCCCAATGAATGGCCTTGCTCGGAAGCTCAGGAGACACAGCAGGTCAAGGCCACAGGCGTGGAGGAGCTGCATGTCCAGCTGCCGCCGGGACAGCTCAGAGAAAGGCAGGCCCAAGAAGCAGGGTGCGGGGCTGCAGGGAGCTGTGTACTCACTCGATGGGCTTCCCCCGGATCTCAGACATGATGGAACTTTCTCCCCCGAGGTACTCATAGCACAGGCTCAGGAAGTTGTAGATGACCAAGGCTGTGAAAAGAGGGTCCACAGTAAACCACTCCCATCAACAGGACGGGTCAACAGACAGCAGAACTCTGAGTAGCAACGAAAGTGAAAGACCAGTCACAGCAGCAACAGAGAGCCCTGAGGACAGGAGAACCCACACCGTGAACTGAACACTCCATTCTAACCAAAACCAGGCAAGACCAGTCGCATTGCTTAGGGATGCTACACACTGCTCTCACTCTACAGCATGCACATGATGACCTCAGAAGTCAGCTCTGGGGCAGGGGGGACGGGAGGACGGGAGGTTAGGGTGGGCACAGAGGGGCCTTGGGGGAGCTGGCAGTGTGCCCGCTCTGGGGTTCAACCAGGTACTGGCTTTATAATTCATCCTATGCTCTTTTCTATTGTGTTATGGACCAAAATTTACAACAAAACAACAATAAAACGTTCTCCAGGGGGCTCTCAGGAGACATTCTAAGCAAGAATGAGACGGCAGCACCTCCGTTCGCTCACAACCTGCAGTGCACCTGAGTCTGCACTGAACACAGCAGAGGTGCGGAAAGAGGCACAAATGTCTTGAGAAGCTGGGTCAGCTCGTTCTGAGTCAGGACGCGGCTGGACATCCCCACAAAGACAGAATCTGCGAGAGCGACCGCCCGCCGGCAGAGAAGTGTGTTGTAAATGCTACGCTATAAATACAGCAATGCGCTGTAATGGCTCCTGGTCAGAGACGTCTGCTGGGTCAGCAAAGCGAAGGCTGCTGCCTGCAGGTGCCAGAGCAAAGGGGTGTGCCAGGAGCGAGGAGGGTGAGCGTGGAAGAAAGTGAGAGTGTGGCAGAGGACACCACAAAGGACAGGGGCCGGAGGGTCGGGGCCAAGAGCAGGGAGCAAGGAGAGGCATCCAGCAAAGCACGGCCAGGGCAAGATCAACATGGGGCCAGAGAGACCCCTTCTCCTCTGACCCTGCGTCCCCTGCAGCACGAAGGCCTCGGGCTCCCGGTGCAGCCCCTGGCTTGGCACTCAAGGTCTCCCCACAGATGACGTGGTGCCTGCCCAGCCCTCACTCTTCCTTCCCAGCGACGCTGGACGCCCCTTTCCCTCAGCAGGTTATTGCTTTTGCACTGGCTGTCCCCACTGCCTGGGGTGCCCCTCCCTCTGCACTCCCATCAGACACCACCTACCCTGTTGAGTCTCTGGCCACCCTAGGCCAGTTCTCTCACCCACAGCCCTGATGACGTGCAGACGCTGTGCAGACCTCAACACGAAAGCCTGACCACAGTCGGAGGCGAACGGTGGCCTTCAACTTGGAAAGGAAGGTATCTGGGTGCTTTTTGCCACTCACAGCTACTCTAACCTATGAAGGGCTCATGTCTCCAGCTGGGGTGAGGGCCCCAGGGAGCACCCTCTATGAACACGACCCATAGCACCTACCACACTGTGCTAGGACTATCCCTCAGCAGACACAGAGCAGAGGGTTTGCCGCCTGGGTCTGCCACTGGGTTAGCTGTGAGCCTCAGTTTCCTCATCTGTTAAATGGGGACGGGAGTCCCTACCTTCACAGGAGGCTGTGAGGTTGAAGTGAGTATGCAAAGTGCTCGGACGAGTGGGCAGCACTCAGCAGCGCTGCATGTCGGCTGCTACCTGCCTGCCTCCCTCGGGGGCCAGCATCTGGGATGGGCTGGGGACCCTGTGTGCTGCCGGCCCGGCACAGGAGCAGCTCAGGATGTCTGGTGACTGCAGGCATCCCCACTGATCACTCAACGACAAGAACTACTTTGGGGTACGGGGAGGGGGCATCTAGCCAAATCTGACGTCAGCCTGCGAATGGCCTTTGTCCAAACCCACACGAGGCCACGTGGGATGGATGTGTCCATCCCAGGCTGGGTCCAGCCATATTGTGGTCGATGGTTATTTTCCAAAGATGGCCACACCCTCTGACACTGACACAACCGGTGCATACGGTGGACCGGGTGGCGCAGAAGCGATGCTTCGTGACATCTCACACTGGGATCAGAAGCCTCTTTCCTTTGTTCTTTCCCGAGACGCAGGCCCTTGAGCCCAGTCACCATGCGGGAAGCCCAGGCTGACCCCCATGTGGGAGGAATCGAGGGCCCAGCAGACACCAGCACCCACTGCCAGACACACGAGTGAGTCAGATTCCAGATGAATCCGCCCCGGCCGAGACCCCGCTACCACGGGCGTGGTTCTACCACTCGGAGCTGTGTGGCCTCAGGCAAGTGTCCTCAGTGCTCTGTGCTGCCAGGACCCTTCCTCTTGGGGCTGCTGGGAGGACGGGTGGGGGTGAGCACAGCACCTGCCTGAGATGAGCCGAGTTCACACTGAGCAGAGTCCACAGCATGTGATCTGTCTTTTTTTCCAGACTGTAAAGTCCTTGGGGGTAGAAACGGAGGCCTACCCCCAACAACTACCAGAGGCCCCGGCACCTATACACGGTAAACACGGAAGAAATGAATGGACGGGCATGGGCCCAGGTTCCAGGGGCTCAGAGCAGCAGGGCAGGCAGCCACGCCCACACTCAGTTCTGTGCTCCAGTTCGCCCTCTCACGGGATGCTGAACAGACTTCCCCGAGGTGATCAGACTTCCAGGCCCGAAGACAAAACCCTCCAGGGAACCCCCAGGGGCCGAAGTTCATCAGCCCCTCCACACGGAACCACTCTCGCAGCCAGGCCTCCGCCATCCTCGGAGAAGAGCCTGGCGCCTGAGCGCACATCCTTTCCTGTATCACATACGTCCGCACGCAGCCAAGGTCTGTGCTCAGCTGGTCAGAACTGTCAAATACCATCCATCTCTCAGCTCAAGATCCTCGACCTTTTACCAGTGCTCTGGCCAGCGAGTCTGTGTAACACCAAGTTGGTGACGATGTCGGTTAAAGAATCATGAGTGAGTCGATAACGCGTTCTCAGAGAAGGGAGGCAAGACAGACTGTCTTCCAGATGGTCCAACCAGCCCACACCAGGACCATCTGGACAAGCCAATCCCTCACCAGAGAGTTACAGAGCCACCCCAGCACCCGGCCAGGGTGTGCACAATGACAAGTCCACACACCCCAGGAACCAACACAAAGATATGCTGCCCTGGGCACAGGGAAAGCACAGCAGATTAGCAGCGAAGTTCTCAGCCAGCGGCCTTGTTGCCTGACTTCCCCCTGACCATGGTTTCAGTTCTGGCCCCTGGGAGGCCTCAGAGAAACAGAGTAACTCTATGCCCCCTAAATGTTCACTACAGCCTCTGTGCTAGGCTCTGGGGACACAGAAATGACCAAGGGGCCCACAGACATGGCCCTCCCGTGTGAAGCGGAGCGTCCAGAATGAGGGAAGGGATGGTGTCTGTCTGTCTGTCTCAGTCTCCTGCTCCGGAGAGTGAGGTACCGGAACTTTGGGCTCCATCCTAGGCACCTAGAGAAATGCACACAGTCAGGAGAGCAGGACAGGGTGGAGATGAAATGAGGGTTGTCCTGGGTCCTCGAGGCCTGGAGGGAAGACAGTGGCACTCACTCTCTTCCTCTGTGTGCCAGCGACCTTGTCCAGAAGGTCAGGCAGGACCCGCTTAGTCCCAGGGGTGGATCCTACGACTTCTGCTCAGTATAAGAAGCTATTCCTAAGAGGCAGTCTTCAGAGGGGCAAGGTAGTGAGCTCTCTGCTAACGGAAGCACGCAATCAGAGCTAGGCCCTTCCACACGGGCCACAACCAGGGCATGGCAGCCACTTAACAGACATTAACTATAAAGGGGTCTGAGCAGCTGACACTTTACAGGTCCCTCCTTTCCAACCCCGAGACGCCTGACTGACTCTCTCTCACAGGCAGCAGCGTTTCCAAACAGAGCAGCCGGGACAGGAAGCTGTCCTCCAAGAGACTGTTCTCCACCCCGCACGCCCGCCCCCCCCCCCCCCCCAGTCTCCTGCCCCTCTCCCCAGGGACAACTGTAACAGCACAGCCTTGGGGGCCCCCAAGGCTTCACGGAGAGGCTCCCTGACAAGTGCACTCGGGCAGCCTCTGCTCCCCCACTACAGGTAAGCGAGGCACCTGTCTGCTCCACAGACACTCCCTGGGCCCCCATTCTGTGCTCTGGGTGCACCTGGCCATCGCCAGCTCACTCCTCCACGCGCCTTCAGCACCTAAAGCGGCCTCAGGGCCTGGCTGTCCTTGCTACACAGACACTGTTATTTGGAAAGACTCGAGCATTCGTATTTCAGATAACTCACGGATGAGCCCAGGAAACAGTTTTGACCACTTGGGACAGAAATCTCTGCTCAGTAATGAGGGCCTCAGGACTTTCTTTCCTCTTTTTTCAGGGACTGCTGATCACTGCGGACAATACTGGGCACAATGCACTACAGCCATGGCGACGGGCTCTGCCCGACGTGAAAGGCCCCAGGATGCTGCCAGGCGGTTCCTCCCCCCCCCCCATGCCATGTCTGTCCTTTGCTGGTCCTGCTTCCTGCCACCTGGAATGCTGTTTCTCTCTCTCAGGACCTCTGCTGGTTCCTCCTGCAAACCTCTTTATTCTGATCAGGTGAGCTCCTGTGAGTCCTGGCAGCACATGGCCCGCCGGGCTTCTGTGGCGTGTTTGCGGCCCTCGGCCGGGTTCATCCTGGCTACACTCTCTCCACCAAGATGTTTCATTTGGGGCCAGGTTCCAGGAAGCGAACCTTGTCCAAAATCTGAAACTGGGTGAACGAAGCGTCATTCTTTAATTGTTTCATCCAGGCCTGTAAAACCTCTTCCCCTGACAAGAGTTCATATTTTTCGCTGAGAAACTCATCCTGTGTTCCTTCACCAAGCCTGACACAGGGCAACCCCGGGCCTGGGAGCCCCAGGCGAGCCTGGCCTCCGGGAAGCACCTGGGAAATCCTGGGCCAGTTTCTTAGCCTCTCAAATTCCTTCCCACGGTTGTAAAATGGGGGTGATATGTACTCCTCCGGGTAACTGGGAGGTGAGAATGAGCTCAGCCTAATGAAAAATAGGTGGTAAAGCTGTGAGCCCACACCAATGTTACCGGGAAAACAGTGCTGCGTAAAGCAACGGGAAAGCCCTCTCCTCTGCACCCTGGCCTCCTGCACCCCTCGGATCAGCTCCCCAGCTCCTCAGGCTGCCTCAGAGTTGTCTCTAGGAGCGACCTCCCACCCCGACCACAATCAAACACTAAATGCAGGGAAGGGGCTGGTTTCCCGCTACTCCTTCTGCCTGGCGCTGCCGTGTGAGCTGCAGTGTGAGTTACAGCCCTCACCAGATGGCAGATACTCGATCAGAGGGACCCTGGGCTAGCCATTTACTTCTCTGAGACTCGCCCTCTCCTTGGAAAATGGCAATATTACCACCCACTCAAGCTGTTTATCTCCCTCTCCTCTCCCTCTCCCCCCAGGATGCCACTAAGATGAGAATGAATCGGTGGAAAAGTACAAGCCTTCAAGGACAAGGAGATGGCACCGGAGGCAGCCGACAGCAATGTTACAAAAGCTCTGAGATGCAGCAAGGTCAGCGTGGTCCCTGACCGGGAGGGCCCAGGACTGCGGGTGAAGGTGCCGATGGAAAACGTGGCTGCAAGTCTGCGCATGGCCTTTACTTTCCTGGCCGGTGGGGACAGCTCCTTCCTCAGAGAACTCAGCTCAGCCAAGGGCAGCAACGAGGACACTTGCAGAAAACAGATGAGGTCTGAATGCGAAGGGCGAGGTGTCCAGGTCCCTTCCCCCAACTGCACCCTTAACTCGGTGTGCCCAGCTTTCACCACCCAGAGAACATTATTATCTGGGGAAACAGGCCTAGAATAAAAAAAATCTTCATCGAGTGCCTGTCCCCACCACTGTGTAAAAACGGCACAGGAAAGCCATGTCCTGTCACCCAACTGGGAGGCCGGCAGTGTAAGCCCCATTCTTCAATACAAAGAATAGCCAAGGACACCAGACACTTGAGGAGCACTTCCAACACAAAGGTCAAAGGCCAAGACAAACAAACAGGGAAGTCAGGAAACTGAGATAATGCAGGAAACAGAAGAAAACTGCAATTAGCGTCCCCCAACGGGAGATACTCTCTCCCACACCAAGCACAAGGGACTATAAAATAGAACAGGAAAGAGCGCCTGATGCTTTACAACACGATAAAGAAAACAAAACCTTCCGTAGAAAAGCTCAAAGGTAAATATTTAAAATAAAATTTAAAAGCTCCTGGGAAATAGAACAAAAGAAACCATAAAGAAAACCTAAAGGTCAATCCAGAAGTGCAACATCCTACCAACAGGAATTCTGGAAAGCAGGAATAAACCAAGGGGGGCGGGGGCGGGGGTAGTAAAGGAACATGCAAGAACATTCTCAGCACTCAGGACATGGGCTTCCACATGAAGGCCCACCGGGCACCCCGCACAGTGAATGTCCCGCCGCCTCTGAGATTTCAGAACACTGGGGGCAAAGACCATAAGCAAAGGGGAAAGCAGGTCACACACAGACATTAAGAGTCAGAACCAGCCCTGGCCTGTGGTTCAGTTATTTAGGGTGTCATGCCACGATGCCAAGGTTGTGGGTTCGATCCCTGGTCAGAGCACACAGAACAATTAACCAATGAATGCATAAATAACTGAAACAACAAAATGACGTTTCTCTCTCCTCTCTCTCTCTCTCTCTCTCTCAAGTCCATTTTTTTAAAAAAAAGAATCACAATCCAGCAGACTTTCCGAAAACAATGCTGGAAGCTAAAAGACTGGAAAACCTGCCTTCAGAATTCAGAGGGAGAGTAATTTCCATCTTAGAATTGTACTCCCATTGACAACTAACCAAACAGAACAATATAATATATATTTGTAGACAATTTTCAGATTCCAGAAAACAGAACCCCATGCACCCTTTTCTCAGGCAGCTCCTGGGAGCCGACCTCTAACCAGAAGGAGAGGGCGGAGAGGGCGAATCACCAACAAGGGAAAATGGCCCCAGGGGACAGGTGGTCAGCACAGGAGCGGGGAGCAGGGTTCCCAGGACACTGGGAGGGAAGACCCAGGGCAGCTGCCGACCAGGAGGAGGCCAGGCCCAGCCCAGAACAGGAGGCAGGGCGTCGGGAGGAACAGCACCGAGGAAAACCCAGAGCGAAGAGACATGCGCCTCCCTTCAGAGAAGGCATGCTTCTAATTCAGTGAAGCATTCGGGAACAAGGTGATGACAGATACATAGAAAACAGTAAACCAAACAGCAAGACGAGTGGCAGCAGAGGAAAAGCACAAGGAAATGTCATCTCGACGCACCTGCAGGCTCAGCTCTGAACAATGTTTACAGACACGGAGTAACGCACACACGAAATGCGGACTTAGAAACGCTTGTCACCTTAAAAAGATGAAGGAGCGAAAGCGTGTGGGTGTGCACAGCCGGAGGTGAGTACCTAAGCCACAAGCCTCCCAGAGGAAGAAGTCTGCTACTAAACACTACATGAAACTGAAAAACCCAGAAACAACAGTCTATGCACGTTTTTAGGTTATTCAAGGGAAAAAATGTTTAAGGAGCTGAAAGTGGCCCTGGCCGGGTAGCTCCTTTGGTTAGATGATCATCCTGATTTAAAAAAAATAATAAAAATAAAAAAAGAGTTGCAAGTGCAGTGAACTAGGGATTCAGAGGAGTTGGGGCAGCTTGTTTCATCCATATGCATGTATGACTTTAATAAAAATAAAATGTCCACTGTTTTAATTTTGTTAAAAAGAAAAGCAAATGTCACCTAATGGCCAGCAGAGGCCTGGCTACTGTGAAGCAGGAGTTCCTTGGCCCAGTCCGTCCACTCCTGCCCCTTCCCCGTCTCAGGAGACTGGGAGGAAGGGGAAGGCATGGGGGCCTCTTTTTGAACTGTAAGGGACACGCCACCACCAGGCCTGCTGGGGGCAGGTCCTGCGGAGCTGCAGCACTTGTAGATATAAAAACTATGGGAGAGGGTCCCAGGCACGGAGCAGAGGTGCGGGAAAGGGCGAGGCGCGGGCCACGCCACCCGCGCGGACACCAAGCTTGTGGACGCTGGTGGCCTGTACTTCGGCGGCTGGGGCCCTGTTTGTAAACTGCCTGGGAGGGGCCCAGGGACAATAGCGTTGCTAGGAGACGCAGACTTCTTACAAAGGACCTTTCTGTAGCTGGGAGGAAGGTCTGGACAGGCAGGGCCTGAACAAAGAGGCTTCTGGAGTGGGAGGAGCCGCCAACCATCTGCTGCCACCTCTGGGGCCGGGAGCGAGGGCAATGCGAAGGCTCCCGGGCTGTGCCCGCTTCTGCCATGCACCCCAGTCTGCAGGGCCTGTCCCCGACCATACAGGGGAGGCTCCCTGGGCAGGGCAGAGCTTGTTTATTCTGAACGAACAAGAAGCAGAGCCTGCACCATGCGAGGCTGGCAGGTGAATGGAAAAGGATTCTGGCCTCACCTTCTCCAACCCCAACCTCTGTGGCTCCTGAGGTACCAGAGGTTTTGCTGGGGGCTCTGCTGCTTCCAGGAATGTCAGGCACTAGAGCCCCACCTGCCTCAGCACCGTCACCTGGCAGGGCCAGGCAGGGACACCAGCAGGGATTTTAATGAGGCTACATGTGGATGAACACACGGCACAGAGCAGGTGTTTCACCAAGTCCCTTATTCATTCCCAACATCCAGAACGAGGGAGCACCTACCATGTGCCCGGCTCTGTTGGCACTGCCCTCAGGATGGGGAGAACCAACCAGGCACTTCACTGCAAACCGTGTGCTGCGGACTGAGTCTGGGAGGGGAGCCACCGGGAAGGCCTCTCCAAGGGGACACCGCAGTCCAGATGGAGGAGGGGGAGCCCACGGAGAAGAGCTTTGCGGGCACTGGGCGAACACCCGGTGTGCCAGGCCAGAAAGGAGGCCGGTGTGGCTGAACGGGCAGGTGGGGTGGGGTGTTAGGCATCTGAATTTCCTCACCAAATCCAAAGGCATTTCCTGTGCCTCTGAGTGCTCAGGGACACACGGGTTCAAAATGGGGCAGAAACAGACTCCAGTTTCTTGGGGGATGAGCATGAAGCCCAGGGCCAAGGACCAAGTCCTCCCAGGTCAGAGAAGCTGACAGGCAGTCATGGTCAGAGCTGCCTGGTCACATCACAAGGAAAACCACATCTGGTCACGTTACCAGGAACCAGCAGTGCAGGTACAGGGACGGGAACACACAACCGTGAGAGGGGGCGAGCATCAGAAGGGATCTTGAATCCAAGGACCCCTCCTCCCCAGCCGGCTGGCCTGTGGCCTGTCCTGGGGCCTCTGGCCCCTCCGTCACCCACAGCCCATGTAGAGAGCTTTGTAGCCTGCAATTTCGCATCATATTTTTAGGCATCAACAGTAAGAAAGACGAGAACCTATATTGTAGACGATCGAAGATGGCGGCATAGGTAAACACCGGAGATTGCCACCGTAAACAACCACTTCAAAAATACAACTAAAAGTCGGAACGGACATCAACCAGAACCCCTGTTGCAACCAGAACTCCTCACAGGAAGGCTGGCTGAGGAGAGTCTCTTCAACTAGAAGCAAAAACAACAGCATTCCAAAGCTCAGAGGAGGCGCAGTGTGGAAAATTTAAAGGTACGGTGGTGTGGCGGTGCGCGCGCAAAGCGGGCTGGCGGCTGAGGGCGCGGTTGTCGTTTTCAATCAGGAGTGAGTCTCAGACTCTGGGCTACAGATCCGGGCGAGTCTCTAGGGACCCAGACTCAAACGGGAGAAGCGGGACTGTCTGGCTACGGCCCCTCCGAGGTTTGCAGCGGTTGCTGGGACAGAGAGGCAGAACCCCTGGGGACAGACTGAGAGCGGCCATAGCGGCTCCCTCCCCCCGCCCTGTTGATCCCGCCCGCCCAAGCCCTGCGCACAGCCATTTGCCGATCGCCTCAGGCAAAGGCTGGATTAGCGCCTCCCCAGAAGACAGACGTTTTCCGCACAGCTGATTCCTACAGCCAGTCGGCCTGGTGGTCAAATCCCTCTAGTATTAACTACAACAATTAAGGCTTGGCTAGAACAAGACTGCGCACAGAGACCACAAGGGGGTGCACCAAGAAAGCATAAAAGATGCGGAGACAAAAAAACATGACAGAAATGGAGGATATGGAGCTAAGAATCGCAATTTTGAGGGCTTGCCATAAATTTGTGCAGAGCCTCACGAAAACTAATGAGACCCTCGATGCTACGATAAAGAAATTAGAAAGTAAGCATACACGGACTGAAATAAAGAATATTATACCCAATAGCAGACCAGAGGAGTACAATAATCAAACCAAAGATTCGACAAAAAACACCCAATTGGAAAAGCAAAATGAAAAAAGAATCCGAAAGTGTGAAGATAGTGTAAGGAGCCTCTGGGACAGCTTTAAGCGGTCTAATATCAGAGTCATTGGAGTGCCAGAAGATGAGAGACAGCAAGATATTGAAAACCTATTTCAAGAAATAATGGCAGAAAACTTCCCCCACCTGGTGAAAGAAATGGACTTACAGGTCCAAGAAGCGCAGAGAACCCCAAACAAAAGGAATCCAAAGAGGACCACACCAAGACACATCATCATTAAAATGCCAAGAGCAAAAGACAAAGAGAGAATCTTAAAAGCAGCAAGAGAAAGAGACTCAATTACCTACAAGGGAACACCCATACGACTGTCAGCTGATTTCTCAACAGAAACTTTGCAGGCCAGAAGGGAATGGCAAGAAATATTCAAAGTGCTGAATACCAAGAACCTACAACCAAGACTACTTTATCCAGCAAAGCTATCATTCAGAATTGAAGGTCAGATAAAGAGCTTCACAGATAAGGAAAAGCTAAAGGAGTTCACCACCGCCAAACCAGTATTATATGAAATGCTGAAAGGTATCCTTTAAGAAGAGGAAGAAGAAGAAAAAGGTAAAGATACAAATTATGAACAACAAACATGCATCTATCAACAAATGAATCTAAGAATCAAGTGAATAAATAACCTGATGTACAGAATGAACTGGTGATTATAATAGAATCAGGGACATAGAAAGGGAATGGACTGACTATTCTTGGGGGGAAGAGGGGTGTGGGAGATGCGGGAAGTGACTGGACAAAAAGCATGCACCTATGGATGAACACAGTGGGTGGGGAGTGAGGGTGGAGGGTGGGGTGGGAGCTGGAAGGAGGGGAGTTATGGGGGGAAAAAAGAGGAACAAATGTAATAATCTGAACAATAAAGATTTAATTTAAAAAAAAAAAAAAAAAGAAATTAGAAAGTAAGCATACACGGACTGAAATAAAGAATATTATACCCAATAGCAGACCAGAGGAGCTCAAGAATCAAACCAAAGATTCGACAAAAAACACCCAACTGGAAAAGCAAAATGAAAAAAGAATCCGAAAGTGTGAAGATAGTGTAAGGAGCCTCTGGGACAGCTTTAAGCGGTCTAATATCAGAATTATTGGAGTGCCAGAAGATGAGAGACAGCAAGATATTGAAAACCTATTTCAAGAAATAATGGCAGAAAACTTCCCCCACCTGGTGAAAGAAATGGACTTACAGGTTCAAGAAGCGCAGAGAACCCCAAACAAAAGGAATCCAAAGAGGACCACACCAAGACACATCATCATTAAAATGCCAAGAGCAAAAGACAAAGAGAAAATCTTAAAAGCAGCAAGAGAAAGAGGCTCAATTACCTACAAGGGAATACCCATACGACTGTCAGCTGATTTCTCAACAGAAACTTTGCAGGCCAGAAGGGAATGGCAAGAAATATTCAAAGTGCTGAATACCAAGAACCTACAACCAAGACTACTTTATCCAGCAAAGCTATCATTCAGAATTGAAGGTCAGATAAAGAGCTTCACAGATAAGGAAAAGCTAAAGGAGTTCACCACCGCCAAACCAGTATTATATGAAATGCTGAAAGGTATCCTTTAAGAAGAGGAAGAAGAAGAAAAAGGTAAAGATACAAATTATGAACAACAAATATGCATCTATCAACAAATGAATCTAAGAATCAAGTGAATAAATAACCTGATATACAGAATGAACTGGTGATTATAATAGAATCAGGGACATAGAAAGGGAATGGACTAACTATTCTTGGGGGGAAAAGGGGTGTGGGAGATGCGGGAAGTGACTGGACAAAAATCATGCACCTATGGATGAACACAGTGGGTGGGGAGTGAGGGTGGAGGGTGGGGTGGGAGCTGGAAGGAGGGGAGTTATGGGGGGAAAAAAGAGGAACAAATGTAATAATCTGAACAATAAAGATTTAAAAAAAAAAAAAAAAACAGTAAGAAAGACGATCTAAATTTCCCTGTGTGGCCTGCAAGGCTGTGTATGTCCCTGTCCTTGGCTCCCAGTGCAATCCCTCCTCCAGCCACCGGCCCCCCACAGCCACCCCACCCTGGCTGGGCACACGGGGACTCCTCCCTCCCCTCAATTTAGCTCTCCGCTCAGCCCAGAATGGAGTCTCCTCCTCGCCCTCCCTCTGACAAGCACCAGCTCATTCTCCAAGCCTCAGGCCAGGACCACTGGGCCCCGGGGAGAGAGGCTCCTGCCCTGTGGTGACTGTGCAGGTGGCACAGACTCCTGGAGGGCCGGCTGGTCAGGGCCTGGTGTGCCTGGAGCTCAGTGCCAGAGCTGGTGATGCTCCCACGTCACATGCAAGAGCAGAGGCCCCCAAAAGGCAGTGAGCCACCTTCTTGGGGGGCACAGTAGAGCTCCTCCAGGGACAAAGCCCTCAGACTTAAGGCACATGGGGAGGGAGGCCCCGCCCTGCCCCACAGACTCCCGGATAAACCCCAACCCATCTGCACCTAGAGCTTCTATCTACAGACAGATCGCTCATTTGCTGCCTGCGCACCCGTCTGAGACACCAGAGCTGAGAAAGGGGACACGGGGGGAGAGTCCCTGCTTCCAGGTGTCTGTGACGCTGCTCTGGGAGCCCCATCGCAAAGGGCATCTGAAGGTGAGACTCTGGCCACACCTATGCTGTCACCTGTCCCTCTAGGCCTGGATGGTGGGTAAAAAAGCGAGGTGGCCCCTCGAGGAGAAACCAGGAGAGGGGCCCGTGGCTCCCAGACGCCAGGCAGGAGGGGTGCGCTGCCCACGGCCGGCCCTCCCTGGTGCGCGCCCACACGTCCTCACCCTCGTAGCAGTCGCGCACGGTGCCGAAGTACACGTAGTACTGGTCGTTGGTGAAGAAGAGGAGGCTGAGCCAGGAGTCGAAGGCGTAGATGGGCACGATGAAGAGGATGCGCACGATGTAGCGCTGCTCGTTGGGGCAGCTGTAGCAGCGCAGGTGCATGTAGATCTGCGGGCAGAGGGGCAGTGTCAGCCGGAGACCCGACCGTCCTGACTGTCCCGCCGGCGCCCCTCCGCCCCTCTGCTCCATGGGAGGAGGAGGCGGGCCGAGGGGTCTAGCTCAGCCACTCACTAGATCTGTGACCGAATTACTCCACCCCGAGCCTCAGCCTCCTCCTCTGCAAAAGGGGACGATGAGGGTGAGGCTACTGCGAGCATCAGACCCCGGGGCGCAGAAAGCCTGTGCGGGTGCAAGCGGTGGCGC
The DNA here is from genome assembly GCF_028538775.1 of Myotis yumanensis. Taxonomy (NCBI): domain Eukaryota; kingdom Metazoa; phylum Chordata; class Mammalia; order Chiroptera; family Vespertilionidae; genus Myotis; species Myotis yumanensis. Next base: position 208,058,134 of record NW_027223754.1, read on the forward strand.
CAAGGCCAGCCTCACAGACTCAGGAGCACGAGTCATGCCCGAGACTGTCCACATCCAAGCGGGGAATCAGCTGTAACAAGCACTCTGGGACCCTCGTGCACAGCCAGGTTTGTGTGGTGCAAAGGTTTTCAGTGTGTGTCCCCACCCCACCTCCCTAAACACCTGGTCCCTGGGCCATGGAGCTAACTCACAGGCGAGGGGGTGGGTGCCCACCCGCCCCATCCCCTAACTAACGTATGACAGGGCAGACGGGACCCCACTTCTACGCAGGGTGGATGCTCTCCCTGGCTGCATGGCTGCAGTGATGTCCTCAGCCTGTCTGACCTTCCCAGCTGGAACAGAGGCAGCGCTCCTGCCGCACAGGCAGTTGGGAGAATGAATGTGGTTTTTAGAAAGCTGGGGGGGAGGGGGGGGGGGAATAAAAGTTGCACACAAATGCCAAGACCTTCTCTAGCCAGGATCCTCGTCCCAGCCCGAGTCTCCCATCCCAGCTTCATGACTTCACACTTGGCCCAGCCAAGCCCTGGGCTCGGGAGGAAAAGAACAAAATATTCCCCATCTGCAATGAAGCAACTGGGTTCTAGAAAGGATGGGGAACACAGGGCAGCGGGAGAGGAGCTGAAAGGGGACCCAAATGAGTTCAGCCTCCGTCTTTGCTGGAAACCTTCAAACCTCTCCTTGCTCAGGCAGCCAAGGCCCGTCTCAGGCCACACCAGGCTCCTCTGGGCCTGTGAGCACGGGGGACAGGACACTGACTTCTACCCCAGCTCTGCCAACGACTAAGTAAACAGGCCAGTCCCCTCCCTTCTCCCTCTCTGGGTCCCAATTTTCTCATCTGCGAAGGGGTCACTGACAACTAGGTGCTCACGCACAGTCCCCCAGCTCCCTGCAGCTCAGGGTGGACACGGGACTGACATCAGGTGCTCACGCACAGTCCCCAGGCCCTCTGCAGCTCAGGCTGGACAAGGGACTGACATCAGGTGCTCACGCACAGTCCCCAGGCCCCCTGCAGCTCAGGCTGGACAAGGGACTGACATCAGGTGCTCACGCACAGTCCCCAGGCCCCCTGCAGCTCAGGGTGGACACGGGACTGACTAAGGTGCTCACGCACAGTCCCCAGGCCCCCTGCAGCTCAGGGTGGACACGGGACTGACATCAGGTGCTCACGCACAGTCCCCAGGCCCCCTGCAGCTCAGGGTGGACACGGGACTGACATCAGGTGCTCACACACAGTCCCCAGGCCCCCTGCAGCTCAGGGTGGACACGGGACTGACATCAGGTGTTCATGCACAGTCCCCCAGCTCCCTGCAGCTCAGGATGGACACGGGACTGACATCAGGTGCTCACACAGTCCCCAGGCTCCGTGCAGCTCAGGCTGGACATGGGACCAATACTGGCCCAGGGACAGTGAGCAAAGACATGAGTGTCGTTCCTGGATCTTGAAAGGTAAATACCCAGAGTGCCTCCCACGTGACCCTCCTCCCAGTGGTCAGGTGGATGATGCCTTGGAGCTGCAAGATGCTGGAGCCACAGGTGGAAGCTGAAGCGCACTGGGCTGGGATGTGAGCAAGGAATCCCCTTCTCCCAGAGGAGCTCCGGAGATCATGGGGTTCACTTACTGCTGCAGCATCGCCTGCCCGCACCTAACTAATACCTTTTGGACTAGAAACCGCGCAGGATCCTTCTAGCCTTCGGGCTCAGGGACTCCTAACTGGCCGGTACCTGGTGGCAGGTGATGAGAAGTGCCGTCCAGACAAAGAAACCGGAGATGGCCTGCGCGGCAGTTGTCATCAGGAACACGGGCTGTTCCATGGCTGTGGGGCTGCCCTCGGGGACTTCGGAGACGCTGGGCGAGGCTGCCGCCATCGTGGGCGACACTGGATCTGGGGCCAGGGCGGCCCCCCTCACTGTCATGGTGCCCAGCAGCAGGGGATCCCTGAGAGAAACCGTGGGAGTGAGCGAGGAGCTGGCCTAGAGAGAGGAAATCACAATATTAGCCTCCTCCCAGCCAGGGCCAGTACCGGAAAGAATCTTCCAGGGTTCTATGTCCACCTTCAAAACGTGCCCAGACTCTGACCAGGCGTCACCCTGGCCCCAGCCATCACGCTGGAGCCAGCCTCATCTTGTCCCCCCTGAATTAATGGAACAGGCTCCTCACCAGTCTCCCTGCTTCTGCCCTTGTCTCTGCTGTCCAGCCCCACACAGCAGCTGTGTGAGCCTTCTAAGATGTCAGCCAGACTGGCCTCTCCTCTGCTCAGAACTCCAAAACCTTCCATCTCCTTCGGAGCAGAAGCTGCGTCCCTCCCGTGGCCCACACGACTGCCCTCTGTGGCTCTGGTTGTTTCTCATCTCCTGCAAGTCCCACCTGATCCTCTACTCCAGTCACAGCCTCCTGCTGCCCTCGGATGTGCCACAGCCTGCCCCGGCTGCAGGCCTGCGCACGCCTCTCTGCCCAGCTGCCCAGCTCCTCCTAGGACCCTGTGACCCCTGCTGAAATGGATGTGACGGAGAATGTGGGCATTGGGAAGAGCCCTAGCTGGAGTGCAAGGCCCAGATGCCCGCCGACCCGCCCTGTGTCCCGCAGGTTCACTGGCCCCGGACAGCCTCTGCTGTCTGACCCAGAAAATGGCCAAACCCCAAAACCCCAACAATCTCAGCCTGAACCCCGAGGGCAGCCCATCTGACCTCTCACAATTTCCAAGGCTAAGCTGATATTCTCAGCCAGCTGAGCCTAACGGCAGCTTTCCTTGGGCCTTCCTGGGTGCACCCGGGCCCATCACCTGACCTGCTGATGTCTCCCCACGCTTCCCGGCTCTGTCCCCCATTCTCTCCAATGCTGCCAGCATCCTCTGCCACCATCTACACCATGTGGCTCTTAGCTGTAAGTTTCACCCCCTGAGAGCCCTTTACATTTCTATTTTCCTGTAAAAATAAATAATTCCTAACACACCGACCAGGAGATATATCCAGATTAGAAACCAAAAATGGAGAAGACATCTATATAAAGAAACTCAAAAATGGAATTGTCTATATAAAGACTGGTGACAAGCTTTGAAAAAGAGACACAGTGACAAGTCTAAGAATAGTTCCTGTAAGAATGATTGCAAAATTGAAAACCAGTGCCAGAAATATTTCTTTAAAAAGGAGACTTGGGCCTGACTGGTGTTGCTCAGTGGTTTGATTCCCAGTCAGGGCACATGTCCGAGTTGCTCGATCCCCAACAGGGGGCGTGCAGGAGGCAGCCAATCAATGAGTTTCTCTCGTGATTGATGCTTCTATCTCTCTCCCTCTCCCTTCCTCTCTGAAATCAATAAAAGTGTATTTAAAAAAAATTTTTTTAAAAAGAGGAGACTTGGGTTGTAAATTATCATCTTTGCCTATAATCCCAAATTAAATGAACAAACGAGAATCGAAGGGGGATGGGAGGAGGTGGTACAAAGACGCCTAAATCCTCACCTTCTGAGCGAGAGTGTCAGAGGCCGCTCTGCTCTAAGGCAGTGCTGAGAGGCCCTGTGTCGTCTCCCCAGCCAGGCCAACTCTGGGCTCTGCCCCTGCCCAAAGGAGGGCACACCAGCAGGCTCCAGCCCAGCGTCTCCCTGGGGCTTTGTCACTCACCCTCAAATGCCTCCCTTAACCCCAGAGTGACACTAACACTCAGAGCTCCCTCGCTTTCCTCGGGTAGGTTGCCCGCTTCACAAGAAGAGACCCACTCAGGGGGACTCGCCCCGAATCAGAGCCAGGGCTCAAACGCAGGTCCTACGGATACGTTGTCTCCCACCGGGCTGGAGGCCCAGAGGAGCTGCCCCTCACGGCAGAGCCTCCTGCAGACAGGGCCCCGCCTGTCCTGCCGCAGCTGGCACTGTCCTCACAGGAAGGGGAGGGCCTCTCCGGGAAGGGTGGCCACGGCGCTGGGAGGCTTCTGTGCCCTGACCCACGCCCGCCATGTTGTTGCGCCATGCCCTGTGGTTTACAAATCATTTCCCCAAACATAATATCTAGTTTTTTCTCACAGCGACTTTGAAGTAAGTAACATTTTCTCCAACTGAGAGATGAGAAAAATCATGTGGAACTTGGTTTTGCAGTCTCCTGGGGTGGCACGGAATGATTTGAAGGTTTTCATAATATCCCTCCCAAGTACTTGATGCAATATTGGGTTTTTTTTTATAAGTTTCTTTTTTTAAATATGTTTTTATTGATTCTGAGAGAGAGGAAGGGAGGAGGAGAGAGAGGCAGAAACATGGATGAGAGAGAATCATTGATTGGCTGCCTCCTGCACGCCCCTGCTGGGAATCGAGCCCACAACCCGGGCATGTGCCTTGACCAGGAATGGAATCAGTGACCTCTTGGTGCACGAGACAACACTCAATCCACCAAGCCACACATACCGGGCATCTGATGCCATATTCTGATTCAGACACAGGCCCCTGGCCCCCAGGAGAGGCAGGCGATGGTGGCTCCTCAGAAGCTGTCTCCCAGAGCTGGCTTGGCTCCCTGGCCCAGGATGGCACACCATGCCAGATCTCACCAAATGTTCGCAGTATGCGTCTGTTGGGAGGTGGGGGGATGGACCCTGAGATCCCATCCTTTCACACTCAGGACAGGCACCTACCTGGGAAAGATCTCTTGCCTGCCCAGGTCTCACAAGGAAGCAGGACACTGGCCTGGCACAGCCCCAGGCCTGGGGAAGGCACGGATGATGCTGGCTAGGTAGCCCCTTCACTCTCCTGGGAAAAGGGGTTCAGAGAAGGGCCTCCAAGGCTCCCCTTTTCCAATGCAGTCCATGTACCCTGATGTGGGAAAGAAGCACAGGATGGAGCTCGGAACCCCGGATGCTCTGGCAGGTCCCCTATTTTCTTAATGGACCAAATATGAAACTTGGGATGCGACAGAGAGCCCTGAGGGGAGATGCTGGGATCATCTTTCCAACAAACATGTCCTGAGGCCGCTGGACACAGTGCTGAGCACTGGAAGAAGACCCAGTCTCAGCTTCAAGGAACTCACTTGCTCTACACGACAGGGGCGACCTGGAGGCCTGGCCCACTGCCCGGCAGGAGAGGCGAGTGCCCAGCAGGAAGGGAGCTGCAGGCGGCATCACTGCCTTGGCCACAGCTGGGGGCGGGTCAGGGAAGGCTGCAAAGTGGTGGGACTTTGGGGCAGAATCTGTAAGTGGCACAACCTCGCCTCCGCTTTTCAGTCCCCACGCAGGATTCTCGCCACCCTCCACCACCGGCCAGCTTGGAGCCTCAGTGTCTTCATCTATAACATTTCAGGGCAACTACATAATTGACAAGGGAGTTGTTCTACATTACATTAAGTTCCCTTAGTGAAAGGACACAGAATAATAAAATAAAAAATGACCATTTTGCAATTCCTAGGACAAATAATGGATGGAGACCTGGGTCATCAGTGGATGATAAAACCACTAGTGAAAGGCTGATGGGGAATTTGATAAGGGATGGGTCAGGCCGCAGAGGCAAACCCACAGTCAAGATCAATGTCATTAAAACGGGGCACTGGGAGTTTTAAGCCTCCTAACTGCCTGCATGGGAAGCACACAGCACCTCCCAAGAAGGACCCTTGCCCAAAAAGTGAACTGGGATTGAAACAAGCCTCTAGAACTAATCACCGGTACCAGAAGATACCGAAGGAAGCGGATCAGATTAAATGATACCATGAGGCTCTAGCCCAGTGGTTCTCAACCTGTGGGTCGCGACCCCTTTGGCGGTCGAACAACCCTTTCACAGGGGTCGCCTAAGACCATCCTGCATATCAGATATTTACATGATGATTTATAACAGTAGCAACATTACAGTTATGAAATAGCAACGAAAATAATTTTATGGTTGGGTCACAACATGAGGAACTGTATTTAAAGGGCCAGAAGGGTGAGAACCACTGCCCTGGCCGTTTTGGCTCAGTGGCTAGAGCGTTGGCCTGCGGACTGAAGGGTCCCAAGTTCAATTCCCGGTTGTGGGCTCAATCCCCAGTAGGAGGTGTGCAGGAGGCAGCCAATCAATGATTCTCTCTCATCATTGATGTTTCTATCTCTCTCTCCCTCTCCCTTCCTCTCTGAAATCAATAAAACTATATTTTTTAAATGATTCCATGAGCAAGCAGCAGCCAGATCTAGACCACCGTACAGTCTACACTCACTGGCAGTGGTTCTCAACCTTCCTAATGCTGTGACCCTTTAATACAGTTCTCATGTTGTGGTGACCCCCAACCATAAAATTATTTTCGTTGCTACTTCATAACTGTAATTTTGCTACTGTTATGAATCGTAATGTAAATATCTGATATGCAGGATGTATTTTCATTGTTTGCGACCCACAGGTTGAGAACTGCTGTCAGGATACATGTCCTGGTTTCTCCAACAAGTTAATGTCTTACCAACAAAGGTGATTGAGGGATCGTTACAGCAAAAGAGACTCTAGAGACATTACAACCAAATGCAATGTATGGACCTACTGGGTCCTGATGCTTAGACAGGACCCAAAACAGTCAACATACAGGATTCCTGTCAGTTTGCTCAGGTGTGATAATGAACAGGGTGGGTGTGTAAAAATAAGTCCTTACAAGAAGAATAATTTTTTCAACAAATAGTACTGGCAGAATTGGATATTAGAGACAAAAAAAAATTAAACTTAACCTAAACCTTTACCTCATATACAAAAATTAATTCACAATGGACCACGAACTTAAATGTAAAATGTAAGACTATAAAACTTGTAGAAGACACAGGAGAAAAATCTTTGAAACCTAGGGCCAGGCAAAGTGTTTCTAGTCTTGACACCAAAGCATGACCCATAAAAATGGAAAAACCGGACTTCACAAAAAGTGAAAACTTACACTGTGGCTCGGGTAAGAGATTGAAAAGACAAGCCGCATAGTGGGAGAAAACATTTGCAAGTCACATATCTGACAAATGACTAGCATCTGGCATAGAGCAAAAATGGTCAAAGCTCAACAACAAAAAAAGCATCAATCAAATGGGAAGATGGGCAAAAGACATGAATAGACATTTCACTTAAGAAGGATACATGGCCGCCCTAGCCGGTTTGGCTCGGTGGATAGAGCATTGGCCTGCAGACTGAAGGGTCCCAGGTTTGATTCCAGTCAAGGGCACATGCCCGGGTTGCAGACTCGATCTCCAGTGGGGGGAGGGCAGGAGGCAGCCAATCAATGATTCTCTCTCATCATTGATGTTTCTGTCTCTCTCCCTCTTCCTTCCTCTCTGAAATCAATAAAAAATATCTTTTTTAAAAAAAAGGATACATGGCCAATTCTCCTATATAATAAAAGGGTAATATGCAAATTGACCAAACCGCAACCAATCACTATGATGTGCATTGACCCCAGGGGACAGAGGCTCAATGCAGGAGCTGCCCCCTGGTGGTCAGTGCGCTCCCAAAGGGGGAGCACCTCTCAGCCAGAAGCCAGGATCATGGCTGGCGAGCACAGTGGTGGTGGCGGGAGCCTCTCCTGCCTCCACGGCAGCACTAAGGATGTCCAACTGACGGACATCCTCCCCAAGGGCTCCCAGACTGCGAGAGGGCACAGGCTGGGCTGAGGGACCCGCCCCCCCCCACACATGAATTTCGTGCACCAGGCCTCTAGTAAATACATAAATAGCTGTTTCACATCCCTAGCCATTAGGGAAATGCAAACTAAAACCACAATGAGTTATCATTACACCTTATAAATAAAAAGCAATGACAACACCAAATGCTGGCACAGATGTAGAGAAATGAGCTCATATCCATTGCTGGTGGGAATACTGGGAAACAGTTTCTTGTGAAAATCAGTTTCTTATAAAACTAACATGCACTTATCCTCAGGAAAGGAAAAGTTAGATTCACACAAAAACCTGTACACAAATGTTCACAGCAGCTATACTTGCAATCGCCAAGACCTAAAAGTAACCCAAATGCCCTTGGACAGGTGGAAGGTTGGACACTGGTGCGTCCTGACTATGGAGTACCCTCAGCAACAAAGAGGAACTCCTACTGACACAGGCAGCCATGCAGACGGAGCTCAGGACATGGTGTTTACTGAAAACAGCTCATCCCAAAGGTCACTACTGCCTGGTTCCCATTATGCAACATCTTCAAAATGACAACCCTATCAAGATGGAGAACAGATGACTAACTGGCGGAGAACAGCAAAGGGGTGCACAGATACAGAGGGAACATAGGCACTCGCTCCAGGTGGTGAGAGTCTCTGTACCCTGATGGTGGTGGTGGCTCGGCTACAGGTGACAGAATCAGATAGAACCACACACATGCAAAAACAGTGACGACGGAGTACTAGTTACTAGTATTGTCTTAATGTCCACTTCCTGGTTTTGATACTGTCCTACAGCAATTATGTCACCATGTGGGGGAAGAAGGGTTTTTGTGGGATTCTACGTACTATTTTGGCAACTTCGTGTGAGCCTACAGTTACTATTTCAAAATAAACAAGTTTTGCCCGAATTGGTTGGCAGCCACCATCACTCTCTAATGCCTGTGCCGCTCGGCTCGCCAAGCTCCAGCGAAGAAGGGGGGAAGTAAAGAGGTCTCTATGCCATGGCTCGTACAGAGCAGACTGTCCGCAAATGGACCGGTGGTAAAGCACCGAGGAGGCAACTGGCTTCCGAAGCCATTCACGATAGTGCGCCCTCTACTGGAGGGGTGAAGAAACCTCATGGTTACAGGCCTGGCACTGTGGCACTTTGTGAAATTAGAGGTTATCAGTCCATTGAACTTCTGATTCGCAAACTTCCCTCCCAGCGTCTGGTGCGAGAAATTGCTCAGGACTTCAAACCAGAACTGTGCTTCCAGGGAGCAGCCTATGGTGCTTTGCAGGGGGCAGTGGCCCTGTCTGGTTGGCCTTTTCTGAAGACACCAACCTGTGTGCTATCCATGCCAAACGTGTAACAACGATGCCAAGACGTCCAGCCAGCACGCCGCGTACCTGGAAAACGTGCTTAAGATCCACTATGATGGAAACATTTCATTCTTTTAAAATAAAATTTCTCTTCTTCCTGTTCTTGGTAGTTCTGAATGTTAAGTATTTTCCCCCGGGGTCAAAAGGTACCTAAGGATATGATTGCAAGTTGAAAATAGGGAACAGAAATCAGGTATTGGCAGTTTTTCCATTTTCATT